>NC_091286.1:222367480-222978847 GCF_032444005.1 Ranitomeya imitator | reverse complement strand
AAAGTACAGCGGTGTGTTTGCACGGCGGGGGCGCCTCCCACCGGCAGCAACACTTTTGCGTACTATGAGAGGCCCTGTGCCAGTGACGTCGCCAACTAGTATTCCTCCCCCCACCTGATGAAGGAACCTGCACTTTCATCTGCACCTTCCTCTTTGTCCCCGTGTAAGGTGGTATGGTATGCGGGAAGAGCAACCTGACTTTCAGCAGGGTCACAATGTTGTTGTGTAGCATGCACGGGGAATGTTGCGTTATGGGTCAATGTACCAGCAGACTCATCTATCACTGGCTGGGCAATGGGCACGATGAAGTGGAAACACAGATATAGGCCCAAAGAATAAAGTGGGCTAAATGCAGTTCAAAATTGGTAACACAGGAATAACCAGGGGGCATTGCAGTGGAGGACAACTGGAATGAGAGGCTGACACAGAGAGTAGGGCCAAATCAGTAAGTAGTCGAAATGCAGTTCAAAATTGGCAACCGTAGTAAACAGGCGGCACAGCTTTGTTCAGTGGAGGAGAACAGCAAGGAGTGGCAGACACCGATAGTAGGCCCCAACCCAACTAGTAGGCCAAATGCAGTCTAACATTAACAACTACTTAACGAGAGCCTGAAAATGGAATTTCAGGACAGGAAACCAGGAGAACAGCAAGGAGTGGCAGACACCGATAGTAGGCCCCAAACCAACTAGTACGCCAAATGCAGTTGTTCCATTTAACCACAATTTAATGAGAGCCTGAAGATAGAAGCTCAGGAAAGGCAACCTGGGGAACACCTTGGAGTGTAACACACCATCTCTCTCCACCCCATACCCATTTTGTAGGCCTAATGCAGTGTACTTTTCTACAACTACTAAACGAGAGTCGGAAGACCGAAGCAATGGCAAGGAAACCTGGGGAACACCTTGGAGTGTAACACACCATCTCTCTCCACCCCATACCCAATTTGTAGGCCTAATGCAGTGTAGTTTCCAAGAACTACTAAACGAGAGCCGGAAGATCGAAGCTCAGGAAAGGCAACCTGGGGAACACCTTGGAGTGTAACACACCCTCTCTCTACACCCCATACCCAATTTGAAGGCCTAATGCAGTGTAGTTTCCAAGAACTACTAAACGAGAGCCGGAAGATCGAAGCTCAGGAAAGGCAACCTGGGGAACACCTTGGAGTGTAACACACCCTCTCTCTACACCCCATACCCAATTTGAAGGCCTAATGCAGCGTAGTTTCCAACAACTACTAAACGAGAGCCGGAAGATCGAAGCTCAGGAAAGGCAACCTGGGGAACACCTTGGAGTGTAACACACCCTCTCTCTACACCCCATACCCAATTTGAAGGCCTAATGCAGTGTAGTTTCCAAGAACTACTAAACGAGAGCCGGAAGATCGAAGCTCAGGAAAGACAACCTGGGGAACACCTTGAAGTGTAACTCAACGTCTCTCTACACCACGGAAGGGCTGATTCTTAGGAAGGAAGGCTGTTGGAAATAAGCATTGCGCGTCCGAGGGTGATTGTATTCTTATTAGGTATATACTCACCCTCGGACGCGCCCTGCTTCTTTATTTGGAATGAATGTTTATTTGCAATGTGGTGTTGACTTTCTCTATTATTTTGGTAATTAATGATTTTATTATTTTCATTGTTTTGCATCTTCTCGGCAATAATATAAAGAAGACGCGACAGGACAACACTCGGTGGATGCCATATCTGTGTTTTCAATTTAAAAAACCTTTCAGTTAAATACTTGCAGGATAAAGTAATTGTAGCTGGTGGCCATTTTTAGTACTGTACCAGATTTTAGTTGTGTGTTTGTTTTTAATGTTAAAATGTCTGCATTTGATATCTCACCAGTATTTTCTTTTTTATAAGCAAAATACTTTTTTTTTTATTTTATGATGTTGGTTCAAGGGGTACACGGGCAGCAGTAGACAGGTCAGTGGAGGCCTAGTGGAAGGAGGGACCGCAGACAGGCTTCGAAGCCCTAACATAATAAATTGGGCTGCCTGTAGGCAGTTTAAAATTGGTTCCAGGGGAACACGGGCAGCAGTAGACAGGTCAGTGGAGGCCTAGTGGAAGGAGGGACCGCAGACAGGCTTCGAAGCCCTAACATAATAAATTGGGCTGCCTGTAGGCAATTTAAAATTGGTTCCAGGGGAACACGGGCAGCAGTAGACAGGTAAGTGGAGGCCTAGTGGAAGGAGGGACCGCAGACAGGCTTCGAAGGCCTAACATAATAAAATGGGCTGGCTGTAGGCAATTTAAAATTTGTTCCAGGGGAACACGGGCAGCAGTAGACAGGTCAGTGGAGGCCTAGTGGAAGGAGGGACCGCAGACAGGCTTCGAAGGCCTAACATAATAAAATGGGCTGGCTGTAGGCAATTTAAAATTGGTTCCAGGGGAACACGGGCAGCAGTAGACAGGTAAGTGGAGGCCTAGTGGAAGGAGGGACCGCAGACAGGCTTCGAAGGCCTAACATAATAAATTGGGCTGCCTGTAGGCAATTTAAAATTGGTTCCAGGGGAACACGGGCAGCAGTAGACAGGTAAGTGGAGGCCTAGTGGAAGGAGGGACCGCAGACAGGCTTCGAAGGCCTAACGTAATAAAATGGGCTGGCTGTAGGCAATTTACAATTGGTTCCATGGGAACACGGGCAGCAGTAGACAGGTCAGTGGAGGCCTAGTGGAAGGAGTGACGGCAGACAGGCATCAAAGGCCTAACATCATAACATTGGGCTGTTGGCAATTTAAAATTGGTTCCAGGGGTACACGGGCAACAGTGGTCTGGTCAGTGGAAGTCTAGTGGAAGGAGTGACGGCAGACAGGCATCAAAGGCCTAACATAATAACATTTGGCTGTTGGCAATTTAAAATTGGTTCCAGGGGAACACGGGCAGCAGTAGACAGGTAAGTGGAGGCCTAGTGGAAGGAGGGACCGCAGACAGGCTTCGAAGGCCTAACGTAATAAAATGGGCTGGCTGTAGGCAATTTACAATTGGTTCCATGGGAACACGGGCAGCAGTAGGCAGGTCAGTGGAGGCCTAGTGGAAGGAGTGACGGCAGACAGGCATCAAAGGCCTAACATCATAACATTGGGCTGTTGGCAATTTAAAATTGGTTCCAGGGGTACACGGGCAACAGTGGTCTGGTCAGTGGAAGTCTAGTGGAAGGAGTGACGGCAGACAGGCTAAGAAGGCCTAACATAACAAAATTGGGCTGGCTGTAGGCAAGTTTAAATTGGTTCCAGCGGAACACGGCCAGCAGTGGCCTGGTCAGTGTAGTAGTTGTAGAAAGAACGGACCGCAGACAGGCTTCGAAGGCCTAACATAACAAAAATGTCAAAACAATGGTATTGTCAGTGCCAGGCATTGAAGGATGTCAGCGCATAGACTAAACATTGGTGAAGCTGTGAGAGATAATTTTGCTAGTGGTAGAGCACTGTTTGAGCTGGGGGGGGAACTGTCTTGTGGCCGGCGGTACAGGCCCAGGGCCCCTCATATTACAATGGTGTGTCTGACGTTGGGTGCGCACCACCACCGCCAGAGACACTTTATTGTACTATGAGGGACCCAGTGGCAGTGCCGTCGACCAAAAGCGGGCACACCCACCTCTTCAGACAAACAGCACTCTCACGGGTGCTGGCGCAAAGTGGCGATACCACGGCCCCGTGTGGGGAGTTTGGCCATTTTGTTAGGAGTAAACATGTCGTATGCTGGACAATCAGGTGCAGAAAATTACGAGATTGGAAAAGTCATTCAGAAGAGTCCACAGGCAAGACCTTTTCATAGGAAAGTTAGGTGTCAGCCGGGCAAGGTGGGGCAAAAGATTTCGAAATCCAGTTGTGGTTCATTTTAATGAAGGTTAGATCATCTACATTTTGGGTAGCCAGACGAGTCCTTTTTTCAGTTAGTATTGAACCTGCAGCACTGAATACTCTTTCTGATAGGACACTAGCTGCCGGGCAAGCAAGCTCCTGCAATGCATATTCTGCCAATTCTGGCCAGGTGTCTAATTTGGATGCCCAGTAATCAAATGGGAATGACGGTTGAGGGAGAACGTCGATAAGGGATGAAAAATAGTTTGTAACCATACTGGACAAATGTTGTCTCCTGTCACTTTGAATTGATGCTGCAGTACCTGTCCTGTCTGCGGTCATAGCAAAATCACTCCACAACCTGGTCAGAAAACCCCTCTGGCCATCGCCACTTCTGATTTCTGCCCCTCTAACACCTCTGGTCTGCTGGTCCCTGGAGCTCGTGTGAGAACGATCACGGGCGCTGTGTGCAGGGAATGCCAGAAGCAAACGGTCAACAAGAGTTGATTGTTTTGTTGCTAATATTAGTTCCAAGTTCTCATGTGGCATAATATTTTGCAATTTGCCTTTATAGCGAGGATCAAGGAGGCAGGCCAACCAGTAATCGTCATCGTTCATCATTTTTGTAATGCGTGTGTCCCTTTTGAGGATACGCAAGGCATAATCCGCCATGTGGGCCAATGTTCCAGTTGTCAAATCTGCGGTTGTGCTTGGTTGAGGTGCAGTTGCAGGCAAATCTACGTCACTTGTGTCCCTCAAAAAACCAGAACCCGCCCTTGCCACGCCACCAATTTCCAATGACCCCGGGAAAGCTTCCTCATTAAAAATATACTCATCCCCATCATCCTCCTCATCCTCCACCTCCTCTTCGCCCGCTACCTCGTCCTGTACACTGCCCTGACCAGACAATGGCTGACTGTCATCAAGGCTTTCCTCTTCCTCTGGTGCAGACGCCTGATCCTTTATGTGCGTCAAACTTTGCATCAGCAGACACATTAGGGGGATGCTCATGCTTATTATGGCGTTGTCTGCACTAACCAGCCGTGTGCATTCCTCAAAACACTGAAGGACTTGACACATGTCTTGAATCTTCGACCACTGCACACCTGACAACTCCATGTCTGCCATCCTACTGCCTGCCCGTGTATGTGTATCCTCCCACAAAAACATAACAGCCCGCCTCTGTTCGCACAGTCTCTGAAGCATGTGCAGTGTTGAGTTCCACCTTGTAACAACGTCTATGATTAGGCGATGCTGGGGAAGGTTCAAAGAACGCTGATAGGTCTGCATACGGCTGGAGTGTACAGGCGAACGGCGGATATGTGCGCAAAGTCCACGCACTTTGAGGAGCAGGTCGGATAACCCCGGATAACTTTTCAGGAAGCACTGCACCACCAGGTTTAAGGTGTGAGCCAGGCAAGGAATGTGTTTCAGTTGGGAAAGGGAGATGGCAGCCATGAAATTCCTTCCGTTATCACTCACTACCTTGCCTGCCTCAAGATCTACAGTGCCCAGCCACGACTGCCTTTCTTGCTGCAAGAACTCGGACAGAACTTCCGCGGTGTGTCTGTTGTCGCCCAAACACTTCATAGCCAATACAGCCTGCTGACGTTTGCCAGTAGCTGCCCCATAATGGGAGACCTGGTGTGCAACAGTGGCAGCTGCGGATGGAGTGGTTGTGCGACTGCGGTCTGTGGACGAGCTCTCGCTTCTGCAGGAGGACGAGGAGGAGGAGGAGGAGGAGGGGGTGCGAACGGCTACAGCCAATTGTTTCCTAGACCGTGGGCTAGGCAGAACTGTCCCAAACTTGCTGTCCCCTGTGGACCCTGAATTCACCACATTTACCCAGTGTGCCGTGATGGACACGTAACGTCCCTGGCCATGCCTACTGGTCCATGCATCTGTTGTCAGGTGCACCTTTGTGCTCACAGATTGCCTGAGTGCATGGACGATGCGCTCTTTAACATGCTGGTGGAGGGCTGGGATGGCTTTTCTGGAAAAAAAGTGTCGACTGGGTAGCTCGTAGCGTGGTACAGCGTAGTCCATCAGGTCTTTGAAAGCTTCGCTTTCAACTAACCGGTAGGGCATCATCTCTAACGAGATTAGTCTAGCTATGTGGGCGTTCAAACCCTGTGTACGCGGATGCGAGGCTAAGTACTTCCTTTTCCTAACCATAGTCTCATGTAGGGTGAGCTGGACTGGAGAGCTGGAGATCGTGGAACTAGCGGGGGTGCGGGTGGACATGGCAGACTGAGAGACGGTGGGAGATGGTATTGTTGCCGCCGGTGCCCTAGATGCAGTGTTTCCTACTACGAAACTGGAGATTCCCTGACCCTGACTGCTTTGGCCTGGCAAAGAAACCTGCACAGATACTGCAGGTGGTGCAGAAAATGGTGGCCCTACACTGCCGGAAGGGATGTTGCGTTGATGAGTAGCTTCATTGGCCGAGGGTGCTACAACCTTAAGGGACGTTTGGTAGTTAGTCCAAGCTTGCAAATGCATGGTGGTTAAATGTCTATGCATGCAACTTGTATTGAGACTTTTCAGATTCTGCCCTCTCCTTAAGGTAGTTGAACATTTTTGACAGATTACTTTGTGCTGATCAATTGGATGTTGTTTAAAAAAATGCCAGACTGCACTCTTTCTAGCATCGGATACCTTTTCAGGCATTGCAGACTGAGCTTTAACCGGATGGCCACGCTGTCCTCCAACAGGTTTTGACTTTGCCACGCGTTTTGGCCAAGATACGGGCCCGGCAGATGGAACCTGTTGCGATGTTGATGCCTGCTGCGGCCCCTCCTCCTCCGCTTCAGAACTGCTGCCGCCTGCACCCTGTTCCCCCAATGGCTGCCAATCGGGGTCAAGAACTGGGTCATCTATTACCTCTTCTTGTAGCTCGTGTGCAACTTCGTCTGTGTCACCGTGTCGGTCGGTGGTATAGCGTTCGTGATGGGGCAACATAGTCTCATCAGGGTCTGATTCTTGATCAGCACCCTGCGAGGGCAATGTTGTGGTCTGAGTCAAAGGACCAGCATAGTAGTCTGGCTGTGCATCAGTGCACTCCATGTCAGATTCAACTTGTAATGGGCATGGACTGTTAACTGCTTCACTTTCTAAGCCAGGGACGGTATGTGTAAAGAGCTCCATGGAGTAACCCGTTGTGTCGCCTGCTGCATTCTTCTCTGTTGTTGTTTTTGCTGAAGAGGACAAGGAAGCGACTTGTCCCTGACCGTGAACATCCACTAACGACGCGCTGCTTTTACTTTTACCAGTTTCACGAGAGGAGGCAAAAGAGCTAGAGGCTGAGTCAGCAAGATAAGCCAAAACTTGCTCTTGATGCTCCGGCTTTAAAAGCGGTTTTCCTACTCCCAGAAAAGGGAGGGTTCGAGGCCTTGTGTAGCCAGACGACGAACCTAGCTCCACAGCTCCAGACTTAGGTGCAATATTTTTTTTCCCACGACCACCTGATGCTCCACCACTACCACTACCCTCATTACCAGCTGACAATGAACGCCCCCGGCCACGTCCTCTTCCACCAGACTTCCTCATTGTTTTAAAAACGTTACCAAACGAACGGTATTTGTTGCTGTCACACAACTTACACGGTGAGCTATAACTTCAGTATGATTTAGCTACCCCTTTACAGGTGGGTGAGACCACAACGAAAATCAGCCACAATGTTACACACTCTGTTGTTGTTGGCAACAAATGAGATGGCACACACGCAGGACTGTCACTGAAGCGCAAATGTAAATATTTATCTCCCACTGATTTGTGTTTGTTTTTTTTAAAAGGGAGACTTCAGAAAAAAAAAAAATTAAAAAAAAATTATTTTTTACAGAAGAATTTATAAAACAAATAAAATGAAATGATTGTTTCAGGGAGAATTTAGGAAAAAAAAAAAAAAAAGGCTTTGTAGGGCCCACTGAGTGAGAGAGGACGCACACAGGAGTCAGGAGTGGCACACAAGCCCAGAGGCCAATATTAATCTCCCACCGATTGATTTAGTTATTTTTTTTGGTAGATTTTGGAACCCAAATCAAGCAAAAAAATTAATAGGCTTTCTATGGCCCACTATTTGTGAGAGAGATGGCACGCTCAGGACTGGCACACAAGCCCAGAGGCCAATATTAATCTCCCATTTTTTTTTTTCCAGGGAAAATTTATAAACCCAATAAAAAAAATAATAATAAATAGGCTTTCTATGGCCCACTATCTGAGAGAGAGAGATGGCACGCTTAGGACTGGCACACAAGCCCAAAGGCCAATATTAATCTCCCACTGATTGATTGATTGATTTTTTCAGGTAGAATTATGAACCCAAATCAACCAAAAAAATAAATAGGCTTTCTATGGCCCACTATTTGTGAGAGAGATGGCACGCTCAGGACTGGCACACAAGCCCAGAGGCCAATATTAATCTCCCACTTTTTTTTTTTTCCAGGGAAAATTTATAAACCCAATAAAATAATAAAAAAATAGGCTTTCTATGGCCCACTATCTGAGAGAGAGAGAGATGGCACGCTTAGGACTGGCACACAAGCCCAAAGGCCAATATTAATCTCCCACTGATTGATTTAATTATTTTTTCAGGTAGAATTTAGAACCCAAATCAAGCAAAAAAATTAATAGGCTTTCTATGGCCCACTGAGTGAGAGATGGCACACACAGGAGTAAGGAGTGGCACACAAGCCCTGAGGCCAATATTTTTCTCCCACTGATTGATTGATTGATTTTTTCAGGTAGAATTATGAACCCAAATCAACCAAAAAAATAAATAGGCTTTCTATGGCCCACTATTTGTGAGAGAGATGGCACACTCTGGACTGGCACACAAGCCCAGAGGCCAATATTAATCTCCCATTTTTTTTTTTCCAGGGAAAATTTATAAACCCAATAAAAAAAATAATAATAAATAGGCTTTCTATGGCCCACTATCTGAGAGAGAGAGATGGCACGCTTAGGACTGGCACACAAGCCCAAAGGCCAATATTAATCTCCCACTGATTGATTGATTGATTTTTTCAGGTAGAATTATGAACCCAAATCAACCAAAAAAATAAATAGGCTTTCTATGGCCCACTATTTGTGAGAGAGATGGCACGCTCAGGACTGGCACACAAGCCCAGAGGCCAATATTAATCTCCCACTTTTTTTTTTTTCCAGGGAAAATTTATAAACCTAATAAAATATTAAAAAAATAGGCTTTCTATGGCCCACTATCTGAGAGAGAGAGAGATGGCACGCTTAGGACTGGCACACAAGCCCAAAGGCCAATATTAATCTCCCACTGATTGATTTATTGATTTTTTCAGGTAGAATTTAGAACCCAAATCAAGCAAAAAAATTAATAGGCTTTCTATGGCCCACTGAGTGAGAGATGGCACACACAGGAGTAAGGAGTGGCACACAAGCCCTGAGGCCAATATTTTACTCCCACTGATTGATGTTGTGATTTTTTCTGGTAGATTTTGGAACCCAAATCAAGCAAAAAAATAAATAGGCTTTCTATGGCCCACTGAGTGAGAGATGACACAGACAGAGATGGCACTCTAGCAGAAATGTCAATCTTAATCTCCCACAAAAAAAAAAAAAAAAAAAAAAAGGAACTGTCCTTCAATTACTATCTCCCTGCAGTAATCTCAGCCAGGTATGGCAGGCAGCAATAAGGAGTGGACTGATGCACAAATTAAATAAAAAGTGTGGACAAACAAACAAGATAGCTGTGCAGAAAGGAAGGAACAAGAGGATTTGTGCTTTGAAAAAAGCAGTTGGTTTGCACAGCGGCGTACACACAGCAATGCAGCTATCAGGGAGCCTTCTAGGGCAGCCCAATGAGCTACAGCGCTGAGGAAAAAAAAAAAAAAAGGAGCTTCCACTGTCCCTGCACACCGAAGGTGGTGTTGGGCAGTGGAAATCGCTACAGCACAAGCGGTTTTGTGGTTAATGGACCCTGCCTAACGCTATCCCTGCTTCTGACGAAGCGGCAGCAACCTCTCCCTAAGCTCAGATCAGCAGCAGTAACATGGCGGTCGGCGGGAACTCCCCTTTATAGCCCCTGTGACGCCGCAGACAGCAAGCCAATCACTGCAATGCCCTTCTCTAAGATGGTGGGGACCAGGACCTATGTCATCACGCTGCCCACACTCTGCGTTTACCTTCATTGGCTGAGAAATGGCGCTTTTCGCGTCATTGAAACGCGACTTTGGCGCGAAAGTCGCGTACCGCATGGCCGACCACGCACAGGGGTCGGATCGGGTTTCATGAAACTCGACTTCGCCAAAAGTCGGCGACTTTTGAAAATGTTCGACCCGTTTCGCTCAACCCTAGTTTCCACATATTTGTGGTATTGAGGTTGCTGACACTTTTACCTCTTTTTACTTTCTGATGACACAGCTTGCATTTGACAAAACAAATGTCATCTGCAACTGTGTCAAAAAAGGACCAGGCACTGCAAGTCTTGGGAGCGCCCTTTTTGGCTTTGGAAAGAGACAGGCTCCTAACGGGTGCCAAAGTGGAGGCTACAGGCTCCGCAGTCTTCCCCCTCCCTCTCCCTCTTTGGCCCGTAAGGGGAAGCTCTTCCTCAGAGCTGCTCCCACCACCTTCCTGTTCCTCACGCCACGATGGGTCAAGGACCTCATCATCTCCACTACCCTCTGCCACCAACTGCTCCTCCTGGGTAGTCTCGGCAGCACAGTACGCATCAGAAAGCGGCACCTGAGTTTCATCATCAGATGCGTACTGCGCTGTGGTCACCGGAGGCACTGGCCCACCTGCCTCTTCAGAGTCAGAGAGATAAAGCTTTTGGGCATCACTGCACACTGCCTCTTCTTCCATTTCTCCAATGCTGCTTGGCTGGCCCCCTGTTTCCAAGCCAAGAGATTCAGAGAACAGAAGTAGAGACGGGCTCCTGTCCTGGGCTCTCTGACTGCCTGGCCAATTTGGCAGGTGGTGAAGAGACAGATGGCTGCTCTCCAGTGCTCTGTGCCTGAGAGGATGTGGCACTAACTGAAGTCGATGCCGAGGCGTTAGCTGCCATCCACCCGACAACGGCTTCAATTTGGTCTTCACATAGCAGCGGTGCACGGCGCTCTCCGACAAAGCTGCGCATGAAGGACTGTTCCCTGCTGAAACTGAGTGACGACGAGTCACCGGCGCCCGCAGCAGGCACAGAATCACCACGTCCTCTCCCTGCTCCGCGCCCACGCCCACGTGCCTTACTCCCTGCCCTCTTCATCTTGGTTGACAGATAAAGATAAGCAGAAAAGTACTAAGGCCTTAGTGTGCTTATTCCTGAAATGCTCCTCCTAACAGGTGTAAGAAACACTAATGTTGTAAATTGTGGACTAAACTTTATTATTTTTCAAATGTGGCCTACACAAGTGTTAAGTTGTGTTTGGTGAACTTAACTTTTTTTTTGGTGCAGATCGGGCTACAGAGCTAGTTTAAATCACACGGACACCGTGCAGACAGCCGTAAACGGCGCTGCAAGGCCAAAAAACCCTCCTCTCGGTTATCCTATATAGTGTTTTTCCACTATTTAGCTGGATACGAGTGGAAAGACACTAATAGGAATTTTTTTTTTCAAATTTTAAACTGGCTGCACTATTTGAAAAAAAGGAAATTGTTTTTCAAGGTATGAGGCAGTAACGCACCCTGAGCTGAATCCAACCGGCTATGGCTGCACACAGACTACAGGGCGAGCTGCGCTCACACAGAGACCGTGCAGACAGCCGTAAACGGCGCTGCAAGGCCAACAAACCCTCCTCTAGGTTATCCTTTATAGTGTTTTTCCACTATTTAGCTGGATACGAGTTAAAAGACACTAATAGGAATTTTTTTTTTCAAATTTTAAACAGGCTGCACTATTTGAAAAAAAGTAAAATTTTTCTCAAGGTATGAGGCAGTAACGAACCCTGAGCTGAATCCAACCGGCTATGGCTGCACACAGACTACAGGGCGAGCTGGGCTCACACGGAGACCGTGCAGACAGCCGTAAACGGCGCTGCAAGGCCAAAAAACCCTCCTCTAGGTTATCCTATATAGTGTTTTTCCACTATTTAGCTGGATACGAGTGGAAAGACACTAATAGGAATTTTTTTTTTCAAATTTTAAACTGGCTGCACTATTTGAAAAAAAGGAAATTGTTTTTCAAGGTATGAGGCAGTAACGCACCCTGAGCTGAATCCAACCGGCTATGGCTGCACACAGACTACAGGGCGAGCTGCGCTCACACAGAGACCGTGCAGACAGCCGTAAACGGCGCTGCAAGGCCAAAAAACCCTCCTCTAGGTTATCCTATATAGTGTTTTTCCACTATTTAGCTGGATACGAGTGGAAAGACACTAATAGGAATTTTTGTTTTTCAAATTTTAAACAGGCTGCACTATTTGAAAAAAAGTAAAATTTTTCTCTAGGTATGAGCCAGTAACGAACCCTGAGCTGAATCCAACCGGCTATGGCTGCACACAGACTACAGGGCGAGCTGGGCTCACACGGAGACCGTGCAGACAGCCGTAAACGGCGCTGCAAGGCCAAAAAACCCTCCTCTAGGTTATCCTATATAGTGTTTTTCCACTATTTAGCTGGATACGAGTGGAAAGACACTAATAGGAATTTTTTTTTTTCAAATTTTAAACAGGCTGCACTATTTGAAAAAAAGTAAAATTTTTCTCAAGGTATGAGCCAGTAACGAACCCTGAGCTGAATCCAACCGGCTATGGCTGCACACAGACTACAGGGCGAGCTGGGCTCACACGGAGACCGTGCAGACAGCCGTAAACGGCGCTGCAAGGCCCAAAAAAACCCCTCTAGGTTATCCTATGTAGTGTTTTTCCACAATAGAGCTGGAGACTGGTGGAAAAACACTAATAGGAAATTTGAGAAAAAATGTGCAGCAGGCTGCACTAAGAGCAAAAAAGGACAACTATGTGAGGCAGTGTGAACCCCCCCTGAGCTGAATACAACTGGGTATATGGCTGCACACAGACTACAGAGTGAGCTGCACACACACACACACACAGAGACCTTGCAGAACGCTGTTAAAACAGCGCTGCAAGGCAAGAGCAAGGTGAACAGTGAAGAACACACAGCGTTTTGCTAAATTAGCCTTTGGAAAGGAAAATAAAGCAATTAGCTAGCTCGACTGGCCCTCAGTTAGAACACAGCGTCCTGTCCCTAACTGAAATCACAGCAGAGTGAGCGCAAAATGGCGGCAGCGTTTTTTATAGTGCAGAGTGACATCATTTCAGCAGCCAATCCAAGCCTTGCCAGTACTTACATGCCCACCATGCTAAACAGGATGTGCCCACACTTCCAATCATTCCTCATTGGCTGCTGCGTTCAGTTTGAATTCTGGGAACTTCTGATTCCGGTATCCGATACGCGGGAAGTATCGGAATTCGGTATCGGAATTCCGATACCGCAAATATCGGCCGATACCCGATACTTGCGGTATCGGAATGCTCAACACTACTTATCACAGGGCTTGATCCCAGATGTGATTTTTAACAATTCACAACTGTCATCAACCCCAACTACCATTACCCTGATAGCCCCTACACCAAGGCAATCTGGAAGAGCAGGCAAAGCACCAGAATTGGCATATGTAATGTGAAGCCAATTCTGTGAGCTGGTATTGTTAGGCTGGAAAGGGACCAACAACCAGGAACCTTCTCAGCCTAATAATATAAGCCCGCAGCTGTCTGCTTTATTTGCCTGTTACCAAAAATAGGGGCTGAGACCCCACATGTTTTTTTTTATTTATTTATTAGGGTAAACACCCTTAACTGCCACATGTGAAATTATATATCTACAGGACATTTATTCTATTTATTTATTCTATTACACCACTGCTCCAATAGAAGTGAACAGAGCACAGATACACATTTCTAAGGGAGCA
Source organism: Ranitomeya imitator (assembly GCF_032444005.1). Lineage (NCBI taxonomy): Eukaryota > Metazoa > Chordata > Amphibia > Anura > Dendrobatidae > Ranitomeya > Ranitomeya imitator. Next base: position 222,965,141 of record NC_091286.1, on the reverse strand, counting down.
GTAGTGTAATGTGTTATACTGCTGCATCCACTTCTATGGGAGCAGTGAAGTAATGTGTGACCCAGCTTTGTCTGCTTCTATGGGAGTAGTGGTGTAATGTGTGACCCTGCTCCAATTCTATGGGAGTAGTGGTGTAATATGTGACCCCACTCTATCTGCTTCTATAGGAGCAGTGGTGTAATGTGTGATCCTGCTCCGTTCACTTCTATGGGAGCAGTGGTGTAATGTGTGACTCCACTATGTCTTCTTCTGTGGGAGTAGTAATGCAGTGGATGGAGCGGGGTCACATATTACACCAATGTTCCCATAGAAGTAGAATCCTACCCTGTGTGATACACTCTGCTGAGCTCAATATCTAATACCATCATGTGATACATTACACTTAGCCCTGTGTCTAATTCAAGCGTATGTTATACTAAGGGTACGTTCACATTTGCGGTTTGCGCCGCAGCGTCGCCGCTGCAACAAAACGCATGCGTCGTGCGGCCCTATCTTTAACATTGGGGCCGCATGTGCATGCGTTGTGTTGCGTTTTGTTGCGTTTTACGCCGCATGCGGCGTTAGGGCGCACCTGCCTGGGCGCGTCAAACGCAACATGTTGCATTTTTCGGGCGGCGCCGACCTTTTCAAAAACGCATGCGTCGTGCGGCCCTATCTTTTAACATTGGCGCCGCATGGGCCGCATGTGCATGCGTTTTGCTGCGTTTTTGTTTGCGTTGTGGCGACGACGCTGCGGCGCACAACGCAAATGTGAACTTAGACTAAGCATTTCTAATCGCGCATGTGATACACTCCACATATCTAACTCCAGCTTCTGATACAGCGAGCAGCATCAAATAAAAGAATCTGTGCTGCTGACCATCCTCGATGACAGTCTAATTGTCAGTATAACTGGCAGTCACCAACAAGGCTCCTCACTGTGATCCTAAACTAATCATACTCCTTTATCCTTTTACAAACATCCCTAAGGAGAGGAGTGACATCACACACATGTGACCAGACCCCACCCACATTTACTGCAGTCGTAATGTGAGCTAGTTGTACACTAGGTTATCATGGTAAATTACAGCAGCTGCTCCCCCTAGTGTTTAAAAGTGGAAACACCAAAAATTTTAAAAATATTTTTCATATTTTACTTCATTAACCCCTTAATCCCATATGACATACTATCCCGTTGAGGTGACCTGTGTCTTAATTCCCAGGGATGGGATAGTACGTCATTGGCGATCGGCCACGCTCACGGGGAAGCACGGCCGATCGCCGTCAGATGTCAGCTGATTATTACAGCTGACATCCGGCACTATGTGTCAGGAGCAGTCACGAACCACTTCTGGCACATTAACCACCAGAACACTGCGATCAAACATGATCGCAGCATTCCGGCGTCATAGGAAAGCATCGCACAGGGAGGGGGCTCTCTGTCTGCTTCCCTGAGACCCTTGGAACAACGCGATGTGATTGCGTTGTTCAGAGGGTCTCCTACGTCCTCCTCCCTGCAGGCCCCAGATCCAAAGTGGCCACGGAGCTCCTTCCGGGTCCTGCAGGGAGGTGGCTTACAAGTGCCTGCTCAGAGCAGGCGCCAGAAAGCCTCCCTGCAGTGCCTGTCATATCGCTGATCTGACACAGTGCATTGCAAAGTGTCAGATCAGCGATCTGACTCTATACTGTGATGTCCCCCTGGGGCAATGTTATAAAGTAAAAATAAAAATATTTACATGTGTAAAAAAAATATATATATCCTAAATAAAGAAAAAATATATATGTTTATTGTTCCAATAAATACATTTCTTTATCTAAATAATAAAAAACAATAAAAGGACACATATTTAGTATCGCCGCGTCCGTAACGACCCTACCTATAAAACTGTCCCACTAGTTAACCCCTTCAGTGAACACCGTAAAAAAAATGAGGCAAAAAACGACGCTTTATTATCATACTGCCGAACAAAAAGTGGAATAACACGCTATCAAAAAGACAGATATAAATAAGCATGGTGTTAGGACTGGCGGAACGCACCAAGAGAGATGATATAGATGCGTTCGCAGTCCGGGGTCCACCGTGCAGGTGAAACCTGCTGCTAGGAAATGACAGACTATATGGCGGTATCCAAAAGTATACACGCGTGGGTTAAACCTCACCCAGCGTGAAGAAAGCGATCCTGTTGCGTCACAGGTCCGCGGTACCGCACATAGAGCGCGAGCAAGTGGTCAGCGAACTTAACCCCAACAGGGATTGTAGTCCGATTAGACCCTTGCTGGCACTACACCGCTACTGGGTGTGTAAGGAAATATATAATTATAGCACCGAAGTGCGAAGTGTGCCGTGCTGGCAGGTACCACTAAGCACCCAGACGTGGGTCAGGAAGCGCACACTGGCGCGTGGCACCGCACTGGCGGTCACAGCAATAGACGCTGATACGTGTGTGACACGTTGAGTGATTAGTCGGGCGCTATATAGCAGCCATACACCATACGCGAACAGTCATACAATAGGGTAGGGGTATTTAATGAACGACTTGCACTCACAACAAACACACGTATTCAATTGTACACTAGCGCATGGCCGTGCGGTCATGCGCAGTTTATATAGTTGCAGGACAGGAAGTGGCCACAGAAACTTTGCCCTTCCAAGACCTGCCAAGAGGACCAATAGAATGCGCTGCAGAGTCTGAGCACATGACCCTCGATCTCCAATGGGAGATCTTGCCCTGGGCATGCTCAGTGTGCGCAGACAAGGACTTAGTCCCAGAGAAGTCCACTCGCTGCTGACCAGCACTGACTTTAATGGCAGGAGCTGAAGAAGCAGCAGTAACTCTCTGAACAGAGTGAGACCGAGCAAGACGCTGGGACCGACGTCCCTGCTGAGCAGGCTCCACTGCGGCTGGATAGGAATGGGGGACCACAGCGGAGACGGCTCGAGATTCCCCCTGTGCAGAAGCGGGAACTCGAGACCTAACACATGGTACCCCTGAAAGCGTTATCTTGTCCAACAAAAACGAGCGACCATACAGCATCATCAGCGAAAAATAAAAAGTTATAGTCCTCAGATTAAAGTGATGCAAAAATAATAATTTTTTATATAAAAGTTAGTTTTTATCGTATAAAAAATGACATATCGCTGTAAACGTACTGACCCGAAGAATAAAACTCCTTTATCAATTTTACCAAACATGGAATGGTATAAACGCCCCCGAAACAAATTCATGAATATCTGTTTTTTGGTCACTCTGCCTCACAAAAATCAAAATAAAAAGCGATCAAAAAATGTCACATGCCCAAAAATAGTACCAATAAAAACGTCAACTCGTCCCGCAAACAACAAGACCTCACATGATTCTGTGGACCAAAATATGGAAAAATTATAGCTCTCAAAATGTGGAGACACAAAAACTATTTTTTGCAATAAAAAGCATCTTTTAGTGTGTGACGGCTGTCAATCATAAAAATCCACTAAAAAACCCGCTATAAAAGTAAATCAAACCCCCCTTCATCACCCCCTTAGTTAGGGAAAAATAATGAAATTTAAAAAATGTATTTATTTCCATTTTCCCATTAGGGTTAGGGTTAGGGTTAGGGCTACAGTTAGAGTTGGGGCTAAAGTTAGGGTTGGGGCTAAATTTAGGGATAGGGTTGGGGCAAAAGTTAGGGTTAGGGTTCGGGCTAAAGTTAGGGTTTGGATTACATTTACGGTTGGGATTAGGGTTGGGGTTAGGGGTGTGGTTAGGGTTATGGTTGGGATTAGGGTTAGGAGTGTGTTGGAGTTAGGGGTGTGGTTGGGATTAGGTTTAGGGGCATGTTCGGGTTAGGGGTGTGGTTAGGGTTAGGGTTGGGATTAGGGTTAGCAGTGTGTTAGGGTTTCAGTTAGAATTGGGGGGTTTCCACTGTTTAGGCACATCAGGGGCTCTCCAAACGCATCATGGCGTCTGATCTCAATTCCAGCCAATTCTGCGTTGAAAAATTAAAACAGTGCTCCTTCCCTTCCGAGCTCTCCCGTGTGCCCAAACAGGGGTTTACACCAACATATGGGGTGTCTGCATATTCAGGACAAATTGGACAACAACTTTTGGGGTCCAATTTCTCTATTTACCCTTGGGAAAATATAAAACCAGGGGCTAAAACATAATTTTTGTGGAAAAAAAGAGAATTTTATTTTCATGGCTCTGCATTATAAACTGTAGTGAAACCCTTGGGGGTTCAAAGTCCTCACAATATATCTAGATAAGGTCCTTGGGGGGTCTAGTTTCCAATATGGGGTCACTTGTGGGAGGTTTCTACTGTTTTGGTACATCAGGGGCTCTGCAAACGCAATGTGATGCCCGCAGAGCATTCCATCTAAGTCTGCAATCCAAACGGCGCTCTTTCCTTTCCGAGCTCTGCCATGCACCCAAAGGTGGTTCCCCCCTTACATATGGGGTATCAGCATACTCAGGACAAATTGGACAACAACATTTGTGGTCCCATTTCTCCTGTTACACTTGGTAAAATATAAAACTGGAGGCTAAAAAATAATTTTTTGGGAAAAAAAAAGTTTTATTTTCACGGCTCTGTGTTATAAACTGTAGAGAAACACTTGGAGGTTCAAAGTTCTCACAACACATCTAGATAAGTTTCTTGGTGTTCTTCTTTCCAAAATGGTGTCACTTGTGGGGGTTTCAATTTATAGGCACATCAGGGGCTCTCCAAACACGTCATGGTGTCCTTTCTCAATTCCAGTCAATTTTGCATTGAAAAGTCAAACAGCACTCCTTCCCTTCCGAGCTCTGCCATGCGCCCAAACAGTGGTTTACCCCCACATATGGGGTATCAGCATACTCAGGACAAATTGCACAACAACTATTGGGGTCCAATATCTTTTGTTGCCCTTGGGAAAATAAAAAATTTTTGTGAAAAAATAAGATTTTTATTTTTACGGCTCTGCATTATAAACTTCTGTGAAGCACTCGTTGGGTGAAAGTGCTCACCACACATTTAGATAAGTTCCTTAGGGGGTCTACTTTCCAAAATATTGTCACTTTTGGGGGGTTTCAATGTTTATAACATAAGAAATGGAGGGCACCACCTCACATATAACCTATAATCAGGAATGTCCCGAATCCCCCTCAACATGAATAAAGTCACTAGAAAACCACATAGAAAAAAGACATGTTGTAAAGGAGATCAACAGGACTAAATGCTAAGCAAAAATATCAAAAAGTTTTTATTGCAAACAACACCGTTAAAAGCAATTAAAAACTACCCGTGATAACGGGAATGCAAAACATATCCCACAGGCTGAAGTATATTAATAACAATTGGCACCTGAGAGGTAAAGGACACAATTATTGACAACAGGACGTCTCCATAATCAAAATAATAAAACAGTTTGTACCAGATTGCTTATATATATATATATATATATATATATATATATATATATATATATATATATATATATATATATATACAATGAGAAAATAATATGGAATGCCTGTCAAAACTAATGCCTACCAAACATGGTGCATGAAAGAAGTGGAAGATATGGACCACATACAAGTATATGCTCGCTCACATACAACTCCTACTATATAGACAGTGAGTATATAGTCTTACCTACCCCTGATGAAGCTGCCTCTTTGCAGCGACACGCGTAGGGCAACTGTTATGACCTGGTGGTTAGGAGCACCCGGAATGACCTGATAGTTAAACCTCATATAGGACGAGCTCTGGGATGTGGGAACTCTGCTGACCGCAAGCCCTAATCCTATCACACACACTAGAAATAGCCATGGAGCGCTCCTGACCAGACCTAGGCGCCTCGTCACAGCCTAAGAACTATCTAGCCCTAGAGATGGAAAATAAAGCCTACCTTGCCTCAGAGAAATTCCCCAAAGGTAAAGGAAGCCCCCCACATATATTGACTGTGAGTAAAGATGAAAGTCACAAACCCAGAAATGAAACAGGTTTCAGCAAAGGGAGGCCAGACTTACTAAATAGACAGAGGATAGGAAAGGTAACTTTGCGATCAGCACAAAAACCTACAAAAGACCACGCAGAGTGTGCAAAAAGACCTCCGCACCGACTCACGGTGCGGAGGGACCACTCTGCATCCCAGAGCTTCCAGCTAGCAAGACAAAATCATGATAACCAGCTGGACAAGAAAACAAAGAACAAATAATGACTATCAGGAACTTAGCTTCTGCAGGAGAAGGCAGGTCACCAGAGAGATCCAGGAGTGAACTGAACAAATTCAAAAACATTGACAGCTGGCCTGGAGTAACGATCTGAGAGGAGTTAAATAGAGCAGCCAACCAAAGGATAAACCACGTCACCTGTGTAAGGAACCTCAGAAGCAGCAGCTTCACTCATAGCCACCAGAGGGAGCCCATAGACAGAACTCGCTGAAGTACCATTCACGACCACAGGAGGGAGCTCGACAACAGATTTCACAACAGTACCCCCCTTGAGGAGGGGTCACCGAACCATCACCAGAGCCCCCAGGCCGATCAGGATGAGCCAGATGAAAGGCACGAACAAGATCGGCAGCATGAACATCAGAGGCAAAAACCCAGGAATTATCTTCCTGACCATAACCCTTCCACTTGACCAGGTACTGAAGTTTCCGACTCGAAACACGAGAATCCAAAATCTCCACCACATACTCCAAATCCCCCTCAACCAACACCGGGGCAGGGGGATCAACGGAGGGAACCATAGGCGCCACGTATCTCCGCAACAACGACCTATGGAACACATTATGGATGGCAAAAGAGGCTGGAAGGGTCAAACGAAACAACACAGGATTGAGAACCTCAGAAATCTTATAAGGCCCAATGAAACGAGGCTTAAACTTAGGAGAGGAAACCTTCATAGGAACGTGACGAGATGACAACCAAACCAAATCCCCAACACGAAGTCGGGGACCAACACAACGCCGGCGGTTAGCGAAACATTGAGCCTTCTCCTGGGACAATGTCAAATTGTCCACCACATGAGTCCAAATCCGCTGCAACCTGTCCACCACCGCATCCACACCAGGGCAGTCCGAAGGCTCAACCTGCCCTGAAGAGAAACGAGGATGGAAACCAGAATTACAGAAAAAAGGAGAAACTAAAGTAGCCGAGCTGGCCCGATTATTGAGGGCGAACTCAGCCAAAGGCAAGAAGGACACCCAATCATCCTGATCAGCAGAAACAAAGCATCTCAGATATGTCTCCAAAGTCTGATTAGTTCGTTCGGTTTGGCCATTAGTCTGAGGATGGAAAGCCGAAGAAAAAGACAAATCAATGCCCATCTAAGCGCAAAAGGACCGCCAAAACCTCGAAACAAACTGGGAACCTCTGTCCGAGACGATGTTCTCTGGAATGCCATGCAAACGAACCACATGCTGGAAAAACAATGGCACCAAATCAGAGGAGGAAGGCAATTTAGATAAGGGTACCAAATGGACCATCTTAGAGAAGCGATCACAAACCACCCAAATGACCGATATCCTTTGAGAAACAGGGAGATCTGAAATAAAATCCATGGAAATATGCATCCAGGGCCTCTTCAGGACCGGCAAGGGCAAAAGCAACCCACTGGCACGAGAACAGCAGGGCTTAGCCCGAGCACAAGTCCCACAGGACTGCACAAAAGAACACACATCCCGTTACAAAGAAGGCCACCAAAAGGATCTAGCCACCAAATCTCTGGTACCAAAGATTCCAGGATGACCAGCCAACACCGAACAATGAACCTCAGAGATAACTCTACTAGTCCATCTATCAGGGACAAACAGTTTCTCCGTAGGACAACGGTCAGGTCTATCAGCCTGAAACTTTTGCAGCACACGCCGCAAATCAGGGGAAATGGCAGACAAAATTACCCCTTCTTTAAGAATATCCGCCGGCTCCGGAACACCCGGAGAGTCAGGCACAAAACTCCTTGACAGGGCGTCAGCCTTCACATTTTTAGATCCCGGAAGGTATGAAACCACAAAATCAAAACGGGAGAAAAAGAGCGACCATCGAGCCTGTCTAGGATTCAACCGTTTGGCAGACTCGAGATAAGTTAAATTCTTGTGATCCGTCAAGACCACCACGCGATGTTTAGCTCCTTCAAGCCAATGTTGCCACTCCTCGAATGCCCACTTCATGGCCAACAACTCCCGATTGCCAACATCATAATTGCGCTCAGCAGGCGAGAATTTTCTAGAAAAGAAGGCACAGGGTTTCATCACCGAGCCATCAGAACTTCTTTGCGATAAAACAGCCCCTGCTCCAATTTCAGAAGCATCAACCTCAACCTGAAAAGGGAGCGAAACATCTGGCTGGCACAACACAGGGGCAGAAGCAAAACATCGCTTCAACTCCTGAAAAGCCTCTACAGCCGCAGAGGACCAATTGACCACATCAGCACCTTTCTTGGTCAAATCAGTCAACGGTTTAGCAATACTGGAAAAATTAGCGATGAAGCGACCATAAAAATTAGCAAAGCCCAGGAACTTCTGCAAGCTCTTCACAGATGTAGGCTGAGTCCAATCATGAATGGCCTGAACTTTAACAGGGTCCATCTCGATAGTAGAAGAGGATAAAATGAAACCCAAAAATGAAACCTTCTGAACACCAAAGAGACACTTTGACCTCTTCACAAACAAGGAATTCGCACGAAGGACCTGGAACACCATTCTGACCTGCTTCACATGAGACTCCCAATCATCCGAAAAGACCAAAATGTCATCCAAATATACAATCATGAATCTATCCAGGTACTCTCGGAAGATGTCATGTATAAAGGACTAAAACACAGATGGAGCATTAGAAAGCCCGAATGGCATAACCAGGTACTCAAAATGGCCCTCGGGCATATTAAATGCCGTTTTCCATTCATCACCCTGTTTAATTCGCACAAGATTATACGCACCACGCAGATCTATCTTGGTGAACCAACTAGTCCCCTTAATCCGAGCAAATAAATCAGACAGCAGCGGCAAAGGATACTGAAATTTGACTGTGATCTTATTAAGAAGGCGGTAATCAATACAAGGTCTCAAAGAACCATCCTTCTTGGCCACAAAAAAGAACCCTGCTCCCAATGGTGACGACGACGGACGAATATGACCCTTCTCCAAGGATTCCTTTATATAACTCCGCATAGCGGCGTTCTCTGGCACAGATAAGTTAAACAGACGGCCCTTAGGAAACTTACTACCAGGAATCAAATTAATAGCACAGTCGCAATCCCTATGAGGGGGTAGGGCACCGGATTTGGGCTCTTCAAATACATCCCGGTAATCTGATAAAAACTCAGGGACTTCAGAAGGAGTGGAAGGCGAAATAGACAGCAATGGAACATCACCATGTACCCCCTGACAACCCCAGCTGGACACAGACATAGATTTCCAATCCAACACTGGATTATGGACCTGTAGCCATGGCAACCCCAAAACGACCACATCATGCAGATTATGCAACACCAAAAAGCGAATATCCTCCTAATGTGCAGGAGCCATGCACATGGTCAATTGAGTCCAGTACTGAGGCTTATTCTTGGCCAAAGGCGTAGCATCAATTCCTCTCAATGGAATAGGATACTGCAAGGGCTCCAAGAAAAAACCACAGCGCCTGGCAAACTCCAGATCCATCAAATTCAGGGCAGCGCCTGAATCCACAAATGCCATTACAGAATAGGACGACAGAGAGCAAATCAGAGTAACGGACAAAAGAAATTTAGACTGTACCGTACCAATGGTGACAGACCTAGCGAACCGCTTAGTGTGCTTAGGACAATCGGAGATAGCATGAGTGGATTCACCACAGTAAAAACACAGCCCATTCCGACGTCTGTGTTCTTGCCTTTCAGCTCTGGTCAAAGTCCTATCACACTGCATAGGCTCAGGCCTATGCTCAGAGAAGACCGCCAGATGGTGCACAGCTTTGCGCTCATGCATGCACCGATCGATCTGAATGGCCAAAGACATAGACTCATTCAGACCAGCAGGCGTGGGAAATCCCACCATGACATCCTTAAGGGCTTCAGAAAGACCCTTTCTGAAAATTGCTGCCAGGGCACATTCATTCCACTGAGTAAGCACAGACCACTTTCTAAACTTCTGACAGTACACCTCCACTTCATCCTGACCCTGACACAAAGCCAGCAAGATTTTCTCTGCCTGATCCACTGAATTTGGTTCATCATAAAGCAATCCAAGCGCCAGAAAAAACGCATCAACATCACGCAATGCAGGATCTCCTGGCGCAAGGGAAAGTGCCCAGTCTTGAGGGTCACCACGCAACAAAGAAATAATGATTTTTACTTGTTGAGCGGGGTCACCAGAGGAGCAGGGTTTCAAAGCTAGAAACAGTTTACAATTATTTTTGAAATTCAAGAACCTAGACCTATCCCCAGAAAATAAGTCAGGAATAGGAATTCTAGGCTCTAACATAGGATTCTGAACCACAAAATCTTGAATGTTTTGTACACTTGTAGTGAGATGATCCACACAAGAGGACAGACCTTGAATGTCCATACCTACACCTGTGTCCTGAACCACCCAAAGGTCTAGGGGAAAAGAGAAACAAAACACAGTGCAAAGAAAAAAAAATGGTCTCAGAAGTTCTCTTATCCCTCTATTGAGATGCATTAATACTTTGGGCCAGCTGTACTGTTATGACCTGGTGGTTAGGAGCACCCGGAATGACCTGATAGTTAAACCTCATACAGGACGAGCTCTGGGATGTGGGAACTCTGCTGACTGCAAGCCCTAATCCTATCACACACACTAGAAATAGCCGTGGAGCGCTCCTGACCAGACCTAGGCGCCTCGTCACAGCCTAAGAACTATCTGGCCCTAGAGATGGAAAATAAAGCCTACCTTGCCTCAGAGAAATTCCCCAAAGGTAAAGGAAGCCCCCCACATATATTGACTGTGAGTAAAGATGAAAGTCACAAACCCAGAAATGAAACAGGTTTCAGCAAAGGGAGGCCAGACTTACTAAATAGACAGAGGATAGGAAAGGTAACTTTGCGATCAGCACAAAAACCTACAAAAGACCACGCAGAGTGTGCAAAAAGACCTCCGCACCGACTCACGGTGCGGAGGGACCACTCTGCATCCCAGAGCTTCCAGCTAGCAAGACAAAATCATGATAACCAGCTGGACAAGAAAACAAAGAACAAATAATGACTATCAGGAACTTAGCTTCTGCAGGAGAAGGCAGGTCACCAGAGAGATCCAGGAGCGAACTGATCAAATGCAAAAACATTGACAGCTGGCCTGGAGTAATGATCTGAGAGGAGTTAAATAGAGAAGCCAACCAAAGGATAAACCACGTCACCTGTGTAAGGAACCTCAGAAGCCGCAGCTTCACTCATAGCCACCAGAGGGAGCCCATAGACAGAACTCGCCGAAGTACCATTCACGACCACAGGAGGGAGCTCGACAACAGAATTCACAACAGGCAACATAGCCCCATGGACTTCCCTTGGCACCTTGACTGACAGGACGGACTGGACCTTATGACTTACTTGTCAATGCTCTGAATAGGCTCTGAGCCTAATGCACTCTGTTGGTATGCATATGCGTGATACTCCTGTGATTTAGACTGCCTTTTTGCACTTTCCTGCTTGGGCTATCTTACCCAGTATGCAGCAGTCACTATGGTGGCATGGTAGTCGGACAGATATGTCCTCACTGTCTATATGGTAGAAGTTGTATGTGAGAGAGAGCATATACTTGTATGTGGTCCATATCCTCCACTTCTTTCATGCACCATGTTTGGTAGGCATTAGTTTTGATAGGCATTCCATATTATTATGTCATTGTATATATATATAAGCAATCTGGTACAAACTGTTTTATTATTTTGATTATGGAGATGTCCTGTTGTCAATAATTGTGTCCTTTACCTCTCAGGTGCCAATTGTTATTAATATACTTCAGTCTGTGGGATATGTTTTGCATTCCCGTTATCACGAGTAGTTTTTTGTTGTGAATTCTGCTTTTGGGCTCCCTCCGGTGGTTGTGGATGGTAATGCAGTTGTGCCTGGACTGCAGGATTGGGCAGGTGTATCTGCTAATTGCAAGGCTGACTGGGGTATTTAGCTTTGCAGGACTCTTTAGTCCCTGTCAGTTGTCAATGTTCCTTGTGAAGTGTCGGATCACTTTCTGGCTTCTCCTGCTCGCTGGCAATTTCAGCAAAGATAAGTGTTTGTTTTTTTGTTTCTGTGGCACACTGCCGGTGTGCTTGTTTCAGTTTTATTCCTGCTCTGATTGTAGGATTTACTGGAGTTGCAGATATACACTCCTGCATCTTTTAGTAGATGTAGGAAGTTTTTGTATATTCTGCTGTGGTTGTTTTGAAGGGTTTTATACTGACCGCACAGAACTCTGTCCTATCCTGTCCTATCTAGCTAGAGTGGCCTCCTGTGCTAATCCTGTTTTTCTGCCTGTGTATGTTTTTTCCTCTCCGACTCACCGCCAATATTTGTGGGGGGCTGTCTATCCTTTGGGGATTTTCTCTGAGGCAAGATAGTATTCCTATTTCCGTCTTTAGGGGTATTTAGTTCTCCGGCTGTGACGAGGTGTGTAGGTGTTAGGTACACTCCACGGCTACTTCTAGTTGCGGTGTTAATTTCAGGATTGTGGTCAGTACAGTGGCCACTTTCTCCAGTGAAAGTTCTTATGCAGCTACTAGGTCACCGGATCATAACAGTTTTTAATTGCTTTTAACGGTGTTGTTTGCTTATCATGTTGTGCAATAAAAACTTTTTGATATTTTTGCTTACCATTTAGTCCTGTTGATCTCCTTTACAACATGTCTTTTTTCTATGTGGTTTTCTAGGGTTTCAATGTTTCAATGTTTAGGCACATCAGGGGCTCTCCAAACGCGTCATGGTGTCCTTTCTCAATTCCAGTCAATTTTGCTTTGAAAAGTCAAACGGCGCTCCTTCCCTTCCGAGCTCTGCCATGCACCCAAACAGTTGTTTACCCCCACATCTGGGTTATCCGTGTACTCAGGAAAATTGTACAACAACTTCTGGGGTTCAATTTCTCCTGTTACCCTTGGTAAAATAAAACAAATTGGAGCTGAAGTAAACTTTTTGTGAAAAAAAGTTAAATGTTCATTTTTTTTAAACATTCCAAAAATTCCTGTGAAACACCTGAAGGGTTAATAAACTTATTGAATGTGGTTTTGAGCACCTTGAGGACTGCAGTTTTTAGAATGGTGTCACGCTTGGGTATTTTCTATCATATAGTCCCCTCAAAGTGACATCAAATGTGATGTGGTCCCTAAAAAAAAAATGGTGTTGTAAAAATGAGAAATTGCTGGCCATATTTTAACCCTTATAACTCCCTAACAAAAAAAAATGTTGGTTCAAAAATTGTGCTGATGTAAAGTAGACATGTTGGAAATGTTGCTTATTAAGTATTTTGTGTGACATATCTTTGCGATTTAAGGGCATAGAAATTCAAAGTTGGAAAATTGCGAAATATTCAAAATTTTCGCCAAATTTCCATTTTTTCACAAATAAACGCAGGTAATATCAAACAAATTTTATGACTATCATTGTTAGGAGTCGAGTTTCCTCTGCTGCACAGGGGGAATCTCGATCCGTGTCTGCTGCGGTCTCCCATTCTGCTTCGGCCGCAGTGGGCTCTGCTCAGCGGAGGCGTCGCTCCCAGCGTCTTGCTGGGACTGATTCTGTGCAAAGGGTTACTGCTGCCTTTTCTGGCTCTCCTGTTGTACCCTGTACTGATCTGTGGCGAGCGGGCTTCTCTGGGACTAAGTCCTTATTTGCACACACTGAGCATGCCCAGGGCAAGATCTCCCGTTGGAGATCGAGGGTCACATGCTCAGGTACTGCAGCACATCCCATTGGTCCTTTTGGCAGGTCCTGAAAGGGCAAAACTTCTGTAGCTGTTTCCTGTGCTGCAGCTTTATAAACTGCGCATGACCGCACGGCCATGCGCTAGTATTGTCTTGATATAATGTGTGTGTGTAGATGGATGTATGTCGATGGATGAAAGCTCCTAAGTATCCCTCCCTAGTGTTGTTGACTGCTCGCGGATGATGGTAGCTATCTAGCGCCCGACTAGCCATCTGCACGTAACACACATCACAGCGTCCAGTTGCTGTGTCCGCAAGTACGGCGCCGTGCGCTTCCTCTGCGCTTTCCTTACCCAAGCCTGGGTGGTTAGTGGCGTCCGTCAGTGCGGCACCGCATGCACTCTCGTGCCTTTATATACTATTTAATAGTTTCCTTACACACCCAGTTGTGGTGTTGTGCCAGCAAGTGGTCTAATCGGACTTCAATCCTGAGTTGGGGTTGTGTTCGCTGACTTCTTGCTCGCGCTCTATGTGCGGTACTGCGGTCCTGTGACGCAACAGGATCGCTTCCTTCACACAGGGTGGAGTTAACCCATGTGTGTGTATTCTTATAGTACCGCCATATAGTCCGTCTTTACTAGCAGCAGGGTTTTTACCTGCACGGTGGACCTCGGACTGCGAACGCACCTGGTTCCATATCATCTTATACTTGGTGCGTTCCGCCAGTCCTTAGCATAATACTAGCGCCAAGGTCTGGCTAGTAAATGGCGGACATTCAGCAATCTTTGCGGTATATCCAGCAGCTGGAGGGTAGGTTGACGGCTCTCGAGAGCTCAACCTCAGCTGTGGATGTTACCGCAGTTGCTGTACAGGCTGCTAGCGTGGCTGCAGCAACCTTGTCCACTGCCACCCCTGTTCCGACATTATCTCAGTGCTCTATCCACCTCGAGCTCCTGGCTGCACGTTTTCCTACAGAGCGGGCTAAGGTGGGATTTATTGTCTCTCTCGTCGGACAGGGCGTTGGAGTGGGCTACGCCGCTATGGGAGCGTGGTGATCATGTGGTGCAGAGTGCTCCGTTGTTTCTCAGCACTCTGAAAAAGGTCTTTTTAGGACCTCAAGTCACCCATGACACAGCGCTCCAACTACTGGCATTAACTCAGGGTGAGTCCTTGGTCAGCCATTTTTCCGTCCGCTTCCGTACTTTAGCTTCTGAGCTGGAGTGGTCGGATAAAGCCCTTATCCCCATATTTTGGAGGGGCCTGGCTGATCACGTTAAGGACGCTCTGGCCACTAGGGAGATTCCTGCCACACTGGAGGAGTTAATAACTGTCTCTACTCGTATTGACCTCCGTTTTAACGAGCGGGGGTTAGAGCGAGCCCAGTGTAGGCAGGGGTTTCGGCTGGCTCCCACCTTCGCCAAACCTTTGGAATCTCCAATCCAGGCATCTGAGTCACATGAGGCCTTAGAGGTGACACGAGCGGGATCCAAATCTCAGTCCGCCCGTGCACATAGGGTCCGTCATGTTTGCCAGCAGTCAGGACATCTTGCCTCCAAGGGTCCTCAGCGGTCGGGGAAACGTCAGCATCTAGTGGCAGTTGGAGGAGGTACACTAGACACGGCGACGTTTGCCTCAAAGTTGTCCTTCAAGGGGACAATTACCATAGGCCCATCCACTCTTATGGTCGAGCTATGCGTGGATTCTGGGGCAGAGGGTAATTTTATGTCTTCCTCTTTTGCCCAGCGTCACGCAATACCCTTGGTGATGCTCGCCAAGCCTGTAACCGTTCGAGTGGTAAATGGGTCAACACTACCCTCATAGATTACCCACCAAACCATTCCTTTCACGCTTTCTGTGTCTCCATCACATCAGGAGATAATCTCCCTATTAGTCATTCCTGAGGGAATTGATGAGGTCCTGTTGGGGATACCATGGCTTCGCTACCATTTTCCTCATATTGAGTGGTCCTCTGGGAGAATTTTGGGAGGGTAGAATCCTGCGAGGGTAGATGTCAGAGGGAGTGCGTTCAGGTTGCTACTACACAGGTACCCGCAGATCTTTCCTCTCTCCCCAAGCACTATTGGCCCTATGCAGACGTGTTCTCCAAAAAAGCTGCGGAGACCCTTCCGCCTCACCGCCCCTATGACTGTCCTATTGACCTCTTGCCTGGTGCTGAGCCTCCCTGGGGTCGAGTCTATCCGTTATCTCTCCCGGAGATGGAGGCAATGTCTCAGTACATCCAAGAGAATCTGGCAAGAGGATTCATTAGGAAGTCAGTGTCACCAGCAGGGGCTGGGTTCTTCTTCGTACAGAAGAAGACTGGAGACTTACGTCCATGCACAGACTACAGGGGTCTTAACGCCATCACCATTAAGAACAAGTACCCATTACCCCTGATATCTGAGCTGTTTGATAGGCTACGGGGAGCGAGGGTATTTACTAAGTTAGATCTGCGGGGTGCTTACAACCTGATTCGCATCCGTGAGGGGGATGAATGGAAGACGGCTTTTAACACCAGGGATGGGCACTATGAATATCTGGTGATGCCCTTCGGGCTCTGTAATGCCCCAGCCGTTTTCCAAGACTTTGTGAATGACATCTTCCGGGATATGCTCACCACCTCGGTCGTAGTCTATCTGGATGATATTCTCATCTTCTCTCCAGATATTGACTCCCATCGGAGAGATGTTCGCAAAGTCTTCGACCTCTTACGGGCAAACTCCCTCTACGCCAAGTTGGAGAAGTGTGTGTTTGAGCAGGAGTCCTTGCCATTCCTTGGTTATATCATCTCTGCCCAGGGTTTGGCTATGGATCCTGCCAAGCTACAGGCTGTAATGGACTGGCAGGAACCCCATTCTCTTAAAGCGGTGCAGCGCTTTATGGGGTTCATTAATTACTATCGCCAGTTCATTCCATACTTCTCAACTTTGGTAGCTCCCTTGGTTGCCCTCACCAAGAAGGGAGCAAATCCCAAGTTGTGGTCAGAGGAGGTCTCCAAAGCCTTTCTCTCGATCAAGTCACACTTCGCTAGCGCTCCCATCCTACATCGCCCCGATGTTGATAAACCATTTATCTTGGAGGTGGATGCCTCATCCGTTGGTGCTGGAGCAGTCCTTTTCCAATAGGATGCTCAAGGTCGGAAGCATCCTTGCTTCTTCTTCTCCAAGACCTTCACACCAGCGGAGAGGAATTATTCCATCGGGGACAGGGAGTTGCTAGCCATGAAGTTGGCTTTTTCAGAGTGGAGACACCTCTTGGACGGAGCTCGCTTTCCCTTCCAAGTCTTCACTGACCACAAGAACTTGGTATATCTACAAACGGCCCAGCGGCTGAATTCTCGCCAGGCTAGATGGTCCCTGTTCTTCTCCCGGTTCCATTTTACTCTCCATTTCCTCTCCGGGGAGAAGAACATTCGTGCTGACGCTCTCTCCCACTCCGTAGTGTCATCGGAGGAGGAGGAGGAGGAGCCTCGGCTTATTGTCCCTTCTGAGAGCCTGAGAACTGTAGCTCCGGTTTCGCTAGAGTCTGTGCCCCCAGGCAAGACTTTCGTACCAGCTAACTTGCGACCAGAGGTTCTCTCTTGGGCTCACTCCTCCAGAGTGGGTGGGCATTTTGGGACCAAGAGGACATCTGAGCTTTTGGCGAGAACATACTGGTGGCCGCATATGGCCCGAGATGTCAGGGACTATATTCAGGCGTGCGTTTCTTGTGCCCAGAATCGGTCTCCTCGGCAACGGCCTGCTGGATTGCTTTACCCTCTACCGATGGCAGACAGGCCCTGGGAGATGGTCGGGATGGACTTTGTGGTGGGCTTACCCAAGTCGCGTGGCTGCTCCATTATTTGGGTTGTCACCGACCATTTCTCTAAGATGGTGCATTTGGTGCTGCTTCCTCGGTTACCCTCAGCACGGGCCTTTGCGGTGTTGTTCATTAAGCACGTTTTCCGATTGCATGGTATGCCTGATAAGATTGTCAGTGATCGTGGTCCCCAGTTCGCGTCTCGGTTTTGGAGAGAGCTCTGCTGTTTACTCAGCATAGAGTTAAACCTCTCCTCTGCATACCATCCCGAGACGAATGGGTTGGTGGAGTGAACCAACCAGACTCTGGTGACATATTTGCGACATTTCGTCTCTGCTAGGCAGGATGACTGGGCATCTTTGCTACCTTGGGCGGAATTTGCCTTGAACAACGCCGTAGCCGATTCCACTGGTCAAACTCCTTTTCTCCTTAATTACGGCCAGCATTCGCGTGTCCCTGTGCCCATGCCCGTGTCATCCACCGATTCTAGGGTGGCAGACTGGGCGGTGGAGGCACGTGACATCTGGGACCGCACACAGGATGCCATCCGGGTCTCCAAGGAGAGAATGAGGGTTTCGGCTGATACACACCGGCGCCCCGCTCCGGTCTTTGCTCCTGGCGACTTAGTATGGGTCTCCGCCCGTATCATCAGGCTGCGAGTTGAGTCCACTAAGTTTGCTCCTCGCTACATTGGCCCGTTTAAGGTTCTGGAGCAGGTCAACCCTGTGGTCTACCGTTTGGCTATTCCTCCACGCCTTGGTATCACCGATACTTTTCACGTTTCCCTCTTAAAGCCCGTTCATTTGTCCCGGTTTTCTGAGTCATCTGCTGGGACATCGGGTTCATCCATGGATGAGTTTGAGGTGAATGCTATTGTGGGGTGCAAGGTGGTACGTGGCAAGAAATTTTATCTGGTGGACTGGAAGGGTCACGGCCCAGAGGATAGAACCTGGGAGCCTGTGGAGCAAATTCGGGCTCCGCTGCTTATTGCAGCTTTTGAGCGTAGTGAGGTTCAAGGAAGGGGGGCCCTAGGAGGGGGGGTAATGTTAGGAGTCGAGTTTCCTCTGCTGCACAGGGGGAATCTCGATCCGTGTCTGCTGCGGTCTCCCATTCTGCTTCGGCCACAGTGGGCTCTGCTCAGCGGAGGCGTCGCTCCCAGCGTCTTGCTGGGACTGATTCTGTGCAAAGGGTTACTGCTGCCTTTTCTGGCTCTCCTGTTGTACCCTGCACTGATCTGCGGCGAGCGGGCTTCTCTGGGACGAAGTCCTTATTTGTACACACTGAGCATGCCCAGGGCAAGATCTCCCGTTGGAGATCGAGGGTCACATGCTCAGGTACTGCAGCACATCCCATTGGTCCTTTTGGCAGGTCCTGAAAGGGCAAAACTTCTGTAGCTGTTTCCTGTGCTGCAGCTATATAAACTGCGCATGACCGCACGGCCATGCGCTAGTATTGTCTTGATATAATGTGTGTGTGTAGATGGATGTATGTTGATGGATGAAAGCTCCTAAGTATCCCTCCCTAGTGTTGTTAACTGCTCGCGGATGATGGTAGCTATCTAGCGCCAGACTAGCCATCTGCACGTAACACACATCACAGCGTCCAGTTGCTGTGTCCGCCAGTACGGCGCCGTGCGCTTCCTCTGCGCTTTCCTTACCCAAGCCTGGGTGGTTAGTGGCGTCCGTCAGTGCGGTACCGCATGCACTCTCGTGCCTTTATATACTATTTAATAGTTTCCTTACACACCCAGTTGTGGTGTTGTGCCAGCAAGTGTCTAATCGGACTTCAATCCTGAGTTGGGGTTGTGTTCGCTGACTTCTTGCTCGCGCTCTATGTGCGGTACCGCGGTCCTGTGACGCAACAGGATCGCTTCCTTCACACAGGGTGAAGTTATCCCATGTGTGTGTATTCTTATAGTACCGCCATATAGTCCGTCTTTACTAGCAGCAGGGTTTTTACCTGCACGCTGGACCTCGGACTGCGAACGCACCTGGTTCCATATCATCTTATACTTGGTGCGTTCCGCCAGTCCTTAACAATCATGAAGTACAACATGTCTCTAGAAAACTTTGTCAGAACCATCAGGATCCGTTGAAGCATTCAAGAGTTATAACCTCATAAAGGGACAGTGGCCAGAATTGTAAAAATTGGCCTGGCCATTAACGTGCAAACCACCCTTGGGGGTTAAGGGGTTAAAAATATATGATGATATTTAAAAATTAAAACATTATTACTTTACATTTCTTCAATTGTTGAGAAACATTTTTTTATGGCACCATCCCTTTAAGACCAGATTTTGATGTTGAGCGTTTGTGACTATTCGTTTACTGGTGATACTATCCCCTCTACTATCTTCGATAAGTTGTGTTAAGAAAAGCGTAAGACACAACTCTAATGAACAGTAATCTTCATCATCAATATCAGCTGTGGCTAAAGGACAAAATTACACCTGAGGTCAATGTTATTGCAATTTCTGCATTTTCTTAATAACGCAAATTTCTGCCTCATTGTAACTGCTGTGTGTGAAAGTGTAAATTACTTCTCATCACTTTTATTATGTACTAGATGGCAGCCCGATTCTAAAGAATCGGGAGTCTAGAATCCATATATACTTTATTTATTCAAATGTAAAAATAATACAATTAATAAATAATAGTAAGAAAGAACACAAAATGGCTGCACTCACCAGCTCTTGACAATTCTTGTTATTTAAGGTACAGTTACACAGGATCCATGAACATGCTTATGAGGGGAGGGATAAAAGACATCAGACAACAACTTTGCGTGTTGTGGCAAATGCCACAACAACGGTTCTTTGCTTAAGAACAATGTCAGGTAGTAGGAAAATAGCCAGTTAATAATAGGCAATAGTTCTTTGCAGGAATGCAGATATTAATAAATAGGCAGTTTATATTGCAGAGAAATTGCTGGGCAATAATGGACAATGTCCTTATGTGGCAAATAATAGAGCAATATACCCAATGTGGCAAAGAAGAGGTTAATAAACGGCAGTCTCTCAGTATAACAGTCAGTGAATAATAGGCAGTATATGGAGAAAACACCAAACAAAAGTTCAAAATTGGTGTGAAAATGTCACTGAACCACTTCACAACTAAATATATATAGTTTTGGTAAATGGTATTATCATTTTTTTGACGAAATTCGGCAGGAGCTTGAAGAGCAACGTCACTGGGCCCGCCTCCACGCAGTAGAAACTTGCTGTGAGGTAAAAATTCAAAAATCTCACCAAAATGGCGGGCGGAGTGTGTCACAGTAGGGCACGTTTCTGATTGGTCGCTCGCAGCAGGCGGCAACCAATCAGACACTGGACACTGTTGACGTCACTTATCTCCGGACATTAGCTCCGGACATTAGCTCCGGACATTAGCTCCGGACATTAGCTCCGGACAGGAAGTTGGCACAAATTGCAGGAAGTAGTATTCTAGGCAATTATATATTAGATTAACTTAGATGCTTAGAAACAATGCTCAAACATAAGCTATTGAAATATCTATAGTTTATATTGTGATATTAATATTATAGAATATTTCACTTTGTAATGCAGATGATGTATAGGAAAAATAGAGACATTGCAATTTAGACCATTTTTATGCTTACACCTACTGCTGCAGTAAATAAGACTTTTTAAACTAACAGATTTATTTTCAATCTTTAAAAATACTTAAAACGTATCTGATAATATGCTCATCTAATGTACCAGCTTGCCATAGGGTACATAATGGTAACATATTTATAAATCATCATATATTATGAATTACCTAAATTATAGAAAATGATTTAATAAATCATATTAATTATGTGAAATCCATACCGTAAACCTCGAGAATAATCAATATCTTACTTGATTTATTTTTCCACAGCAGAGTAACATTGCAATACTAATTAGTATTATAGGAAATCAAATTTCATATTGACTTTTATAAAAGCACATAAGGATTTATGCTTCAAATGCCATCTTGTTAGAATGGGGAGATTAATATTGCCCTTAAAATGAGAAATACCATTAATGGAACTACATACTCAGAAGTAAAAAAAAAAGATAATTAACTTTAATGCCTTATTGACTAGTGCATTAGGTGTAAAGCCTTTTTATATCTGTTTGGTGTAAAAGCCTTTTGATCTTACATCTGTCAGCACAGGGAAAGTGCCATTCACTGCACAAAAGTTGCTCTTTGAAATATTTTCCAGCACTTTAAGTAAGAAATAAGTTAGTTCATAGAAATAAAGCACTTTCAGGAGGTTTAATATTTGCTTTGTAATATATATATATATATATATATATACTAGCTATTGACCCCGTTCTACGCTCGGGTGGCGAGCATTTATATTGTTATATAGTCTCCATCCTGGTATGTGCTGCCTCCATCCTGCGCCCTAATCTTGTCATGTGCTGCTACCATCTTGCACCCCGTTCCTGTCATGTGCAGCCCCCATCCTGCGCCCCCTTCCTGTCATGTGCAGCCCCCATCCTGCACCCTTATACTGTCTTGTGGGCCTCCATCTTGTCGTGTGCGCCAATGGTGTCCAGCACCTGGTTAGCATCCACCCGCAGCTGCTTGTAGGTGCCGATGAAGTCGTAGGACACGGCGCAGGGCTGGCACAGCTGATAGATGGGCATCCAGTGCTCGTTCATCTTCTCCTCATCCTCATCCAGCAGGTACCGCAGGAACTCGGAGAAGGTGACGTCGTCCCCCTTGGATGTGGCAGAAGGCGGCTGCTGGTGGTACGGCACATGATCTCCAGGCCATACCGCTGCTGGTACTCCTTGATATCCCTGAACTTGTTACTGTAGGTGGACAGCAGCAGCTCCAGGGGCTCCCACACAGACAGGAACTTGTTGGGTATTTGCACACATTGCGGATTTGCCTGCGGATATTTCTGCACTCAATCCACATCTCTTGGCCAAAAACACAGGTAAAAATCTGCACTTTTTTGATGCAGTTTTTGATGCGTTTTTTGTGCGGATTTGATGCGTTTTTGATGCGTATTTGTATGCGTTTTTGAAAGCTAAATAAAACCTATTATTGAACAAAAAAAAAGATTTGTGATGTAATTTCTTGTTCAACCTCCTCTTTTACATTTGTCCAACCCACAATCCATTACACACAGACAGACAGATAGATAGATAGATAGATAGATAGATAGATAGATAGACAGGTAGATAGATTTATAGATAATGTCTATCGATCTATGAATAAATCTATCTATCTATAGATCTATCTATCTCATTCCTTCTATCTATCTATCTATTTATCATCTATCTATCTCATTCCTTCTAACTATCTATCTATCTATCTCTCATTCCTTCTATCGATAGATAGATAGATAGATAGATAGATAGATAGATAGATAGAAGGAATGAGATAAATAGATCTATACATAGATCTATAGATACATAGATATATCTATTCATATATCTATCTATAGATATATCTATGGATTTATATATCTATGGATAGATGTAGATAGATATATGGATAGTTAGATAGATATTTTGATAGATATATCTATAGATAGATAGACATACCTATAGATAGATATATCCATAGATACATCTATAGATATATCCATAGCTATATAATAGCAAAGCCAATTATTATTAATGAACAGTATGTTTAATTTTGAAAAATAAAAACGGGAAAAAAATTGTATGGGCTCCCGTGCAATTTTCTGCACCAGAGGGGGAAAGCCGAAAGGGGGGCAATATTTGTAGTCTGGAAAGGGGGTAATATCCATGGCCGCTTCCCGGATATGAATATCACCCACAGCTGTCTGCATAGCCTTAACTGGCTATTAAAATTACTTGGGGTCCCCCTATATTTTATAGCTAGAAAGGCTACGCAGACAGCTTCGGGCTGATATTCATAGCCTAGGAAGGGGCCATGGATATTGGCCCCCCTGGCTACAAATACCGGCTCACTGCCACCCAGAAATGGCACATCTATATGATGCGCCAATTCTGGCATTTAGCCTCTCTCTTCCCACTGCCCTGTAGCATTGGCATATGGGGTAATAAGGAGTTAATGTCACCTTTGTATTTTTGAAAAAAGACACAGCCAGAAAAAAGTATTTTAATATTCTTAATTTCACCATACTTACAACCATGTCTAATTCCTGCAACGCCCTCGATCGCCTGCAAAAAATAAAAAAATAATAAACCAACCGTATACTCCCTGTTGACGATCTCCCCTGTAGAGCTGTCACATTAGGAGATGTGACAGCTCTATAGACCTTCAGTGACATACTGACAGGAGACAATGGCTCCTGCAGTGCATCACTAAAGAGGTTACTTTAGTTCATTGTCTCATTTTATGGCAATGCTGAGGGGGAATTTTCCCAGGCAGCTGTGCCGCAAGTGACAGTATGAACTATGCTGTACTCACAGCAGCAGAGGAATGCAGTGCGGAAGGATACCTTCCATCATTGTATCCCGGAGCCATTGGAGAGCGGTCACATCAGCTGACGGGATAGCTCTCCATGGGAGGTCATCGTGGGACAATCATATTAATTGTATTACGGCGGACACAGGGAGTATATTGTTGATTTATTATGTTAATTTTTTTTAGGTGAGCGAGGGCTTCGGGAATTAGGTGTAGATGGTAAGTATGAATTATATAAGAACTGTAGGTGTTCTTTTAGTCGCATCGGACAATGCCTGCACACACACACTGACACAGCCCCGGCAGCCAACGGACAGCCCTCCAGATCCCCGCACAGCCAAAGCAGACCCCTAGACAACCCGCAGACCCCCAGACAGCATGCAGATCCCCGGACAGCACGCAGACCCATGGACAGCCCCGCAGACCCCCACACACAGCCCTGCAGACCCCAGCACACAGTATGTTAGAATTACAAGGGGCCCTCGGATCGTTAGGTGAGTATGTTTATTTTTTATTTTTTAACCTGTGACATACGTGGCTGGGCAATATACTACGTAATTGA
Source organism: Ranitomeya imitator (assembly GCF_032444005.1). NCBI lineage: Eukaryota > Metazoa > Chordata > Amphibia > Anura > Dendrobatidae > Ranitomeya > Ranitomeya imitator. The sequence goes on along the minus strand of NC_091286.1, from coordinate 222,940,593 downwards.
GCATTATACTACGTGGCTGGGCAATATACTACGTGGCTCTGTGCGGTGCTGCATACTATGTCATTGTGCAATATACTACGCAGCTCTGTGCTGTATACTATGTCACTGGGCAATATACTACGTGGCTGGGCAATATACTATGTTACTTGGCAAAATACTACGTCGCTGGGCAATATACTACGTCACTGGGCAATATACTACGTGGCTGGGCAATATACTACGTCACTGGGCAATATATTACGTCACTGGGCAATATACTACGTCACTGGGCAATATACTACGTGACTGGGCAAAATATTATGTAACTGGGCAATATACTACATCACTGGGCAATATACTACTTCACTGGGCAATATACTACGTGGCTGGGCAATATACTACGTGACTGGGCAATATACTATGGGACTGGGCAATATACTACGTGGCTGGGCAATATACTATGTGACTGGGCAATATACTATGTGGCTGGGCAATATACTACGTCACTGTGCAATATACTACGTCACTGGGTAATATACTACGTGGCTGGGCAATATACTACGTGGTTGGACAATATACTACGTGGTTGGGCAATATACTATGTGACTGGGCAATATACTACGTGACTGGGCAATATACTACGTTACTGGGCAATATACTACGTGACTGGGCAATATACTACATGGCTGGGCAATATACTACGTGGCTGGGCAATATACTACGTGGCTGGGCAATATACTACATCACAGGGCAATATACTACGTCACTGGGTAATATACTACGTCGCTGGGTAATATACTACGTGGCTGGGCAATATACTACGTGGTTGGGCAATATACTACGTGGTTGGGCAATATACTACGTGACTGGGCAATATACTACGTGACTGGGCAATATACTACGTGACTGGGCAATATACTACGTGGCTGGGCAATATACTACGTGGCTGGGCAATATACTACGTGACTGGGCAATATACTACGTGGCTGGGCAATATACTACATCACAGGGCAATATACTACGTCACTGGGTAATATACTACGTAGCTGGGCAATATACTACGTGGTTGGGCAATATACTACGTGGCTGGGCAATATACTACATCACTGGGCAATATACTACGTGACTGGGCAATATACTACGTGGCTGGGCAATATACTACGTGACTGGGCAATATACTACGTGGACATGCATATTCTATTATACCCGATGCGTTAGAATCGGGCCACCATCTAGTAGATATATAAATACATATATAGCTGTGTAAAATAAAGCAAATTGTTTAAAAGGCTAAAAACAGTCAAGAAATCATACGCTCAATGTGAATAAACTAAACAAATCACCAAAATAAAGGATTTGCTTGTTCACATTATTTTTTTTTTAATCAATAAGTATAGCCTGAAAAAAAATTAAGAAAATTAATTATTGATTTTTGTGGCTACAGTTTTAAAAAGTAAATCCTTAAAATCCAACGGAATGAACTGAATACCTATCCTATAATAGGATAATACCTCTGTAAAGTGAAAAATGCTACCCTAAAGTTAAGTGTTCCTTTAAAAAGCAATTTAAACCATTTGAAAAGCAAGAAAAAATGCAATTTAAAAAAGCGTAGGGTTTTCATGGAGTTTTTAGTTGTGTTTTTAGAATCATTTTGTAAATGGAGTTTCCTGGAATTTTTGAAAGTCTGCTGAGAAGGCGAATAATAAAAACACAGATAAAATGCCATGCCCCAAGTATGCTGTATCTTGAGAGCAATACCATTGATTCAAAAAAAGCCACAAACCCAAATGCTTTGTATATATTAAATTTAATATTTCTCTAAAGTATCATTTGGGGTGCAGCATATTTTGTTAATTAAAAAAAAACATTCAAACTTACCATGAAACGTGTTGCAAAAAATATGTGGTTTAATTTTAAGAAAAGCAATGGGTATATAATCAGCCTAATACCTATATTGGAGTTAAGCAAATTTGTGACATTTGTTTTTTGGAAAATGAAGAAGCTTTTTGAAAAAACTGTTAAAGATTGATCGCCATATTGGGAACCGTTTAAGGTTTCATATACAGCGGGTGAAATAAGTATTGAGCAAGTCACCAATTTTCGAAATACATATATTTCTAAAAGTGCTATGGGCATAAAATTCTCACCAGATGTCAGTAACAACTCATCTAATCCACACAGGCAAAGAAATCAAAGCATAAATGTCCATATATAAAGTTACAGTTGTGCTCAAAAGTTTACATACTACAACAGAATTTTTGCTTTCTTTGCCTTTTTTCAGAGAATATGAATGAAAACACCAAAACTTTTTCTTCACTCATGGTTAGTGGTTGGGTTAAGCCATTTATTGTCAAACTAGTGTGTTTTCGCTTTTTAAATCATAATGACAACCCAAAACATCCAAATGACCCTGATCAAAAGTTCACATACCCTGGTGATTTTGGCCTGATAGCATGCACTAATGTTGACACAAATGGTTTGAATGGCTACTAAACGTAACATCCTCACCTATGACCTGTTTGCTTGTAATGAGTGTGTGCATAAAAGCTGAGTGAGTTTCTTGGATCCAGACAGATTCTTGCATCTTTCATCCAGCCACTGACGTTTCTGGATTGTGAGTTATGGGTAAAGCAAAAGAACTGTCAGCAAATCTACGTGAAAAGGTAGTTGAACTATATAAAACAGGAAAGGGATACGAAAAGATATCCAAGGACTTAATAATGCCAGTCAGCAGCGTTCAAACTGTGATTAACAAGTGGAAAATCAGGGGCTCTGTAAAAACAAAACCACGGTCAGGTAGACCAACCAAAATGTTGTCTACATCTACCAGGAACTTGTTCAGGATGTAAAGAAAAACCCACAAATAACATCAGCTGAAATACTGGATTCTCTGAAAACTAGCGGTGTGGCTGTTTCAAAATGCACAATAAGAAAAAGAAAAATGGGCTGCATGGTCGAGTCACCAGAGGAAAGTCATCACTGTGCAAATTCCACAAAGTAACTGCAATACACAAAATAGCACAGAGGCAAGACTCAAAACTTCTGGTACAAGGTAATTTGGAGTAATGAGACCAAAATTGAACTTTTTGGCCACAACCATAAATTAACATTTATTTATTTATTTTTTAATTTGTAACCATTTGTAGAGACGTTAACAAGGCCTATGATGAAAGGAATACCATTTCCACTGTAAAGCACGGAGGGGGATCGCTGATGTTTTGGGGATGTATGGGATGCAAAGGCACAGGAAACTCGGTCAAAGTTGAAGGAAAGATGAATACAGCACGTTGTCAGCAAATACTGGAGGCAAATTTGCAATCATCAGTCCGGAAGCTGTGCATTAGATGTACTTGGACGTTCCAACATGACAATGATCCAAAACACAAGGCCAAGTCGACCTGTCATTGGCTACAGCAGAACAAAGTGAAGGTTCTGGAGTGGCCATTTCAGTCTCCTGACCTCAATATCATTGATCCACTCTGGGGAGATCTCAAGCAGGCAGTTCATGCTAGACAGCCCAGGAATTAACCGGAACTGCAGGCTTTTTGCCAAGAAGAGTGGGCAGCTTTACCACAATATAAATAAGAACCTCATACACAACTACCACAAAAGACTTCAAGCTGTCATTGATGTTAGAGGGGGCAATACACGGTATTAAGAAATGGGGTATGTGAACTTTTGATCAGGATCATTTGGATGTTTTGGGTTGTCATTATGATTTAAAAAGAGAAAACACAGTTGTTTGACAATAAATGGCTTCACTCAACCACTAACCATGAGTGGAGAAAACGTTTTGGTGTTATCATTCATATTCTCTGAAAAAAAGGCAAAGAAAGCAAAAATTCTGCTGGGTATGTAAACTTTTGAGCACAACTGTATGTGTAATAATGAGAAATAATACATTGAAAGAGTATTAAACACATGAATAAAGACAGGTGAAAAAAGCCATGGAAAGTCATGACACCAGCTGAAATTAAACCGTAATTATAAAGAAATCCAGCCACTTGGTGAAATATAATATTAGCTAGTTCAACTAATTGATTATACAAATGTGTCTCATTACCAAAGTGCGACACAAGAAACATCTCATGATGATGGGTAAAACCAGTGAATTGTCTCAAAATTTTTGCAACCTTATTGCAAAACATACTGAATGCATTTGTCACAAAAGAATTTCTACACTACTAAAACTACCAGTGAGCACTGTTGGGGCCATAATCTGGAAGTGTGGAAGTGGACAGAACATAATTTCTAATTAAACTGGACATGGCCAGGTTCTTTTCATAAGATTTCGGGCAAAGGAGTGAAAATATTTATCAGAAGAGTTATTTAAGAGCCAAATGTCACCTGTCGAGAGCTACACAAAGACCTGGAATCAGCATGTATAACTGTTTCAAAGAAAACTTTAAGTAATGCACTTAACCTTCAAGGGCTATACAGACACTCACCACACGAGACTCCATTGCTGAACAAAAAGCATGTTCAACACTTTTAAAGTTTGCTATAGAACATTTAGACAAGCCTTTGAAATACTGGGAGAATAAAGTCTGGTGAGGTGAGACCAAAGTTGATCTCTTTGGATTCCATAATACACACATTTGGTGGCCAAAAGGCACTGCATAAATCACCCAAAATTTCATTTTTGGAGTGTTATATGCCACAGAAATGTACTCCAGAGGACAGAATACTCTTTTGATGAGTAAGTGTGACTAGAGAAACAATTTTCAATGACATTTTTTGGGTGTTATATGCCACAGAAATGTATCCCAGAGCTATGGAGTGGTTTATAACAATATGTTCCACAAAGCACTTAATACTTCATGGATCAAAATACAGTACATTTTTTCACACAAACAATAACTGATATGGTCAAATGCGGCAGCTATGTATTTAGCAACGGACTGCAAAGCCCTGATCCCTACCTACAGATTGTATTCAGCCACTCTCCCTGCTTTTGCAACTCTCTCTCTCTCCCTATGTTAATGAAGAATGCATGTGATAAAAAAAATCAAAGCACAAGATTAGCACTTAGAAGGACTATTAGTATGATGGTTCAGTTTCAGCAAAAGTATCAACACTACCATGACTCTGATTCATTAAACTTTAAAACACATGCCTGGGCAAGCACTCCCTCCCTCCTATAACAACTGTCAAAGAGCTATGCAATGGCGTCAGTGTGCCGAGCCTTGTGGCCACTGTCATTTTATAATCCCTGATGATGTCACATGGCCAGCCAATCGCAAAAATACTTAGAATTGAGAGTCCTCAGTGGTTGATACCTTTTAATGGCTGATTGAAAAGATGGTAACAAATTGCAAGCTTTCCAGACTACTCAGGTCTCTTCATCAGGCAAAGACTAATAGAAATTCTGAAGAATCACATATTTATGCACAACACCGCACAGAAAAAAAAAAACTTAGATACGACAGGTGACATGAAGCAGAATTACCATTATGTGAGTGATTAACAGTTATGCCCATAAATATTGGGACAGTCTCAAAAGCTTGCAATTTGCTACCATCTTTTCAGTTAGGCAGGGTTCACATTGCGTTAATGGCAATGCGCTGACGGTATCCGTTACGTAGCGGCACTAACGCTATGTAACAGATGCATTAGCGCACCCATTGACTGCAATTATGTAGCACATCACTAACGCATGTCATAATCGGCATGCGTTAGCGATGTGCCATCATTCTGTGACGGACCCTCGGACACGGTCTGCAGCATTTCGGGGCCCGTCACCGCTAGCGCAGATGGAGCATCTGCGCCAGCGCGATCGCATAGCGCGATCTTTAATGGCACTTGCGTTAACTCAGTCCATTTAACGCATGCGTTGAACGGACTGCCCTAACAAAATATGAACCTGGCCTTAGCCATTAAAAGGTATCAACCACTGAGGACTCTCAATTCTAAATATTTTTCTATCCACTGGCTAACACGGTACCAAAATACTGTATCTATCTTTCCTGCAGCCAATCACAGTAATGCCACTACCAAGATGGCTACGGAATTACTGTCACATGCAGGCAGTGTAACAGGCACCAAACATGCGTGGCATGGATTTAAGTTTGAAATCAACCACCAGCTATTGCTTGCCGATTAGCGAGCACATCCGAGCACCCAGATACTCGAGTGATATCTGAGTATCACCGAGCAGGTTCCCTCATCTCTAACATTTCCCTTTACACACTTGCCTGAATAAAAAGCCTCTATTGATTACTAAACAGCAATCCTTTCAGAGGCACTGTGGTGATCACCATGACTCTTAAATCTGTCATCACATTTTAATAGGAAAGTTATCCTAATATACAAGTTCTCTCTTCAGTTCTTGTTATTCTTTTCACAATTTATCTGCCAGAATCTTTCTCTGTTGCTTTTGACATCTAGAACTTAGCAACATTTTTATTCTGTAGCTTATTATTTTAGCTCTAAGGCTCAGCAAAAGAATTCTTCTTTTACAGTTTCCAGGTCATTATCTCCACTGCAATTCCTGAAGTATTTGCATAAACAATTCATAGCCATTCATAGATTTTCTGTATAATCTGTGCAGCTTATTTTTTTTTTTTATCATTATCCAACGCTACTCCCACCATGACTGTGAAAAGAATTGAACCTTTTTACGGGAACAAAACAAAACTGCATTGAACAAATGGATAATGAATTGGTTTTACAAATGAATTTCATACTTGATTGGACTAGAAGAATAAATTGAAAGGTTATTACATTCTATTGTGTTGTGTAGTTTGCTTTTTAGCAGTCATGACATTCCATTATTTCAAGTGTCAAGTAACAATGGTATAACCTTGATCTATGACTTTGCCACTAAAATGCCTATATTACTTAATAACATGAACGAAAACCATTTGTGTATAGCAAGACAAGCCTAATATACAGAGTTACATATACAGATCTGAGTCATGTGGCTGATATTAAGCAGCTAAACAGATAATAAAGTCAAAGCCTGCAAATCTTTTTCGTAGATCGTTTTATTAAGTGATTGCAGAAAAAAGGTTTTGTGAACCATTGGGCTTTAGATATATTGACTATTTGTAGACTGTGAACACTCGCAGGTAGGTTCCTTTCTTTTCCTGTACTAGTCAGTCATTTGTATTGTTTAAGATTATTGTACTTGTTTTTTTATTATGTATACTCCTTTTCACATGTAAAGTGCCCATGGAATAAATGGCGCTATAATAATAAATAATAATAATATACAGTATATGCAATCTTGTGCTTAAAAGTCATTTCTAAGAAGTATTACAGCATTACTGGGTGCAATTGCTAAAGCTAAATAGTACAGAATGAATTACCTAAAATACTGCTTAATATAATACCATGTATGGTTAGTTGACATAGCAGACGTATTTGGCCAGTTTAACCATTTAAGTACCCAGGCTTTTCTGTAAAAATGGACTGTTTGTGTCCAGTTTTTATAAACCTGATGTGTATGAAAAAATTCAGGGAATAACTCTGGAAATCTTTTTTGCATATCTAAACAATTTCTGTATTGCTTCTTTTGTCTTAAGTTCTACTTTAATTTGGCGATAAATTAGGTGAACTTGTCTTTTCTTTGTAAAAAATAAGAAAAAATGGAAGAAAACTAAAAAACTGTGTTTTTTCCTGCATTAAAATGCTATATGTTAAACATTTGTGTATTCACTATTCAGTGTATACACTATGCAAATCTGGTGGTAAATCTATATTTGCAAATTTTATTTTAATTTTTGCATCAATTATTTTGAAACGTTTTTTACATTTACTTAAAATCTTAGAACTGTAACAGTAATGTTAAAATTTTGCACAGAATTTTTGTTTTCATGCTTTAAGCCAAGTTTGCATAGGCTAACGTGTGAGTGAATGCTAGAAACACTCGATAAAGAACCCCAATTTGAAAACTACAACCGTTTACATATTTATCTAGGGAAGTAGTTAGTATTTTGACTTTACCAGTTTCTATGATTTTGATTCAAAGCACTGTTTCTCATAAATACCACAAATATGGCCCCAATCTGCTTACTAGACACACAGAGGGGTCGAGAATAAAGGGAGGTACTTTTGACTTTCAGGCAATGATTTTGGCCAGAATTAATTTCAGGCCCCATCACATACTGGTAGAGCTGTGGTTGAGCTCTCAGAACAACAGAAATAACCCAAATGTGCACCAATTTTGAAAACTAAATTGCTTGAGGTATTTACCTAGGGGTGTTGTATTTTTGCTTCAATACTTTTTATGGATTTGATGCAAGTCAAAGTGAAAACAAAATTAAATTAAAATTTGTTTTTCACAGATACAGTATGTCTCTTCTATAGCAGATTTTCTCATAGAAAGCAAAGAAAATAAGGGAAGCCCTTATCTTCTTATTAGGGCTCATACTCAAATACGAGAAATTCGGACAAGTCTCGCACGTCAATACCCGGCACTGCCGCTGGCACTTAGATCAGAGCGCTCAGCTGCATGTATTTCTATGCAGCTGAACGCTCCGACCCGAGTGCCGGTGGCAGTGCCGGGTATTGACATGTAAAGGCCCCGTCACACATAGCGAGATCGCTAGCGAGATCGCTGCTGAGTCACAAGTTTTGTGACGCAACAGCGATCTCAGTAGCGATCTCGCTATGTGTGACACATAGCAGCGATCAGGCCCCTGCTGTGAGATCGCTGGTCGTGTCGGAATGGCCTGGGACATTTTTTGATCGTTGAGGTCCCGCTGACATCGCTGAATCGGCGTGTGTGACGCCGATTCAGCGATGTCTTCGCTGGTAACCAGGGTAAACATCGGGTTACTAAGCGCAGGGCCGCGCTTAGTAACCCGATGTTTACCCTGGTTACCATCGTTAAAGTAAAAAAAACAAACGCTACATACTTACCTACAGCTGTCTGTCCCCGGCGCTGTGCTTCTCTGCTCTGGCTGTGAGCGGCGGGCAGCCGGAAAGCAGAGCGGTGACGTCACCGCTCTGCTTTCCGGCCGCTGTGCTCACAGCCAGAGCAGAGAAGCAGAGCGCCGAGGACAGACAGCGGTAGGTAAGTATGTAGCGTTTGTTTTTTTTACTTTAACGATGGTAACCAGGGTAGACATCGGGTTACTAAGCGCAGCCCGGCGCTTAGTAACCCGATGTTTACCCTGGTTACCCAGGGACTTCGGCATCGTTGAAGACAGTTTCAACGATGCCGAAGTCTTTCCCCTGATCGTTGGTCACTGGAGAGCTGTCTGTGTGACAGCTCTCCAGCGACCAAACAGCGACGCTGCAGCGATCCGGATCGTTGTCGGTATTGCTGCAGCGTCGCTAAGTGTGACGGTACCTTAAGACTCGTCCGAGTTTGTCGCATGTGAGTATAAGCCCTTAGACACACAGTGGGACCCAGAAAGGAGGGAGCACCATTTAACTTCAAGTCACATCTGAATTAAATCAAGATGCTCAAGACATTCACCTAGAAGTATAATAAGAATTTAAAAGGAATCTGTCAGCAAAAGAGAATGCATAGATAGTAGTTATCTTCAAATCAATAGCATTTTAAACATCTTTAACCCCTTAGTGACAAAGCCAATTTTGTACTTAATGACGAAACTACTGTAGTTTTCACAATACTGACCACTGTCACTTTTTGAAGTTATCGCACTGGAACGCTCCAACGAATCCCATAGATTCTTAGAGTTTTTTGTAACATACTGTAAAATTTGTGGTAAAATTTTAAGTGGTAAATTTCTTCAATGTGACTCGCGTTTATTTATGACAAAAAAACAGAAATTTGACAAAATTTAGAAAATGTTGCCATTTTCAAACTTTTAATCTTTGTGCCCTTAAATCAGAGAGTCATATCGCACAAAATAGTTAATAAAAAACATGTCCCACTTATCTACTTTACATCAGTACAATGTTGGATGCAATTTTTTTTTTGTTAGGATGTTACAAGGGTTAAAATTTGACCAGCGATTTCTCATTTTTCCAACAAAATTTACAAAACCATTTTTTTAGGGACAACCTCACATTTCAAGTGAGGGGGGGGGGTCAATTTAACAGAAAATACCCAAAAGTGAAACCATTCTAACAAATGCATCCCTTAAGATGCGCAAAACCACATTCAAGAAGTTTATTAACTCTACAGGTGCTTCACGAGAACTAAAGCAATGTGGAAGGAAAAAATTTACTTTGGAACCATACTTTTTTATTTTCACAAGGGTATCAAGAGAAAATGGACCACAAAAGTTGTTGTGCAAATCCTACTGAGTACGCTGATACCCCGTAGGGAGCACCATTTGAGTTTTTAAACGCAAAACTGGCTGGAATCAATGGCGGGTGCCATGTTGCGTTTGGAGACCCCCTTATATACCTAAACAGTGGAAATCCCCCAATTCTAACTGCAACCCTAACACAGCCCTAACCCCAACCCTAACCCCAACACATTCCTAACCCTAATTCCAACACTAAACATAACCTTAACCACAACCATATGATTTTTTATTTTCATGGATCTACGTTCTAAACCTCTGTGAAACACTTGAGGGGTTCAAAGTGTTCACCACACATCTAGATAAATTCCTTGGGGGGTTTTGTTTCCAAAATGGTGTCACTTGTGGGGGTTTCCACTGTTTAGGCACATCAGGGGCTCTCCAAAAACGACATGTCGTCCGATCTCAATTCCAACCAATTTTGCTTTGAAAAAGTCAAATGGCGCTCCTTCCCTTCCGAGCTCTACCATGCACCCAAATAGTGGTCCCCCCACATATGGATTATTATCAGCATACTCAGGACAAATTGCACAACAACCTTTGGGGTCCATTTTCTTCTGTTACCCTTTGGAAGATAAAAAATTGAGGGCAAAAAGATCATTTTTGTGGAAAAAATATGATTTTTTATTTTCACGGCTATTTAACTTCTGTGAATCACTTGGGGGTTCAAAGTGCTCAACACACAGCCAGATAAGTTTCTTGGGGGTCTAGTTTCCAAAATGCGGTCACTTATGGGGGTTTCCACTGTTTAGGTACATCAGGGGCTCTCCAAACACGACATGGTGTCCGCTCTTGATTATATCCACCTTTACATTAAAAACCTCAAATGGCGCTCCTTCTCTTCTGAGCCCTGCCATGTGCCTAAAGAGTGGTCTCCTCCACACATGGGGAATCGGTGTTCTCAGGAGAAATTGCACAACAAATATTGTGGTTCATTTTTTCCTGTTACTCTTGACAAAATAAAAAAAGTGTCTGAATTAAAATTTTTGTGAAAAAAGTTAAATGTTCATTGTTTCCTTCCAAATTGCTTCAATTCTTCTGAAACACCTGAAGGGTTAATTAACTTTTTGAATGTGGTTTTGAGCACCTTGAGGGTTGCAGTTTTTAGAATGTTGTCACTTTTTTGTCCTATTGACTCCCCAAATTGACTTCAAATGTGAGGTGGTCCCTAAAAAAATGGTTTTGTAAATTTTGTTGAAAAAATGAGTATCCGCTAGTCAAATTTTAACAATTCCTAACAAAAAAATTGTTTCCAAAATTGTGCTGACATAAAGTAGACATGTGGGAAATGTTATTTATTAACTATTTTGTGTGATATATCTCTCTGATTTAACAGCATAAAAATTAAGTTTGAAAATTGCAAAGTATTAGACATTTTTGCCTTATTTCCATATTTTTCATACATAAACGCAAGTTATATCAAAGAAATTTTACCACTAACATGAAGTACAATATGTCACAAAAAAACTATCTCAGAATCAGTGGGATCTGTTGAAGCGTTCCAGAGTTATAACAACATAAAGTGACAGTGGTCACATTTCAAAATTAAGGCCTGGTCATTAACCGACAAAGTGGCTTGGTCTTTAAGGGGTTAAATAGATAGGACAAGGTACCAGGCAACTTACAGTTGCACACACACAATGTAGGGAAACTACAGGGGTTGCTCAGGAACCTCCCTACTGGGGAGGGTGCCTTTTATACAAAGTGCCTCTCAGCTGTATACTGGGGGTCTTTTTCAAAGTGCATGCGCTGCCCCTCTAAGAACATGGGAGTACATGTGCACTATGCTCGCTACCAAAATCCTAAGCATTGTGCACAAGAGGCATGGAAGAGAAAGCAGAGAACAAGGACAATGTCATGGCCATGAGGGTGAGTTTGTCCGAGTTCCTACTGGGAGAAGGGAGAGGGACCACGCAGGCATACCAGTACAGTACTTCGCCTTTCTTCCCTCTCCTCTTCAAGCATGCAAGGCATCTTTGTAGAGGAATTGAGGTATCAATACAATGCTTGAACTCCCAAGACTTCACTTCGAGACCACATTCTCTCCAGTTCACTAGAAGAAAAGCTACATTTCCCTCCTTCTTCTTGCTTCTCACCATCAATAAGGAAACTAAAACGGGCATGCAAACAGGATCCTTGAATTGCTGAGTCTCTCTGCCTATCAAGACCAGCTAACCTTGGGAGAATTAACCCCTTCCCGACCTTTGACGCCACGTAGGCGTCATGAAAGTCGGTGCCAATCCGACCCATGATGCCTATGTGGCGTCATGGAAAGATCGCGTCCCTGCAGATCGGGTGAAAGGGTTAACTCCCATTTCATCCGATCTGCAGGGACAGGGGGAGTGGTAGTTTAGCCCAGGGGGGGTGGCTTCACCCCCTCGTGGCTACGATCGCTCTGATTGGCTGTTGAAAGTGAAACTGCCAATCAGAGCGATTTGTAATATTTCACCTATTATAACGGGTGAAATATTACAATCCAGCCATGGCCGATGCTGCAATATCATCGGCCATGGCTGGATACACTAATGTGCCCCCACCCCACCCCACCGATCGCCCCCCCAGCCCCCCGATCTGGCCGGTACACTGCTCCGGCTCCCCTCTGTCCTGTGCTCCGCTCCCCCCGTGCTCTTGTCCGCTCCCCCCGTGCTTCAATCACCCCCCGTGCTCCGATCACCCCCCTGCACTCCGATCCACCCCCCTCCGTGCTCCGTTCCACCCCCCCGTGCTCCGTTCTACCCCCCCCGTGCTCCGTTCCACCCCTCCCGCGCTCCGATTCACCCCCCATGCTCCGATCCCCCTCCCCCGTGCTCCCCCCCACCCTATCATACTTACCGATCATGCCGGGGTCCGTCCGTCTTCTCCCCGGGCGCTGCCATCTTCCAAAATGGCGGGCGCATGCGCAGTGCGCCCGCCAAATCTGCCGGCCGGCAGTTTCGTTCCAAAGTGCATTTTGATCACTGAGATATAATCTATCTCAGTGATCAAAATAAAAAAAATAATAAATGACCCCCCCCCCCTTTGTCACCCCCATAGGTAGGGACAATAAAAAAAATTAAGAATTTTTTTTCCCACTAATGTTAGAATAGGGTTAGGGTTAGGGCTAGGGTTAGGGCTAGGGTTAGGGTTAGGGGTAGGGTTAGGGTTAGGGTTAGGGCTAGGGTTAGGGGTAGGGTTAGGGGTAGGGTTAGGGGTAGGGTTAGGGCTAGGGTTAGGGTTAGGGGTAGGGTTAGGGGTAGGGTTAGGGCTAGGGGTAGGGTTAGGGTTAGGGTTTCGGTATGTGCACACGTATTCTGGTCCTCTGCGGATTTTTCCGCTGCGGATTTGATAAATCCGCAGTGCTAAACCGCTGCGGATTTATGACGGATTTACCGCGTTTTTTCTGCGCATTTCACTGCGGTTTTACAACTGCGATTTTCTATTTGAGTAGTTGTAAAACCGCTGCGGAATCCGCACAAAGAAGTGACATGCTGCGGAATGTAAACCGCTGCGTTTCCGTGCAGTTTTTCTGCAGCATGTGTACAGCGATTTTTGTTTCCCATAGGTTTACATTGAACTGTAAACTCATGGGAAACTGCTGCGGATCCGCAGTGTTTTCCGCAGCGTGTGCACATACCTTTAGAATTAGGCCATGTGCACACGGTGCGGATTTGGCTGCGGATCCGCAGTGGATTGGCCGCTGTGGATTCGCAGCAGTGTTCCATCAGGTGTACAGTACCATGTAAACATATGGAAACCAAATCCGCTGTGCCCATGGTGCGGAAAACGCTGCGTTGTATTTTCCGCAGCATGTCAATTCTTTGTGCGGATTCCGCAGCGTTTTACACCTGTTCCTCAATAGGAATCCGCAGGTGAAATCCGCACAAAAAACACTGGAAATCCGCGGAAAATCCGCAGGTAAAACGCAGTGCCTTTTACCTGCGGATTTTTAAAAAATGATGCTGAAAAATCTCACACGAATCCGCAACGTGGGCACATAGCCTTAGGGTTAGGGTTGGAATTAGGGTTGTGATTAGGGTTATGGCTACAGTTGGGATTAGGGTTATGGCTACAGTTGGGATTAGGGTTAGGGGTGTGTTGGGGTTAGGGTTAGGGCTGTGATTAGGGTTATGGCTACAGTTGGGATTAGGGTTAGGGATGTGTTGGGGTTAGGGTTAGGGTTAGGGCTGTGATTAGGGTTATGGCTACAGTTGGAATTAGGGTTGTGGTTAGGGTTAGGGTTGGAATTAGGGTTGTGGTTAGGGTTAGGGGTGTGTTGGGGTTAGGGTTGTGGTTAGGGGTGTGTTGGGGTTAGGGTTGTGATTAGGGTTATGGCTACAGTTGGGATTAGGGTTAGGGGTGTGTTGGGGTTAGTGTTGGAGGTAGAATTGAGGGGTTACCACTGTTTAGGCACATCAGGGGTCTCCAAACGCAACATGGCGCCACCATTGATTCCAGCCAATCTCGTATTCAAAAAGTCAAATGGTGCTCCCTCAATTCCGAGCCCTGACGTGTGCCCAAACAGTAGTTTACCCCCACATATGGGGTACCAGCATACTCAGGATAAACTGCGCAACAATTACTGGGGTCCAATTTCTCCTGTTACCCTTGTGAAAATAAAAAAAATGCTTGCTAAAACATCATTTTTGAGGAAAGAAAAATTATTTATTATTTTCACGGCTCTACGTTGTAAACGTCTGTGAAGCACTTGGGGGTTCAAAGTGCTCACCACATATCTAGATAAGTTCCTTGGGGGGTCTAGTTTCTAAAATGGGGTCACTTGTGGGGGGTTTCTACTGTTTAGGCACACCAGGGGCTCTACAAACGCAACGTGACCCCCGCAGACCATTCCATCAAAGTCTGCATTTCAAAAGTTACTACTTCCCTTCTGAGCCCCGATGTGTGCCCAAACAGTGGTTTACCTCCACACATGGGGTATCAGCGTACTCAGGAGAAACTGAACAACAACTTTTGGGGTCCAATTTCTCCTGTAACCCTTGGGAAAATAAAAAATTCTGGGCTAAATAATTATTTTTGAGGAAAGAAAACGTATTTATTATTTTCACGGCTCTGCATTATATACTTCTATGAAGCACTTGGGGGTTCAAAGTGCTCACCACACATCTAGATAAGTTCCTTTCGGGGTCTAGTTTCCAAAATGGGGTAACTTGTGGGGGGTTTCTACTGTTAAGCCACATCAGTGGCTCTGTAAACGCAACGTGACGCCCACAGAGCATTCCATCAAAGTCTGCATTTCAAAACGTCACTACTTCACTTCCGATCCCCGGCATGTGCCCAAACAGTGGTTTACCCCCACATATGGGGTATCAGCGTACTCAGGAGAAACTGGACAACAAATTTTGGGGTCAAATTTCTCCTGATACCCTTGGGAAAATAAAAAATTGCAGGCTAAAAGATCATTTTTGAGAAAATATTTTTATTTTTTTATTTTCATGGCTCTGCGTTATAAACTTCTGTGAAGCCCTTGGGGGTTCAAAGTCCTCACCGCACATCAAGATTAGTTCCTTTGGTGGACTGGTTTCCAAAATGGGGTCATTTCTGGGGGATCTCCAATGTTTAGGCACACAGGGGCTCTCCAAACATGACATGGTGTCCGCTAATGATTGGAGCTAATTTTCCATTTAAAAAGCCAAATGGCGTGCCTTCCCTTCCGAGCCCTGCCGTGCGCCCAAACAGTGGTTTACCCCCACATATGGGGTATCAGCGTACTCAGGACAAACTGGACAACAACATTTGGGGTCCAATTTCTCCTATTACCCTTGGCAAAATAGGAAATACCAGGCTAAAAAATCATTTTTGAGGAAAGAAAAATTATTTTTTATTTTCATGGCTCTGCGTTATAAACTTCTGTGAAGCACCTGGGGGTTTAAAGTGCTCAATATGCATCTAGATAAGTTCCTTGGGGGGTCTAGTTTCCAAAATGGGGTCACTTGTGGGGGAGCTCCAATGTTTAGGCACACAGGAGCTTTCCAAACGCGACATGGTGTCCGCTAACGATGGAGATAATTTTTCATTCAAAAAGTCAAATGGCGCTCCTTCCCTTCCGAGCCTTACCATGTGCCCAAACAGTGGTTTACCCCCACATATGAGGTATCAGTGTACTCAGGAGAAATTGCCCAACAAATTTTAGGATCCATTTTATCCTGTTGCCCATGTGAAAATGAAAAAATTGAGGCTAAAAGAATTTTTTGTGAAAAAAAAGTACTTTTTCATTTTTACAGATCAATTTGTGAAGCACCTGAGGGTTTAAAGTGCTCACTAGGCATCTAAATAAGTTCCTTGGGGGGTCTAGTTTCCAAAATGGGGTCACTTGTGGGGGAGCGCCAATGTTTAGGCACACAGGAGCTTTCCAAACGCGACATGGTGTCCGCTAACGATGGAGATAATTTTTCATTCAAAAAGTCAAATGGCGCTCCTTCCCTTCCGAGCCTTACCATGTGCCCAAACAGTGGTTTACCCCCACATATGAGGTATCAGTGTACTCAGGAGAAATTGCCCAACAAATTTTAGGATCCATTTTATCCTGTTGCCCATGTGAAAATGAAAAAATTGAGGCTAAAAGAATTTTTGTGTGAAAAAAAAGTACTTTTTCATTTTTACGGATCAATTTGTGAAGCACCTGGGGGTTCAAAGTGCTCACTATGCATCTAGATAAGTTCCTTGGGGTGTCTAGTTTCCAAAATGGGGTCACTTGTGGGGGAGCTCCAATTTTTAGGCACACGGGGGCTCTCCAAATGTGACATGGTGTCCGCTAAAGAGTGGAGCCAATTTTTGATTCAAAAAGTCAAATGGCGCTCCTTCCCTTCCAAGCCCTGCCGTGCGCCCAAACAGTGGTTTACCCCCACATATGAGGTATCAGCGTACTCAGGACAAATTGGACAACAACTTTCGTGGTTTAGTTTATCCTTTTACCATTGGGAAAATAAAAAAATTGTTGCTAAAAGATAATTTTTGTGACTAAAAAGTTAAATGTTCATTTTTTCCTTCCATGTTGCTTCTGCTGCTGTGAAGCACCTGAAGGGTTAATAAACTTCTGGAATGTGGTTTTGAGTACCTTGAGGGGTGCAGTTTTTAGAATGGTGTCACTTTTGGGTATTTTCAGCCATATAGACCCCTCAAACTGACTTCAAATGTGAGGTGGTCCCTAAAAAAATGGTTTTGTAAATTTCGTTGTGAAAATGAGAAATCGCTGGTCAAATTTTAACCCTTAGAACTTCCTAGCAAAAAAAAATTTTGTTTCCAAAATTGTGCTGATGTAAAGTAAACATGTGGGAAATGTTATTTATTAACTATTTTGTGTCACATAACTCTCTGGTTTAACAGAATAAAAATTCAAAATGTGAAAATTGCGAAATTTTCAAAATTTTCACTAAATTTCCGTTTTTATCACAAATAAACGCATAATTTATTGATCTAAATTTACCACTAACATGAAGCCCAATATGTCACGAAAAAACAATCTCAGAACCGCTAGGATCCGTTGAAGCGTTCCTGAGTTATTACCTCATAAAGGGACACTGGTCAGAATTGCAAAAAACGGCAAGGTCTTTAAGGTCAAAATAGGCTGGGTCATGAAGGGGTTAAAGACAAGCAGGAGTTCTTCCTCCTGATCAGTGGATAGTAGACTCTTGTCCAGGAGGCAGGGAGGTTGCCTCCAGCAGGTCACTGGAACAATCACTGGAAATTTGTGGAGGTATAGTCTCCACTTCCTTTCTTTTGGAGACATTAGCACACAATGAGTCGGTGACTAGCAGACGAGGCGAAAAGATGGCAACACAGGTGGCTGAACTGGATGTATAGAGACAAAATAACCTCTTGTGAGACAATTATACCCAACAAAGTACTTCACCTGATCTCCAGTCATGACTCATGAGTTCTCAGCCTCAGAATACCTAAGAGAAATGTATGCTCAGTAATGACTTGAGTGACTGCGGCCTGTGTCTTTCTTTCAATTGATGATACCCTCAGTAGATTCTGGAGGCATTAGACAGGAATCTGATACTGAAGAAGTTTCCTGCTCAACCAGAGTCATGATAAACCTCTACATGAGATGGTACCTCTACATGAGATGGATATGTTTATAGTCAACAGTTAAGAAGTTTAACTCTTACCTAGGGAAGCTCCATCTACTGGAATTGCACCTGTTTGGAGATTTTCAGGCCTCTCAGGACAGCAATGAATGAAGTGTTTTTCACTACCGCAGCCGTAGAACACTCCCTTGGTACAACAACGTTTCAGCTGCTTCCCTGCCAGCCTAACGAAACCGAACTGCATGGGTTTAATGTAGACAGTTCTCTCATGAAGCTGGGAGACAAGCCATCTCCGGAAGGATGGAGCAAAATGCAATGTTTTCCTCTCACGTGTCACTTCTCTAATCAGCTCCTGGAACTTGAGTTCAATCTGGATTGCCAGGGAGACCAATTCCTCTAGAGTGGCAAGGATGTCACAATCAGCCAATTTGTCCTTGATCCTTCTAAATAATTCCTCCCAGTAGGGAGCTACCAATGCTTTGTCATTGCAATCTAGTTCGGAAGACAATGCACGGCACTGGATGGCATACTGGCTTACAGACAAATCTCCCTGATGCAGTCTGAGAAGGGAAGATGTAGTAGAGGACAAACAACAAGGCTCATCAAAGACCTTTCAAAAGACCACCAGGAAGACCTGTAGATCCAGCTTTACAGGGTCCACTCTCACACAAGGGGTTGCGCCATGTTAGTGCAAGATGGGACATCAGGAATCCCACTTTAGCCTGATTAGAGGGAAATTGATGGGCCAATAGTCCATAGTGCAAGATACAATGGTTCAGGAATTTATGGCACTGTCTCCGTTGAATTGTGGTAGAGCCCATAAACAAAGTTTAAAGGTACCGTCACACATAGCGACGCTGCAGCGATACCGACAACGATCCGGATCGCTGCAGCGTCGCTGTTTGGTCGCTGGAGAGCTGTCACACAGACAGCTCTCCAGCGACCAACGATCCCGAGGTCCCCGGTAACCAGGGTAAACATCGGGTAACTAAGCGCAGGGCCGCGCTTAGTAACCCGATGTTTACCCTGGTTACCATCCTAAAAAGTAAAAAAAACAAACGCTACATACTTACCTTCCGCTGTCTGTCCTCGGCGCTCTGCTTCTCTGGTCTGGCTGTGAGCGCCGGGCAGCCAGAAAGCAGAGCGGTGACGTCACCGCTCTGCTTTCCGGCTGACCGACGCTCACAGCCAGAGCAGGAGGAGAGCAGAGCACAACGCTGGAGGACAGAGAGCAGTAGGTAAGTATGTAGTGTTTGTTTTTTTACTTTTAGGATGGTAACAAGGGTAAACATCGGGTTACTAAGCGCGGCCCTGCGCTTAGTTACCCGAAGTTTACCCTGGTTACCAGCAAAGACATCGCTGAATCGGTGTCACACACGCCGATTCAGCGATGTCTACGGGGAGTCCAGCGACGAAATAAAGTTCTGGACTTTCTTCCCCGACCAGCGATCTCCCAGCAGGGGCCTGATCGCTGCTGCCTGTCACACTGGACGATATCGCTAGCGAGGACGCTGCAACGTCACGGATCGCTAGCGATATCGTCTAGTGTGACAGTACCTTAACTCTAGGAGCATAGGTTGCAGGCAGAGTAGACTCGGCCGCAGCATCTCCGACAAAGAAGCAAATATAGACAAGACAACCAACTGGGTATTCACAGTCTGCAGATATGACATATCTTTTTCTTGCTGATCTCGCTGATGGATCAACTCCTGGTACAGCTCCAATGCCTGAGGAGTCTTGAGAGTAGTATGGCTCATGGACTAAGTGAACTGTCATGCTCACAGGTCGCGCACATAAATCTTGGACCTACTGTGCCTCGGGGTCAGGCTTGCCTAGGAGGAGCATAACTAAGTGGCTTCCTGGTATTCACTGAAGCTTCTGATAGTGGAATAAGGTTTAAACTGCAGGAAGTCATCAGATACCACTCCTAGACAGTCTATCTGTGTCTGTTCAGTGAGACCATGACTGAAGGTACCTTCACACTAAACGATATCGCTAGCGATCCGTGACGTTGCAGCGTCCTGGCTAGCGATATCGTTCAGTTTGACACGCAGCGCTTAGTAACCCGATGTTTACCCTGGTTACCGGCATCGTTGGTCCCTGGAGAGCGGTCTGTGTGACAGCTCTCCAGCGACCAAACAGCGACGCTGCAGCGATCCGAATCGTTGTCTGGATCGCTGCAGCGTCGTTTAGTGTGAAGGTACCTTAAGGCTTTATAGGACCAAACATATTGTTCCAGATATCCATTGGTTTGACCTGACTGCATGTAACTGTGCTTTTTTAAATTTTTTAACTATTTCTCAATAAAATGGAAGTTTTATATCAGGAAGACCTCAGAAGATACAGCAGATTCTTCAACGCCAGGTCATATATTTCTTCTCTGGATTTCATTGCTGCGGCTGCCTAACTGCAACCCTGGCTGAAGGACAGATCCCTGGAGTGAGACAAGGATGATGAGATGACTAAATGTTTATTTTTTTCTTGTTATAAACTAAAGCTGAGAGTTCACAGAATGAGTAAATGGTATCTTCAGGATTTGAACAGTGTTTGGGTGGAAGTATAGGAAAAAAAAATCACACCTGAGCAATGTATGTGACTAATTTCTTCATACAGGAAGTGTCTTAACATCACAAGCAAAGGATTTTGTTCTATGCATTAACCCATATGACGTACTATCCTGTTACGGTGACCTGGGACTTAATTCCCAGTGATGGGATAGTACGTCATAGGCGATCAGCTGCGCTCAAGGTGGGAGCGCGGCTGATCGGCGCCGGGTTTCAGCTGACTATTACAGCTGACATCTGGCACTATGTGCCAGGAGCTGTCACAGACCATTCCCAGCACATTAACCCCCAGAACACTGTGATCAAACATGATCGCAGTGTTCCGGCGGTACAGGGAAGCATCGCACAGCGAGGGGGCTCCCTGCGTGCTTTCCTGAGACCCTTGGAGCAACGCGATGTGATCGCGCTGCTCCGATGGTCTCCTACCTCCGCCTTCCTGCAGACCCGGGAAGCCTCCCTGCAGTGCCTGTGTGATCGCTGATCTGACACAGTGCACTGCAAAGTGTCAGATCAGCGATCTGTCACTAAAATGTGATATCCCCATCGGGGCAATGTAAAAAAGTATATTTATATGTGTAAAGAAAAAAAAATCCTAAATAAAGAAAAGAAAATATTGTTCCAATAAATTAATGTCTTTATCTAAATAAGAAAAAACAAGAAACATACACATATTTAGTATCGACGCGACCGTAAAAAAATGAGGCAAAAAACAACGCTTTATTATCATATCGCCGAACAAAAAGTGGAATAACACGCGATCAAAAAGACAGATCTAAATAAGCATGGTATCGCTGAAAACATCATCTTGTACCGCAAAAAACGAGTTGCCATACAGCATCATCAATAAAAAAATTAAAAAGTTATAGTCATCAGAATAAAGCGATGCAAAAATAATAATTTTTTATATAAATTAGTTTTTATCGTATAAAAGCGTCAAAACATAAAAATAATATAAATGAGGTATCGCTGTAATTGTTCTGACCCGAAGAATAATACTGCTTTATCAATTTTACCAAACATGGAATGGTATAAGTGCCCCCCCCAAAAGAAATTCTTGAATAGCTGGTTTTTGTTCATTTTGCTTTACAAAAATCGGAATAAAAAGCGATCAAAAAATGTCACGTGACTGAAAATGGTACCACTAAAAACGTCAACTCGTCCCACAAAAATCAAGACCTCACATGACTCTGAGGACCAAAATATGGAATAATTATAGCTCTCAAAATGTAGAGACACAAAAACTATATTTTGCAATAAAAAGCGTCTTTTAGTGTGTGGCGGCTACCAATCATAAAAATCAGCTAAAAAAAGCTATAAAAGTAAATCAAACCCCCCTTCATCACCCCTTAGTTAGGGAAAAATAATAACATTTTAAAAAATGTATTTATTTCCATTTTCCCATTATGGTTAGGGTTAGGGTTGGGGCTAAAGTTAGGGTTAGGGTTGGGGCTAAAATTAGGGTTAAGGTTGGGGTTAGGGTTGGGGTTAGAGTTTGGCTTGGGGCTAAAGTTAGGGATAGGATTGGGGCTAAAGTTAGGGTTGGGGCTAAAGTTGGGTGGGGCTAAAGGTAGGGTTTGGATTACATTTACGGTTCGGATTAGTGTTAGGGGTGTGGTTAGTGTTATGGTTGGGATTAACTTTAGGGGTGTGTTTGGGTTAGGGTTTCAGTTAGCATTGGGGGTTTCAATGTTTAGGCACATCAGGGGCTCTCCAAGCGCGACATGGCGTCCCATCTCAATTCCAGTCAATTTTGCATTGAAAAATCAAATGGCGCTCCTTCCCTTCCGAGCTCAGCCATGCACCCAAACGGTGGCATGCCCCCACATAAGGGGTATCAGCATACTCAGGACAAATTGCACAACAACTTTTGCTGTCCAATTTCTTCTGTTACTCTTGGGAAAATAAAAAAATGGGGGCGAAATATCATTTTTGTGAAAAAATATATTTTATTTTTACAGATATGCTTTATAAACTTCTGTGAAGCACTTGGTGGGTCAAAGTGCTCACCACACATGTAGATAAGTTCCTTCTGGGGTCTAGATTCTAAATGGTGTCACTTGTGGGGGGTTTCAATGTTTAGGCACATCAAGGGCACTACAAACGCAACATGGCGTCATATCTTAATTCCAGTCAATTTTGCATTGAAAAGTCAAACGGCGCTCCTTCCCTTCCAAGCTCTGCCATGCGCCCAAACAGTGGTTTACCCCCACATATGGGGTATCAGCGTACTCAGGACAAATTTTACAACAAAGTTTGGGGTCCAATTTCTATTGTTACCATTGGGAAAATAAAACAAATTGGAGCTAAAGTACATTTTTTGTGAGAAAAAGTAAAATGTTCATTTTTTCTTAAACATTTCAAAAATTCCAGTGAAACACCTGAATAGTTAATAAACTTCTTGAATGTGGTTTTGAGCACCTTGAAATGTGAAGTTTTTAGAATGATGTCACACTTGGGTATTTTCTATCATATAGTCCCCACAAAGTGACTTCAAATGTGATGTGGTCCCTAAAAAAAAATGGTGTTGTAAAAATGAGAAATTGCTGGTCAACTTTTAATTCCCTAACAAAAAAAATTTGGTTCCAAAATTGTGCTGATGTAAAGTAGACATGTGGGAAATGTTACTTATTAAGTGTTTTGTGTGACATATCTCTGTGATTTAAAAGCATAAAAATTCAAAGTTGGAAAATTGCGAAATTTTCTAAATTTTCGCCAAATTTAAATTTTTTTAAACAAATAAACACAGGTAATTTCAAAGAAATTTTACCACTATCATGAAGTACAATAGGTCATGAGAAAACTGTCAGAATCATCAGGATCCGTTGAAGCGTTCCAGAGTTATAACCTCATAAAGGGACAGTGGTCAGAATTGTAAAAATTGGCCCAGTCATTAAAGTGCAAACCACCCTTGGGGGTAAAGGGGTTAAATAACCCAACAACCAGCAAGAATTCAGGCTCTCACAAGGCTATTAGCTTTTCTTTTAAAAGCACTACTACTCTGCACTCATTACCTGTATTAATTGCACCTGTTTGAACTCATTACCTGTATAAAAGTATAAAATCACACGTCAATCTCTCCAACATGACCAAGACTATAGAGCTGTCTAAGGACACCAGGGACAAAATTGCAGGTCAACACAAAGCTGGAATGGGCTACAGGACAATAGGCAAGCAGTTTGGTGGGAAGGCAACAACTGTTAACCCCTTCCCGACCTTTGACGCATACGCTGCGTCATGAAAGTCGGTGCCATTCCGACCCATGACGCAGCATATGCGTCATGGAAAGATCGCGTCCCTGCAGATCGGGTGAAAGGGTTAACTCCCATTTCACCCGATCTGCAGGGACAGGGGGAGTGGTAGTTTAGCCCAGGGGGGGTGGCTTCACCCCCTCGTGGCTACGATCGCTCTGATTGGCTGTTGAAAGTGAAACTGCCAATCAGAGCGATTTGTAATATTTCACCTAAAAAAATGGTGAAATATTACAATCCAGCCATGGCCGATGCTGCAATATCATCGGCCATGGCTGGACACACTAATGTGCACCCACCCCACCCCTCCGATCGCCCCCCCAGCCCCCCGATCTGTGGTCCGCTCCCCTCGGTCCTGTGCTCCGCTCCCCCGTCCTCCTGCCCGCTCCCCCCGTGCTCCAATCACACCCCCGTGCTCCAATCAAACCCCCCCGCACTCCGATCTCCCCCGCACAGCGATCCCCCCCGCACAGCGATCCCCCCCGCACAGCGATTCCCCCCCGTGCTCCGATCCACCCGCCCGCACAGCGATCCCCAACTCCGTGCTCCAATCCACCCCCCCGTGTTCCGATCCACCCCCCCGTGCTCCGAGGCCCCCCCCCGTGCCCTGATCTCCCCCCCCTTATACTTACCTGGCCTCCCGGGGACCGTCCGTCTTCTTTCCTGGGCGCCGCCATCTTCCAAAATGGCGGGCGCATGTGCAGTGCGCCCGCCGGCAGATTCGTTCCAGAGTGAATTTTGATCACTGAGATAGGTTATATCTCAGTGATCAAATTAAAAAAAAAAAAGTAAATGACCCCCCCCCCCCCCTTTGTCACCCCCATAGGTAGGGACAATAAAAAAAATATTTTTTTTTTTTCCACTAAGGTTGGGGTAGGGTTAGGGTTAGGGTTAGGGTTTCGGTATGTGCACACGTATTCTGGTCCTCTGCGGATTTTTCCGCTGCGGATTTGATAAATCCGCAGTGCTAAACCGCTGCGGATTTATGGCGGATTTACCATGTTTTTTCTGCGCATTTCAATGCGGTTTTACAACAGCGATTTTCTATTTGAGCAGTTGTAAAACCGCTGCGGAATCCGCAGAAAGAAGTGACATGCTGCGGAATGTAAACCGCTGCGTTTCCGTGCAGTTTTTCTGCAGCATGTGTACAGCGATTTTTGTTTTCCATAGGTTTGCATTGAACTGTAAACTGCGTTTTCCGCAGCGTGTGCACATACCTTTAGAATTAGGCTATATGCACACGGTGCGGATTGGCCGCTGCGGATCCGCAGCAGAGTTCCATCAGGTTTACAGTACCATGTAAACATATGGAAAGCCAAATCCGCTGTGCCCATGGTGTGGAAAATACCGCGCGGGAACGCTGCGTTGTATTTTCCGCAGCATGTCAATTCTTTGTGCGGATTCCGCAGCGTTTTACACCTGTTCCTCAATAGGAATCCGCAGGTGAAATCCGGACAAAAAACACTGGAAATCCGCGGTAAATCCGCAGGTAAAACGCAGTGCCTTTTACCCGCGGATTTTTCAAAAATGGTGCTGAAAAATCTCATACGAATCCGCAACGTTGGCACATAGCCTTAGGGCTAGGGTTGGGTTGGAATTAGGGTTGTGGTTAGGGTTAAGGGTGTGTTGGGGTTAGGGTTGTGATTAGGGTTACGGCTACAGTTGGGATAAGGGTTAGGGGTGTGTTGGAGTTAGAATTGAGGGGTTTCCACTGTTTAGGCACATCAGGGGGTCTCCAAACGCAACATGGCGCCACCATTGATTCCAGCCAATCTTGTATTCAAAAAGTCAAATGGTGCTCCCTCACTTCCGAGCCCCGACGTGCACCCAAACAGTGGTTTACCCCCACATATGGGGTACCAGCATACTCAGGACAAACTGCGCAACAATTACTGGGGTCCAATTTCTCCTGTTACCCTTGAGAAAAGAAAGAAATGCTTGCTAAAACATCATTTTTGAGGAAAGAAAAATGATTTTTTATTTTCACGGCTCTGCATTGTAAACGTCTGTGAAGCACTTGGGGGTTCAAAGTGCTCACCACATATCTAGATAAGTTCCTTGGGGGGTCTAGTTTCTAAAATGGGGTCACTTGTGGGGGGTTTCTACTGTTTAGGCACACCAGGGGCTCTGCAAACGCAATGTGACGCCCGCAGACCATTCCATCAAAGTCTGCATTTCAAAAGTCACTACTTCCCTTCTGAGCCCCGACGTGTGCCCAAACAGTGGTTTACCCCCACACATGGGGTATCAGCGTACTCAGGAGAAACTGCACAACAACTTTTGTGGTCCAATTTCTCCTGTAACCCTTGGGAAAATAAAAAATTCTGGGCTAAATAATTATTTTTGAGGAAAGAAAACGTATTTATTATTTTCACGGCTCTGCATTATAAACTTCTATGAAGCACTTGGGGGTTCAAAGTGCTCACCACACATCTAGATAAGTTCCTTTCGGGGTCTAGTTTCCAAAATGGGGTCACTTGTGGGGGATTTCTACTGTTTAGGCACATCAGGGGCTCTGCAAACGCAACGTGATGCCCGCAGAGCATTCCATCAAAGTCTGCATTTCAAAATGTCACTACTTCACTTCCGAGCCCCGGCATGTGCCCAAACAGTGGTTTACCCCCACATATGGGGTATCAGCGTACTCAGGAGAAACTGGACAACAACTTTTGGGGTCAAATTTCTCCTGTTACCCTTTGTAAAATAAAAAATTGCAGGCTAAAAGATCATTTTTGAGAAAATATTTTTTTTTTTTTTTTTTTTCATGGCTCTGCGTTATAAACTTCTGTGAAGCACTTGGGGGTTCAAAGTCCTCACCACACATCTAGATTAGTTCCTTTGGGGGTCTAGTTTCCAAAATGGGGTCATTTCTGGGGGATCTCCAATGTTTAGGCACACAGGGGCTCTCCAAACGTGACATGGTGTCCGCTAAGGATTGGAGCTAATTTTCCATTTAAAAAGCCAAATGGCGTGCCATCCCTTCCGAGCCCTGCCGTGCGCCCAAACAGTGGTTTACCCCCACATATGGGGTATCAGCGTACTCAGGACAAACTGGACAACAATATTTGGGGTCCAATTTCTCCTATTATCCTTGGCAAAATAGGAAATTCCAGGCTAAAAAATCATTTTTGAGGAAAGAAAAATTATTTTTTATTTTCATGGCTCTGCGTTATAAACTTCTGTGAAGCACCTGGGGGTTTAAAGTGCTCAATATGCATCTAGATAAGTTCCTTGGGGCGTCTAGTTTCCAAAATGGGGTCACTTGTGGGGGAGCTCCAATGCATAGGCACACAGGGGCTCTCCAAACGCGACATGGTGTCCGCTAACAATTGGAGCTAATTTTCCATTCAAAAAGTCAAATGGCGCTCCTTCCCTTCCAAGCCCTGCCGTGCGCCCAAACAGTGGTTTACCCCCACATATGAGGTATCAGCGTACTCAGGACAAATTGGACAACAACTTTCGTGGTTCAGTTTCTCCTTTTACCATTGGGAAAATAAAAAAATTGTTGCTAAAAGATAATTTTTGTGACTAAAAAGTTAAATGTTCATTTTTTCCTTCCATGTTGCTTCTGCTGCTGTGAAGCACCTGAAGGGTTAATAAACTTCTTGAATGTGGTTTTGAGTACCTTGAGGGGTGCAGTTTTTAGAATGGTGTCACTTTTGGGTATTTTCAGCCATATAGACCCCTCAAACTGACTTCAAATGTGAGGTGGTCCCTAAAAAAAATGGTTTTGTAAATTTTGTTGTAAAAATGACAAATCGCTGGTCAAATTTTAACCCTTATAACTTCCTAACAAAAAAAAAATTTTGTTTCCAAAATTGTGCTGATGTAAAGTAAACATGTGGGAAATGTTATTTATTAACTATTTTGTGTCACATATCTCTCTGGTTTAACAGAATAAAAATTCAAAATGTGAAAATTGCGAAATTTTCAAAATTTTCGCCAAATTTCCGTTTTTACACAAATAAACGCAGAATTTATTGACCTAAATTTACCACTAACATGAAGCCCAATATGTCACGAAAAAACAATCTCAGAACCGCTAGGATCCGTTGAAGCGTTCCTGAGTTATTACCTCATAAAGGGACACTGGTCAGAATTGCAAAAAACGGCAAGGTCTTTAAGGTCAAAATAGGCTGGGTCATGAAGGGGTTAATACCATTATTAGAAAATGGAAGAAACACAAGATGACTATCCATCTTCCTTGGTCTGGGGCTCCATGCAAGATCTCACCTAGTAGGAAAGGAATGATTCTAAGAAAGGTCAGGAATAGTGTTGAGCATTCCGATACTGCAAATATCGGGTATCGGCCGATATTTGCTGTATCGGAATTCCAATACTGAGTTCCGATATTTTTGCGATATCGGAAATCGGAATTGGCGTGTGCGGTGCATATTGTTCCCAGAGTCTGGAGGGGAGGAGACTCTCCTTCAGGCCCTGGGATCCATATTCATGTAAAAAATAAAGAATAAAAATAAAAAATATGGATATACTCACCCCTCCGGCGAACCCTGGCTGTCACCGCTGCGAGCGTCTGCCTCCGTTCCTTAGAATGCAGTGAGTGAAGGACCTTCGATGACGTCACGGTCAGGTGAGCGGTCAGGTGAGCGTTCACCTGACCGCTCACCTGACCGTGACATCATCGAAGGTCCTTCACTCACTGCATTCTAAGGAACGGAGGCAGACGCTCGCAGCGGTGACAGCCAGGGTTCGCCGGAGGGGTGAGTATATCCATATTTTTTATTTTTATTCTTTATTTTTTACATGAATATGGATCCCAGGGCCTGAAGGAGAGTTTCCTCTCCTTCAGACCCTGGGAGCCATCCAGGATACCTTCCGATATTTGTGTCCCATTGACTTGCATTGGTATCGGGTATCGGTATCGGCGATATCCGATATTTTTGGGATATCGGCCGATACCATCTGAAACCGATACCTTTGAATATTGGAAGGTATCGCTCAACACTAGTCAGGAATCAGCCCAGAACTAGAACTGGAGGACCAGATCAATGACCTGAACAGAGCTGAGACCACAGTCTCAAACACAACACCATCAAGGCCCATTTTCCCCGGCCCATTTGAAGTTCATCCATAACCATGTGAATGATCCAAAGAAGGCAAGGGAGAGGGTCATATGATAAAATGAGACCAAAACAGAACTTTTGGTATCAACTCCACTCTCTCTGTTTGGAGGAAGAAGATGGTTGAGTGCCACCCCAAGAACACTATCCCAACTGTGAAGCAAGTTAGGGGTAACATCATACTTTTGGAGTGCTTTCCTTTTAAGGTGATAAAATTAGTGCATTGTATTGGAGGAAGGATGGTGTCATGTATCGCTTGATTTGGCCATCAACCTCCTTCTCTAAGTAACAGCATTGAAGATGGGTCATGGCTAAGTCATCCAGCAAAACAATAGCCTAAAACACACATTCAAGTTCGAAGGTCCTGGCGTGGCCTCGCCAGTCTCCAGACCTGAACCGAATACAAAATATTTGGAGGGAGTGTTGCCCAGCAACAGCCCTGAAACCTGAAAGATATGGAGAAGATCTGTATTGAAAAGTGGGCCAAAATCCCTGCTGCAGTGTGTTCAAACTTGGTCAAGAACTGCAGGAAAGTCTGAACTCTGTAACTGCAAACAAAGGTTTCTGTACCAAATATTAAGTTCTGTTTTTCTACTGTATAAAATACATATTTTATGCAATAAAATGCAAATTAATTATGCAAAAATCAGACAACATTATTTTCTGCATTTTTTTAAGACTGTCTTTTACAGTTGAGGTGTACCTACAATAAAATTACAGACCTCTCCATTCTTTGTAGGTGGGAAAACTTTTAAAATGGACACTGTATCAAATACTGTATATACTCGTGTATACACAATATAGCTATGGAGGATATCCCAATATTAAAACATAACCTTTAATATTATAGAATTTAAAAATCTTGGATACCAACAAAACACAAACATAAACCAAAAGTGCTCAAGTGACCCAGTGCTCAAAGATAAAAATTGGATCGGTCTTACCAATATGAATGGACATATCTATATAGCAGTTTGCTTCTCAATCTCCAAAGCTGGAGCGTGGGGGTCCAAAAGTATAGGCAAGAGGTGGGGTAAGTTTGCTTCCACTATCTTCCCTGTTGTGCCCCTGCAGAACTCCTGTCCTCACAAGGACAGGCCCCAAGTGAGCCCTACTATGGACAACCACCATTGGGCAACCACCATATAATGTATATACCCAATGTCTCTCTTCTCCCTACGCGTTTCAACTCCAATAATGGAGATTCATCAGGGGAGTTCCAATAGAAATAGGTGGCAATAGGCACAGCTAAAAATCCAGCAAAAAGTCCGTATATATCATGGGTCCCGCAGTGGCTAGGTACTCATAGGTCACAGTGGCTAGCTGTGTCTGCAGCTTAAAATCCTCAATGCCGTCTCTAAATGATCTCCTTTTAAAATGTGCCCAGAAACTCAGATCCGCCCCCCACGTATGACGTTATGCCTGTGATCGTCCCCCATATTACAAAGAGAAGGTAGAGATTGCGGAATGTAAACCTACCAAGCACGACAGCACGTGTGTCGCCAACCGGCTATCGTGCTCCGGTGGCTGGAACACACGCTAACTGGAAGTATCGATGCCATTTTGTGTGCATCATTTCCATCCACCATATGTAAGGGGTATTCCTACCAAGCGTGGAGCCCTGCAAACCGGAAACAGTGACGCCATATTGGCCGCGTCATTTCCGGGTGTACTGAAGCCGCAGTCCTAGGTGCATTAGGCTAATGGAGACTACGGAGGCGGAAATAGCCATGGTCAGGGTGGCCATGACCGTAGGCGTTACTATAGGAACTGGGAGCATCGTTAAATTATGGGCACCTATGGAAAAGATAATTCCCTATGTACCGTTGCAAACAATGCAAGTTATACATGCTCATTACCGGCAGAAAACAAAATCGGACCACACATAAGTTATGCTACATAGGAGTAAGACAGATAATACCATTTTGTACTATAATACTATATTGTGTTGTCATTCCTGAGGGTACAGAAACGGTGTTGCTTATTGCACCATAGCTATTTATATACTCGTGTATAAGCACGAGTATATAAGAGTTTTTCAGCCCTTTTTGGGGCTGAAAACGCCCACCCCGGTTTATACACGCGTCATTGACCCAGAAAACGGCAGGGGAGGGGAAGCGGCGGAGCAGCAGGTCACAGGAGGCAGGAACCGGCGACTGCGACTAAAGTCTGTGCCCGCTGCTAAAAAGAAATGAATATTCACTGCACTGGCAGAAAGAGCTGCTGGCACCGAAATGGTTAGTAGGATGTTTTTTTTATTATGCTTTTATCATGGGGGCCACGCATGCAAGGATAGGGATGATCAACCATGCATACAGTACAAGAATGGGGATAAGGAGCCACATATGCAAGGATAGGGATAAGAAGCCATGTAGACAAGGATGAGAATAAGGAGCCATGCAGTCAAGGATGGGAATAAGTAGTCATGCAGACAAGGATGGGAATAAGGAGCCATGCAGACAAGGATGGAGATGAGGTGAATAATAATAATAATATGACAATGCATACCCAGCTTATACTCAAGTCAATAGGTTTTACCAGTTTTTTATGGCAAAATTAGGTGCCTCGGCTTATACTCGGGTCGGCTTATACATGAGTATACATGGTACTTATTTTCCCCACTGTATACAGCTCTGGCAAACATTAAGAGACCACCACATCAAAACCCTGTCATGGGCAGCCCTATCTCCAGACCTGAACTCCACTGAAAACCTCTGGAATGTAATTAAGAGGTTAATGGATAGTCTCAAGCAATCAAACAAAGAAGAACTGCTTACATTTTTGCACCAGAAGCATTGTGAAAGACTGGTGGAAAGCATGCCAAGACACATGAAAGCGGTGATTAAAAATCATGGTTATTCCACAAAATATTGATTTCTGAACTTTTCATGAATTAAAACATTAGTATTGTTGTTTCCAAATGATTATGAACTTGTTTTCTTTGCATTATTTGAGGTCTGAAAGCACTTTTTTTGACCATTTTTCTTTGTCAGAAAAAAACCCCAAAATGTATTGCTTGGAAATTCTGAGACATGTTGTCAGAAATTTATAGAATAAAAGAACAATTTACATTTTACTCAAAAATATACCTTTAAATAGAAAAACCAGACAAACAGAACATATTGCAGTGGTCGATAAATTTTTGCCAGAGCTGCATATATATACAGTGGGTACAGAAAGTATTCAGCCCCTCTTTGGTGTCGAGTTCCCGCCGCTGCACAGGGGGAATCTCAATCCATCTCTGCTGCGGTCTTCCATTCTCCTCCAGCCGCAGTGGAGCCTAATAAGCAGAGACGTTGGTCCCAACATCTGGCTCAAGCTGATACTGTGTGGCTGGTTATTGCTGTCCTTTCAGGCTCAGCCATCGTAACCAGTACTGATCAGCGGCGAGCGGGTGCTCCTGGCACTAATTCCTGCTTTTCTTCTTCTGAGCATGCCCAAGCGACGAACTCCCATTGGAGGTCGGGGGTCACATGCTCAGGTCCTGTATCAGCTCCTATTGGACCACTAGGAAGGTCCTGGAGAGTTTCAGCTATAAAAGGTTTGCATGGCCACACGGCCATGCGCTAGTATAAACCTGTTATTGTGTGTGTGGATGTATGCCTGTTCTGGTGATTGCACCTTAATCATTCCCATTCCTAGTGTTGTTGAATGCTCGCGAATGTTGGAGCTACCTAGTTCCAGACAGTGCTATCCTAGACACAAGAGCACAATCCTACTGCGTCAAACCAGCAGCGACCACCAGTGCAACGCCGTGTGCGCTTTCCTAGCCCTAGTTATGGTGATGAGTTGCATCCGCCAGAGCGGCGCTGTATGCACTCTGTGCGGTAACCTTTAATCAGTCCTGACAACAACCGGTCATTGTAGGGTGGGAACTCCCGCTTGATCTCAGCATCTGACTCAGGGTGTGGGGGTGAGCTTCAGGTATCCCACTAGCGTCCATCTGCTGCACTCTGTAACAGGGCACAGCATTTCCTTTGTTTTCCTGCGACTCTGTGAAGCAACAGAGTTCACATCAGTTCATACCGGGTGACGGAACCCGTGTTTATTCTGGCGTAGTACCACCATATAGCGCCACCATTACCTAGCAGCAGGTTCCGTCTCTGCACGGTTGACCCCAGGCTGTGAACGGACCTTTACTATCTTTATATTCATTCAGTGTGTTCCGCCAGCCCTAACAGACCCCTTTAAATGTTTCACTCTTTGTTTCATTGCAGCCATTTGGTAAATTCAAAAATGTTCATTTTTTCTCATAAATGTACACTCTGCACCCATCTTGACTGAAAAGAAAAACAAAAATGTAGAAATGTTTGCAACTTTATTAAAAAAGAAAAACTGAAATATCACATGGTCACGAGTATTCAAACCCTTTGCTCAGTTTTGAGCAGAGGCTGTTGTGAATTCCGCTCTTGGGCTCCCTCCGGTGGTTGTAAGTGGCACTTTTGTGAGTTCTGCTCTTGGGCTCCCTCTTGTGGTTTCTAGTGGTATGGCTGCTCCTTGGAGTTAGCTGTCATCAGCTGCCTCCACTTATCGTCTGATATTTAAGTCTGGGTC
Organism: Ranitomeya imitator; assembly: GCF_032444005.1. Lineage (NCBI taxonomy): Eukaryota > Metazoa > Chordata > Amphibia > Anura > Dendrobatidae > Ranitomeya > Ranitomeya imitator. The sequence continues at coordinate 222,906,914 of NC_091286.1, read as the reverse complement.
TTTCTTCAGCCTGTGCCACTTGTCTATGTTTCCTGGCTGGATTCACATCTCTGCTTGGATTCTCCTGGTTTCCTGACCAGTTCTGCAAAGATAAGTTCTGGCTTTGCTCATTTCAGCCCACATGTTGTGGACTTATTGTTCTGTGCATTCTATATTTGTCCAGCTTGTCAGTATGGATATTTTCTGTTAGCTGGAAGCTCTGGGAAGCAGATTTACCCTCCACACCTTTAGTCAGGTGTAGAGATTTTGTAAACTCTTTGTGGATTGTTTTGTAGTTTTTATACTGACCGCACAGTATCCTTTCCTGTCCTATCTATCAAGCTAGACTGGCCTCCTATGCTAAAATCTGATTTCATTTCTGCGTATGTTATTTTCCCCTCCTCTCACCGTCAATATTTGTGGGGGGCTATCTTTCCTTTGGGGATTTTCTCTGAGGCAAGATAGGTTTCCTGTTTCCATCTTTAGGGGAAGTTAGATCTTAGGCTGTGCCGAGGGGTCTAGGGAGCGTCAGGTACCCCCCACTGCTATTTTTAGTTGCGCTGCTAGGTTCAGGGTTTGCGGTCAGTACAGATACCACCTCCTTCAGAGCTTGTCTCATGTTGTTCCTAAACCACCAGATCATAACAGTACAAGTGGCCAAAAATGAATTAAATGTATCTCAAAAGAAGGAAAAGAAAGTTCTGAACCATTTTTTTTCTGTGCTCTGGTTTGTCTTTTTTTTCCTCTTGATATCTGGGTGGTTCAGGATATATGCTGTGGCATGGATGTTCAGGGTTTATTTTCTCGTGTGGATCAACTTGCTGCAAGAGCACAGAGGATCCAGGACTATGTTGTCCAGACACCGGCTTTAGAGCCCAGAATTCCTACTCCTGATTTGTTTTTTGGGGACAGATCCAAGTTTTTGAACTTTAAAAATAACTGCAAATTGTTTTTTGCTTTGAAACCCCGTTCTTCTGGTGATCCCATTCAGCAGGTGAAAATCATCATATCCTTGCTGCGTGGTGACCCTCAAGACTGGGCTTTTGCTCTTGAAACAGGGGATCTGGCATTATTGAATGTAGGTGCATTTTTTCAAGCGCTCGGATTATTGTATGATGAACCTAATTCTGTGGATCATGCAGAAAAAACCCTGTTGGCCTTGTGTCAAGGTCAGGAAGCGGCAGAGTTATACTGCCAGAAATTTAGAAAATGGTCTGTGCTCACTAAATGGAATGAGGAGGCTCTGGCTGCTATTTTCAGAAAAGGTCTTTTTGAAACCCTTAAAGATGTTATGGTGGGCTTTCCTACGCCTGCCGGTTTGAGCGAATCTATGTCTCTAGCCATTCAGATTGATCGGCGTCTGCGCGAGCGCAAAGCTGTGCACCATATGGCAGTATCCTCTGAGCATAGTCCTGAACCTATGCAATGTGATAGGATTTTGACTAGAATAGAACGGCAGGAATTCAGACGTCAGAATAGGCTGTGTTTTTACTGTGGTGATTCGGCTCATGTTATCTCTGATTGCCCTAAGCGTACTAAGAGAGTCGCTAGGTCTGTTACCATTAGTACTATACAGCCTAAATTTCTCTTATCTGTGACCCTAATTTGCTCATTGTCGTCCTTTTCTGTCATGGCATTTGTGGATTCAGGCGCTGCCCTGAACTTAATGGACTTAGAATTCGCCAGGCGCTGTGGTTTTTCTTTGCAGCCTTTGCAGAGCCCTATTCCTTTGAGGGGCATTGATGCTACACCCTTGGCCAAGGATAAACCTCAGTACTGGACACAGATGACTATGTACATGGCTCCTGCACATCAGGAAGATTGCCGTTTTCTGGTGTTGCATAACCTGCATGATGTTGTTATACTGGGATTTCCATGGTTGCAGGAACATAATCCGGTGCTGGATTGGAAAACTATGTCGGTGACTAGTTGGGGTTGTCGAGTAGTACATAGTGACGTTCCTTTGATGTCAATTTCCTCTTCCCCCTCTTCTGAGGTCCCTGAGTTTTTGTCGGATTTCCAGGATGTATTTGATGAGCCCAAGTCCAGTTCCCTTCCTCCACATAGGGACTGTGATTGTGCTATTAACTTGATTCCTGGTTGTAAGTTCCCTAAGAGCCGACTTTTCAATCTGTCTGTGCCAGAGCATGCCGCCATGCGGAGCTATGTTAAGGAGTCTTTGGAGAAAGGGCATATTCGGCCCTCTTCGTCACCATTGGGAGCGGGTTTCTTTTTTGTTGCTAAGAAGGATGGCTCCTTGAGACCCTGTATTGATTATCGTCTTCTTAATAAGATCACGGTTAAATTCCAATACCCCTTGCCTCTGCTTACTGATTTGTTTGTTCAGATTAAGGGGGCTAGTTGGTTTACTAAGATTGACCTCCGAGGGGCATATAATCTTGTTCGTATTAAACAGGGTGACGAATGGAAAACTGCATTTAATATGCCCGAAGGCCATTTTGAATACCTTGTGATGCCATTTGGGCTTTCTAATGCTCCATCTGTGTTCCAGTCTTTCATGCATGATATTTTCCGCAATTATCTTGATAAATTCATGGTCGTATATTTGGATGATATTTTGATTTTTTCCAATGATTGGGAGTCTCATGTGAAGCAGGTCAGGATGGTGTTCCAGATCCTTCATGATAATGCTTTATTTGTGAAGGGGTCTAAGTGCCTATTCGGAGTTCAGAAGGTCTCTTTTTTGGGTTTTATTTTTTCTCCCTCGTCTATAGAAATGGATCCTGTTAAGGTCCAAGCTATTCATGACTGGATCCAACCCACATCTGTGAAGGGACTTCAAAAATTTTTGGGCTTTGCTAATTTCTATCGCCGTTTCATTGCCAACTTTTCCAGTGTGGTTAAGCCCCTTACTGATTTGCAGAAGAAAGGTGCTGATGTGACGAATTGGTCCTCTGAGGCTGTTGAGGCCTTTCAGGAGCTTAAACGCCGATTTACTTCTGCCCCTGTGTTGCGTCAACCGGATGTTTCTCTTCCTTTTCAGGTTGAGGTCGACGCTTCTGAGATTGGGGCAGGGGCCGTTTTGTCTCAGAGGGAGTCTGACGGTTCTTTGATGAAACCGTGTGCTTTTTTTTCCAGAAAGATTTCGCCTGCGGAACGCAATTATGATGTCGGCAATCGGGAGTTGTTGGCTATGAAGTGGGCGTTTGAGGAGTGGTGACATTGGCTTGAGGGAGCTAAACACCGTGTTGTGGTCCTGACCGATCATAAGAATCTGATTTACCTCGAGTCAGCCAAGCGGCTGAATCCTAGACAGGCTCGATGGTCCCTGTTTTTCTCCCGTTTTGATTTTGTGGTCTCGTATCTTCCGGGATCTAAGAATGTTAAGGCTGATGCCCTCTCTAGGAGTTTTTCGCCTGATTCTCCTGGAGTCCTGGAGCCGGTTGGCATTCTTAAGGAGGGGGTGATTCTTTCTGCTATCTCCCCTGATTTGTGGCGGGTGCTTCAGGAATTTCAGGCTGATAGGCCTGACCCCTGTCCAGTGGGGAAGCTGTTTGTTCCTGATAGATGGACAAGTAAGGTAATTTCTGAGGTTCATTGCTCAGTGTTGGCTGGTCATCCTGGGATTTTTGGTACCAGAGATTTGGTTGCTAGGTCCTTTTGGTGGCCTTCCTTGTCTCACGATGTATGTGCTTTTGTGCAGTCCTGTGGGACTTGCGCCCGGGTCAAGCCTTGCTGTTCCCACGCTAGTGCGTTGCTTTTGCCTTTGCCGGTCCCTGAGAGGCCCTGGATGCATATTTCCATGGATTTTATTTTGGATCTTCCTGTTTCCCAGAAGATGTCTGTTATCTGGGTTGTTTGTGACCGGTTCTCTAAAATGGTCCATCTGGTACCTTTGCCTAAGTTGCCTTCCTCCTCAGATCTGGTTTCATTGTTTTTTCAGCATGTGGTTCGTTTGCATGGCATTTCGGAGAATATTGTGTCTGACAGAGGTTCTCAGTTTGTCTCTAGATTTTGGCGGGCCTTTTGTGCTAGGATGGGCATTGATTTATCTTTTTCTTCGGCGTTTCATCCTCAGACTAATGGCCAAACTGAGCGAACTAATCAGACCTTGGGGACCTATTTGAGATGCTTTGTGCCTGTTGATCAGGATGATTTGGTGTCTTTCTTGCCGTTGGCCGAGTTTGCCCTTAATAATCGGGCTAGTTCGGCTACTTTGGTTTCACCTTTCTTTTGTAATTTTGGTTTTCATCCTCGTTTTTCTTCTGGGCAGGCTGAGCCTTCTGATTGTCCTGGTGTTGATTCTGTGGTGGACAGGCTGCAGCAGATTTGGACTCATGTGGTGGACAATTTGACGTTGTCTCAAGAAAGGGCTCAACGTTTTGCTAACCGCCGTCGGCGTGTTGGTCCCCGGCTTCGTGTGGGGAATTTGGTTTGGTTGTTTTCTCGTCATGTTCCTATGAAGGTTTCTTCTCCTAAGTTTAAGCCTCGGTTTATTGGTCCTTATAAAATTTCTGAAATTATTAATCCGGTGTCTTTTTGTTTGGCTCTTCCTGTCTCTTTTGCCATTCATGATGTTTTCCATAGATCTTTGTTGCGGAGATATGTGGTGCCCGTTGTTCCCTCGGTTGACCCTCCTGCCCCGGTGTTGGTTGAGGGAGAGTTGGAATATGAGGTTGAGAAGATTTTGGATTCTCGTTTTTCGAGGCGGAGGCTTCAGTATCTTGTCAAGTGGAAGGGTTATGGCCAGGAGGATAATTCTTGGGTTGTTGCCTCCGATGTCCATGCTGCCGATTTGGTTCATGCTTTTCACTTGGCTCATCCTGATCAGCCTGGGGGCTCAGGTGAGGGTTCGGTGACCCCTTCTCAAGGGGGGGTACTGTTGTGAATTCCGCTCTTGGGCTCCCTCCGGTGGTTGTAAGTGGCACTTTTGTGAGTTCTGCTCTTGGGCTCCCTCTTGTGGTTTCTAGTGGTATGGCTGCTCCTTGGAGTTAGCTGTCATCAGCTGCCTCCACTTATCGTCTGATATTTAAGTCTGGGTCTTTCTTCAGCCTGTGCCACTTGTCTATGTTTCCTGGCTGGATTCCCATCTCTGCTTGGATTCTCCTGGTTTCCTGACCAGTTCTGCAAAGATAAGTTCTGGCTTTGCTCTTTTCAGCCCACATGTTGTGGACTTATTGTTCTGTGCATTCTATATTTGTCCAGCTTGTCAGTATGGATTTTTTCTGTTAGCTGGAAGCTCTGGGAAGCAGATTTACCCTTCACACCTTTAGTCAGGTGTGGAGATTTTGTAAACTCTGTGTGGATTGTTTTGTAGTTTTTATACTGACCGCACAGTATCCTTTCCTGTCCTATCTATCAAGCTAGACTGGCCTCCTATGCAAAAATCTGATTTCATTTCTGCGTATGTTATTTTCCCCTCCTCTCACCGTCAATATTTGTGGGGGGCTATCTTTCCTTTGGGGATTTTCTCTGAGGCAAGATAGGTTTCCTGTTTCCATCTTTAGGGGAAGTTAGATCTTAGGCTGTGCCGTGGGGTCTAGGGAGCGTCAGGTACCCCACACGGCTATTTTTAGTTGCGCTGTTAGGTTCAGGGTTTGCGGTCAGTACAGATACCACCTCCTTCAGAGCTTGTCTCATGTTGTTCCTAAACCACCAGATCATAACAAGAGGCACCCTTTTGAGCTAGTATAACCCTGAGTTTTCTTGGGAATGATGCAACAAGTTTTTCACACCTCAATTTGAGGATACTCTGCTATTCTTTCTTGTAGATCCTCTCCAGTTCTGTCTGGTTGGATGATGAACTTAGTGGACAGACATTTTCAGGTCTCCCCAGAAATGCTCAATTGGGTTTAGGTCAGGGCTCTGGCTGGGCCAGTCAATAATGATCAGATTAGTTCTGAAGCCATTCCTTTGTTATTTTACCAGTGTGCTTAGGGTCATTGTATTGTTGGAAGTTGAACCTCCGGCTAAGTCTGAGGTCCAGAGCACTCTGGAAGAAGTATCATCCAGGATATCTCTTTACTTGGCCACATTCATGCTTCCTTCAATGGCAACCAGTCATCCTGTCCCTGCAGCTGAAAAACACCCCCATAGTATGATGCTGCTACCACCATGTTTCACTGTTGGGATTTTATTGGGCAGGTGATGGCAAGTGACTGGTTTTCTCCACACATACTGCTTAGAATTATTACCGAAAGGTCTATCTTTGTCTCATCAGACCAGAGAATCTTATTTCTCATAGCCTGGGAGTCCTTCATATGTTTTTTAACAAACTCTATGAGGGCTTTCATGGGGCCACTCTGCCATAAAGGCCCGACTGGTGGAGGGCTGCAGTGATAGTTGACTTTGTGGAACTTTCTCCCATCTCCCTACTGCATCACTGGACCTCAGCCACAGTGATCTTGGGGTTCTTCTTTACCACTCTCACCAAGGCTCTTCTCCCATGATTGCTCAGTTTGGCTGGATGACCAGATCTGATGGGCCCAAACTTCTTCCATTTATGGATTATGGAGGCCACTGTGCTCTTAGGTACTTTGAGTACTGCAGAAATTATTTTTGTAACCTTGGCCAGATCTGTGCCTTGCCACAATTCTGTCTCTGAGCTCCTTGACCAGTTCCTTTGACCTCATGATTCTCATTTGGTCTGACATGCACTGTGAGCTGTGACGTCTTATATATAGATTTGTGCCTTTCCAAATAAAGTCCTATCAGTTTAATTAAACACAGCTGGACTCCAATGAAGGAATAGAACCATCTCAAGGAGGATCACAAGGAAATGGACAGCATGTGACTTAAATATTCAGTGTCTGAGCAAAGGGTGTGAATTCTTATGACCATGTGATATTTCAGTTTTTCTTTTTTAATGAATATGCAAAAATTTCTACATTTCTGTTTTTTTCAGTCAATATTGGGTGCAGATTGTGCTTTAATGAGAAAAAATTAACTTTTTTGAATTTACCAAATGGCTGCAAAGGAACAAAGAATGAAAAATTTAAAGGGGTCTGAATACTTTCTGTACACACTGTACATAGATGTTGATATAATTAATACATTCTAATTACATATTCTATATATACAGTATAGTATATTCTGGTCACATATACTTATTTTTTGGTATCAATTTTTATTGACTTATTTTTATTGATTTATTTTTGTATTAATGTAAAGTACTCACCTGTCGTTTTGAATGCTCACTGTATTCTCCAGGAATGTTGTGCGCACTTTTAATTAAAGTTCTAGCAATATGATAGTAGTAAACACTTATAATAGTCAGTGGAACTAGATAGTAGACCAAGAATATAAGAACAGAATGGATCTTTGGATGCATGTCATCATTTTGTGGATATGGGATACAAGCTGTGAAGCTGACATTGTCTGATCCGTTGATATGTGCCACTTCAGAAAACACTGCTTCAGGGACTGCCAAAAGCATTGAAATGATCCAGATGGCTGTCGCTTTTATACATGTCCACAGAACAGCACTTGATGTCTGGATGTCCATTGGATTCACGATAGCTTTGTATCTGAAAGAGCAAGAAATAAATACATGTTAAATATTGAGAGGGAAATTACCAAGTTAATTCTAACCTTGAACCAAGCATGATTTAACCTGATACATGGTATTATAGAACATAAAGAATACAAATAGTGTGGTGAAATACGGATCTGCTCTGCGTCTAATATGAAATTTTCATGCAATGATATCAGTAAACATTAATCAAAAAAATAATTTGCTAATTAGTGTCCTACTTTTCAGGTATGTATTTTACAATAATCCATATTTCATTTGGTATTAGGTCTTTCATATTGAGATGCATAAAACTATTTGCATTTCTGAAGCTCAATCTGTACAGAGTAAATATGTTTTACACATTATAAATTACCAAACCAGTTTAAATTGTATGTTTTTCTCTTTTCTTCCCCAAATTGATCATGATGTTACAACTTTTATTAATATAAATCTGATTTTTCTATTCTTGTAAATTGTCTTGGAACTGCCTTATTAGTCTGCCTAGGTTTCGTGTGCTTTTACGGCACATGTTCTACTATATCTTTGAACATTAAAATTAATAGACAAGAATAAATTCAATAGATTTATGATATTTTAATTTGAAAGACTAGTGGCAGCTGTTAACAGCTCTCTTGGATTCCCTCTCAGGAATTGTGCATTAAAGAGGAGATTTATGCCATTATAAATAATGGAATTCACTGTCTGCACCGAGTGCAATAACTGTCAATGCACATCAGACAGGAAATACAAGTTACCAATAATCACTAATATAGAAATAATATACTCAGACTTTTTTCTCAGACTAGAAAAAGCTTCAAATTAAAAATAAATTTTGGTTGGCAGTTTTCTGTTTTTCTGTTATCTGGCAGAAAAAAAAACAAAGGACATTTTATGTCATCTTCGAACTGCGTACAGTCTAGTTAATGATACCATCTGGTCCCACTTAGAAAGTTTCCTTTTTCCCAATTTTATACTATATCATGTCACAGAAATCAGTACAGGCTATGCTTCCTTAGTCTGGCAACAAGTTATTAGTTTAAATCATTCTAACCCACTAATTAATTTATGCCCTTTGTGTGTTTAATAATGGAATGAAAATAAAGATTAGAGGTATTTTCATTTTTGTATTTTTGTTTTTTGCTCCCCTTTTCCCAGAGCAAAAACCTTTTTTATTTATCGGTCAATGTGACCATGTGAGGGCTTGTTTTTTTGTGGGATGAGTTGTACTTTTGAACAACACCATTGGTTTTAACATATCATGTACTGAAAAATGGGAAAATAATTCCAAGTATGGTGAAACTGCAAAAAAGTGCAATTCCACAATTGTTTTTTGCTTTGCTTTTTTACTGTGTTCACTAAATGCCAAAATTGACCTGCCACTATCATTCTCTAGGTCATTACAAGTTCATAGTCACCAAACATGTCTAGATCGTTTTTTTATCTAAGTAGTGAAAAAGAAATTCTAAATTTGTTTAAAAAAATTAAAAAAATTGCGCCATTTTCCGATACCTGTAGCGTCTCTATTTTTCGTGATCTCAGGTTGGGTGATGGCGGATTTTTGCGCACTATACTGACATTTGTAATGATACCATTTTGGTGCAGATATGATCTTTTGATCGCCCGTTATTGCATTTTAATGCAATGTCATAGTAACAAAAAAAAAGACATTCTGGTGTTTTGACTTTTTTTCTCATTACACCATTTAGCCATCAGGCTAATTCTTTTTTTTATATTGATAGATTGGGCGATTCTGAATGCAGCAATACCAAATATATATATATGTATGATTTTTGTATTGTTTTATTTTGAATGGGGTGAAAGGGGGGTGAATTGACCTTTTATATTTTTTTTATTTTAGTAATATTTTTTTTAATTTTTTTTTACTTTTGGCTTGCTTCAATAGTCTCCATGGGAGATAAGAAGCTGCCATAACCCGATCGGCTCTGCTACATACAGGCGATGATCAGATCACCTGTATGTAGCAGAATTGCTCACTTACTTTGAGCACCGACTTCGAGTGGCAACCCATAGCAATCCAGCGGTGATAACCATAGAGGTCTGCTGGAGACCTTTGGTTGTCATGCAAAACCCATCAGCGACCGGCGGTCATGTGACACGAGAGTCGCTGGGCGGGATTTCCAGTGCACTTGCCGGAAGCACGCGTTAAATGGCGCAGTCAGAATTTGACAGTGGCATTTAACTAGTTAACAGTCGAGGGTGGATCACGATTCCACCCACGGCTATTAGAGGCTGTTCAAAACAGCTGATATGCTAGGAAAGATGTGGGCTCAGCGCCAGAGCCCACATCAAAGTGAGGGAATACAACGTCGTCGTACTATGATGCCCGATGTTGAAAAGGGGTTAAAAAACATAAAAATATATCTTTCTGTTAAAGAAACCACATATACAGTAGGTCTTCTGTTCCAGTTTCTGTGTGAATGTTCCTAAAATTTTGGAAAGCTTGTAATTTTTCAGAAAATACATGTGGGAGATAACAGAGAGAGAACTGTGCAGACGACAAGAGCTTGCACTTCACAAGCAAGAAGGAGAGAGAGGTAACTGCTGACCATAAGAGCTTATACTGTGGAGGAGAGAGAGGCCCACACTGACCATAAGAACTTATACTGTATTGGAGAGAGACTACCCTCCTAATCATAAAAGCATACACTCTACAGGAGAGAGAATTACCCAGGGACTATAGAGATGGAAAATGACTCTGCCCTGCCAACTGTGCTCTACTGAGATCTTAGGGTACCGTCACACTATAACATTTCGATCGCTACGACGGTACGATTCGTGACGTTCCAGCGATATCGTTACGATATCGCTGTGTCTGACACGCAGCAGCGATCAGGGATCCTGCTGAGAATCGTACGTCGTAGCAGATCGTATGGAACTTTCTTTCATCGCTGGATCTCCCGCTGTCATCGCTAGATCGGTGTGTGTGACACCGATCTAGCGATCTAGCGATGCGATCCAGCGATGCGTTCGCTTGTAACCAGGGTAAACATCGGGTAACTAAGCGCAGGACCGCGCTTAGTTACCCGATGTTTACCCTGGTTACAAGCGTTAAACTAAAAAAAACCAAACAGCACATACTTACATTCTGGTGTCCGTCAGGTCCCTTGCCGTCTGCTTCCCGCACTGTGACTGCCGGCCGTAAAGTGAAAGCAGAGCACAGCGGCTGTGCTTTCACTTTCACTTTACGGCCGGCAGTCACTGAGTGCGGGAAGCAGACTGCAAGGGACCTGACGGACACCAGAATGTAAGTATGTGCTGTTTGTTTTTTTTTAGTTTAACGCTTGTAACCAGGGTAAACATCGGGTAACTAAGCGCGGTCCTGCGCTTAGTTACCCGATGTTTACCCTGGTTACCCAGGGACCTCGGCATCGTTGGTCGCTGGAGAGCTGTCTGTGTGACAGCTCCCCAGCGACCACACTACGATTTACCTACGATCACGGCCAGGTCATATCGCTGGTCGTGATCGTAGGTAAATCGTATAGTGTGACGGTACCCTTAGTTAGCTACAGGAACTAACTCTCCTCTCACCCATTGTACAAGGAATGATAATCCGTAAGATGTCATAGATACAGGGCATTATGGGGAGGGTCACTGATGTTTCAGCAGCTGTGTTTTTTAGATGCCATTATGCCATCACATATAAAAGCTTTTACATTTCAATTCAGTTTTATTAAAGATTATCGTGAAAAAATGCACAATTTTTGTACATTATTTACCAATGACTATAAACAATGTGTTCAATCAGTTGTACCAGTTGGAACAATTACATGGATAACCAATAAGACTATTTTAGTTACTAGCTTGATACATTTATATAAAAAAACTTATTAAAAAATGTAATTAAACAGCAAGCAGAAGACGGATTTCATCAACCAAGTTATCATGGCTTAAAATATTCTTTTTCTCTCATTATTCTGTAATTTGGCAAATATTAATAATTATGGTAATCCTAACTGACTGAAAATGGGAAAGGTTTATTCTGATTTCATGTCAGACATTGAGAAAATATTTCATATAGTGTATGCAAGATTCTGGTTTCAAATGTATACAATATTCACTATATAAACTACGGGACAGGTCATTGAGGGATCAGTGGCCTGTCAGAAGCCATATTGATGAATACCTAATCAGAGCATCACATGAAGACCCCCCCCACAGGCCGCCCCAAAGCACGAGCATATCATTAAGTGAAATCTGAAAATAAAGATTAAACAACAACCACAAGACAGATTTTACCAACCATTTTAATCACAAACTGACACTGTCTTTAGGTTACTCAGTACAATGCTGCTGACAGGTTCCCTTTAAAGGTGCTTCACCATATTCAACCACCACCTCCGCGAGCAGGGCGGGTGACCTGGTGCCTCACAGCACCCATGCTGCAAGGCTGAATCCCTATGACTCCAGGCCACAGCCCCCAACATGCACAACACCACAGGAACAATGGCCACCAAACATCACCAACATCAGTTGAAAGGAGCAAAAACTCATGTTCTGTAAGCTCTCAGACTGTGAACTGAGAGCAAAAATAGGCGGAACCCCTATATGTGTCTCCAGCTAATTAAAAACATCTATGCCAAATGAGAGCAGTGTTGATTCAAGTAAAAAAAGATAGGTCAGACCAGGCAATATGCTGAACTGTACAAATAAAGATACGGCCAGCACATCCAAAAATTGTACGTTGGTCTAATGTAAAAATTTGCAAAACTGAACATGAGGTTTTTAGCTTGACATTCTGATCAGACTGTATGAAGCCAACTGCCACATAACAGCAAACCATTCAGTGCGCCCCTAACTTTTTATAGCCTTTGAAATGCGGCGCTGTGCATCAACTACCGTCGCAGCGACAGTGCGTCAGCAGGGTGAGCACATTGGTGCCTCACAGCCGTATACTGCAAGACTGAGTCCCCATGACTTCACCTCACACCACACCGCAGGCCACAAGACCACTGCAACATTTTTTAACTTTATGGGAAAAAACCCTGCCCTTTCATCTTTTTTTAAAAATAATATACAGGTCTAAAGAAATGTATCCCGATTAGTGTTGAGCGATACCGTCCGATATTTGAAAGTATCAGTATCGGATGGTATCGGCCGATATCCGAAAAATATCGGATATCGCCGATACCAATATCCGATACCAATACAAGTCAATGGGACACAAATATCGGAAGGTATCCTGTAATGGATTCCAGGGTCTGAAGGAGAGGAAACTCTCCTTCAGGCCCTGGGATCCATATTCATGTATAAAATAAAGAATAAAAATAAAAAATATTGATATACTCACCCTCTGACGCGCCCTGGTCGTCACCGCTGCAACCGCCTTGCTTTCATTCCGAAGAATGAGCGCGTTAAGGGCCTTCAATGACGTCGCGGCTTGGAATTGGTCGCTGAGCGGTCATGTGACGACCAGGGCGCGTCAGAGGGTAAGTATATCAATATTTTTTATTTTTATTCTTTATTTTACACATTAATCTTAATCCCGATACCGATTCCCGATATCACAAAAATATCGGAACTCGGTATTGGAATTCCGATACCGCAAATATCGGCCGATACCCGATACTTGCGGTTTTGGAATGCTCAACACTAATCCCGATATATCAGTACAATATTCCTGCAAAGAGCTATGTAATTTCTTTACTAATAGAAACTCCTCAATTAAACAACTGTGTGACCTATGGTTCACTGTTCACTGTCTCTGCCTTTTATGCTAAAGATAAAGAAAAAGACACAAAAATAACATGCACATAAGTAAAGAAAGCAACTATGTCCCATTGGAGGTATCAGTGATATAATCCCAATAATCTAATACTATATACAGTGCCTTGTGAAAGTATTCGTCCCCCTGGAACTTTTCAACCTTTTCCCACATATCATGCTTCAAACATAAAGATACCAAATGTAATTTTTGGGTGGAGAATCAACAAGTGGAACACAATTGTGAAGTTGAACTAAATTTATTGGTTGTTTTAAATTTTTGTGGAAATTCAAAAACTGAAAAAAAAAATCCTGCTTCAAGTATAATACACATCCATTGTCTTAATATTGATATATAAAGTAGAGTTATGATATAGTAGATGTATGTATATATGACTATAAAGCACCTATATAAAATTAGTATACATCATACACAAGGGAAAATAAAGTGCACTGTGTATACACATCTATAGGATTTAAAAGATCACTTGAATCATAATGTTTATAGCCGAATGGATTATTAGTGTATCAAGGTGAAACAGTGTCTTTCTAATTTGACAATCAGAGGTTCATGTAGAGTAATATACCATGCTGAGAGTCCTAGTAAAGAATGACAGACAACAGGAATATGAATATGAGTTTAAAGTTTCTAGTAGCTTCTATTAGCTACACCTGTGCTTGCTGGTTGGAGGACTTCAAATGACATATTCTCTAAGCGAGGGCTGCTGAGTGGACAGAGGGATGTCTTTAAGAACCCGGACTGCAGATTCTGTAAGTGATTAGTGAGACACATTATCACAGTTTAATTCAAGAGCATACAGTAGTTTGGTGTTTTTCTGTTTTTAAATTACGGTACGATTTACCCCATTAGTATGTGCTTCATGGACAATGCTGCCGGTGTGCGTCTTGTGAGATGAATGTATGACTTGAACATCCGTTTGAGGATGAATACATCTGCACTCGATGTCAGCGAGTTGCATGTTTGGAAGCCCAGTTAAAGGATATAAAATGTGCAGCTGGCCACACTTAGGAGCATTACAAACCTGGAGAGGAGTTTAGAGCTCACTGAGCTTGCGCTGGCTGGGGCCAGAGATATGGAGGAGAGTGTAGGTGGGGAAGATCAGGACTCAGAAGTACATAGCTGGGTGACAGTTAAAAGAAGGCGTAGGGGGAAAAATACCAGGCAGCCCAGTCCTGATCAGGTACAACCTAGTAAATATGCCTGTCTTGCTCATATTATAAATGCAAGCCCAGGACTGGGATCACTACAGCTGGTCATTGCTCCTAGCAAACAGGAAAATGATTGCTATAGGAAGAAGGGAGATAGGAGAGCAGCAAAGGCCAGACAGATGTTGGTGGTAAGGGACTCTATAACTAGGAGGACAGAAAGGGTCAACTGCCGCCGAGACCGTGAATGCCAAACAGTGTGTTTTCTGACAGGTGGTCAGGTTCACCATTTTGTGAATTGGCAAGACAGATTGCGGGAACGGGCTTGGAAAAACCCAACGGTAATGGTACACATCGGTACCAATGACAAAGCTAGATTGAGGTGGAAGGTCCTGAAAAATAATTACAGGGAACTACAAGAGAAGCTGAAGGCCAGGACTTCCACGGTGATGTTTTCAGAAATACTGGTGCCACAAGCCTCACTACTGTAGAAAGACAGCTGGAGCTTCAGGAGATAAATGACTTAGAAATTGGTGGAGGAAGGAAGGGTTTGGGTTAATGGAGAACTGGGTTGACTTCTTTGTTGGCTACAGGCTAAACGGTAGGGATGGGTTGCATGTCAATAGGGAGGGTGCAGCTGTGCTTGGGAAAAAAATAGTCAGATGGATGGAGAAGCTTTTCAACTAGGATCGGGGGAAGTGTAGATGTGCCAAAAAAGGGATAGCTAGAGTTAAACAGGCACTTTTCATCCATGTTCACCAATGAATTAACTTTTCCAGGGATCATTCAACAAGGCAAAAATCAAAGTTCACCAACTGATATAACTAATTTATCACAAGAAGAAGTACGCCTGCATCTGAGCAAATGAAAAATTGACAAATCCCACGGCCCAGATGGCATTCATCCATGGATACTGAGGGAATTGAGCTTGGTAATTTACAAACCGCTGTATCTTATATTCTTAGACTCATATGTAACAGGGGTGGTGCCAAAGGATTGGAGGATGGCTGATGTGGTACTGATATTTAAGAAAAGTAAGAAGGTGGATCCAGGCAACTACTGTCCTGTAGGTGCAAAATTTTTGAGGGCATTGTGGAGACGCAGGGGTTGGCAGGCCCCAGGTCCGCTAACCAAAACCGCATGGACCAGGGATCATCCCGTCAAACACCTGCTCTCCTATTAATGTGGGCCTAATGCTACTCAGACAACACAAGGTGAGGGTAAAACAGTGTGGCAATGCTTTTCTGAACCACAAAACAGGTAAATAACACATAGAACGGTCCCAGCAATGTATCCCAATATGGTGCGCATTACAGAGCCTCACCTTTCCCTGACACGCCAGGATAATAGCCGCTGTTGCTGGAGAGCTCCCAAGGTCGACTACTCCACCTGTGGCATGCACACAGAGAAGAAGTAACGACAAGTGTAGGAAGATGACAGTCCATTCAGATACAAGGGACAGTTGATTGGAGAGTCACAACCTGGCTTCATCTTCCTGTGTCGATTAAACCAGCTGTGGCACACACACATAGAGGAGGTAATGACAAGCTGAGGAAGATGACAGTCCATTCAAAAACAAGGCCAGTTGACCTGAGGGTCACAACCTGACTTCTCCAAACATCTCCATAGAGACCAGGCGACCCACAGGTCCCAATCCTGGCTTTCTCCAAACGTATCCATAGTTCAGCGATGATCAATGGAGCAGATCTGCATTCTTCCAACCAAGGCTGAAGTCCCCTAGGTTGGCATCCTGTACAATAATAAAGCTGTGTCCCACGTGATGGAGCCATGATGTCTTGGTTGCTGTGCTGTCTCTGGTCCTTTGGATGTTTTGGCAGAATCTCTCTCTGTCTCTCAATCTTTTTGTCTCTCTGTGTCTCTTTCTACAGAGGCATGTGACCTATTTTTATACTTAAAAATTGTCCTTCATTCAGTATTTACATAAAGGGTAAGAATGGAGATGAGATCAAGTATCATTACTTGATTTTTTATTCTATTTGCATACTTTTTCATCCTCTGTTCTGAGGTCAACAAACTATCTGGCCTACACAAGGCATAATTACCATATCAGTAAATCTCACTAGTCATCATGGACAAGAGCACAACATGTTACATCAAATAACAGCTTACAATTCAATATTCCAGGCTTTCCCAAACAAAAAATTTATTTTCTTGACCAACAAATAAATTCAAAAGTCATCATACAGATAATAGAGTATTCTTCTTGGTTTGCTAAATATAGTAATCTGGTTAATTAAGATACATTGATGTGTCTTCACAGGCATTATACAGTAAGAGATGACGTGAAGAAATATCTTAAAGACAATAATATAATAACTGACAACCAGCATGGATTCATGAATGATCAGTCATGTCTAACTAACGTGTTGGGTTTCTATGAGCAGGTAAGTGCAAATCTGGATGCTGGTAATGCAGCTGATGTGATTTATCTGGACTTTGCAAAGGTATTTGATACTGTACTACATGACAGCCTTTTAGTGAAGCTACAGAGTCAAGGACTGGGGGAAAATATATGCAGATGGGTAAGGAATTGGCTGAATGAAAGGAAACAAAAAGTCGTCATAAATAGTGGAACGTTTTCTAAATGTGATGTAGTTACCAGTGGGGTACCGCAGGGATCTGTACTAGGACCGATTCTTTTTAATCTCTTTAGCAATGACCTTTTGGATGAGATTGAGAGTAACGTGTCAGTCTTTGCTGATGATACCAAACTATTTTGAAACAAGAGAACCTGAGCCTTTGTATATTTAAAATACCATTTATTAAATAGACAAACAGAAAATAATGATGTAAAAAACAATACAATTATTTAAATAAATATTACATTTGTATGAAAAAAGTGTGATCCTGAATGGTGAAAAAACCGAATGATCACTTTTTTGACTGGAACTGCCTTATTTTACAAAAAAACCCTCTTTTTCTCCCTCTATATGTGTTAAAGGCTTACTTTGGTTTCACGTCACGACTATAGGACTATATATATACAGTACAGACCAAAAGTTTGGACACACCTTCTCATTTAAAGATTTTTCTGTATTTTCATGACTATGAAAATTGTAAATTCACACTGAAGGCATCAAAACTATGAATTAAAAAAAATGGAATTATATACTTAACAAAAAAGTGTGAAACAACTGAAAATATGTCTTATACTCTAGGTTCTTCAAAGTAGCCCCCTTTTGCTTTGATGACTGCTTTGCACACTCTTGGCATTCTCTTGGTGAGCTTCAAGAGGTATTCACCAGAAATGGTCTTCCAACAATCTTGAAGGAGTTCCCAGAGATGCTTAGCACTTGTTGACCCTTTTGCCTTCATTCTGCGGTCCAGTTCACCCCAAACCATCTCGATTGGGTTCAGGTCTGGTGAGTGTGGAGGTCAGGTCATCTGGCGCAGCACCCCATCACTCTCCTTCTGGGTCAAATAGCCATTACACAGCCTAGAGGTGTGTTTGGGGTCATTGTCCTGTTGAAAAATAAATGATGGTCCAACTAAACGCAAACCGGATGGAATAGCATACCGCTGCAAGATGCTGTGGTAGCCATGCTGGTTCAGTATGCCTTCAATTTTGAATAAATCCCCAACAGTGTCACCAGCAAAGCACCCCGACACCCTCACACCTCCTCCATGCTTCACGGTGGGAACCAGGCATGTAGAGTCCATCCATTCACCTTTTCTGCGTCGCACAAAGACACGGTGGTTGGAGCCAAACATCTCAAATTGTGGGAAGAAGAGATGAGAGGGGAGTAGAGAAGGAGATCTTGAGAGGATCGGAGGTTGCGTGTAGGTAGGTACCGGGAGACCATGTCACAGATGTATGGAGGAGACAGTTGTGGATGGCTTTGTATGTCATTGTGAGGGTTTTGAACTGCAGTCTCTGGGCGATAAGAAGCCAGTGAAGGGCTTGACATAGGGGAGAGGCTGGGGAATAGCGGGGAGACAGGTAGATTAGTCGGGCAGCAGAGTGTAGGATGGATTGGAGTGGTGCCAGAGTGCTAAAGGGGAGTCCAGAGAGTAGGAGGTTGCAGTAGTCGAGGCGGGAGATGATGAGGGCATGCACTAGCGTTTTAGCGGTGTCACGGTCAAGGAAAGCACGGATCCGGGAAATATTTTTGAGTTTGAGACGGCAGGAGGAGGCAAGGGCTTGGATATGTGGCTTGAAAGAGAGGGCAGAGTCGAGGATCACCCCGAGGCATCGGGGTATAATGATAATTATACCGTGATAATTGTATTGTTTTTTACATCATTATTTTCCGTTTGTCTATTTAATAAATGGTATTTAAATAAAGACTCAGTGTCTCCTATTTCAAAATGTTATATTAGAGTCAGTATATTGATAAAAAGTATATTTATTTGTGGCTACTTTCTTTGTATGTTATGACACCAAACTATGTAGGATACTAAAATCTTACCTTGACAGTACAATTTTTCAAAAAGATCTGGAAAAGAAGTCTGAATGAGCAAACACTTGGCAAATGAGGTTTAGTATAGATAAATGTAGAGTAATGCTCCTGGGATGGAGTAATACCATTGCTGCATATACATTAAATGGGAGCATACTTGGGATTACAGATCAGGAGAAGGGCTTGGGTATTCTGGTTACAAGTAAGCTGAGCAGCAGTACTCAATGTCAAGCAGCAGCCGCAAAAGCAAACAAAATTTTAGGGTGTATAAAAAAAGAGATCCCAATGTATTGTTACCCTTTATAAATCACTTGTGAGACCACATCTAAAACATGGGATCCAGCTTTGGGCTCCACATTTAAAAAAGGACATTCAGAAATTAGAGTCAGTTCAAAGGTGGGCAACTAGATTATTGCAAGGAATGGAAGGCATCTCGGAAGTTGATTCCGACAGCTAAATAGGAAAGGGTTCTTTACAGTTAGATCAGTCATAAAATGGAATGCCAGACCATAAGAGGTAGTATTGGCAGACACTATAGCGGCTTTTAAAAAAACATGGATGATTTCCTCAATACACATAACATTGCAGGTTACAGTTAATTTAGTGACAAAATGAACAAGTGGTGGACAAAGGTTGAACTTGATGGATCTACAGTAGGTCTTTTTTCAACATATGTAACTATGAAATAAGGCATCATAGGTACATATGCTTGAATGTATGTGAACAGCAGTATCCCCAGTATGCGCCCACCCGTATGCGTGTTTCGGTGTACCTTCGTCAGGAGTAAAGTAGTAAAAATCAAAAATCAAATTATACAATCAAAAATAATTAAATCCACATTGCAGATTAGGTTTATTTATAAAATGTACAAACTTTCCACTATTTCTCATAATTCAATCAAACAAGAAGAATTTTAAATAGCTCAACGTAATTAATTATAATTATAACAAGTGATTTCTGCAAATTTGACACAAAATGTCATTATTAATTGATTTCTGATGTCTCAGAATTACTCAACACCTGTATAACAGGCATCCTTATAGCTCTGTCTGACTGCTAGAACCTGCTGTAAACATGATGCATAGCCAGACAACTTATTCTTGCTCACCTTCTTCCCAGAGCCATAACTTTTCTATGTTTCAGTCAACATGGCCATTTGAGGGCTTGTTTTTTGCAGGACAAGTTTTGCTTTAGAGAAACACCATTGATTTTACCATACAGTGTATCAGAAGACTGGAAAAAAATCCAAATGAGGTGAAATTGCAAAAAAAGTGCCATTCCACATTTGATTTGTGTTTTTTTTACCATGTTCACTAAATGCTAAAACTGACATTCGATTTTGATTCTCTAGGTCATTACAAGTTCGCAGGTATTAAACATGTATAGGATCTTTTTATTAAAGTGATGAAATAAAATCAAAGTTTGTAAAACAGAAAAAAAACAAATTGCGCCATTTTCTGAGCCTAGTAACGTTTCCATTTTTCTGGCTTTTTGGCTGAGTGAGGGCTTATCTTTTGTGCCCTAAGATTACATTTTTATTGATAACATTTTGAGGTAGATACAATGTTTTTATCACCAGTTATTGCATTATATTGCAATGCTGCCAAAAAACAGTAATTCTGGCATTTTCATTTTTTACTCCTTACACCGTTTACTGATCAGATTAAGTTTTTTAACATTTACATAGATCGGGCAGTTATGAACGCGGCAATACCAAATATATGTATTTATTTAATTTTGTTATTGTTTTATTTTTTATGGGGCAAAAGGGGGAGATTTAAACTATTTTTTTACTCTTTATATATTTTTAAATACATTTTTTTTACTCTTCACTTGCTTCAATAGTCTCCTTAGGAGACTATAAGCTGCGATCTTCTGATGGCTTGTGCTACACATAGCAGGTCTTCAGTTCTGCTATGTGTAGAAGAATTGATCATCTGCTATGAACGCCAGCCACTCAAAGCAGATCAGCATTGACAACCACCTGGGACCCCTTGAAGACCCGGAGTTGTTATGTTAGCTTATCAGCACCCCCGCAATCATGCACTCATCACGCATGTGACAAGGGCGCCGATGGGTGGAGCTAGTAAAGTGCACCTGGTTTGTGAGAGCTAAATGCCCCTGTCAGAGATTGACATTTAACATGTTAACAGCCACGGGTGGATTGTGATTCCACCTGTGGCTGTTAGGGGCATATGACAGCTGATCAGAACAGCTGTCATGTGCCTGAAGCTTTAAATCATTGGATCTTGACAATGATGTCAAGCTTACTTTAACCCCTTAATCCCAAATGTAATATTTGATTTAATTCCCAGTGACGGGATAGTATGTCATATGCAATTGGTCGCGATCCGTGACCGCTCCTGGCACATTAACCCCCGGCACACTGTGATCAAAGATGATCACAGTGTTCTGGCGAGATAGGGAAGCATCACGCTCCTTGTGACCCTCAGAGCAACGTGATGTGATCGCATTGCTCCGAGGGTCTCATACCTCCTCGTCCCTGCAGGCCCCGGATCCAATATGGCTGTGGGGCTGCTTCTGGGTCCTGCAGGGAGGTGACTTGCAAGCGCATGCTCAGAGCAGGTGCTTGAAAGCGTCCCTGCAGTGCCTGTCAGATCGCTGATCTGACACAATGCTCTGCAAAGTGTCAGATCAGCAATCTGACCCTATAAAATGATGCCCCCCTGGGGCAATGTTATAAAGTAAAAAAAAAATATTCACACATGTAAAAAAATTAAAAAAAATTCCTAAATAAAAATATATATATACTGTTCCCATAAATACATTTCTTTATCTTAAAAAAACAATAAAAGTACACATATTTAGTATCAACCGTCCGTAACGACCTGACCTATAAAACTGTCCCACTAGTTAAACCCTTCAGTGATCACCATAAAAAAAAATGAGGCAAAAAACAACGCTTTATTATCATACAGCCGAACAAAAAGTGGAATAACACAAGATCAAAACGACGGATATAAATAACCATGGTACCGCTGAAAATGTCATCTTGTCCCGCAAAAAATGACCTGCAAAACAGCATCATCAGCGAAAAAATTAAAAAGTTATAGTCTTCAGAATAAAGTGATGCAAAAATAATTATTTTTTCTATAAAATAGTTTTTATCGTATAAAAGCACCAAAAAAAGATATAAATGAGGTATCGCTGTAACCGCACTATCCCAAAGAATAAAACTGCTTTATCAATTTTACCAAACATGGAACGGTATAAATGCACCCCCAAAAAGAAAATCATGAATAGCTGGTTTTTGATCTTTCTGCCTCAAAAAAATCGGAATAAAAAGCGATCAAAAAGTCACATGCCCTAAAATGGTACCAATAAAAACGTCAACTCATCCCGCAAAAAGCAAGACCTCACATGACTCTGTGGACCAACATATTGAAAAATTATAGCTCTCAAAATGTGGAGACGCAAAAACTATTTTTTGCAATAAAAAATGTCTTTTAGTGTGTGACGGCTGCCAATCACAAAAACCCGCTAAAAAAAACCTGCTATAAAAGTAAATCAAACCCCCCTTCATGACCCCCTTAGGGAAAAATAATAAATTTAAAAAAATGTATTTATTTGCATTTTCAAATTAGGGTTGGGGTTGGGGCTGGGGTTAGGGTCAGGGTTGGGGATAGGGTTGGGGCTAGGGCTAGGGTTAGGGTTAGGGTTGGGGTTAGGGTTAGGGTTGGGGTTAGGGTTGGGGCTAGGGTTAGGGCTAGGATTAGGGTTGGGGTTAAAGTTAAGGTTAGAGTTGGGGCTAAAGTTAGGGTTAAGGATGGAGCTAAAGCTTGGGTTAGGGTTTGGATTACATTTACGGTTGGGATTAGGCTTAGGGGTGTGTCAGGGTTAGGGATGTGGTTAGGGTTATGGTTGGGATTAGGGTTAGGGGTGTGTTGGAGTTAGGGGTGTGGTTAGGGTTGAGATTAGGGTTAGGGGTCTGTTAGGGATAGGGGTGTGTTGGGGTTAGGGGTGTGGTTGGTGTTAGGGTTAGGGACATGCTCGGGTAAGGGGTGTGGTTAGGGTTATGGGTAGAGTTGGGATTAGGGTTAGGGGTGTGTTTGGGTTAGGGTTTCAGTTAGAATTGGGGGCTTCCGCTGTTTAGGCACATCAAGGGCTCTCCAAACACGACATGGCGTCCGATCTCAATTCCAGCCAATTCTGTGTTGAAAAAGTAAAACAGTGCTCCTTCCGAGCTCTCCCGTGCGCCCAAGCAAGGGTTTACCCTAACATACGGGGTATCAGCGTACTAAGGACAAATTGGACAACAAATATTGGGGTCCAATATCTCTTGTTACCCTTGAGAAAATAAAAATTGGGGGGGCTAAAAAAACATTTTTGTGGGAAAAAAATATTTTTTTATTTTCACGGCTCTGCATTATAAACTGTAGTGAAACACTTGGGGGTTCAAAGTTCTCACAACACATCTAGATAAGTTCCCTGGGGGGTCTAGTTTCCAATATGGGGTCACTTGTGGGGGGTTTCTACTGTTTGGGTACATCAGGGGCTCTGCAAATGCAATGTGATGCCAGGCGACCAATCCATCAAGTCTGCATTCCAAAAGGTGCTCCTTCCCATCCGAGCTCTGCCATGCACCCAAACGGTGGTTCCCCCCCTTACATATGGGGTATCAGCGTACTCAAGACAAATTGGACAACATTTGGGGTCCAATTTTTCTTGATACCCTTTCAATGTTTCAATGTTTAGGCACATCAGGGGCTCTCCAAATGCGACATGGTGTCCCATCTCAATTCCAGTCAATTTTGCAATGAAATATCTAACGGCGCTCCTTCCCTTCCGAGCTCTGCCATGCGCCCAAACAGTGGCTTACCCCCACATATCACGTATCAGCATACTCAAGACAAATTGCACAACAACTTTTGGGTCCAATTTCTTCTCTTACCCTTGTGTTAGGACTGGCGGAACGCACCAAGACAGATGATAAAGGTGCGTTCGCAGTCCGGGGTCCACCGTGCAGGTGAGAACCTGCTGCTAGCAATTAGCAGACAATATGGCGGTATACACGCGTGGGTTAAACCTCACCCAGCGTGAAGAAAGCGATCCTGTTAATTCACAGGACCGCAGTACCGCACTAGTGCGCGAGCAAGTGGTCAGCGGACTTAACCCCAGCAGGGATTGGAGCCCGATTAGACCCTTGCTGGCGTAACACCGCAACTGGGTGTGTAGAGAACCTTAAGCAATCTATGTGCACAAGAGTGCGAGCGATGCCGCACTAACGGACGCCACTAACCACCCAGACTCGGGTATGGAAAGCGCAAGGCAGGCGCACGGCGCCGTACTGGCAGGCACAGCTACAGGACGCTGTGATGTGTGTTAGTGCTGTAGGCTAAGTCGGGCGCTAGGTAGCAGCCATACACCTTCCGCGAACAGACATTCAATAGGGTAGGGGTTTCCAAGGACGACTTGCACTCACAACATACACACATAAGCAATTGTAAGAAAATACTAGCGCATGGCCGTGCGGTCATGCGCAGTTAATATAGCAGCAGCACAGGAAGTGGCCACAGCACTTTTGCCCTTCTAGGACCTGCCAAGAGGACCAATGGAATGTGCTGCAGAGACTGAGCACATGACCCTCGATCTCCAACGGGAGACCTTACGCTGGGCATGCTCAGTACATGCAGACAAGGACTTAGTCCCAGAGAAGTCCGCTCGCTGCTGACCAGCACTGACTTTAAAGGCAGAGACTGGAGAAGCAGCACTAACTCTCAGAACAGAGTGAGAATGAGCAAGACGCTGGGACCGACGTCCTTGCTGAGCAGGCTCCACTGCGGCTGGACAAGAATGGGAGACCGCAGCGGAAGTGGCTCGAGATTCCCCCTGTGCAGAAGCGGGAACTCGACCCCTAACATTACCCCCCCTCCTAGGGCCCCCCCCTCCTTGGGCCTCGCTACGTTCGAAGGCAGCAATGAGCTGCGGAGCCCGAATGTGCTCAACAGGCTCCCAGGACCTGTCCTCGGGACCATAACCCTTCCAGTCCACCAAATAAAATTTTTTACCACGCATCACCTTGCACCCCAAAATAGCGTTCACCTCATAATCGTCCGTAGACGAACCCGATGTCCCAGCAGATGACTCGGAAAAGCGGGACATATACACGGGTTTCAAGAGGGACACATGAAAGGTGTCGGTGATACCCAGGCGTGGCGGAAGGGCCAAACGATAGACCACAGGATTAACCTGTTCGAGGACCTTGAATGGACCCAAGTAGCGAGGAGCAAATTTAGTGGACTCAACTCGCAGCCTGATGTTACGGGCGGAGAGCCACACCAAGTCGCCAGGAGCAAAGGTCGGGGCGGGACGCCGATGAGCATCAGCGGAGGACCTCATTCTCTCCTTAGAGGCCCGAATGGCATCCTGAGTGCGGTCCCAAATATCCCGTGCCTCCACAGCCCAGTCTGCCACCCTGGAGTCGGCGGAAGACACGGGCATAGGCACAGGTACCCGTGGATGCTGACCATAGTTGAGGAGGAATGGGGTTTGTCCAGTGGAGTCGGCAACGGCGTTGTTCAGTGCAAACTCTGCCCATGATAGCAAGGATGCCCAGTCATCCTGCCTGGCTGAAACAAAATGCCGCAGGTATGTGACCAAGGTCTGGTTGGCCCTCTCTACCAACCCATTCGTCTCGGGATGATAAGCGGAAGAGAGATTCAACTCAATACTGAGAAGACGACAGAGCTCTCTCCAGAACCGAGACGCAAACTGGGGACCCCGGTCACTGACAATTTTGTCTGGCATACCATGTAGGCGGAAGATATGTTTGATGAACAACGCTGCCAAGGCCCGTGCAGAAGGTAACCGCGGCAGCGGCACCAAATGCACCATTTTTGAGAAATGATCGGTGATGACCCAAATGATGGTACAGCTGCGAGACTTGGGCAAACCCACAACAAAGTCCATCCCGACCATCTCCCAGGGCCTATCTGCCACCGGCAAGGGATAGAGCAAACCAGCTGGCCTTTGACGCGGAGATTTATTTTTGGCGCAGGAGACACACGCCAGAACATAATCCCTGACATCCCGGACCATATGCGGCCACCAGTACGTCCTCGCCAGTAGCTCAGATGTCCTCTTTGTCCCAAAGT
The DNA here is from genome assembly GCF_032444005.1 of Ranitomeya imitator. Lineage (NCBI taxonomy): Eukaryota > Metazoa > Chordata > Amphibia > Anura > Dendrobatidae > Ranitomeya > Ranitomeya imitator. The sequence continues at coordinate 222,881,037 of NC_091286.1, read as the reverse complement.
GTCCACCCACCCTGGACGAATGAGCCCAAGAGAGAACCTCCGGTCGCAAATTAATGGGCACAAAAGTCTTGCCCGGAGGCACAGACTCTAGCGAAACCGGCGCCACGGTTCTCAGGCTCTCGGAAGGGACAATAAGCCGAGGCTCCTCTTCCTCCTCCTCAGTTGACATAAGGGAGCGAGAGAGAGCGTCAGCACGGATATTCTTCTCCCCGGCGAGATAATGAAGGGAAAAGTGGAACCGGGAGAAGAACAGGGACCATCTGGCCTGGCGGGAATTTAGCCGCTGGGCTGTCTGCAAATAGACCAAATTTTTGTGGTCCGTGTAAACTTGGAAGGGAAACCGCGCACCTTCCAGAAGATGTCTCCACTCCGAAAAGGCCAACTTCATTGCTAGCAACTCCCTGTCCCCGATGGAGTAGTTCCTCTCCGCTGGCGTGAAGGTCTTGGAGAAGAAGAAGCATGGATGCTTCCGACCTTGAGCATCCTTTTGGTAGAGGACTGCTCCAGCACCAACGGACGAGGCATCCACCTCCAGTAGGAATGGCTTATCCACATCGGGACGATGTAAGATGGGAGCGCTAGCAAAGTGGGACTTAATAGAAGTGAAGGCCTTGGAGACCTCTTCCGACCACAATTTGGGATTCGCTCCCTTCTTGGTGAGGGCTACCAAGGGAGCCACCAGAGTTGAGAAGTGGGGAATGAACTGGCGGTAATAGTTTATGAACCCCATAAAGCGCTGCACCGCTTTAAGAGAATGGGGCTCTTGCCAGTCCATCACAGCCTGTAGTTTGGCAGGATCCATAGCCAATCCCTGGGCGGAGATGATATAGCCCAGGAAAGGTAAGGACTCCTGCTCAAACACACACTTCTCCAACTTTGCGTAAAGAGAGTTTGCCCGTAGGAGGTCGAAGACTCTGCCAACATCTCTCCGGTGGGAGTCAATATCTGGAGAAAAGATGAGAATATCATCCAGATAGACTACAACCGAGGTGGAAAGCATATCCCGGAAGATGTCATTGACAAAGTCTTGAAAAACGGCAGGTGCATTACAGAGCCCGAAGGGCATCACCAGATACTCATAGTGCCCATCTCTGGTGTTAAATGCCGTTTTCCACTCGTCCCCCTCACGGATGCGAATCAGATTGTAAGCACCCTGCAGATCTAGTTTCGTAAACACTCTAGCTCCCCGAAGCCTATCGAAAAGCTCAGAAATCAACGGCAAAGGGTACTTGTTCTTCACTGTGATAGCATTAAGACCCCTGTAGTCTATGCATGGACGTAGTTCTCCATTCTTCTTCTGCACGAAGAAGAACCCTGCCCCAGCAGGTGACACTGACTTCCTAATGAACCCTCTTGCCAGATTCTCTTGTATGTACTGAGACATTGCCTCCGTTTCTGGGAGAGATAATGGATAGACTCGACCCCGGGGAGGCTCAGCACCAGCCAAGAGATCGATAGGACAGTCATAGGGGCGATGGGGCGGAAGGGTCTCCGCCGCCTTCTTGGAGAATACATCTGCATAGGACCAATATTGCTTGGGGAGAGAGGATAGATCTGCGGGTACCTCAGTAGTAGCAACCTGAACGCACTCTCGGTGACACCTACCCCCACATGATTCACCCCATCCCAGAATTCTGCCTGAGGACCACTCGATGTGAGGAGAGTGGTACCGTAGCCAAGGTATCCCCAACAGGACCTCATCAATACCCTCAGGAATGACGAGCAGAGAAATAATCTCCTGATGGGATGGCGACAGGGACAGAGTAATAGGGATGGTCTGATGTGTTATCTGTGCGGGGAGTGTCGACCCATTCACCACTCGTACCGTTACTGGTTGGGATAGCATAACCAGGGGTATTGCGTGACGTTGGGCGAAGGCAGAAGACATAAAATTGCCCTCCGCCCCAGAATCCACGCAGAGGTCTACCGAGTGAGAGGATGAGCCAAAGGTAATTGTCCCCTTAAAGGACAATTTGGAGGCAAACGTCGCAGTGTCTAGTGCACCTCCACCTACTACCACTAGACGCTGACGTTTCCTCAACCGCTGATGACATCTGGTGGCAAGATGTCCTGACTGTTGGCAAACCTGGCAACCCTGGGGTGCACGAGCAGTCTGGGACTTAGATCCCGCTCGTGACACCACCTTAGGTTCCTGGAACTCAGGAGCCTGAACTGGAGATTCCAAAGGTTTGGCGAAGGTGGGAGCCAGCCGAAACCTCTGCCTACACTGGGCTCGCTCTAACCTCCGCTCGTGAAAACGGAGGTCAATGCGAGTAGATACTGCTATTAACTCCTCCAGTGTGGCGGGAATCTCCCTAGTGGCCAGAGCGTCCTTAACGTGGTCAGCCAGCCCCCTCCAAAATATAGGGATAAGGGCTTTATCCGTCCACTCCAGCTCAGATGCCAGAGTGCGGAAATGGACGGCAAAAAGGCTGACCAAGGACGAGCCCTGAGTCAGTGCCAACAGTTGGAGCGCCGTATCATGGGTGACACGAGGTCCTAGAAAGACCTGTTTCAGAGTGCTCAGGAATAACGGAGCACTCTGCACCACATGATCGCCACGCTCCCACAGCGGCGTAGCCCACTGCAACGCCCTGTCCGACAATAAGGAAATTATAAAGCCCACCTTAGCCCGCTCTGTAGGGAAACGAGAGGCCAGAAGCTCGAGATGTATTGAGCACTGACTCACGAAACCCCTACAGGACTTACTGTCACCAGAAAATTTCTCTGGTAGCGGGAGGCGAGATAGCGTCGGTACAGGAGCGGCAGTGGACAAGGTAGCTGCAGCCACACTTGCAGCCTGAACAGCGACAGCAGTAACATCCACAGCTGAGGTTGAACGCTCAAGAGCCGCCAACCTTCCCTCCAGCTGCTGGATGTACCGCTGTAAACGCTGATCGTCCGCCATTTTACTAGCCAGACCCTGGCGCTAGTATTATGTTAGGACTGGCGGAACGCACCAAGACAGATGATAAAGGTGCGTTCGCAGTCCGGGGTCCACCGTGCAGGTGAGAACCTGCTGCTAGCAATTAGCAGACAATATGGCGGTATACACGCGTGGGTTAAACCTCACCCAGCGTGAAGAAAGCGATCCTGTTAATTCACAGGACCGCAGTACCGCACTAGTGCGCGAGCAAGTGGTCAGCGGACTTAACCCCAGCAGGGATTGGAGCCCGATTAGACCCTTGCTGGCGTAACACCGCAACTGGGTGTGTAGAGAACCTTAAGCAATCTATGTGCACAAGAGTGCGAGCGATGCCGCACTAACGGACGCCACTAACCACCCAGACTCGGGTATGGAAAGCGCAAGGCAGGCGCACGGCGCCGTACTGGCAGGCACAGCTACAGGACGCTGTGATGTGTGTTAGTGCTGTAGGCTAAGTCGGGCGCTAGGTAGCAGCCATACACCTTCCGCGAACAGACATTCAATAGGGTAGGGGTTTCCAAGGACGACTTGCACTCACAACATACACACATAAGCAATTGTAAGAAAATACTAGCGCATGGCCGTGCGGTCATGCGCAGTTAATATAGCAGCAGCACAGGAAGTGGCCACAGCACTTTTGCCCTTCTAGGACCTGCCAAGAGGACCAATGGAATGTGCTGCAGAGACTGAGCACATGACCCTCGATCTCCAACGGGAGACCTTACGCTGGGCATGCTCAGTACATGCAGACAAGGACTTAGTCCCAGAGAAGTCCGCTCGCTGCTGACCAGCACTGACTTTAAAGGCAGAGACTGGAGAAGCAGCACTAACTCTCAGAACAGAGTGAGAATGAGCAAGACGCTGGGACCGACGTCCTTGCTGAGCAGGCTCCACTGCGGCTGGACAAGAATGGGAGACCGCAGCGGAAGTGGCTCGAGATTCCCCCTGTGCAGAAGCAGGAACTCGACCCCTAACACCTTGGGCAAATAAAAAAATGGGGGCAAAAAGATCATTTTTGTAAAAAAATATGATTTTTTATTTTTACGGCTCTACATTATAAACTTCTGTGAAGCACTTTCTGGGTCAAAGTGCTCACCACACATCTAAATAAGTTCTTTAGGGGGGTCTACTTTCCAAAATTGTGTCACTTGTGGGGGTTTAGGCACATCAGGGACTCTCCAAACGCAACATTGCGTCCCAGTCAATTTTGCATTGAAAAGTCAAATGATGCTCCTTCCCTTCCGAGCTCTGCCATGCGCCCAAACAGTGGTTTACCCCCACATTTGAGGTATTGGCGCACTCAGAACAATATGTCACAAGAAAACAGTGTCAGAATCATCAGGATCTGTTGAAGCGTTCCAGAGTTATAACCTCATAAAGAGACAGTGGTCAGAATTGTAAAAATTGGCCTGGTCATTAACGTGCAAACCATCCTTGGGAGTTAAGGGGTTAAAGTACACCAAATCTTAGTTTGAGAAGAAGCCTTAGAAGATTCTGCAGTGGCCATCTAAGTCAAATGTCATGAACCTCATCGAAAACCTTTGATAGGATTTGAAAAAGGTGGTTTCAGAATTCAAAGCCATGCATCTTTTGTAATTAGCAAAACTCTCTTTAGCTGCTATAACCTGCATAGATACACATGATGCATAGCCAGACAACAGCTTTTAGCAGCATTCCTGGGGAATCTAAGACAAGTTAATTGACTTGAACCTCATAGAAAATTTTTGCTGGGACTTGAAGAAGGTGGTTGCTGCATACAAAAGGCAAAAATATTAATAAACAAGGTACCATTGCTCATGAAGATTGGGCTAATACTCCTTAGGAATGCTGCCAGAAGAAAGTGGCTGGCAATGCACCTAGAGATATGCGGATCAATTTGTGAAGGTTTGCGCTTGAGTTGAATTTCCTGAAATCCATGGTTTCGCGTGAATTCCAATACATTGTGATAAAATTTGTGGTTCAAAATTCATTAAAAAATGCCCAGCACTATTTCACATATGCTGAATACTCATTGAGTGGATTAAAGTTGTCTGGCATGACAGCACAGGCTTTCTATAATGCCCTGCAGCCACTACATCGCATTGTGTAGCACAGCCAATTAGGGGCTATCAAAGGCGATAGAAAACATAGGGGCCGACCAAAGAACATCATTGCATGTACGTACTGTGTAGGAATTTTAGAGCTCAGTCCTAATATGATTGTAATGTACTATTTTAGTGCTGATGCACTAGGATGAAAATCGGAGCAATCGGGACATTATTAAACCACACATTGCAGATTTTGCAATTAAATATGAATTCAAGAGTTGCTTCTGTTTGTAGATAAAATGTGATGTCTGTATGTTGAGATTCACCATTTTTTTTAAAGAAATCTCCCAAATCCTGCAACTTAATCAAAAGTGTTAACCTACCAAACCGTACACATTGTTTGAAATAATGTTTTGAGCCCTCTTCATTGCACAAAATGTCTAATATTAGACATGTACACACCACCTGTACAGTATACAGTGGCCAGTTGCAAATGCTTGCTTGTGACAAGTAATTCTACCTACATTTTCTTGTCCCAACCAATTTTGTAAAGCCATGTGGATTTTTTTTTTTTACAATTTTAATATAAAAGACCTGGAGCCCTGTTCTGTGTAGCACAAGTGATCGGATGATCACATCTTCTAGTCTCCCAAGGAGATTATTGAAGCAAGGAAAAAGGAAAAAAAAGGTTTTGAAAAATATTTAAAAAATTTAAAAAGGTAAAAGTTCAAATCACCTCCCATTCGCCCCATACAAAATAAAACAATTTTAAAAAAATACACATATTTGGTATCGCCGAGTTCAGAATCGCTCGATCTATCAATATATTAAAAGAATTAATCCGAACAGTAAATGGCGCAACGATAAAAAAACTTAGAACCCCAGAATTACATTGTTTTGGTCGCTGTAATATTGCATTAGAATGCAATAACAGGTGATCAAAAGATTGTATCTACACTAGTGATGAGCGAGCATGCTCGCCACTACTTGGTACTCACCCAAGCATCTCCCTGCTCGAGATGCTTGGAGCTTGCAATGCATTTCTGGGGTTGCTCAGTGGAAGCTCGGGTCCTCTCCCTCCATATTTGGTGCTCTTTAGAGTGCCAATGAACATGCAGGGATTGTCTGCCACAAACTGTAATGCCGAAGCCATGTTGGTTGTGGCATTACAGTGATTGGCTGGCCGCACAGCACCATCAGGTCTATACCAGACCAGGCACCGCCATACTCGTCACAGTCTACTCTAGAATCACGCAGTGTTGGGAGAGGTGCTGCTGTGCAAAGGGAGAGATTGCTTGTTTCTTAGTTAGTGTAGGTACACCACAATATACACTACTCAAAAAAATAAAGAGAACACTAAAATACCACATCGTAGATATCTCTGAATGAAATATTCCAGTTGCAAATTTTTATTCATTGCATAGTGGAATGTATTCAGAACAATAAAAAATAACAATTATCAATGTAGATCAAAATGAATATACAATGGAGGTCTGGATTTGGAATGATACTCAAAATCAAAGTGGAAAATCTAATTACAGGCTGATAAATCTTCAGTTGAAATGCCTCATGACAAGGAAAGATGCTCAGTATTGTGTGCAGACTCCATGTGCCTGTATGAACTCCCTACTGTACAAAGCCTGGGCATGCTCCTGATGAGACGGCGGATGGTCTCCTGAGGGATCTCCTCACAGACATGGACTAAAGCATCCGCCAACTTCTGGACAGTCTGTGGTGCAACGTGACGTTAGTGGATGGAGCGAGACATCATGTCCCAGATGTGCTCAATCAGATTCAGGTCTGGGGAACGGGTGGGCCAGTCCATAGCTTCAATACCTTCATCCTGCAGGAACGGCTAACACACTCCAGCCACATGAGGTCTGGCATTGTCCTGCATTAGGAGGAACCCAGGGCAAACCGCACCAGCATATGGTCTCACAAGTGGTCTGAGGTTCTCCTCTCGGTACCTAATGGCAGTCAAACTACCTCTGGTGAGCACATGGAGGGCTGCGCGACCCTCCAAAGAAATGCCACCCCACACCATTACTGACCCACTGCCAAACTGGTCATGCTGAAGGATGTTGCAGGCAGCATATCGCTCTCCATGGCTTCTCCAGACTCTGTTATGTCTGTCACATGTGCTCAATATGAACCTGCTTTCATCTGTGAAGAGCACAGGGTGCCAGTGGCGAATTTGCCAATCCTGGTGTTCTGTGGCATATGCCAAGCATCCTGCACGGTGTTGGGCTGTGAGCATAACCCCCATCAGTGGATGTCGGGCACTCAGCCCATCCTCATGGAGTTGGTTTTTAGCCATTTGTGCAGACACATGCACATTTGTGGCCTGCTGGAGGTCATTTTGCAGGGCTCTGGCAGTGCTCCTCCTGTTCCTACATGCATAAAGGCTGAGGTAGCGGTCCTGCTGCTGGGTTGTTGCCCTCTTATGGCCTCCTCCACGTCTCCTGGTATACTGGCCTGTATCCTGGTAGCGCCTCCAGCCTCTGGACACTACGCTGATAGACACAGCAAACCTTCTTGCCACAGCTCACATTGATGTGTCATCCTGGATGACCTGCACTGTCTGAACCACTTGTGTGGGTTTTAGAGTCCATCTCATGCTACCACGAGTGTGAAAGCACAACCAACATTCAAAAGTGACCAAAACATCAGCCAGAAAGCATTGGTACTGAGATGTGGTCTGTGGTCCCCACCTGCAGAGCCACACCTTTATTTAGGGTGTCTTGATAATTGCCAATAATTTCCATCTGTTGTCTATTCTATTTGCACAACAGTATGTGAAATTGATTGTCAATCAGTGTTGCTTCCTAAGTGGACCGTTTGATTTCACAGAAGTTTGATTTACTTGGAGGTATATTTTGTTGTTTTAGTGTTCCCTTTATTTTTTTGAGCAGTGTATACAGTACGTATATATACACAGTATTTATATCCATACCCCTTAATGGCTGCCGATATGCATTAAAATGTCTTCTACTAATGGGTCTTATTTCCTCATTGCCGTTTTAAAACGACAATTGGGAATAAAGGTCTAGCACCCCCCAGAGTCCAAAAATGTTGCAGATTTCAGCTGCCAGTGGTAGCTGAGACCCTAGAAACCATGTTCATGGCCGAATTATCAGGTCCCCGATCAATGAATAACGGCAGTCATGTAAAAAAAATGTGTGTCCTCAAGTTCCCCCGGGTACCTCCGCCATCCCCCGGACACTCCAGCTCCATCCCCTGGCCCTTCGCGTCCTCTTCCTTAAAAAATATGCAGTGCACCAGCCAAAATCTGGCAGCAGTAGGAAATTTTCTTATTGTTTCTTCACTTGATCATTGCAATAGACCCTATCATAGTGATCAAAAGACAATAATTAGCTAATCATCCCCCCCCCCCCCCCCCCGTGTCATCATCACCTTGTAATTTTTTCTTTTATAATTTCTATTTCTTTTGCCATTAGCATTAGGGTAAGGGAGGGGACTAGGGTTATAGTTGGGCTATTATTTGGGCTCACATCAGGCTTAGAGTTGGGCTCAGGGTTTGGCTTAGGGCTAGGGTTAGGCTTAGGGTTTTTTCAAAAGGTTTAAAAAAAGTTATGACAATATGATGACTAGTGTTGAGCGCAAGTTCTCGCTAATCGAGTTTGCATCGGGTGCTTGGGTATGCACCAAGAATCGCCAGTGCTCAAGGGAGATGCTCAAGTCCCCATGGCCGCATGTCTCGCAGCTGTTAGACAACTAAAAAAACAAGAGGGGCTTGCCTGACATACACGGGGAAATCACCGCATCTTTTTTGTGTGTCTAACAGCGACAAAACATGAGGGGTGGGGAACTGAACATGTCACTCAAGCACCCGTAATACTAGGTGCATACTCAAGCGCCCAATGCAAACTTGAGTACTGAGCCCATGAGCTAATCTCTATCGATGACATATGACAATCTAATGTTATAAAATTCTGTGTAATACCTTTGGAATCAAAATCCTCACCTTAGCACTGAATAAAAACTTTGAGGGGTGTAGTATCTGAAATGGGTCAGTTGTGGGGAGTTTAGGCACCCTAGGGGCCCTGCAAATGTGACATATCTCCACCAATCTATTTCAGCCAATTTGTGTTCCAAAATTCAAATGGTGTTCCTTCAGTTCTGAGCCCTGCCATTTGTCCAAACAGAACTTTATGACTACATGTGGGATATCGCTGCATTCAAAAGAAAGTGGGTACCACACTGTGGGGTCCAATTTTTGGTGTAATCTTTTACATAGTAACATAGTAACATAGTTAGTAAGGCCGAAAAAAGACATTTGTCCATCCAGTTCAGCCTATATTCCATCATAATAAATCCCCAGATCTACGTCCTTCTACAGAACCTAATAATTGTATGATACAATATTGTTCTGCTCCAGGAAGACATCCAGGCCTCTCTTGACTCTCCCTCGACTGAGTTCGCCATCACCACCTCCTCAGGCAAGCAATTCCAGATTCTCACCGCCCTAACATTAAAGAATCCTCTTCTATGTTGGTGGAAAAACCTTCTATCCTCCAGACGCAAAGAATGCCCCCTTGTGCCCGTTTGTGAACGCATGCTTTTTTTACTGCATGCGTTCATTTTCTAAAATGCAACTTGTAGTATTTTTGAGGGGCGTTTTTTTGACCAAAAAAAACGCAAGCGTTTACATGCGTTTTTTTGGGACAAAAAATGCATTGGAGTCAATGGGGACGCATGCGTTTTTTTGGACATGCGTTTGCATGCGTTTTTTTGACGCATGCGTTTTTTTTTTAAAGATTGAATTAACTGTAGATAAGGTTGTCTAAACACTGATAAGCCTCCCCCATAGCAGCAGGGTTATAAAAGGAAGGTTGGGGGAAGTTTGTGGTCACTTCTCATCAGACTCCAAAGAAGACAGCACCCTGCCCGGACGCATTGTTGGACAAGACACAGAGCAATGTGAGTATATCCTAGCCAATGCATTCATTTTCAATTTTTTGGATCTACATGTCCTAATTTCTTCTATTTTTTTCTTTCAACACGCATCAGAATGTCTTCTCCGGATTCTTCGTCTGATGAGGAGTTCCAGCCACGTCAAACAGAAGTGGATCACGTGAGCGAGGTAAGTTTTTTGTCCGTCAGCTTGGTAAGTATTGACTGTCACATCGACACATGAGGCAATTTGATTTTTTTTATATTATAGAGCACTTCAACTGAGGGACAGAGAGGTACTGAGCAGCGGAGTCAAGGTCCAGGGGGAAGACGGCAGCGGGTATGTATACCAGGCAGACTGTCCTTATTGTAATATTCTTTTAACTTCCTTTCTGTACCCTTGTTTTTCTTTACATTTTTCTTGTCTCATCCTTTTCTGAAAGTTGTCTTTCATATTCCTGCCCTTTCTCATCTTCGTGTCTTTTTTTTTTCCCAATGTGGTTGAGCAAACTTAAATGATTTTCTTTTAATTTTAGGTTTCACAACGGGATGACAACCAGATTGATAATGACCTGCTGATCACTCTGGTCCAGGAGCGAGTCCCGTTGTGGGACAACCGGGATCCACAGCACGCCGTCAATAGTGTTCTCCGTCGTTTGTGGAGTGAGGTGGCCCAAGCGTTGTGGGATGGCTGGGAGAATTCCCCGCCACGGGTCCGTAATGCATTTGGTAAGTATTGCACGGTAGTGTGAAGCAACAGACCTTGGCCATGCTCTCTTGACTGTGTGTGATGAAAGAAACTTTTCGTAGTTTCTGTCATCACACACAGTCACGAGAGCACGGCCAAAAGTCCTTTTTCTGACCATTATATTTTATTGTTATTTCACAGTGGACAAAGTAAGAACACGTTGGCGTTCCATGAAGGACCGCTTCAACAAGGACCTGCGTGCAGAGAAGAGTGCAGCTAGTGGTTCCGGAGCAAGGCACCGGCTCTACAAATATCACCGTGTGCTGGCCTTCCTGAGACCGGTCCTTCTGATGAGAACGTAAGTATTTCTCACATGCCTCCGGTTGTATTGCATTGAGATAATCTGTCATTTTTAATTCCACAGGATGTACCGTCTTGTAATAGTTTGGTATTAATTTTCTGTTTTCTTTTTTCACAGCACACACTGCACGACTGTCACCACAGGTTCTGGAGCGGTCCTTCAGCCAGCAGCCACGGACCCGTCCCAGCCATCCAGCAGCGCAGCACCAGGTGGGTCTTCCACACTCACTGGAGACCAGGGGGCTGGCCCATCAGGTATTCCCCTTTCACAGTCCTCTTTCACTGCACCCATTTTTGCAGGCTCATCCCGGCAGCGACAGAGGGCTTCGGATAGGTCCCTCATGCCCGAGTTTTTGCACTTGAGCTCGGTTTTACACGAAGCTATCAAGGCTTTAGGTGACAGAATGGATGTGTCCCATAACCTCTTAGAGTGCCGCATCCAGGATGTCGCCAAAAGCGTTGATCAGGTGAAAGCCGACCTCCAGAAGCCAGCTTATCATTTTTTTAATCAAATCCAACAGGGCATGTCGGAACACCTTAGCCCTGATCTCCAGCTGAGTGTGATGCAGGCCTGCAATGTTGCTTTTGTGCAGGCTATGCAGCAGAGTCAGAGTCGTAATGTGGCGGCATATCCAACTGTGCCGTCACTGTCACAAGTAAACACCATTCCTACCTCTGCTGCATACCACTGCACGGCCACCTCTATTCCCTCTACAGGTGTACTCCACTACAGCGCCAACACGATGACGAGTGCTGTTGGACATCCCACCGCCACCACCGTGACAACCGCTGGTCCGGCTTGGACCTCCTCCGCAGACACCACGATGACGCAGGACCCTGGCGTGGCTTATCGGCCCGGCCCCCTCCCGATGCAGCAGGACCCATCCATGCAATATCGGACCGGCCCACCCCCGATGCAGCAGAACCGAGGCCTGGAATATCAGACCGGACCCACCTCGATGCAGCAGGACCGAGACGTTGCTTTCCGGGCAGGACACCCCCCCATGCAGCAGGACCCAGGCCAGGCGTATAGGATGGCCCACCCCCCATGCAGCAGGACCCAGGCATGGCGTTTCGCACCGGGCCCCCCATGATGCAGCACGACCAAGCCATACCTTTCCGGGCAGGACCCACCCCGATGCAACAGGACCCATCCATGGCTTTATGTTCCCCCCACCAGCAATGCAGCAGGACACTGGTATGGGATTTGTTTCCCCCCCCCCAACGATGCACCAGGACCCTGGGAAGGTTTTATGTCCCCCCCCCCAACGAGGCACCAGGATCCTGGGAGGGTTTTTGTTTCCCCACCCCCAACGAGGCACCAGGACCCAGGCGGGACTTTATCTTTCCCCCCCACTACAATGGTATTGGACTCAGACATTGCCGAGCGCTCCACAATGGAGACTGACTGTGTAATTGTGGAGCTGGGTCCTGACGTGTCTCCCGCCCACACTTTACAACCTAGCCCAAGAAGACTTCCCCCAACCCGGAAAACCCAACGGAAAACTGGCAAAACACATAAAAAACAAAAAACTTTGATTATTCCTCCCCCATCACCTACCGATGTGTCTCAACCTTCCAGTGTGTCTCAAGCCCCTCATGTTTTAAGCCCCATCCCCGAACTTCCAGACCCTTCAAGTTTTCTTGCCCATTCTCCTGCCACCTCTGCCTCCTCCACGGTGAGCCAGGCTTCAGTTCTGAATACCCCCCAGTTACGTCACTCAACCCCAAGCCGGCGTGGTACAACCCGCCGCGGTACAAAAAAATAAATTTGGTTGTGTTTCCTCAAAAAAAAAAAGTTTATTTGCAACAATTATGTTTGGTTTATTGTGTCTTTCACAGCTCTAAATACACATCAATAAACTTCGTCACACACTTATTCTTTTGGCCTAAACATATCTCCAGTAGTATAAAATACCAGACAACATCTATATGTGTTTCTTTAGTATGCAGATATGAGTTGGCCAAAAAAATAGTAGTTATTTCCATACTCTTATTTTTAATTTTTAACTTGTGTAGTGTCACTGTACAAAGAGAAAATGGTGGAAATCAAGTTCAGAACTCAACTGAACCGTTCAGATGTCAAAATAGACACCTGACCTATTTAGTTGATTACTGACTTGTATATTTACCATATTCTATATAGCACATTATGTGACAATGTTTGACAAACTGATGGGACAATGGTTGTCACACGCTACATATCTATGCTCACCTGGCCAGGTGTAAGAAATTGTGAATTCATGATCATGTATATGTTTATCATGAATTCATTATTTCTTACACTTGACTTGACGGGTATAGAGAGCGTGCCAGTCTTGACGCAATGACGTCACGAAGATTACCAATAAATAAATTAAAATCTGGTTACATTATTATAAGTATGCGGCCCGTGTTTATATCATTCTTTGTAAACCAAAATAGGGAGTGCAACAGAGGTCAATTATGATGAAAAAATAAAAATTATTACCTCATCAACTATCACCCACTCCTGGTTTTGGATTACAAAATATGATATACATATCTACTGCCCATCTTTGGTCAACCTTTGTTTGAGGAAAAAGACAGGAGACCTGGTGAACACAAAAAAGTTTATTAATTAGAAAAATTTGTATCAGTATTTAATAATTGGTAAACATTAACATACAACAGGACATTTAAACAACATTGTCCTGCCATGAAACCCGTCCAATATAGGCCGCAAATTGGTCCCGCATAAGACCAACGGCTGCAGTTGACCGCATCGGGTGATGCTGAAAATCTGGCAATGGGTGTGAAACTGGTTCATCAAGTTCAATGTGTGGTCGCTCCTTAGCCATTATATAATTGTGTAGAACCACACAGGCTTTGACCACCTCGTCCACTGTTTCCACTTTTAGATTGATGGCTGTTGAAAGAATGCGCCATTTAGCAACCAGAATGCCAAAGCTGCACTCTATGGTTCTTCTGGCCCTGGTCAGTCTGTAGTTGAATATTCTTCGAGTGTGGTCCAAGTCCCTACTAGAATAGGGCTTCAGGAGATTTTCACACATCTGGAAGGCCTCATCCCCAACCATAACAAATGGCAGCGGTGGGCCTTGAGTGTTGGGGAGAGGCTGTGGAGGGGGGAAATTAAAATTGTTGCCATATACCCAACGGCCCATATCCGAGCTCTTGAAGGTCTGGGAATCATTGCCACGGCCAAAAGCTCCAATGTCCACGGCGATGAAGCGACACTCCGCATCCGCTATTGCCATGAGCACTACCGAAAAATATTTTTTATAATTAAAAAACTCAGATCCGGTTCTGGCAGGTTTGACAATGCGGATGTGCTTCCCATCCACCGCTCCTAAACAGTTTGGAAAATCACACACGTTCAAAAATCTTTTTGATATTTCCCGCCACATGTCCACGGTGGGTACGGGTATAAACTCCTCACGGAGTACATTCCATAACGCACGACAGGTGTCCACAACAATTCCGGAGAGGGTTGAGATTCCAAGGCGGTATTGGAAGTGCAGGGAAGATAAACTCTCTCCTGTGGCAAGAAATCTAGAAGAAAAAGAAACAAAAAAAAAATTTAAGATCGGTTCTTAATGGTGTGTTTAAAAAAAAATAAAAACACACATAGAAAACATGTCACAACAAAAAAATTGCACGGTCATTGGTTTAGTTTTGGAACGTACCGTAATGTCACTAACAGACGTTCCTCAGGTGGAATTGCTCTACGGAGCCGTGTGTCCTGTCGCCTTATGGATACTTTGACACGAGCCAGTAAATCCCGGAAAGAATCTTGAGACATTCTGGTATAATCCTGGAATTTCTCTGGGTTGGCATTCAGCTCCGCATAGAGCGTGTGATATGCTCCATGGGTTTCACGCACTTCAATGATGGGGTGCCTCCAAAACCGCCGACGCTGTCTCCTTCTCCATCTTTGGCGGTTTCGGTCTTGCTCCCAAGCAAAAACACAGGCAAGGAAAATCTTGAAGCTGAACTCCAGTTTGAAATAAAAGCTCTCCATTGAAAGATCCATCATGACACCGGAAACAGTAGCAAGCTGTGAACATTTCGGTACCCCTAGGGTCAATATATTGAGAGAAAATCACATACGCCCTCTCTATTCCCATTGGTTGTGTTACTGGTGACCTTTTTTTTTTGGTTTTTTATTTTCTGAAAATTGCTCAAAAAAATGCAAACGCATACAAAAACGCATGTAAACGCTGCGTTTTTTTGACGCACGCGTTAAACGCGTGCGTAAAAAAAACGCAGCGTTTGTTAGGAGTCGAGTTTCACCTGCTGCATAGGGGGAATCTTGATCCGTCTCCGCTGCGGTCTCCCATTCTCCTCCAGCCACAGTGGAGTCTGCTCAGCAGGGACGTCGCTCCCAGTGTCTTGCTCGCTCTCACTCTGTACAGAGAGTTACTGCTGCTTCTTCAGCTCCTGCCATTAAAGTCAGTGCTGGTCAGCGGCGAGCGGACTTCCCTGGGACTAAGTCCTTGTTTGCGCACACTGAGCATGCCCAGAGCAAGATCTCCCGTTGGAGATCGAGGGTCATGTGCTCTGGCTCTGCAGCGCATTCCATTGGTCCTCTTGGGAGGGCAAAGTTTCTGTGGCCACTTCCTGTCCTGCAATTATATAAACTGCGCATGACCGCACGGCCATGCGCTAGTGTACAATTGAATACGTGTGTTTGTTGTGAGTGCAAGTCGTTCATTAAATACCCCTACCCTATTGTATGACTGTTCGCGTATGGAGTATGGCTGCTATCTAGCGCCCGACAAATCACTCAACGTGTCACACACGTATCAGCGTCTATTGCTGTGACCGCCAGTGCGGCGCCACGCGCCAGTAGTGCGCTTCCTGACCCACGTCTGGGTGCTTAGTGGTGCCTGCCAGCACGGCACAGTTCGCACTTCGGTGCTCTAATTATAAGAGATGCCTAACACAACCTGTTGCGGTGTTGTGTCAGCAAGTGGTCTAATCGGACTTCAATCCTAGTTGGGGTTAAGTTCGCTGACTGCTTGCTCGCCTTCTATGTGCGGTACCGTGATCCTGTGACGCAACAGGATCGCTTCCTTCACGTTGGGTGAAGTTTAACCCACGCGAGTATACTTATGAGTACTGCCATATAGTCCGTCATTACTCAGCAGCAGGTTCCATCTCTGCACGGTGGACCCCGGGCTACGAACGCACCATACACTATCAGTCTTATTATTTGGTGCGTTCCGCTAGCCCTAACAGCGTTTACACGCGTTTACATGCGTTTTTGTACCATGCGTTTTTTTTTAAAAACGCATGCGTTCAAAAACGCAAGTGTGAAACCAGCCTAAGCCAGTTGAAAAAAATATTTTGCTAAACAACATTTTAGAGGTAAAATGTATTTATTTCTCATGTCACTTTGCATTAATTCCCATGAAGCACATGAAGGGTTGAAATTTTTTTTCCCTAACAACAGTTTTGAAGTATTTGAGGGGTGAAGTTTCTTTGGGGGGAGCGCTTCTTTAAAGTCTATTGAAATTTGAATAGGTCCCTAAAGAAGCAGGTTTTGTAAATTTGTTAAAAAAATTTCTACTAAGCTTTTAACCCTTCTAACAGCCTAACAAAATAAAATTACATTTGAAAAGTGATGCAGATGTGAAGTAGACATTTAGGAAATACTATTTATTAATTATTTTTACAGCATGACTAACTGGTTTAACCCCTTTCTGACATTAGACTTACTATCCCATCGAGATGGGCCCATATGCCCACCGACAGGATAGTACATCATAGCGACATAGCAATCGGCCACGCTCACGGGGGGAGCACGGCCTATCGCAGGCGGGTGTCAGCTGACTATCGCAGCTGACATCCGGCACTATTTGCCAGGAGCGGTCAAACATGACCGCAGTGTTTCGGGGCATCGCGCATGGAGGGAGCTCCCTGCGGGCTTCCCTGAGATGCTCGGTACAACGCGATTTGCTCGCGTTGTACCTGCAGGCCCCGGATCCAAAATGGCTGTGGGGCTGCATCCGAGTCCTGCAGCTCAGAGCAGGTGCCGGGAAGCCTATCTGCAGTGCACGTCAGATCGCTGATCTGACACAGTGCTCTGCAAAGTGTCAGATTAGCAATCTTACACTATAACATGATGTCCCCCCCCCTTCCCCGGGGCAATGTGTAAAAAAAAATTTAAAAAAATTTCTAAATAAAAAATATATATATATTGTTTCCATAAATACATTTCTTTATCTAAATAATAAAAAAACAATAAAAGTACACATATTTAGTATCGCTGAGTCCGTAATGACCCGACCTATAAAACTGTCCCACTAGTTAACCCCTTCAGCAAACACCGTAAAAAAAAAAACAGAGGCAAAAACAACGCTTTAATATCATACTGCCAAACAAAAAGTGGAATAACACGCAATCAAAAAAGACGGATATAAATAACCATGGTACAGCTGAAAACGACATCTTGTCCCGCCAAAAAACGAGCCACAATACAGCAACGTCAGCGAAAAAATAAAAAAGTTATAGTCCTCAGAATAAAGCGATGCAAAAATAATAATTTTTTCTATAAAATAGTTTTTATCGTATAAAAAAGGGCCAAAACATAAAAAATTTATATAAATGAGGTATCGCTGTAATTATACTGACCCGAACCTGAATTTTATCAATTTTACCGAACGTGGAATGGTATAAACGCCCCCCCAATAAGAGATACATGAATAGCTGGTTTTTGGTCATTCTGCCTCAGAAAAAATGGAATAAAAAGCGATAAAAAAATGTCACGCGCCCGAAATGTTACCAATAAAAACGTCAACTCGTCCCACAAAAAAACAAGACTTCACATGACTCTGTGAACCAAAATATAGAAAAATTATAGGTCTCAAAATGTGGTAATGCAAAAAATATTTTTTTCAATAAATAGCATCTTTTAGTGTGTAATGGCTGCCAATCATAACAATCCGCTAGAAAACCCGCTATAAAAGTAAATCAAACCCCCATTCATCACCCCCATAGTTAGGGAAAAATAAAAAAAATAAAAAAATGTATTTATTTCCATTTTCCCATTAGGGTTAGGGCCAGGGTTAGGGTGAGAATTAGGGTTAGGGCTAGGGTTAGGGCAAGGGTTAGGGTTGCACCCAAACAGTGGTTTACCCCCACATATGGGGTATTAGCTCTACTCACGACAAATTGCACAACAAGTTTGGGGTCCAATTTCTTCTCTTACCATTGGGAAAATAAAAAATGGGGGGCGAAAAGATCATTTTTGTTAAAAATATGATTTTTTATTTTTACGGCTCTGCATTATAAACTTCTGTGAAGCACTTGGTGGGTCAAAGTGCTCAACACACATCTAGATAAGTTCCTTAGGGGGTCTAGTTTCCAAAATGGTGTCACTTGTGGGGGGTTTCAATGTTTAGGCACATCAGTGGCTCTCCAAATGCAACATGGCATCCCATCTCAATTCCAGTCAATTTTGCATTGAAAAAGTCAAATGGCGCTCCTTCCGAGCTTTGCCATGCGCCCAAACAGTGGTTTACCCCAACATATGGAGTACCAGCGTACTCAAGACAAATTATACAACAACTTTTGGGGTCCAATTTCTCCTGTTAACCATGGTAAAATAAAACAAATTGGAGCTGAAGTAAATTTTTTGTGATAAAAAGTTAAATGTTAATTATTTTTAAACATTCCCAAAATTCATGTGAAACACCTGAAGGGTTAATAAACTTCTTGAATGTGGTTTTGAGCACCTTGACGGGTGCAGTTTCTAGAATGGTGTCACACTTGGTTATTTTCTATCATATAGACCCCTCAAAATGACTTTAAATGTGATGTGGTCCCTAAAAAAATGGTGTTGTAAAAATGAGAAATTGCTGGTCATTTTTTAACCCTTATAACTCCCTAACAAAAAAAGTTTGCTTCCAAAATTGTGCTGATGTAAAGTAGACATGTGGGAAATGTTACTTATTAAGTATTTTGTGTGATATATCTCTGTGATTTAAGGGCATAAAAATTCAAATTTGGAAAATTGCGAAATTTTCAAAATTTTCACCAAATTTCCATTTTTTCACAAATAGGCGTAGGTAATATCAAATAAATTTTACCACTGTCTTGAAGTATAATATGTCATGAGAAAACAGTGTCAGAATCACCGGGATCCGTTGAAGCGTTCCAGAGTTATAACCCCATAAAGGGACAGTGGTCAGAAATGTAAAAATTGGCCCGGTCATTAACATGCAAACCACCCTTGGGGGTAAAGGGATTAAGGATATAAAGATTGATTTTTGAAATTTTGAAAATTGTGATGTTTTTTAAGAATGATGGTCAAATTTTAGTTATTTTCACAAATAAACGCAAGTCATATCAAACAAATTTTACAAATATCATAAAATACAATATGTCATGAAAAAATATTATCAGAATCACTGGGATCTGTAGAAGCCTTCCAGATTTATTGCCTCACAAATTGACACTGTCTAAAATTTGGAACTTACATTTTCCAAAAAAACGGTATTCTACCATCTAAGGATACAAAGTGATTCCTGCAACAATATAAAATTCATAATTTATTAACAAAACCTCCAAAGGGTGATGTGCACAAAAATAAGGCTCGGCCTACCATACAGTCCAAAATCTTATGACACAGGAGTGTAATGTAATACACAATTAATTATCAGATATGCCGAAGCATTCTCAGTCTCATTCCACACCCCCCTTCCCCCCCCCCCCCCCGGGAAGAAGTGTTTGCGAAACGGTGTAGGGGTAAGGGATGTGCGGCTGTCCTTGTCTTCCTCCAATTCTTGCCATCTTTGGTCTTTTCATGTGGTCTTTCATGTCCCTTGCGATTATCTACTTATTCTTTTTATGGCAATTCATGATTTAATCTATGCATAGATTTTTTTTTTTATTATTTATCTATGTTGATCATATTATCATATATGCCAGCATAACAGTCTGTCCATAAATACGTATTAACTAAGTTCCTTTTTTGCACTAAGCACTTTCTAGTAACTCTTTAATATATCCTTACTACCAATTCTTCAGCATATCTGCAAATTGCCTCTTCAGAGAGAAAGAAGACTTGAATACTGATGAGCGAGTGTTAGAATCTGTTTTGTTTTGACCATCCACCATCTTGCTGTGGTTTTCTGGCTGCTAGTCTTTTTCCTCTGGTGCTGGGTTGTCTTAGGTCAGGTGATTGTATCACCATTTATTACCCAGCACCTGCCTCCCATTCCTTGCTGGACAACAGTGTTAATCCGCTAGAGTTCTGACTAGGTGCTTAGACAGCTTTCTGTGTTTGATATTTTGCAGTTCTGGGATCTCTGGTTCTGCTATCTTTTATTTCTGTTTTCAGTTTGTTTCTGCAGCCTTCTCTGTGTTTCCTATTAGGAGGTGACCTGCTTTTGTACCCAGTCCTTAGATCTTTTAGGGACCTCCTTCCCCTTATCTATAGGTCTTCGCTGAGTTTAGACTAGGATCACCCACTCCATCATAGGGTTTCAGCCTAGTCTTAGTGTAGGGTGAGCTTTCCCCATCTCTCCTAGTTCTGTGCTGCAGTTCTGTAACAGCGAGCATGCTCGGAAGTGGTCGGTGCTTGCCCAAGCATCTCACTGCTCAAGATGCTCGGTGAGCACCGAGCATTTCCGGGGTTGCTTGGCGGGAGTTCAGGTCACCACCCTACAGGTTTGGTGCTCTTTAGAGCGCCAATCAACATGCAGGGATTGTCTGCCACACATTGTAATTCTGCAGCCATGTTAACTGTGGCATTACAGTGATTGGCTGGCCGCACAGTGTCATCAGGTCTATATCAGACTTGGCGCCACCCTGCTCATCACAGTCAGCTAGTGAATCATGCAGTGTAGGGAAACTTGCTGCAATGATAGGGACAGATTTGGTGTTGTTTTACTTAGTGTGGGTATATCATCTTTCATGCACATATCCATCTAAACCAACAGTCCTTCTGAGGACTAATCAAAGTGCATAGATATCAGTGCTAGGTAGGCAGGCAGTGTATATGGCAGACTTCATTGCATATAGCAAGAGGGTCTGTTCCAGTACTGTCTGCTGCTGCCTATTACAGATATGTACCACATATACATAGCCCCAGTTATCAGGGGCCAGCAATAATTTTTTTGGCATCTTATTCCTGATTATTTTCTTCAAAACCAATCCAGAGCAAACCGGGTTTTTTTGTTTGTTTTTTTGCTCCATTTGCTTTTTGGCACTGCAGAGTAGAGCCAGACCAGATCCTTTCCATATTACAGCATGGAAATCCAGCTATTTTAAACAGGGGTTTGGCCGTCACAGGGATCACATCTGAGTGCGCTGAAAATTCTGCCATTGCTGGGTTACTGTAAAATTTTGTTGTTGTGTCTTATACAAGCTATTGATACCAGTTTGCTGAGAAAAACAGTTACATAGAGGCCAGCTATTTTAAACAGGGGTTTGGCCCTAACAGAGTTCACATCTGAGTGTACTGAAAATTCTGCAATTTTTGAGCAACTGTAAAATATTGTTGGAGTGTCTTATACAAGTTATTGACACCAGTTTGCTGAAAAAAAAATAGTTACCGTATATACTCGAGTATAAGCCGAGATTTTCAGCCCAAATTTTTGGGCTGAAAGTGCCCCTCTCGGCTTATACTCGAGTCAAGGTGGGTGGCAGGGTCGGCGGGTGAGGGGCTGAGGGCGCTGAGGTATACTTACCTAGTCCCAGCGATCCTGGCGCTGTCCCTGCCGTCCCACGGTCTTCGGTGCTGCAGTTCTTCCCCTCTTCAGCGGTCACGTGGGACCGCTCATTAGAAAAATGAATAGGCGGCTCCACCTCCCATAGGGGTGGAGCCGCGTATTCATTTCTCTAATCAGCGGTGCCGGTGACCGCTGATAGAGGAAGAGGCTGCGGCACCGAAGACAGCTGTGACAGGCAGAGTGAGCATCAGGATCGCTGGGGCTAGGTAAGTATTTTATATTCGCCTGTCCGCGTTCCAGCAGCCGGGCGTCGCTCCATCTTCCCGGCGCCTCCATCTTCCCGGCGTCTGCGCCCTGACTGTTCAGGTCAGAGGGCGCGATGACGCATATAGTGTGCGCGGCGTCCTCTGCCTGATCAGTCAGAGCAGAGACGCCGGGAAGATGGAGGCGCCGGGACCGGACGCTGGGAGCTGCAAGCAAGAGAGGTGAGTATGTGTTTTTGTTTTATTATTGCAGCAGCAGCAGCGGCACAGATTTATGTGGAGCATCTATGGGACAAAATGAACGGTGCAGAGCACTATATGGGGCACAGCTATGGGACAAAATGAACGGTGCAGAGCAGAGCACTGTATGGGGCAGAGCTATGGGACAATATGAACGGTGCAGAGCATATATGGGGCACAGATATGGGACAATAATGAACGGTGCCGAGCACAGTATGGGGCACAGCTATGGGGCAGTATGAACGGTGCAAACCACAGTATGGGGCAGAGCTATGGGACAAAATGAACGGTGCAGAGCATACATGGGGCACAGATATGGGGCACAGATATGGGGCAATAATGAACGGTGGCGAGCACTATATGGGGCACAGATATGGGACAATAATGAACGGTGCAGAGCATATATGGGGCACAGATATGGGGCAATAATGAACGGTGCAGAGCATATATGGGGCACAGATATGGGACAATAATGAACGGTGCAGAGCACTGTATGGGGCAGAGCTATGGGACAAAATGAACGGTGCAGAGCATTGTATATGGGGCACAGATATGGGGCAATAATGAACGGTGCCGAGCACAGTATGGGGCACAGCTATGGGACAAAATGAACGGTGCAAGCACAGTATGGGGAAAAGCTATGGGACAAAATGAACGGTGCAGAGCATATATGGGGCACAAATATGGGGCAATAATGAACGGTGCAGAGCATATATGGGGCACAGATATGGGGCAATAATGAACAGTGCCGAGCACAGTATGGGGCACAGCTATGGGACAAAATGAACGGTGCAGAGCACTATATGGGGCACAGCTATGGGACAAAATGAACGGTGCAGAGCACTGTATGGGGCACAGCTATGGGGAAATATGAACGGTGCAGAGCACTATATGGCACAGCTATGGGGAAATAATGATCTATTTTTATTTTTGAAATTCACCGGTAAATGCTGCATTTCCACCCTAGGCTTATACTCGAGTCAATACGTTTTCCCAGTTTTTTGTGGCAAAATTAGGGGGGTCGGCTTATACTCGGGTTGGCTTATACTCGAGTATATGCGGTACCTACAGGACATTTATTTTAAACAGGTGTTTGTCCGTCACAGGGATCACATCTGAGTGCATAAAAAATTCTGACATTTCTGGTCCACTGTAAAATTATGTTGGAGTGCCTTATACAAGCTATTGACACCAGTTTGCTGAAAAAAAATAGTTACCTACAGACTAGCTGTTTTAAACTCAGCCATTTGTAGCAACTGTGCAAAATATTGTCCTCAATTTAAAATGGGCATGGCACATGACAAGGGACAGGGACCACGTGATGGTGATGGTGCATACCGAGGCCGAGGCCGTGGGCAAGCTGAAATTGTGCCACAACAAACACTTACATCTTCTCGCCCGAACTTCCTATCCCAATTACTAGGGGACTGCAGCAGCACACCACTATTGAACCCAGAGCAGAGTCAAAAGGTTGGATAGCGGATAATGCTTCTAGTTATTTTGCCACCACCACTACGCTGTCTTTCACATGGACAAGTCGGAGTAGCCGTGAGTCTCGACTGTGTATCCTCACCATGATCCTCCTTCCTCCCATCATGTCGAGTGCCTGGAGACAACTGATAAGTACAAGTGGGGATTCCCTAGCAACCAGTCAACCACCACATGTACTTATGCTGGCTAACAGATGTAAATCATTCAGCTGCGGCAAGAAAAACTAAATCTCTGAGCAATAAAAAATACTCGGTGGAGCCCCGAGCATGCTCGGGAAATCTCAAGTAACTAGTACATTCGCTCATCACTACAACTGATCCCATACTTGGACACTCTGAAGAGCTGTTCACTTTTCCATTTATAGATTCCAGATTCTCACCTGGTCCACTTGAAGTGGGGCAAGAGGAGATGGCATGTAGTGATGCCCCAATTATTTGAGCAGCCACGGTCACACAAAGGGGACGGAGGGAACATGTCACAAGTAGTGTTGAGCATTCCGATACCGCAAGTATCGGGTATCGGCCGATACTTGCGGTATCGGAATTCCGATACCGAGATCCGATACTTTTGTGGTATCGGGTATCGGTATCGGATACATAGAGATGTGTAAAATAAAGAATTAAAATAAAAAATATTGATATATTTACCTCTCCGGCGGCCCCTGGACTCGTTGTTCAAAATCAGCGCTTTTAGGACCTGAGAATCACGTCCCGGCTTCTGATTGGTCGCGGGCCGCCCATGTGACCGCCACGCGACCAATCACAAGCCGCGACGTCACCGCAAGCTATTAACGCGCTCATTTTTGAAAAATGAGCGCGTTAATGACTTTCAAAGACGTAGCGGCTTGTGATTGGTCGCGGCCACGCGACCAATCACAAGCCGCGACGTCACCGCAAGCTATTAACGCGCTCATTTTTAAAAATGAGCGCGTCAATGGCTTTCAAAGACGTAGCGGCTTGTGATTGGTCGTGTGGCCGCGACCAATCACAAGCCGCGACGTCACCGCAAGCTATTAACGCGCTCATTTTTAAAAATGAGCGCGTTAATGGCTTTCAAAGACGTAGCGGCTTGTGATTGGTCGCGTGGCCGCGACCAATCACAAGCCGCGACGTCACCGCAAGCTATTAATGCGCTCATTTTTAAAAATGAGCGCGTTAATGGCTTTCAAAGACGTAGCGGCTTGTGATTGGTCGCGTGGCCGCGACCAATCACAAGCCGCGACGTCACCGCAAGCTATTAACGCGCTCATTTTTAAAATGAGCGCGTTAATGGCTTTCAAAGACGTAGCGGCTTGTGATTGGTCGCGTGGCCGCGACCAATCACAAGCCGCGACGTCACCGCAAGCTATTAACGCGCTCATTTTTAAAAATGAGCGCGTTAATGACTTTCAAAGACGTAGCGGCTTGTGATTGGTCGCGGCCACGCGACCAATCACAAGCCGCGACGTCACCGCAAGCTATTAATGCGCTCATTTTTAAAAATGAGCGCGTTAATGGCTTTCAAAGACGTAGCGGCTTGTGATTGGTCGCGTGGCCGCGACCAATCACAAGCCGCGACGTCACCGCAAGCTATTAACGCGCTCATTTTTAAAAATGAGCGCGTTAATGACTTTCAAAGACGTAGCGGCTTGTGATTGGTCGCGGCCACGCGACCAATCACAAGCCGCGACGTCACCGCAAGCTATTAACGCGCTCATTTTTAAAAATGAGCGCGTTAATGGCTTTCAAAGACGTAGCGGCTTGTGATTGGTCGCGTGGCCGCGACCAATCACAAGCCGCGACGTCACCGCAAGCTATTAACGCGCTCATTTTTAAAAATGAGCGCGTTAATAGCTTGCGGTGATGTCGCGGCTTGTGATTGGTCGCGTGGCGGTCACATGGGCGGCCCGCGACCAATCAGAAGGACCAATCAGAAGCCGGGACGTGATTCTCAGATCCTAAAAGCGCTGATTTTGAACAAAGAAGCCTGCCGGTTACCCACGCTGAGTTCAGGGGCCGCCGGAGAGGTAAATATATAAATATTTTTTATTTTAATTCTTTATTTTACACATCCCTATGGATCCCAGGGCCTGAAGGAGAGTTTCCTCTCCTTCAGACCCTGGGAACCATGAGAATACCTTCCGATACTTGATGTCCCATTGACTTGTATTGGTATCGGATATCGGTATCGGCGATATCCGATATTTTTCGGGTATCGGCCGATACTATCCGATACCGATACTTTCAAGTATCGGACGGTATCGCTCAACACTAGTCACAAGAGATGGACGATGATGAGACACAATTGCCAGAAAGTCAGAAGTGGAAGACGAGGTGGTGGATGATATAGTAACTGACCCAACCTGGCAGGAGGACATGCCAAGCAAGTACAGCAGCACACAGGGTCAGGGAGGAGTAGCACTCCAACAGGAAGGAAGAAGCAGTGTGGTGGCGGCAGACAGAAGATGGGCAACTGTTCCCTGTAACAACAGCACAACAGAAGTTGCCAGTACAACTGTTAGGTCTTCCCGAGTCTGGTTGTTTTTAAGTACTCTGCCAATAACCCCAAAAAGTCCATTTGCACCACCTGCCATGCAACATCAGCAGGGGTAGCAAAACTACCAGACTGGCCACCACCAGCATGATCAGGCACATGGCAGCAAAGATATTTATTCACATAATCTTCAAGCTTCAACATACACTGTGGCCGAGAGCGAATTAAAATAGCCCTCCCAAAGCACCCCACGGATGCCGAATCACCAAGACAACTCCAAATAAATATGATCACCAGAAAATGGAGTAAAGATGTCCAAAGCATCATATTTAAAAATACAAAATTTATTAATTTACTCGTACAGAAATCACAAATCTACATATATGTGCTGTATGCACTATATACAAATCAGAAGGTAAAAAGGAGGAGACATGACGGTAGCCAAGTCAGGAAGGGAATAGCAAAATATATCCCAAAAATGTAAGCATGGAGAAAAAGGTATATACAACACCAGGGATCATGGACCCTAAATAACGTGAATCACAATGAGTCAGTGAAGTATAGTACAAGAAAATCAACCATCAGCACTCAGCTTAGGGGATGCACGCTCCAAAGTCCAAGGATCCAATCGGACCAAAAGTCACAAATAGAAAAGAAGAGCAGCATCCATACCAGGTGATAGAGATCCAAAAAACGATTTATTCTGCCATCAAAGGTTACCTAACCTTTGTAACCTTTGATGGCAGAATAAATCGTTTTTTGGATCTCTATCACCTGGTATGGATGCTGCTCTTCTTTTCTATTAGTGAAGTATAGTAGTCATACAAATAACATCCCAAAGTCATAGTAGTACATGCTTACCCATTTTAGTAAACAGGGGAGTATCCCCACCTCACCCGGCGGCCCCGGGTCCCTTCCTGACTCGGCTACCGTCATGTCTCCTTTTTACCTTCTGATTTGTATATAGTACTACAGCACGTATATGTAGATTTGTTACTTCTGTACGAGTAAATTAATAAATTTTGTATTTTTAAATATGTTATCTTTACTCCATTTTCTGGTGATCACATGGCAGCAAAGAACCTGATTTTGTGGGCCAAAACCCTGGGTCCTGGAACAGTGTCTGTGGGTGACACCACTGCCTCTTCGCTGTTGTGTGTGCAAGCCAGTCCCTTGTCCAAGGTGCATGTAAAGATGCCTCCTGCCCTGCACCTGTTGTAGCACACACTCAAGTAGCACCATCATCAAGCACGAAATTGTCACAGCGCAGAATTCAGCTGTCCAGACCAGAGTTCTTGGAAAGCAAGCGCAAATACGCAGCCAACGCCCTACAGGCCACGCTACTAAATTCACACATTTCTTGACTGCTTGCGTAGGAAATGTTCCTTTTAGGCCCGTGGAGATGGAAGCTTTCCGCAACCTGATGGCAGCGGCCGTCCCTTAATACTCAGTCCCCAGTCACCACTTTTTCTCCAGGTGTAAAATCCCCACATTACACAAGCACGTGTCCCACAACATTAGCCGTGCCCTCACAACTGTGCAGTTACTGGGAAATTCCACCTATCCTTGGACATGTGGACAAGTGCTTGTGGGCAGGGCCGGTAAATCTCGCTGACAGCACACTGGGTTAACATTGTGGAAGCCAGGACCCAGTCTGACCTTGGGATGGAATACGTCCTCCCAACACCAAGGATTGCGGGCCCTAGGTCAAGCAGGGTTGCCCCCACAGTCTACAGCTCCTGTACCTCATCTTCCTCCTCCTCCCCCCCTCCTTAGCCTCCATCTCTAAAATGACCACTTCATTTACAAGCAACAGTGCAGCACTGCTTCAGCCCAGCGGCAACAGGCTGTGCTTAAGCTAATATGCTTAGGTGACAAACCGCACAATGCTGAAGAGTTGTGAACAGCTCTGAAAGAGCAGGCAGATCTGTGGCCGACACCACTAAACCTACAGCCAGGCATGGTCATGTGTGACAATGGCTGGAACCTGGTGATGGCTCTGAGGCTAGGCAAGCTCACACACTTACCATGCCTGGCACATGTGCTTAAACTCATGGTTCAGCAGTTTCTCAAAACCTACCCAGAGCTGCTGGATCTACTTGTCAAAGGTCAAAGGCAAAAGACTTTGTGGATTCTGGAGCTGAGGTGAAGACAATTTTGTGTCGTTTGCCTTTGTTTTGCAGCATGCCATTCCTTTGGTCAGGCTCTATAGCCCTTTCACCGTTTGTGTAGGTAATGGGTCCTCACTCCCCAATCAAATTACACATGAGACAATACCACTTACCCTTGAGGTGCCTTCTGAGCATCAGGAGAAGATCACATTTATGGTGCTCTCTGAGGGCATAGATGAGGTACTGTTGGGCATACCCTGGTTGTGCTGTCATTCACCTCATATAGATTGGGCAAGTGTGAGCATATTGGGATGGAGTAAGTCTTGCGAGGGACAGTGTCTTAGGCCTCACGTTGAGATCCCTTCTGACCTTACTGCTCTTCCTAAGCACTATTGGCAATACGCAGATGTGTTCTCTAAAAAGGCTGCGGAGACTCTTCCACCTCATCCTCCCTACGATTGCCCTATAGACCTTATTCCGGGAGCAGAGCCTCCTCGGGGCATGTTAACCCATTGTCTTTCCCGGAAACTGAGGCTATGTTGGAATATATCAGGGAGAACCTGGCAAGAGGGTTTATTAGGAAGTCTGTGTCTCCTGTGGGGGCTCGGTTTTTCTTTCTCCAGAAGTAGAGCAGAGAACTTTATCCTTGCATAGACTATAGGGGTTTGAATGTCATTACCATCAAAAATAAATACCCTTTGCCATTCATCTCTGAGCTCTTTGATAGACTAAGGGGTGCTAGGATTTTTACTAAATTAGATCGCGTGGGGCCTATAATTTAATTTGCATACGAGAAGGGGACAAATGGAAGACTGCATTTAATACTCTGGACGGTCATTATGAGTACTTAGTGATGCCGTTTGGTCTCTGTAACGCTCCGGCAGTCTTGCAGGATTTCATTAACGACATCTTTCGGGAGCTGTTATCCATTTCTGTATTGGTGTATCTGGATGACATCCTTAGCCACTCCGCTGACCTGGAAACTCACCCAAAAAATGTCTGTAAGGTCCTGTGCCACTGGACTTGAGCTGCATGTTAAAAGGTTTTCAGAGGTGCAGACTGGTGCGCTATTATCAACCTAATCTCATGTGTGAGTGTACTTTGCAACTGTGGTCTGTGTCAGCATAGCCATTAGAATTCCAGCACTCCCAGAGGGCAGTTTGCTCGTATAGATTCAGGGCAGGAGTATAGCCACTAGAATTCCGGCATCTCCGGAGAGTTATTTCAGTACTGTTACTGACTGTCTGACCAATGTTGCTACCAGCTCCGTTGGTGTGCTTCGATCCTCTGTGAAGTTAACCGGGATCGTGTCTAGCATCATATCTTTAGATGCCGTGTGCGAGTGACATGGCTCTATTGCTGAGCATCTGCTTTGTTGCTGTGTGCGACTGACACAGCTCTATTGCAGAGCATCAGCTTTGTTACTGTGTGCGAGTGACACTACTTTGTGTGCTGCTCACTGAGTGACTTTTAACTCTGCACGGTGGACCCCAGGTTGCGATTGCACTTCCTCATTAAATCTATTTAGTGCAATCCGCCAACCCTAACACTAACTCATTAACCCACTGACTATATGAGCTTACACTCTATAGAAGAGAGAGATGACATCGCTGACCATAAGAACTTACACTCTACAGGAGAGAGGGCTCTTCTGACTATAAGAGCTTATCCTCTACAGGAGAGAAGACCCTGCTCACCAAAAGTGCTTACACTCTAAAGGAGGGAGAGGAACTTACTGATAATAAGAGCTTACACACTACTGGAAAGTGAGAGGACCATTCTGACCATAAGAGCTTACACACTACAGAAGAGTGAGAGGACCCTGCTTACCATAAAAGTTTACACTCTAAAGAAGAGATATACTTACTTACCCAATGCCTCTGGAGATGGAAAACAACTCTACCGCATAGACTGTGCTCCACTGAGAATCACTTATCTCAGATGGCTCAGGTACTAACCACCAATGTACAATGTATGATCTGTAAAATTAGAAAGTTGCAGGGAATTATTGGGAGGCCCGTGTTAGAATACAAAATGACAGCCTGCCCTCTGATGCTTCAGAAGTGTGGGAAATGGAACAGGGCAAGTTTTTTTGTTATTTTAAACAGCCAATAAAATGCTCGAATTTGCTGGAAACTGCAAATGTCAGTAAATTATACTCTAACTCGATCCTCCGTGGTTCTACTCATCTCTAACACAAACCTTTATAGTTGGATAATGGGACTTTTTACATTACTGAACAATGTGCTTTGAGCATTAAATAAAGAATGCATGTCATTTTAAACCTGCTAATATTTTGCTTCCCGTCATTATATATCTGTTTTGTTTTTTCTTCTCTTTTTTATAAATGGAGCATTTTCTACTGTGAAATTCGTGACTGTTGAATTCACCTGTCTAATGTTTTAATCACGTAAACTGTCCGTGAATAATTTCATGTAAGAGACCAAAAGAAAACAAAGGCCTGCTGTACTTAATATTTTCATTAAATGGGACTTGTACACACAATATACATAAACATCATTGCTAAAAACTAAAGGAAAATAGCACACTTGCTTTTCTCTATTTTACAGTGCACTTATTGCTTTATTTCATTATTATGAGTGTTTCAAAGGTGAATTTAGTTATCCCTATGGCAAGTTCACATTATACTACAGTTATTACAATCCCTGGCAAAAATTATGAAATCACCGGCCTTGGATGATGTTCATTCAGTTGTTTAATTTTGTAGAAAAAAGGCAGATCACAGACATGGCACAAAACTAAAGTCATTTCAAATGGCAACTTTCTGGCTGTAAGAAACACTAAAAGAAATCAAGAACAAAACATGTGGTAGTCACTAATGGTTACTTTTTGTAATATAGGAAAAAAATTATGGAATCATGAAAAACAAACAAAAAAACACTCCAACACATAACTAATATTTTGTTGCTCCACCTCTGGCTTTTATAACAGCTTGCAGTCTCTGAGACATGGACTTAATTAGTGTCAGACAGTACTCTTCATCAATCTGGCTCCAACTTTCTCTGATTGCTGTTGCCAGATCAGCTTTGCAGGTTGGAGCCTTGTCATGGACCATTTTCTTCAACTTCCACCAAAGATTTTCAATTGGATTGAGATGCATCATCATCTTGAAAAATGATTTCATCATCCCCAAACTTCCTTTCAATTTATGGGATAAGAAAAGTGTATAAAATATCAACATAAACTTGTGCATTTATTGAAGATGTAATGACAGCCATCCCCCTCATGCCTTTAGCTGACATGCAGACCCATATCATCAATAACTGAGGAAATTTGCATGTTCTCTTCAGGCAGTCATCTTTATAAATCTCATTGGAACGGCACCAAACAAAAGTTCCAGCATCATCACCTTGCCCAATGCAGATTCGCGATTCATCACTGAATATGACTTTCATCCAGTCATCCCCAGTCCACGATTGCTTTTCCTTAGCCCATTGTAACCTTGTTTTTTTCTGTTTAGGTGTTAATGATGGCTTTGTTTAGCTTTTCTGTATGTAAATCCCATTTCCTTTTGGTGGTTTCCTACAGTTTGGTCACAGACGTTGACTTTCACCCTTTTGTTCCTTATTTGTTTTGTTGTGCATTTCCTCTTTTGGAGACATATTGCTTTAAGTTTCCAGTCTTGACACTTTGATGTCTTCCTTGGTCTACCAGTATGTTTGCCTTTAACAACCTTCCCATGTTGTTTTCATTTGGTCCAGATTTTAGACACAGCTGACTGTGAACAACCAACATCTTTTGCAACATTGCATGATGATTTACCCTCTTTTAAGAGTTTGATAATCCTCTCCTTTGTTTCAATTGACATCTCTCATGTTGGAGCCATGATTCATGTCAGTCCCCTTGGTGCAACATCTCTCCAAGGTGTGATCACTTCTTTTTAGATGCAGACTAGCGAGCAAATCTAATTTGAAGCAGGTGTTATTTTGGGGTATGAAAATTTACAGGGTGATTCCATAATTGTGATCTGCTTTTTTTCTACAAAATTAAAAAACTGAATGAACATTCCCCAAGGCTGGTGATTCCATAAGTTTTGCCAGGGGTTGAATATTAAACATCAAATGGAATACATAATATAGTATACAAATCAACTGAGAAAAAACAATAGGATCATGTCTACAAACTGTTTGAATCCTAACTTGGTTATAACTATCAAGATTAAGCCCAATTATAAAGCCATACAAGGCCACACTGATACATTGTCATTCTTTTAATTGATAATAATAGGACTTCACAGAAACATTAATCTTGAGACGTTAATAAATAATAAAACTGCTAATTATCAAGCATTTGGACTCTTTAAGTCGTTGCCTGACTTTAAATGCGAGCCCTACATATTCGCCTCAAAGTCATCCAAAAATAATTATGGAAATTGTGCCTCACATTTCAGCTACAATTAAAGTTTTCATACCGTAGAATCATTTTGTACAAGCTCAATATGTCAAACATATAGAAACTTAAAATCATGCCACAGTCATAAAATTCATCACACTTGTAATTAGCTCATCAGTCAACTTTGTAAAAAAAAACACATGTTGGAGCTAATTTGCATTTAGTAATTTTATCATAGTTATTACACTTTTTAATCAAATGTTAAATGTTACATCAAATCTATTTTTATTGCTGAGGCATATTTAGAAGCCAACAACTTCCACTTCATACTCTGCATATTTTCTGTTATTTTTGTTTTATGTATAACATTTGTACTTCAACTTTGACAACCGCATGGTGAATTCGTCCTGTTCATTTCTGCAATTTAGTTTGAACAGAATTAGTTTTTCAAATGCAAAATTTGAGCAGTGTTAACTTATGTAAATTATGTCCAGGAAGTTACATTAGGAACTAATCAGTCATTGCATTTAACTCTAAATACTGTCTAAACTGCACAACCACCTTAGAACAATTGCTATAATAGATAAAATATGATTATGGCATATTACTCATAGGTATCAAGCACATTTACATTCTATCCATTTTAATGATCATACTGCACTTTGCTTTTGCATTTTCAGATTAATGAGTAAAAAATAAAAAGTAACCACTACTCTGAACAATGAGACACACTTAAAAGTTTTAAAAGATCTATCCAGGCTTGTAGAGACGTTATTGAGTCCTTAAAGAAAGCCCAAACTCTTCATTGCACTGGTATTGTCAAATTTGACACAACAACTAATAGAGCACCTCGACAATCTATTCTCCTCATAGAGCAATGCATGTGAACATGCACACTGGAAGGATTCTTACATTTAAATCACAAAGCTTGATTAATGTATACCAGGGTTCCCCAACCCGGGAGCTTCATGTGGCTTGCTGGCATGTGATGCATGGCTCATGGCTGTCTGTCAGCCTTGAGCATTAGCACCAAGTCTAGGAAACAGCTATGAAGAGCAGATCTCAGGTGGTGATTTTTGTGAGTAGCCCCTTTAGAAGAGCACAAATGAATGTGCATATACTGGTCTTGTGGGAGCAGAGATAAAGTAAGTATGGCAACCTGGTGATAGGATGATGCTGCCATACAGACTATAAAGATAACGGCAGATAAGACCCTGATTGATCTATCTAGGCTTGCACAAGATTTATCTTCCTACAGATCCTTCATCCATCAAGTCACCAACCATAGCTTGCAATGAAGTTAAAGACTGTTAAAAAAAAAAAAGTTAAGTATACTGCCTCAATGTGATTTCTGTAGGGAAAATATGGCTGTCATCATACCAAAACTGGGGTCTCTCTAAAATATCACTACTTTGGGGTGAAGTGAGAGACAGCTGGATGTTACTACATGGTGCTCTAGATGTGGCTTGTGACCATCTATTAGAGCTGAATGTGACACTCAAGTCAAGAAAAGCTGAGAATCACTGATGTAGATAAAAATCCAGTGCAGGAATAATATACATAGAGAAGTAAAAAAATATATATACTGTATATAGAGAGAGAGAAAGTGCAGACCAAAAGTTTGGACATGCCTTCTCATGTAAAGATTTTTCTGTATTTTCATGACTATGAAAATTGTACATTCACACTGATGGCATCAAAACTATGAATTAACACATGTGGAATTATATACTTAACAAAAAAGAGTGAAACAACTGAAAATATGTCTTATATTCTAGGTTCTTCAAAGTAGCCACCTTTTGCTTTGATGACTGCTGTGCACACTCTTGGCATTCTCTTGATGAGCTTCAAGAGGTAGTCACCGGGAATGGTCTTCCAACAATCTTGAAGGAGTTCCCAGAGATGCTTAGCACTTGTTGGCCCTTTTGCCTTCACTCAGCGGTCCAGCTCACCCCAAACCATTTCGATTGGGTTCAGGTCTTGAGACTGTGGAGGCCAGGTCTTCTGGCGTAGCACCCCATCACTCTCCTTCTTGGTCAAATAGCCCTTACTTTTTCTTAAGTATATAATTCCACATGTGTTAATTCATAGTTTTGATGCCTTCAGTGTGAATGTACAATTTTCATAGTCATGAAAATACAGAAAAATCTTTAAATAAGAAGGTGTGTCCAAACTTTTGGTATGTATTATATATATATATATATATATATATATATATATATATATATGATAAACAGTGAGAAATTTGGACAAATATGATAAAATTAGTATTGACAATACAGAAGAATTTTACATTAATGTCACAATAGGGTAATCGAAGAAGCTGGGCGAAATGTGCGCGACGGGGTAGAAGGACTGGACGCCTTCATTTGTTATTGCGTGGCACAGTTTCAGGTAAATAATTTATTTACAGCTTGCTTGTCTGTATGTGATTTCGGGAATCTTATTTCTAGTCCTATCCCCTTAGAGGGTCCATGACAATTATTGTCACGATTAGTGCTAGAACTACCGTGAAATCCAAATGAATGCTTTTCCTTTTTCATTCTGCAGAACTCAGCAGTACTTAACCCTGCTGTTCTGTTCGGGTCATAGTGACCCGAACAGACTTTTTGCGGCCCTGTAGATTTTTTTCTGTAAGTCTCTAAAACTTGAGACTCCTTGACTTTTCCTCATTTGGGGGACCTACCTATGAGTATTTTTTTATTTTTTTTTCGTTTACTTTTTGCTACACGCAAAATGTTACACTTGTTGTGTTCGGGTCATAGTGACCCGACATCGTTTTTTAGAGCTGTGAGGCCATATTTTCAGTGAAATAAAGGAGTTATAACCTCAGTTGGGTCTATTTATTGCATCTACTATTGTATATCAATTGATTTATTTCCTAAATTATTTAAATGGGGTCGCACACGCGCTCTACCGGGGGTATGCATTGAGATCTGTGCACCATAAAAATGGCTTTATATTGATTATTTTTGGTGTGCAGTCTATTCCAAAATGTAGAGTGCATCCGGAGAGATCACTAGGTTTGCACTACACGTGTATATTATGCGCAGAACGGACTGCTCAGAACGCGCTGTCTAAGACGTTTTTTGTTTGTAAAGCTGAGCTGTAAAGTCTTGCAAATAATTTTTTTTTGCTAAGTAAGTCTGTCTTCCTGGCTTATCTGCTTGTTTTCAGAAGGGTTCTTATCTTCTCTGCTCTTATCAGTACACATATGCTAGCCCAGACATGTTACCTTTCAGTTTCTTTGGAGAGCAGCTGTGTGCTTCTACCCCCATGGCCTCTTCCAGCATCAAAAGAAAAAGATGCAGCTATTGCCCTTCTACTTGTGACAACAAGATGAGTATAACATGTTCTGGCTGTAAAACATTTTTATGCAAAAATCATGTGTATTGTTTTTCATGCAAGAATCCGTAAATTTATATGATCATGTAAATATATTCACATTGTAATGTTTATTATCTTTAATTTTTTATCACAAAATGTTTGATTTGATAGTTTTTTTTTTTTTTTTTTACAAAATATGTGTAGTTTTCTATTTTCGTTTTGCTCATAGGATGGGTCTGTTTTTTCAGAATAAAAAAAAAAAAAAAAGATTTCTAGTTCATTTTTCTTTTTTTTTTACTACCAAACATGTTCACAAACAGTGTAGTAAGCAAAAAGTATAAAAAAAATGGAGTTAGAGTGTCTAAAATCAAGGTTTAATAAGCCGGGTCATAGTGACCCGGAACACTACAAGTGTATAGTAAATGCGAACAAAACAACAGGGTTAACTATGCATCCACTTTTTCAATAGTCCTTCTCTTGAAGGAGAATTCTAATGAGATGATATAGTGTTTAAATTTCTACTGCAGTTACATCATATAAAAAGAATGTGTGCATAACAAAGTCATTTTTAAAGAATAATTGATTGCATTTAGCATTTGAATATATTTAAACATACTGACACCCGTTATCCACGTTATGTTTGTTTCTTGATTGCCTACCATTCACACTGCTGAGGTATAACATATGATTATTTTCAAAAAATCATGCAAAGCATAATTATTGAAGTTTAATTATCTGTTTTGCAAATCACACTCTGTGGGTCCCAGTCCCTCATTTTTATCTGGCACCTTTCTTTGATTTTAAATATTTACAAAAATTATGTTTTTTATTCTTAACATTGTAGCACTTCCTTCTACCTGCGGTTAATATGAACCTGAGTTGATAAATATTATATATTATATTGGGTATCTTCAGGAAGTGTCACCTATTGACATAGGATTATTTCACCACTAGGACATTAACCCCTTAAGCTCCAAGGGTGGTTTGCACATGATTGGGCCAATTTTTACAATTCTGACCACTGTCACTTTATGAGGTTATAACTCTGGAAAGCTTCAACGGATCCTGATGATTCTGGCACTGTTTTCTCGTGACATATTGTACTTCATGATAGTGGTGAAATGTATTTGATATTACCTGCATTGATTTCTGAATAAAAACAGAAATTTGGCGAAAATTCAGAAAATTTCGCAATTTTCCAACTTTGAATTTTTATGCCCTTAAATCACAGAGATATGTCACACAAAATACTTAATAGGTAATATTTCCCACATGTCTACTTTACGTCAGCACAATTTTGAAACCAAATTTTATTTTTTTTTGTTAGGGAGTTATAAGGGTTAAAGGTTGACCAGCAATTTCTCATTTTTACAACACCATTTTTTTTAGGGACCTAATCACATTTGAAGTCATTTTGAGGGGTCTATGTGATAGAAAATAACCAAATGTGACACCATTCTAATAACTGGACCCTTCAAGGTGCTCAAAACTGCATTCAAGAAGTTTATTAAACCTTTAGGTGTTTCACAGGAATTTTTGGAATGTTTAAAAAAAAGAACATTTAACTTTTTTCACAAAAAATCTACTTCAGCTCCAATTTGTTTTATTTTACCAAGGGTAACAGGAGAAAATGGACCCCAAAAGTTGTTGTACAATTTGATCTCAGTACGACGATACCCCATATGTGGGGGTAAACCACTGTTTGGGCGCATGGCAGAGCTCGGAAGGGAAGGAGCGCCATTTGACTTTTCAATGCAAAATTGACGAATTGAGATGGGACGCCATGTTGCGTTTGGAGAGCCATTGATGTGCTTAAACATTGAAATCCCCCACAAGTGACACCACTTTGAAACTAGACCCCCTAAGGAACTTATCTAGATGTGTGGTGACCACTTTGACCCACCAAGTGCTTCACAGAAGTTTATAATGCAGAGCCGTAAAAATAAAAAATCATATTTTTTCACAAAAATGACCTTTCCACCCCCCAATTGTTTATTTTCCCAAGGCTAGGAGAAGAAATTGGACCCCAAAAGTTGTGCAATTTGTTCTGAGTACGCTGATACCCCATATGTGCGAGTTAACCACTGTTTGGACGCATGGCAGAGCTCGGAAGGGAAGAAGCGCAGTTTGACTTTTCAATGCAAAATTGACAGGAATTGAGATGGGATGCCATGTTGCGTTTGGAGAGCCCCTGATGTGCCTAATCATTGAAACCCCCAAAAGTGACACCATTTTGGAAAGGAGACCCCCTAAGGAACTTATCTAGATGTGTGGTGAGCACTGTGACCCACCAAGTGCTTTACAGAAGTTTATAATGCAGAGCCCTAAAAATAAAAAAACATTTTTCTTCCACAAAAATTAATTTTTAGCCCCCAGTTTTGCATTTTCCAAAGGGTAACAGGAGAAATTGGACCCAAATGTTGTTGTCCAATTTGTCCTGAGTACGCTGATACCCCATATGTGGGGGGACCACCGTTTGGGCGCATGGCAGAGCTCAGAAGAGAAGGAGCGCCGTTTGGAATGCAGACATTGATGGAATGGTCTGCAGGCGTCACATTGCGTTTGCAGAGCCCCTAATGTACCTAAACAATAGAAACCCCCCAAAGTGACCCCATATTGGAAACTGGACCCCCCAACGAACTCATCTAGATGTGTTGTGAGAACTTTGAACCCCCAAGTGTTTCACTTCAGTTTACGCAGAGCGTTAAAACAAAAAATAATTTTTTCCCACAAAAATGGTTTTTAGCCCCCCAAATTTTTATTTTCCCTAAGGTAACAAGAGAATTTGGACCCCAAAAGTTTTTGTCCAATTTATCATGAGTACGCTGATACCCCATAAGTTGGGGTAAACCCCTGTTTGGGCACACAGGAGAGCTCGGAAGGGAAGGAGCACTGTTTTACTTTTTCAAGGCAGAATTGGCTGGAATTGAGATCAGACGCTATGTCGCGTTTGGAGATCCCTGATGTGCCTAAACAGTGGAAACTGTTATGACCTGGTGGTCAGGACAATAATGGACCTGGTGGTTAAGAGCACACGGAATAACCTGATAGTTACTGATAATAAGGACGAGCTCTGGGACGTGGGAACTCTGCTGACCGCAATCCCTAAACCTATCAAACACACTAGAAATAGCCGTGGATTGCGCCTAACGCTCCCTATGCAACTCGGCACAGCCTAAGAAACTACCTAGCCCTGAAGATAGAAAAATAAAGCCTACCTTGCCTCAGAGAAATTCCCCAAAGGAAAAGGCAGCCCCCCACATATAATGACGGTGAGTAACGATGAAAATACAAACACAGAGATGAAATAGATTTAGCAAAGTGAGGCCCGACTTACTGAACAGACCGAGGATAGGAAAGGTTACTTTGCGGTCAGCACAAAAACCTACAAAAAGACCACGCAGAGGGCGCAAAAAGATCCTCCGCACCGACTCACGGTGCGGAGGCGCTCCCTCTGCGTCCCAGAGCTTCCAGCAAGCAAGACAACAAATTAAATAGCAAGCTGGACAGAAAAATAGCAAACCCAAGAAATACAAGCTGGAACTTAGCTTCTGATGGGAAGACAGGTCACAAGAACGATCCAGGAGTGAACTAGACCAATACTGGAACATTGACAGGTGGCATGGAGCAAAGATCTAAGTGGAGTTAAATAGAGCAGCAGCTAACGAACCAACC
The DNA here is from genome assembly GCF_032444005.1 of Ranitomeya imitator. NCBI lineage: Eukaryota > Metazoa > Chordata > Amphibia > Anura > Dendrobatidae > Ranitomeya > Ranitomeya imitator. Next base: position 222,841,532 of record NC_091286.1, on the reverse strand, counting down.
TCGTCACCTGTGAAACTCAGAAACACCCACCAGAGGAAGTCCATGGACAGAACCAGCCGAAGTACCATTCATGACCACAGGAGGGAGCCCGACAACAGAATTCACAACAGTACCCCCCCCTTGAGGAGGGGTCACCGAACCCTCACCAGAGCCCCCAGGCCGACCAGGATGAGCCAAATGAAAGGCACGAACCAGATCGGCAGCATGAACATCAGAGGCAAATACCCAGGAATTATCTTCCTGACCATAACCCTTCCACTTGAGCAGGTACTGGAGTTTCCATCTCGAAACACGAGAATCCAAAATCTTCTCCACCACATACTCCAACTCCCCCTCAACGAACACCGGGGCAGGAGGATCAACGGATGGAACCACAGGCGCCACGTATCTCCGCAATAACAACGTATGGAACACATTATGGATGGCAAAAGAAGCAGGAAGGGCCAAACGAAATGACACAGGATTGATAACCTCAGAAATCTTATACGGACCAATGAAACGAGGCTTAAACTTAGGAGAGGAAACCTTCATAGGAACATAACGAGACGACAACCAAACCAAATCCCCAACACGAAGTCGGGGACCCACACAGCGCCAGCGGTTAGCGAAACGTTGAGCCTTCTCCTGGGACAATGTCAAATTGTCCACCACATGAGTCCAAATCTGCTGCAACCTATCCACCACAGTATCTACACCAGGACAGTCTGAAGACTCAACCTGCCCTGAAGAGAAACGAGGATGGAAACCAGAATTGCAGAAAAACGGCGAAACCAAAGTAGCCGAGCTGGCCCGATTATTAAGGGCGAACTCAGCCAACGGCAAAAAGGACACCCAATCATCCTGATCAGCAGAAACAAAGCATCTCAGATATGTTTCCAAAGTTTGATTAGTTCGTTCGGTTTGGCCATTTGTCTGAGGATGGAAAGCCGAGGAAAAATACAAATCAATGCCCATCCTAGCACAAAAGGATCGCCAAAACCTTGAAACAAACTGGGAACCTCTGTCAGAAACGATGCTCTCTGGGATACCATGTAAACGAACCACATGCTGGAAAAATAATGGCACCAAATCAGAGGAGGAAGGCAATTTAGACAAAGGTACCAAATGGACCATCTTAGAAAAGCGATCACAAACCACCCAAATGACCGACATCTTTTGAGAGACGGGGAGATCTGAAATAAAATCCATAGAAATATGCGTCCAGGGCCTCTTCGGGACCGGCAAGGGCAAAAGCAACCCACTGGCACGAGAACAGCAGGGCTTAGCCCGAGCACAAGTCCCACAGGACTGCACAAAAGAACGCACATCCCGCGACAAAGACTGCCACCAGAAGGATCTAGCCACCAAATCTCTGGTACCAAAGATTCCAGGATGCCCAGCCAACACTGAACAATGAATCTCAGAGATAACTCTACTAGTCCATCTATCAGGGACAAACAGTTTCTCCGCTGGGCAACGGTCAGGTCTATCAGCCTGAAATTTTTGCAGCACCCGCCGCAAATTAGGGGAGATGGCAGACAAAATTACCCCCTTTTTGAGAATACCCGCCGGCTCAGGAACACCCGGAGAGTCAGGCACAAAACTCCTTGACAGGGCATCAGCCTTCACATTCTTAGAGCCCGGAAGGTACGAAACCACAAAATCAAAATGCGAGAAAAATAACGACCATCGAGCCTGTCTCGGATTCAACTGTTTGGCAGACTCAAGATAAGTCAAATTCTTGTGATCTGTCAAGACCACCACGCGATGCTTGGCTCCTTCCAGCCAATGACGCCACTCCTCGAATGCCCACTTCATGGCAAACAATTCACGATTACCAACATCATAGTTACGCTCAGCAGGCGAAAACTTTCTAGAAAAGAAAGCACATGGCTTCATCACCGAGCCATCAGAACTTCTCTGCGACAAAACAGCCCCTGCTCCAATCTCAGAAGCATCAACCTCAACCTGAAACGGAAGCGAAACATCTGGCTGGCACAACACAGGGGCAGAAGAAAAACGACGCTTCAACTCCTGAAAAGCCTCTACAGCCGCAGAAGACCAATTGACCACATCAGCACCCTTCTTGGTCAAATCAGTCAACGGTTTAGCAACAGTAGAAAAATTAGCGATGAAGCGCCGATAAAAATTAGCAAAGCCCAGGAACTTTTGCAGGCTCTTCATAGATGTCGGCTGAGTCCAATCGTAAATGGCCTGGACTTTAACAGGGTCCATCTCGATAGTAGAAGGGGAAAAAATGAACCCCAAAAATGAAACCTTCTGAACTCCAAAGAGACACTTTGACCCCTTTACAAACAAGGAATTTGCACGAAGGACCTGGAACACCATTCTGACCTGCTTCACATGAGACTCCCAATCATCCGAAAAGACCAAAATATCATCCAAATACACAATCAGGAATTTATCCAGGTACTCTCGGAAGATGTCATGCATAAAGGACTGAAATACTGATGGAGCATTGGAAAGCCCGAATGGCATAACCAGGTACTCAAAATGGCCCTCGGGCGTATTAAATGCTGTTTTCCATTCATCGCCTTGTTTAATACGCACAAGATTATACGCCCCTCGAAGATCTATCTTGGTGAACCAACTAGCCCCTTTAATACGAGCAAACAAATCAGACAGCAACGGCAAAGGATACTGAAATTTGACTGTAATTTTATTAAGAAGGCGGTAATCAATGCAAGGTCTCAAAGAACCATCCTTCTTGGCCACAAAAAAGAACCCTGCTCCTAATGGTGATGACGACGGGCGAATATGGCCTTTCTCCAAGGATTCCTTTATATAACTCCGCATAGCGGCGTGTTCTGGCACAGATAAATTGAACAATCGGCCTTTAGGAAACTTACTACCAGGAATCAAATTAATTGCACAATCGCAATCCCTATGAGGAGGTAGGGCACTGGCTTTGGGCTCATCAAATACATCCCGATAATCCGACAAAAACTCTGGAACTTCAGAAGGAGTGGAAGACGAAATAGACAAAAATGGAACATCACCATGTACCCCCTAGCAACCCCAGCTGGACACAGACATAGATTTCCAGTCCAATACTGGATTATGAACCTGTAGCCATGGCAACCCCAAAACGACCACATCATGCAGATTATTCAACACCAGAAAGCGGATATCCTCCTGATGTGCAGGAGCCATGCACATGGTCAATTGGGTCCAATACTGAGGCTTATTCTTGGCCAAAGGCGTAGCATCAATTCCTCTCAATGGAATAGGATACTGCAAGGGCTCCAAGAAAAAACCACAGCGCCTAGCATACTCCAAGTCCATCAAATTCAGGGCAGCGCCTGAATCCACAAATGCCATAACAGAATAGGATGACAAAGAGCAAATCAGAGTAACAGACAATAGAAATTTAGACTGTACCGTACCAATGGTGGCAGACCCAGCGAACCACTTAGTGCACTTAGGACAATCGGAGATAGCATGAGTGGAATCACCACAGTAAAAACATAGCCCATTCCGACGTCTGTGTTCTTGCCGTTCAGCTCTGGTCAAAGTCCTATCACATTGCATAGGCTCAGGCCCATGCTCAGATAGTACCGCCAAATGGTGCACAGCTTTACGCTCACGCAAGCGTCGATCGATCTGAATGGCCAAGGACATAGACTCATTCAGACCAGCAGGCATGGGAAACCCCACCATGACATCCTTAAGGGCTTCAGAGAGACCCTTTCTGAAGATTGCTGCCAGGGCACATTCATTCCACTGAGTGAGCACAGACCACTTTCTAAACTTCTGACAATATATCTCCGCTTCATCCTGACCCTGACACAGAGCCAGCAAGATTTTCTCTGCCTGATCCACTGAATTAGGTTCGTCATAAAGCAATCCAAGCGCCAGGAAAAACGCATCAACATCACGCAATGCCGGATCTCCTGGCGCAAGGGAAAATGCCCAGTCTTGAGGGTCACCATGTAACAAAGAAATAATGATCTTTACTTGTTGAACAGGGTCACCTGAGGAGCAAGGTTTCAAGGCAAGAAACAATTTACAATTATTTTTGAAATTCAAGAACTTAGATCTATCACCAAAAAACAAATCAGGAATTGGAATCCTAGGCTCTGACATCGGATTCTGAACCACAAAATCTTGAATGTTTTGCATCCTTGTAGTGAGATTATCCATCCAAGAGGACAGACCTTGAATGTCCATTTTTACACCAGTGTCCTGAACCACCCAGAGGTAAAGGGGAAAATAGAGACAAAACACACTACAAAGAAAAAAAAAATGGTCTCAGAACTTCTCTTATCCCTCTATTGAGATGCATTAGTACTTTGGGCCACCTGTACTGTTATGACCTGGTGGTCAGGACAATAATGGACCTGGTGGTTAAGAGCACACGGAATGACCTGATAGTTACTGATAATAAGGACGAGCTCTGGGACGTGGGAACTCTGCTGACCGCAATCCCTAAACCTATCAAACACACTAGAAATAGCCGTGGATTGCGCCTAACGCTCCCTATGCAACTCGGCACAGCCTAAGAAACTAGCTAGCCCTGAAGATAGAAAAATAAAGCCTACTTTGCCTCAGAGAAATTCCCCAAAGGAAAAGGCAGCCCCCCACATATAATGACGGTGAGTAACGATGAAAATACAAACACAGAGATGAAATAGATTTAGCAAAGTGAGGCCCGACTTACTGAACAGACCGAGGATAGGAAAGGTTACTTTGCGGTCAGCACAAAAACCTACAAAAAGACCACGCAGAGGGCGCAAAAAGACCCTCCGCACCGACTCACGGTGCGGAGGCGCTCCCTCTGCGTCCCAGAGCTTCCAGCAAGCAAGACAACAAATTAAATAGCAAGCTGGATAGAAAAATAGCAAACCCAAGAAATACAAGCTGGAACTTAGCTTCTGATGGGAAGACAGGTCACAAGAACGATCCAGGAGTGAACTAGACCAATACTGGAACATTGACAGGTGGCATGGAGCAAAGATCTAAGTGGAGTTAAATAGAGCAGCAGCTAACGAACCAACCTCGTCACCTGTGAAACTCAGAAACACCCACCAGAGGAAGTCCATGGACAGAACCAGCCGAAGTACCATTCATGACCACAGGAGGGAGCCCGACAACAGAATTCACAACAGGAAACCCCCAATTCTAACTGAAACCCTTACCCAAACACAACCATAATCCCAACCACACCCCTAACCCCAACCCTAACTGTAGCCCCAAACCTAACTTTAGCCCCATCCCTAACCCTAACTTTAGCCCCAACCCTAACTTTAGCCCCAACCCCAAACCCAACTTTAGCCCCAGCCCTAACCATAACTTTAGCCCCAACCCTAACTGTAGCCCTAACCCTAGCCCTAACCCTAGCCCCAACCCTAACACTAGCCCTAAACCTAGCCCCAACCTTAACCCTAGCCTTAACCCTAGCCCTAATCCTAGCCCTAACCCTAACCCTAGCCCAAACCCTAGCCCTAACCCTAGCCGTAACCCTAACCCTAGCCCTTACCCTAACCCTAACCCTAACCCTAGCCCTTACCCTAACCCTAGCCCTAACCCTAGCTCTAACCCTAGCCCTAACCCCAACCCTAATGGGAAAATAGAAATAAATACATTTTTTTATTTTTCCCTAACTAAGAGGGTGATGAAGGGGGGTTTTTCTTTTATAGCGGGTGTTTTAGTGGATTTTTATGATTGGTAGCTTTCACCCACTAAAAGATGCTGTTTATTGCAAAAAATATATTTTTGCGTCTTCACATTTTGAGAGCTTTAATCTTTCCATATTTTGGTCCACAAAGTCATGTGGGGTCTTGTTTTTTACAGCACGAGTTGTCGTTTTTATTGGTATCATTTTCGGGCACATGACATTTTTTGATCGCTTTTTACATAGTTACATATTTATTAAGGTTGAAGGAAGACTTTAAGTCCATCTACTTCAACCCATAGCCTAACCTAACATGCCCTAACATGTTGATCCAGAGGAAGGCAAAAAAAAACCATGTGGCAAAGAGTAAGCTCCACATTGGGGAAAAAAATTCCTTCCCGATTCCACATACGGCAATCAGACTAGTTCCCTGGATCAACGCCCTATCAAGGAATCTAGTATATATACCCTGTAACATTATACTTTTCCAGAAAGGTATCCAGTCCCCTCTTAAATTTAAGTAACGAATCACTCATTACAACATCATACGGCAGAGAGTTCCATAGTCTCACTGCTCTTACAGTAAAGAATCCGCGTCTGTTATTATGCTTAAACCTTCTTTCCACCAGACGTAGAGGATGCCCCCTTGTCCCTGTCTCAGGTCTATGATTAAAAAGATCATCAGAAAGGTCTTTGTACTGTCCCCTCATATATTTATACATTAAATTAAGATCACCCCTTAGTCTTCGTTTTTCCAAACTAAATAGCCCCAAGTGTAATAACCTATCTTGGTATTGCAGACCCCCCAGTCCTCTAATAACCTTAGTCGCTCTTCTCTGCACCCACTCCAGTTCAGCTATGTCTTTCTTATACACCGGAAACCAGAACTGTGCACAGTATTCTAAGTGTGGTCGAACAAGTGACTTGTATAGAGGTAAAATTATGTTCTCCTCATGTGCATCTATGCCTCTTTTAATGCATCCCATTATATTATTTCCCTTAGTAGCAGCTGCCTGACACTGGCCACTGAATATGAGTTTGTAATCCACCCATACACCCAGGTCTTTTTCATTGACGATTTTGCCAGAGTTTTAGAATTAAGCACATAGTTATACATCTTATTACTTATACCCAAGTGCATGACCTTACATTTATCCCCATTAAAGCTCATTTGCCATTTATCAGCCCAAGCTTTTAGTTTACATAAATCATCCTGTAATATAAAGTTGTCCTCCCTTGTATTGATTACCCTGCAGAGTTTAGTGTCATCTGCAAATATTTAAATTCTACTCTGAATGCCCCCTACTAGGTCATTAATAAATATGTTAAAAAGAAGAGGGCCCAATACTGACCCCTGTGGTATCCCACTGCTAACCGCGACCCAGTCCGAGTGTGTTCCATTAATAACCACCCTTTGTTTCCTATCCCTGAGCCAGCTCTCAACCCACTTACACATATTTTCCCCTATCCCCATTATTCTCATTTTATGTATCAACCTTTTGTGTGGCACCGTATCAAAAGCTTTTGAAAAGTCCATATACACTACATCTACTGGGTTCCCTTGGTCCAGTCTAGAACTTACCTCTTCATAGAAGCTGATCAAATTAGTCTGACATGAACGGTCCCTAGTAAACCCGTGCTGGCCTATAATTACCAAGCTCAGTTTTTGTCCCCTTTTTGAATATTGGCACCACATTTGCTGTACGCCAGTCCTGTGGCACAGACCCTGTTATTATGGACTCTTTGAAGATTAATAATAATGGTCTATGAATGACTGTACTTAATTCCTGCAGTACTCGGGGGTTTATCCCAACCGGGCACGGAGATTTGTCAATTTTAGTGATTTTTAGATGCCGCCGTACTTCCTGCTGGGTTAAGCAGGTGACACTTAATGTGGAATTTTTGTTATCACTGATCATATTGTCTGCCATAGGATATTCTTTTGTAAATACTGATGAAAAAAAGTCATTTAGCATATTGGCTTTTTCCTCATCCTCATCCACCATTTCACCCAGACTATTTTCAAGGTGGCCAACACTATCATTTTTTAGTTCCTTACTATTTAGGTAGTTTAAGAATATTTTGGGATTATTTTTACTCTCTCTGGCAATGAGTCCCTCTGTCTCAATCTTTGCTGCCTTGATTTGTGTTTTACAAACTTTATTTAATTTTCTGTATTTATTTAATGCCTCATCACTACCTACTTCCTTTAATTCTCTAAATGCTTTCTTTTTGTCACTTATTGCGCCCCTTACAGCTCTTTTTAGCCATATTGGTTTCCTCCTATTTCTGGTATGTTTATTCCCATACGGTATATACTGTGCACAGGTCCTATCCAAGATGCTAATAAACGTCTCCCATTTTCTTTGTGTATCTTTATGTCTCAGGATATCGTCCCAGTTAATTGCACCAAGATCATCTCTCATCCGTTGGAAATTTGCCCTCCTGAAGTTTAGTGTCCGTGTAACCCCTCTACTACACATCTTATTAAAGGATACATGAAAACTTATTATTTTGTGATCACTATTTCCCAAGTGACCCCCAACCCTTATATTTCATATGCGGTCTGGCCTGTTGGTTAATATTAGGTCTAGCAGTGCCGCCCTTCTTATTGGGTCCTGAACCAGTTGTAAAAAGTAATTGTCTCTCATAGTTGTCAAAAACCGATTACCTTTGCTGGAACTGCAGATTTCCGGTCCCCAATCTATTTCAGGGTAGTTGAAGTCCCCCATAATAATGACTTCTCCTTGAGTCGCAGCTTCATTTATTTGCTTTACGAGGATATTCTCCATTGCTTCCATTATTTTTGGAGATTTATAACAAACCCCTATCAGTAATTTATTATTTTCCCCCCTCCGCTTATCTCCACCCACAGGGACTCTACATTTTCATTAAATTCACCTATATTATCACGCCGGATGGGTTTTAAGGACGATTTTACATACAGACACACGCTTTACTCGCTTATCCATTCGGTCATTTCTGAACAAACTATAACCCTGCAAGTTGACAGCCCAGTCATGGCTCTCATCCAGCCACGTTTCAGATATCCCCACCATGTCATAATTATGCTCCAACAACATTAATTCTAATTCGTCCATTTTGTTGGCGAGGCTTCTGGCATTAGCTTTCTATTCCGATTTTTGTGAGACAGAATGAACAAAAACCAGCTATTCATGAATTTCTTTTGGGGGAGGCGTTTATACCATTCCATGTTTGGTAAAATTGATAAAGCAGTTTTCTTCTTCGGGTCAGAAGGATTACAGCGATACCTCATTTATATATTTTTTTATGTTTTGGCGCTTTTATACGATAAAAACTGTTTTATAGAAAAAATAATTATTTTTGCATCGCTTTATTCTGAGGACCGTAACTTTTTTAATTTTTTTGCTGATGATGCTGTATAGTGGCTCGTTTTTTGCGGGACAAGATGATGTTTTCAGTGTTACCATGGTTATTTATATCCGTCTTTTTGATCGCGTGTTATTCCACTTTTTGTTCAGTGGTATGAGAATAAAGCGCTGTTTTTTGCCTTGGTTTTTTTTTATGGCTTTCACTGAAGGGGATAACTAGTGAACAGTTTTATAGGTGGGGTCGTTACGGACGCTGCGATACTAAACATGTGTACTTTTATTTTTTTTTATTATTTAGATAAAGAAATGTATTTATTGGAACAATATATATATAATTTTATAATTAGGAATTTTTTTTTTACACATCTAAATATTTTTTTTTACTTTATAACTTTGTCCCGGGGGGGACATCACACTATAGGGTCAGATCGCTGTTCTGACACTTTGCACAGCACTGTGTCAGATCAGCGATCTTCACAAATAAGTAAAAAACAGCCGCACTCGAGTTTTTGGTTTTTTCATAAGCAGAGGAGTAATTTATTATGTTCACCACAGTGATATTGCGAAGCTGGGGTCACCACAATAGTATAAAGGTACTGAGATCAGCGATCTGACAAGCAGGGCTGCAGGCTTACCAGCGCCTGCTCTGAGCAGGCGCTTGTAAGCCACCTCCCTACAGGACCCGGAAGTAGCCCCGCTTTGGATCTGGGGCCTGCAGGGAGGAGACGCTCGGTACTAGGTGAGCGCATCGCCTTGTACCGAGGGTCTCAGGGAAACATGCAGGGAGCCCCCTCGCTGCGCGATGCTTCCCTATGCCCCCGAGATGCTGCGATCATGTTTGATCGCAGTGTTCCAGGGGTTAATGTGTGAGGAGCAGTCCGTGACCGCGCCTGGCACATAGTGCCGGATGTCAGCTGTGATAGTCAGCTGAAACCCGGCCGCGATCGGCCACAGTCCCCCCGTTAGCGCGGCTGATTGCATATGACGTACTATGCCGTCACTGGGAATTAAGTCCCAGGTCACCTCGACGGGGTAGTAGGTCATATGGGATTAAGGGGTTAAGCTATATAAATGCACCAAGCTATGCCAGGCACAGCAGATTATAACCTGCTCAGAATGGCTGCAGTCCATTCCTACACAGTATTGCTGTGTTTATTTATTATGCTTTGCCTATACAGCGACATCATATTCCGCAGCGTTTTACAGACATCATCATCACTGTCCCCATTGGTGCTCACAATGTAAATTCGCTATCAGAATGTGATTGGAGCGTGGAAGGAAACCAGAGTCCCAGTACATCACAATTTTAAACTTAAGAATATGCTTACACTTTAAATTGCTATGTAATGGGAGAATGAATCATGGCTGGCCGTGTTTTTAACATCACATTTCTAGATATTGGGTGATTGTTGCATATTATGTAATTTTATTGTAAGAGAGTAAAAAAAGGTTACATTTTATTATAGTCTGGGCATTTAGGGACAATACTTTTTGACTTAAGTCCAAGCCAGACAATTTCGATTCACACTCATCTAATCTATTGGATATAGAGTGCAGATCCTGAAGCACTACTGAAAGCCCCAATACAAAACTTAATTAGTGATATTTTCACACTAGGCAGATTGTTTAGGGTTCAATAGGTAGAGCGGCACATAGGCCCTTGGGGCACCATCTCCTGGAACCAAGATTGTCTACATGATTGGATGCTTAATGTATCTGATCTACAGAGCTGGGGGCTACACTGTTCTTCACAATATCACATAAGAGTCCTGTAACATTTTTCCTTTTCTTACTATTGAATGATTAATGCTTGGATCTGTGATTGAAGCTGAATTGGACCTCACTGGAAAGCAATATTTTTTATGACATTAATTTATTTTTTGGCTATAAGGTGTTACTTCACCAGCAGTGGATACAGAATGAAAATATCAGTAGAACACCAAGGGCACAATAATAAGTATTTAACAGCAATTTCTACACACAGGACCATTATTCTGTCACTGATTGTAATGAAAAAAATTACGTTATGTGTGATGTAACAGAGAAATGTAACATAGCCATTCCATTTTCCCAGTGGGAGAGAATCTCGTGATGAGAACATATTAGTAACTGGCTTGTTTTCGACATTTGTGCATTCACAATAAAATGAATAACAATTTTGAAAACTGCACTGCTATATCTCCAAATGCTTAAACAAAAAGTCCAAAGACTAAGTGTTGATTAATAAAAAGAAAAAACTATTGTGTAGTTACTACTACTACTCCTACCAGTAATAATAATAATAATCATAATAATAAAACTAAACAAGCAACAAATATGATATTATCAAAAAGCAGCATTATTATTTTGGTGTCAAAGTTTCATTCTTTATTACAGATTTGAGGGTCTGGCACCTGACATTTGATCAAAATGTAGAAGCCAAAAAAAGTCTATTAATTACCATATATACTTGAGTATAAGCCGACCCGAGTATAAGCCGACCCCCCTAATTTTGCCACAAAAAACTGGGAAAACTTATTGACTCGAGTATAAGCCTAGGTTGGAAAATGCAGCAGCTACCGGTGAATTTCAAAAATAAAAATAGATGCTCCACACCATTCATTATTGCCCCATAGATGCTCCATATAAAGCTGTGCCACATATAATGCTCTGCATTGTTCATTATGGCCCCATAGATGCTCCATATAAAGATGTGCCATATATAATGCTCTGCACCGTTCATTATGGCCCCATAGATGCTCCATATAAAGCTGTGCCACATATAATGCTCTATACCGTTCATTATTGCCTCATAGATGCTCCATATAAAACTGTGCCACATATAATGCCCTGCACCATTCATTATGGCCCCATAGATGCTCCATATAAAGCTGTGCCCCATATATAATGCTCTGCACCGTTCATTATGGCCCCATAGATGCTCCATATAAAGCTGTGCCATATAGAATGCTCCGCACCGTTCATTATTGCCCCATAGATGTGCCATATAAAGCTGTGCCACATATAATGCTCTGCACCGTTCATTATGGCCCCATAGATGTGCCATATAAAGCTGTGCCATATAGAATGCTCTGCACCGTTCATTATTGCCCCATAGATGTGCCATATAAAGCTGTGCCATATAGTGCTCTGCACCGTTCATTATTGCCCCATAGATGTGCCATATAAAGCTGTGCCATATAGTGCTCTGCACCGTTCATTATGGCCCCATAGATGTGCCATAGAAAGCTGTGCCATATAGTGCTCTGCACCGTTCATTATTGCCCCATAGATGTGCCATTGAAAGCTGTGCCATATAGTGCTCTGCACTGTTCATTATTGCCCCATAGATGTGCCATATAAAGCTGTGCCATATAGTGCTCTGCACTGTTCATTATGGCCCCATAGATGTGCCATATAAAGCTGTGCAATATAGTGCTCTGCACCGTTCATTATTGCCCCATAGATGTGCCATATAAAGCTGTGCCATATAGTGCTCTGCACCGTTCATTATTGCCCCATAGATGTGCCATATAAAGCTGTGCCATATAGTGCTCTGCACCGTTCATTATTGCCCCATAGATGTGCCATATAAAGCTGTGCCATATAGTGCTCTGCACCGTTCATTATTGCCCCATAGATGTGCCATATAAAGCTGTGTGATATAGTGCTCTGCACCGTTCATTATTGCCCCATAGATGTGCCATAGAAAGTTGTTCCATATAGTGCTCTGCACCGTTCATTATTGCCCTATAGATGTGCCATAGAAAGCTGTGCCATATAGTGCTCTGCACCGTTCATTATTGCCCCATAAATGTGCCATATAAAGCTGTGCCATATAGTGCTCTGCACTGTTCATTATGGCCAAATAGATAGGCAATATATAAAGCTGTGCCATATAGTGCTCTGCACCATTCATTATTGCCCCTGTTATGATAAGGTAATTCAGTACCACAATGGACATAGAGGTCAGAGTACATACAGTGACCTGACAATAACCCAAAAACATAGAACGAGCTCTGAGACGTGGGAACTCTGCTGACCGCAATCCCTAATCCTCTCCAACCACACTAGAGGCAGCCGTGGATTGCGCCTAACGCTCCCTATGCAACTCGGCACAGCCTGAGAAACTAACTAGCCTGAAGATAGAAAATAAGCCTACCTTGCCTCAGAGAAATACCCCAAAGGAAAAGGCAGCCCCCACATATAATAACTGTGAGTTAAGATGAAAAGACAAACGTAGAGATGAAATAGATTTAGCAAAGTGAGGCCCGACTTTCTGAAGAGAGCGAGGATAGGAAAGGTAACTTTGTGGTCAACACAAAACCCTACAAAAACCACGCAAAGGGGCAAAAAGACCCTCCGTACCGAACTAACGGCACGGAGGTACACCCTCTGCGTCCCAGAGCTTCCAGCAAGCAAGAAAAAACAAATAGACAAGCTGGACAGAAAAAACAGCATACAAAATAGCAAAGCGGAACTAGCTATGCAGAGCAGCAGGCCACAGGAACGATCCAGGAGGAAACAGGTCCAATACTAGAACATTGACTGGAGGCCAGGATCAAAGCACTAGGTGGAGTTAAATAGAGCAGCACCTAACGACTTCACCACATCACCTGAGGAAGGAAACTCAGAAGCCGCAGTACCACTTTCCTCCACCAACGGAAGCTCACAGAGAGTATCAGCCGAAGTACCACTTGTGACCACAGGAGGAAGCTCTGCCACAGAATTCACAACAGTACTCCCCTCTTGAGGAGGGGTCACCGAACCCTCACCAGAGCCCCCAGGACGACCAGGATGAGCCATATGAAAGGCACGAACAAGATCGGGAGCATGGACATCAGAGGCAAAGACCCAGGAATTATCTTCCTGAGCATAACCCTTCCACTTAACCAGATACTGGAGTTTCCGTCTTGAAACACGAGTATCCAAAATCTTCTCCACAATATACTCCAACTCCCCCTCCACCAAAACCGGGGCAGGAGGATCAACAGATGGAACCATAGGTGCCACGTATCTCCGCAACAATGACCTATGGAATACGTTATGTATGGAAAAAGAATCTGGAAGGGTCAGACGAAAAGACACAGGATTAAGAACCTCAGAAATCCTATACGGACCAATGAAACGAGGTTTAAACTTAGGAGAGGAAACCTTCATAGGAATATGACGAGAAGATAACCAAATCAAATCCCCAACACGAAGTCGGGGACCCACACAGCGTCTGCGATTAGCGAAACGTTGAGCCTTCTCCTGGGACAAGGTCAAATTGTCCACCACATGAGTCCAAATCTGCTGCAACCTGTCCACCACAGTATCCACACCAGGACAGTCCGAAGACTCAACCTGCCCTGAAGAGAAACGAGGATGGAACCCAGAGTTGCAGAAAAACGGCGAAACCAAGGTAGCCGAGCTGGCCCGATTATTAAGGGCGAACTCAGCCAAAGGCAAAAAGGACACCCAGTCATCCTGATCAGCAGAAACAAAGCATCTCAGATATGTTTCCAAGGTCTGATTGGTTCGTTCGGTCTGGCCATTAGTCTGAGGATGGAAAGCTGAGGAAAAAGACAAGTCAATGCCCATCCTACCACAAAAGGCTCGCCAAAACCTCGAAACAAACTGGGAACCTCTGTCAGAAACGATATTCTCCGGAATGCCATGTAAACGAACCACATGCTGGAAGAACAATGGCACCAAATCAGAGGAGGAAGGTAATTTAGACAAGGGTACCAAATGGACCATCTTAGAGAAGCGATCACAGACCACCCAAATGACTGACATCTTTTGAGAGACGGGAAGATCTGAAATAAAATCCATAGAGATATGTGTCCAAGGCCTCTTCGGGACCGGCAAGGGCAAAAGCAACCCACTGGCACGAGAACAGCAGGGCTTAGCCCGAGCACAAATCCCACAGGACTGCACAAAAGTACGCACATCCCGCGACAGAGATGGCCACCAAAAGGATCTAGCCACTAACTCTCTGGTACCAAAGATCCCAGGATGACCAGCCAACACCGAACAATGAACCTCAGAGATAACTTTATTCGTCCACCTATCAGGGACAAACAGTTTCTCCGCTGGGCAATGATCAGGTTTATTAGCCTGAAATTTTTGCAGCACCCGCCGCAAATCAGGGGAGATGGCAGACACAATTACTCCCTCTTTGAGGATACCCACCGGCTCAGATAAACCCGGAGAGTCGGGCACAAAACTCCTAGACAGAGCATCCGCCTTCACATTTTTAAAGCCTGGAAGGTACGAAATCACAAAGTCAAAACGGGCAAAAAACAGCGACCAACGAGCCTGTCTAGGATTTAACCGCTTGGCAGACTCGAGATAAGTCAAGTTCTTATGATCAGTCAAGACCACCACGCGATGCTTAGCTCCTTCAAGCCAATGACGCCACTCCTCGAATGCCCACTTCATGGCCAGCAACTCTCGATTGCCCACATCATAATTTCGCTCAGCAGGCGAAAACTTCCTGGAAAAGAAGGCGCATGGTTTCATCACCGAGCAATCAGAACTTCTCTGCGACAAAACAGCCCCTGCTCCAATATCAGAAGCATCAACCTCGACCTGGAACGGAAGCGAAACATCTGGTTGACACAACACAGGGGCAGAAGAAAAACGACGCTTCAAATCCTGAAAAGCTTCCACAGCAGCAGAAGACCAATTGACCACATCAGCACCCTTCTTGGTCAAATCGGTCAATGGTTTAGCAATACTAGAAAAATTGCAGATGAAACGACGATAAAAATTAGCAAAGCCCAGGAACTTTTGCAGACTTTTCAGAGATGCCGGCTGAGTCCAATCATGGATGGCTTGGACCTTAACAGGGTCCATCTCGATAGTAGAAGGGAAAAAGATGAACCCCAAAAATGAAACCTTCTGAACACCAAAGAGACACTTTGATCCCTTCACAAACAAAGAATTAGCATGCAGGACCTGAAACACCGTTCTGACCTGCTTCACATGAGACTCCCAATCATCCGAGAAGATCAAAATGTCATCCAAGTACACAATCAGGAATTTATCCAGGTACTCTCGGAAGATGTCATGCATAAAGGACTGAAACACTGATGGAGCATTGGCAAGTCCGAATGGCATTACTAGATAGTCAAAATGGCCCTCGGGCATATTAAATACAGTTTTCCATTCATCGCCTCGCTTAATACGCACAAGATTATACGCACCACGAAGATCTATCTTGGTGAACCAACTAGCCCCCTTAATCCGAGCAAACAAATCAGAAAACAATGGCAAGGGGTACTGAAATTTAACCGTGATCTTATTTAGAAGGCGGTAATCTATACAAGGTCTCAGTGAACCATCCTTCTTGGCTACAAAAAAGAACCCTGCTCCTAATGGCGACGATGACGGGCGAATATGCCCCTTCTCCAAGGACTCCTTCACATAACTCCGCATAGCGGCGTGCTCAGGCACAGATAAATTAAACAGTCGACCTTTTGGGAATTTACTACCAGGAATCAAATCGATAGCACAATCACAATCCCTATGCGGAGGTAGAGTATCGGACTTGGGCTCATCAAATACATCCCGGTAATCAGACAAGAACTCTGGAACCTCAGAAGGGGTGGATGACGAAATAGTCAGAAATGGGACATCACCATGTACCCCCTGACAACCCAAGCTGGACACAGACATGGATTTCCAATCTAATACTGGATTATGGACTTGTAGCCATGGCAACCCCAACACGACCACATCATGCAGATTATGCAACACCAGAAAGCGAATAACCTCCTGATGTGCAGGAGCCATGCACATGGTCAGCTGGGTCCAGTACTGAGGATTATTCTTGGCCAAAGGCGTAGCATCAATTCCTCTCAATGGAATAGGACACTGCAAGGGCTCCAAGAAAAACCCACAACGCCTAGCATACTCCAAGTCCATCAAATTCAGGGCAGCGCCTGAATCCACAAATGCCATGACAGAATACGATGACAAAGAGCAGATCAAGGTAACGGACAGAAGAAATTTTGACTGTACCGTACCAATGGTGGCAGACCTAGCGAACCGCTTAGTGCGCTTAGGACAATCAGAGATAGCATGAGTGGAATCACCACAGTAGAAACACAGCCCATTCAGACGTCTGTGTTCTTGCCGTTCAACTCTGGTCAAAGTCCTATCGCACTGCATAGGCTCAGGTTTAAGCTCAGGTAATACCGCCAAATGGTGCACAGATTTACGCTCACGCAAGTGTCGACCGATCCGAATGGCCAAAGACATAGACTCATTCAGACCAGCAGGCATAGGAAATCCCACCATGACATCCTTAAGGGCTTCAGAGAGACCTTTTCTGAAAATAGCTGCGAGCGCACCTTCATTCCATTGAGTGAGTACGGACCACTTTCTAAATTTCTGACAATATACCTCTATCTCATCCTGACCCTGACACAGAGCCAGCAAATTTTTATCTGCCTGATCCACTGAATTAGGCTCATCGTACAGCAATCCGAGCGCCAGGAAAAACGCATCAATATTACTTAATGCAGGATCTCCTGGCGCAAGGGAAAATGCCCAGTCTTGAGGGTCGCCACGCAAAAAAGAAATAATAATTCTCACTTGTTGAACTGGGTCACCAGAGGAGCGAGGTTTCAAGGCCAGAAACAGTTTGCAATTATTTTTGAAATTCACAAACTTGGCTCTATCACCATAAAACAAATCAGGAATAGGAATTCTTGGTTCTAACATAGGCTTCTGAACCACCAAATCTTGAATCTTTTGTACATTTATAACGAGATTATCCATTGAAGAGCACAGACCCTGAATGTCCATGTCCACACCTGTGTCCTGAACCACCCAAATGTCTAGGGGAAAAAAAAGGCAAAACACAGTGCAGAGAAAAACAAATGGTCTCAGAACTTCTTTTTTCCCTCTATTGAGAATCATTAGTACTTTGGGCCTCCAGTACTGTTATGATAAGGTAATTCAGTACCACAATGGACATAGAGGTCAGAGTACATACAGTGACCTGACAATAACCCAAAAACATAGAACGAGCTCTGAGACATGGGAACTCTGCTGACCGCAATCCCTAATCCTCTCCAACCACACTAGAGGCAGCCGTGGATTGCGCCTAACGCTCCCTATGCAACTCGGCACAGCCTGAGAAACTAACTAGCCTGAAGATAGAAAATAAGCCTACCTTGCCTCAGAGAAATACCCCAAAGGAAAAGGCAGCCCCCACATATAATGACTGTGAGTTAAGATGAAAAGACAAACGTAGAGATGAAATAGATTTAGCAAAGTGAGGCCCGACTTTCTGAACAGAGCGAGGATAGGAAAGGTAACTTTGTGGTCAACACAAAACCCTACAAAAACCACGCAAAGGGGGCAAAAAGACCCTCCGTACCGAACTAACGGCACGGAGGTACACCCTCTGCGTCCCAGAGCTTCCAGCAAGCAAGAAAAAACAAATAGACAAGCTGGACAGAAAAAACAGCAAACAAAATAGCAAAGCGGAACTAGCTATGCAGAGCAGCAGGCCACAGGAACGATCCAGGAGGAAACAGGTCCAATACTAGAACATTGACTGGAGGCCAGGATCAAAGCACTAGGTGGAGTTAAATAGAGCAGCACCTAACGACTTCACCACATCACCTGAGGAAGGAAACTCAGAAGCCACAGAACCACTTTCCTCCACCAACGGAAGCTCACAGAGAGAATCAGCCGAAGTACCACTTGTGACCACAGGAGGGAGCTCTGCCACAGAATTCACAACATGCCCCATAGATGTGCCATAGTAAGCTGTGCCATATAGTGCTCTGCACCGTTCATTATTGCCCCATAGATGTGCCATATAAAACTGTGCCATATATAATGCTACTGCTGCTGCAATAAAAAAAAAAAACGACACACTCACCTCTCTTGCTTACAGCTCCTCAGCGTCCCATCTCAGCGTCTCTCCGCACTGACTGTTCAGGCAGAGGGCGGTGCGCACACTAGTATGTCATCGCACCCTCTGACCTGAAGTCAGAGCAAGAGAACGCGAAGACAGAGCGGCGCCTGGCGGGTGGAACGGAGACAGGTGAATATGTAATACTTACCTGCTCCCGGCGTCCCTGGCTCCTTCCCCCGGAAAGCTGGTCTCCGGATACCGCAGCCTCTTCCTCTGTCAACGGTCACTGGCACCGCTCATTAGAGAAATGAATATGCGGCTCCACCCATATGGGAGTGGAGTCCATATTCATAACTTTAATGAGCAGTCCCACGTGACCAGTGAACAGGGGAAGAGCTGCAGCACCCGAAGACCGTGGGACAGGCAGGAGGAGCGCCAGGAGCCCCGGAAGCAGGTAAGTATGCCTCAGACCTCTCTCCCCCTCACCCGCTGACCACACCGCCGACCGTGACTTGAGTATAAGCCAAGAGGGGCACTTTCAGCCCAAAAATTTGGGCTGAAAATCTCGGCTTATACTCGAGTATATACGGTAATAGAATCAACGAGTGATTGCGCGCCCTTTGGGTGTGGGCTGTGATTATGGACCATGCAATGGGGTGTAACCATGCAGCAGACTGACCTCGCAATGGGGTGTACCCACGCACCAGACTGGCGTATGTGCAGACTAATAGCAAACATAAATATGTGGTGTACCTCTCCTGCCACTCCTACCTTGTGTATAAAAAAGCTCTGTAGTTAATACTGTTCGGGTAGAGCTATCCGATAGCGCTATCCATGAAGAAAGTGAACAGGTAGAGCTATCCCATAGCCCTCTTTCTAAAGGAAATGAACGGGTAGAGCTATCAGATAGCACTATTTCTCAATGTTCCTGAGCGTAAGCTATTTCACATGGTTGAGTGCATTTGGGATCTGCACCCAAGGTCCTGCTCATGCCCAATGTTTGGTCCGTAGACCGTGGCTAGGAGTTAGTCCCGCTATTGTGTACAAAATTTTTTGGCTTTTCCAATGTTAAAAAGCTTAAAAAAAGACTTCTTTGTACACACAGTTGACAGTAAACCATTTATCAACATTAGGGATAAGTTTACCTTGCTTCTGTGTCTCAAATATTTTGACCCTTATTTGTTGGCTTTTCCTTCCCCTGGAGAAAGCCACATATAACTGCCCATGTGAAAACACTGGGAGCGGCAAATAAATTCCTACAATATCCAAGGACGGTTCCTGAGATTTATTGATGGTCATTGCAAAAGCCAACATGACAGTAAACTGTCGCTGTCGCATCTGGACTGGCAAGTTTTTATCTTTGGAAATCAGGTCAATTCTTGGAATAAGAACTGTCTGACCCTTTGCTTTTCCATTTAAAGCAACGGCATGAATAACATTTGCTTTTAAGATTTTCACATAAAGCCTTGTGCCATTACAAAGGCCACGCTTTCTGTTAAGATTATGCAGGAACATAATTACAGCTCCTGGTTTCAGCTTTAGTTCATGAGGAGGCATCCCAGTGGGATTCAAAGAGTTAAGAAACTCTACAGAGCAATCTGTGAGAATCACACCCTCCTCTTCTGCAATTGTGTCGACGGAGCAATATGTTGAGTGCTCATCTTGAACTTGACAAAGAATTTTGTCATCAATCAATGGCGTAAGAATTGCTTTATTGGCAATTTCTCCTACCGTTGCATTGGTAATCTCAATTGAGTCGCCAAAATAGTTGTAAATAAATCACCCTCTTCAATAAAAGAATTTGGGATTTCAATTGTGTCTTCTGGTAGGCCATATACAACTCTCCAAGTATCAGTAACCATGAGTTGTATCCAACTTCGTCCTGAGATGTTCTCATATTGGCAATTGTATTTGAGTAATAAATAGGGGTTGTATGGAACTACCCATCTATTTTCGATTTCTCACGTTCCTCGCCTTGGTTTACCAGTATTGCGTCGAGGGTACTGTGGGTAACCATCAACATTGTTTCTGTACTAAATTCCTTCGGGAATTTTTTTGCGCATTGACCATCTGTCATGCATATAGCACCAGGTTGATCTTCGCCACATGGGCCATGAATCGTGCTTCATCACTGCCTCATGCAGCTTTGGATTTGCTGTCTCACTTTGGATTTCGGCAGAGACCAATTTGTCAATTATTTCTTTGTCCCTTGGTTTATCTTCCTCTCCAAGGATTAAGAGCATGTGAGCGTGTGGTAGTCCACGCTTTTGAAATTCTATTACATGCACATAGGCAACCACACGGCAAAAAATGTGTTTTTTCAAAATCTTGTTAAGCAGGGCTTGGAGTTTGATTTTAAATACTCGTGCAACCAAATCTGGTCTGAACTCTGGCCTTTGCCATGGTTCTAAGTTTTCAGTAACTTCTTTCCACTTTGGGTTGCAGGTCATTGTAACAAAAAGATCTGGCTTTCCGAATTTTCATGGTGTCTTGGTAATTTTGCTGCATAGCTCTTGGGCTTCCAATGAAAGTGGACAGTAAAATTACTGGTGTCCCAGCTTTTAGCCCTGGATGTAACACAGTATTAAGGATGTCATCCAAAGCGCCGGCATAGCTGTCGACGCGTAATGCCTATTGATTTTGTTTTTTATATTCGATCCTGTCGGATTCAATTTTGACGTAACTGTCAAAGATAAATTGTTGCGTCAACTTTCCAGCATTTATAAGGGGATTGGACTCTTCACAAATGGCGAGCCTGTATGCATAGTACTGCAACAGGGTGATTTTTTTCTTGTCTATCTTGATCCACTGGTAGATGATGGATGGTAGATGAATGTCACCAATTCCTTGATGTTGCACACTTAGGGCAATTGGAGCTGTCAAATTTATTGTCGATCCACTGTCCCCATATGGGAATAGAAGTTGATATGTCATTGCATCACACTTTCTGTGAATAAAGCCGATTTGAACAGTTTGGTTTTCACTTTTGAGGTGAACTCTGATGTCCCTATTAAATGGGGGTTCACCCATTGCATTTTGATAAATTAGAGCTACTTCATTGCAACTTGGTGCACTGGAGCGCCTCTGGTCCTCATTGTAGTCATTTATAAATAACTTTGTTATTTCAAGTGGATTGCAATTTTCTAATTCGGCAATCCTCTCTTCCTCTATTTCAAGTTCCATCATCATTGTGAAGGCTCTTGTGAGTGGGTTAATTGCTTTCATTTTCTCTCCAAGAGATTATAGCAGTGCTGGGAGGCACTTTTAATTTGCTTGACTTCTTGTACTTAATGCTTCTTCGCTGTCCAAGACATAAATCTGTCCAAACTTGGGAGTACTACCCACAGTGGGATGCAATGGGGCAGTTCTGTGGTAAATTTGTCCATGAATTTGAAAACAGTATGGATCATGCCCAGGAGGTGAAGCTACTCGTGCTCCCATTGATGCCAAAGCAAGAGAGCTATTGTATTGCCTTATATTAGTAATAAAGTTTTTGGAGTGCTGATGCTCTCCTTTCAACAACTTGTATAATTCATCTTCCATACGAATGGGACGTAATTGGATGTGCCCTCTCTTTCAGCAGGAAGGGAATGTTTTGTCATGCGCCATTTCGTCTTTTAAATTTTTAGAAATGTCAGTTCGCCAGCATAGTGCTCTTCAATACGTGTCTCATCAATTTGATTGAGAAGTCCTCTAGTGGCAAATGTCACTTGCCGCCGTCGAGTGGCTCTTGCATTTTGGACACGTATTCTATCTTTTTCTCTTTTTTGTGAAATATGTGTATCACTTTGTGCATTGCGTGCTGCTTGTTGTCGTGCAGCATTAGATGCTCTACATGATTCAGTTACTTCATTCATTTCTATTGCTCTGGCTGCCCTCTGTCGGGCTGCATCAGCAGTTCTTCAACAATTTAATTCATCTTCTGTTTCATTAAGACACAGGTTATGCATCCATATTCGATTTGCTCCTCTACGTTCAGCAGCGCGCTCAATTTGATCCATTTTTGCAATGTTGCCTCACACTGTTGCCTCAGTGTTGCCTGAGTGTTGCCTCACAATGTTGCCTCCCAGTGTTGCCTCATAGGCTAACATTCAAAAAAGGCTTATGCCTTAACTCGCTAGGAAGAGCTCCTCTCCTTAGGTATCCATGGTTACGCCCAGGCAGTTAGCTGCTACTGGTAGTAACTATGGATACCTAAGTTACTGTTCAGCTATGGATGACTCATTTTGCACAGACCCACGGACACGTCCAAATTTAGTATATTGATAATAAGGTTCTGATCTGATGGCAAACTTTAACCAGGGCCGACTGTTGCGGCAGGCAGACCAGGTAGTTGCCTAGGGCCCCCTCTCCCCCAGGGGCCCCAGCCAGCTGCCTGCCACCAGTGCCAACTCCCCCCACTAGCGCCAACTGCCCCCACCAGTGCCGACACATTCAACTATGCCGACTTATTCAACTATACCCAGTTCAATGCAATGATGGAGGAGAGAGCGTCAGATGATGCTCCCTATCCCATCATTCCCCTCTTGCCTCTGACACTGAGGGTGCATGATGACATCACATCATCGTGTACCTGCTGTGTGCTGGGCACACTGCAGCTGCTGAGACCGGAGCCAGAGCCTGGAGCAGTGCGGGGCACGAAGACAAGTGAGGATTGTGTTTTTAATATATGAATGAGTGAGGGGGGTCAGCTACATTATAATCTATGGTGGGGCTGTATTATAATCTATGGGGGCTGTATTATATTCTATTGGAGCTGTATTATACTCTGTGTGGGCTTACATTATACATTATATTCTAAGAGGATCCTGTATTAGATACCATGGTGACCTACACTATATTCTATGGGGGGCTGTATTAGATTCTGTGGGGGCCTACATCATCGGGTACCTGCTGTGTGCCACATATTCATGTGCTGCTCCATCCTGCGCCCCCATCCTGTCATGTGCTGCTCCATCCTGCATCCCCATCCTGCCATGAGCTGCTCCATCCTGCGTTTCCATCCTGTCATGTGCTGCTCAATCCTGCGTCCCCATCCTGTCATGTGCTGCTCCATCCTGCGTCCCCATCCTGTCATGTGCTGCTCCATCCTGCGTCCCCATCCTGTCATGTGCGGATCCTGTACACATGCTACCTGATTCCTTTCCGTCGCCATTTTCTTGGTCCTCCTGCTGCTGGGATCGGCGCCATGTGCGGATCCTGTGCACACGCTACCTGATTCCTTTCCGCTGCCATTTTCTTGGTCCTCCTGCTGCCGGGATCGGCGCCTGCGCAGTCCGTGCTTTCTGGCGCCATTTTCTTGAAGACACACTGCAGGAGAGAACGATGCTGGAGAGAAGAAATGAATAGCGGCTTCAGCACCACATGCAGGGGACAGCGCTTAACTCTAGCGCTGCCTCCTGCACGGTCCGTGTGGTCCTCAGTCGGCACACGGGCGGCACACGGGCGGCACACGGCTGCCGCACGTGTGCCACATTGATGTTTAATGTAAGCACACGGACACAGATAATTCCGGTACCGATTTTTCCGGTACCGGAATTATCTGGACGAGTGAGACTGGCCTAATACGATAAATTCCCAACCCCCACAGTTTTAAGCGTGCCCTAAAAACACATTTGTTCAGACTGGACTACAGCCTCAATGCCTTAACCTAACTATCCCTGTGTGGCCCATTCAAAAAACTTAAACGATAATCAGGTTCCCCGTATCATGTTCTCATACACTTTATGCATTTAATAGCCCTCTGTGTTAGGACTGGCGGAACGCACCAAATATACATAAGATGCGTTCGCAGTCCGGGGTCCACCGTGAAGAGCAGACACCTGCTGCTCGGTAATGGCGGATTATATGGCAATATTAAGAGAAGACACACACGGGTCAGCTTCACCCGGTATGAAGGAAGCGAACCCTGTTGTGTCACAGGGCCGCGATACTGCACAGAGAGCGCAAGCAAGGAGTCATACAACTCTGTCCCAAGACTCAGGGTCAGAGTCCCTCGAGACCTCTTGCACTCGACACTGATACAGTGATGTCAGGATTAGACTTAAAAATAGATTTAGCGCACTGGGTGCGCACAGAGCCGCGCAGGCGAACACCACTAACCGCCCTAACTGGGGACAGGTAAGCGCACTGGTTTTGCACGGTGCCGCACTTGCTAACACTGCTGATTGACGCTATAGATTGTGCCTGGTGCTGGATGGCACTAACTGGCGCTAGACAGGTCCAACATTTGCAAGCATTCATTAATACTAGGGATGGGAATGATTCAGAGCTTTCACCAGAACAGGCATACATCCACACGCACAATAATTGATTTTTACTAACCTTTTATAGCTGTAGCTCTCCAGGACCTTCCTAGTGATGCAAAATGAGCCGCTACAAGACCTGAGCATGTGACGCCTAACCTCCAATGAGAGTTCGACCCGTTGTTCCTTCCTGGGGAAAGGCCTGGCTATTCACTGCCTGCGTTGAGAAACACGTGATGGTGTCTCCGCAGCTCCTCCACATGCATTTGCATATTTGGGGGCAGTGTTCTGGATCACTGCGTTGAGAAACACGTGATGGTGTCTCCGCGGTGTTGGATGTTTTGGTCTCCACGAGGTCAATCCTCCGTGCCTTTATAGACTTTCTACTAGGCACTGCTCCTGATAGCCAGTTTCCTACTCCACACTGATGAGGGGGAAAAACCCCGAAACAGTTGTCTGTGGATGGATACCATGCCTGGCATAGGTGGTTTTCCTTTATTGGATGCTGCCCTTCCCTTGGTTGTTCCTTCCCGGGGAAAGGCCTGGTTATTCACTGCCTGCATTGAGAAACACGTTATGGTGTCTCCGCAGCTCCTCTACTTGCAAATATTGGTGCAGCTACAGGACTTGGGTAAACCCACCACGAAGTCCAACCCTACCATTTCCCAGGGCCTGTCCACCACCGGCAGGGGGTAAAGTGACGCAGCAGGCCATTGTCGGGGGGGAATTATTCTTGGCGCAGGAGACACATGCCCAAATATAGTCTCTGATGTCAAGGGCCATATGCGGCCACCAGTACGTCCTCGCCAGGAGCTCAGATGTCCTCTTAGTCCCAAAATGTCCACCCACCCTGGAGGAGTGGGCCCAGGAGAGAATCTCCAGTCACAAATTAGGTGGAACAAACATCTTCCCTGGAGGCACAGACTCTAGTGAAACCGTGGCCACAGTTCTCAGGCTCTCAGAAGGGACAATAAGCCGAGGTCCCTCCTCTGATGACACTAAGGAGTGGGAGAGAGTGTCGACATGAGTGTTCTTCTCCCCCAGAGAGAAAATGGAGGGTGAAGTGGAAGCGGGAGAAGAGCAGGGACCATCTGGCCTGGGGAGAGTTTAGCTGCTTGGGAGTTTGTAAATATACCAAATTTTTGTGGTCGGTTAATACTTGGAAGGGATAGCGAGCCTCCTCCAGGAGGTGTCTCCAGTCCGAAAAGGCCAACTTCATGGCTAGCAACTCCCTGTCCCCGATGGATTTATTCCTCTGTGCAGGTGAGAAGGTCTTGGAGAAGAAGAAGCAAGGATGCTTCCGACATTGATCATACTTCTGGAAGAGGACTGCTCCAGCACCGACAGAAGAGGCATTCACCTCCATGATAAATGGTTTAACAACATGGGGCGATGTAAAATGGGAGCGCTAGTGAAGTGTGACTTGACAGAGAGGAAGGCTTTGGAGATCTCCTCCGACAATAATTTGGGATTATCTCCCTTCTTGGTGAGGGCAACCAGGGGAGCTACCAAGGTTGAGAAGGGGGAATGAACTGGAGAAAATAGTTGATGAACACCATAAAGTGCTGCACCGCTTTGAGAGAATGGGGTTCCTGCCAGTCCATCACAGCCTGTAGCTTGGCAGGATCCATGGCCAACCCCCGGGTTGATATAACCAAGGAAAGGCAAGGACTCTTGCTCAAACACACACTTCTCCAGACTTTGCAAACATCTCTCCGGTGGGAGTCTATATCTGGAGAATAGATGAGAATATCATCCAGACAGACTACAACTGAGGTGGTGAGCATATCCCAGAAAATATCTTTCACAAAGTCTTGGAAAATGGCAGGAGAATTAAAGAGCCCGAAGGGCATCACCAAGTATTCATAGTGCCCATCCCTGGTGTTAAATGCCGTCTTCCATTCGTCCCCCTCACGGGTGTGAATCAGGTTGTAAGCACCCCGCAGATCAAGCTTAGTAAATACCCTCGTCCCCGCACCCTATCAAAGAGCTCGGATATAAGTGGCAGAGGGTACTTATTCTTAATGGTTATGGCATTAAGACCCCTGTAGTCTATGCAGGGACGTAATTCTCCATTCTTCTTCTGCACGAAGAAGAACCCAGCCCCTGCGGGTGACACTGACTTGCTAATGAATCCCCTTGCCATATTCTCCTGGATGTACTGAGACATTGCCTCCATCTCCGGGAGAGATAACGGATAGTCTCAACCCCGGGGAGGCTCAGCACCAGGCAAGAGGTCAATAGAACAGTCATAGGGGCAATGAGGCGGAAGAGTCTCTGCAGCCCTTTTGGGGAACACATCCGCATAGGGCCAATAGTGCTTGGGGAGAGAGGAAAAATCTACGGGTACCTCAGTAGTAGCAACCTGAATGCACTCCCTCTGACATCTACCCTCACAAAATTCACTCCATCCCAAAATACTCCCTGTGGACCACTCAATATGAGGGGAGTGGTACCGTAGCCAAGGTATCCCTAACAGGACATCATCAATTCCCTCAGGAATGACAAGAAAAGAGATAATCTCCTGATGAGATGGTGACATAGAA
This sequence comes from Ranitomeya imitator, assembly GCF_032444005.1. Taxonomy (NCBI): domain Eukaryota; kingdom Metazoa; phylum Chordata; class Amphibia; order Anura; family Dendrobatidae; genus Ranitomeya; species Ranitomeya imitator. The sequence goes on along the minus strand of NC_091286.1, from coordinate 222,813,933 downwards.
AGAGTAAATGGGATGGTCTGGTGTGTTATCTGTGAGGGCAGTGTCGACCCATTCACCACTCGTGCAGTCACTGGTTTGGCAGGCATCACCAGGGGTATTGCGTGCCATTGAGTGAAGGCAGAAGACATGAAGTTGCCCTCCACCTCAGAATCCACGCAAAGCTCTACCGTAAGAGTGGATTGGCCTACGGTAATTGTCCCCTTGAAGGACAATTTGGAGGAAAACGTCACCATGTCTAGTATACCTCCTCCTACAACCACTAGACGCTGATGTTTTCCCGACCACTGGGAACATTTTCTGACATAATGTCCCGACTGCTGGCAGACAGGACAGACCTTGAGTACACAAGCGGTCCAGGACTTAGACCCAGCTCGTGTCACCTCCATGGTCTCATGTGGATTTGCCACCTGGACCAGAAATTCCAGAGGTTTGGTGAAGGTGGGAGCCAGCCGAAACCTCTGCCTACACTGGGCTCACTCCAATCTTTGCTCGTTAAAGCGAAGGTCGATGTGGGTAGATATTGCTATTAGCTCCTCCAGCGTGGCAGGAATCTCCATAGTGGCCAAGGCATCCTTCACATGGTCAGCTTGTCCCCTCCAGAATACAGGGATGAGGACTTTATCCGGCCACTCCAGCTCAGATGCCAAAGTCCAGAAGTGGACAGCAAAATGGCTGAAATGGATGAACCCTGTGTCAATGCCAGCAGTTATAGCATCGTATCATGGGTGACATGAGGTCCCAAAAAGACCTGCTTCAGAGTGATCAAGAACCATGGAGCACTCTGCACCACATGATTATTGCGCTCCCACAGCGGCGTAGCCCACTCCAACACCCTGTCTGACAGGAAGGATATAATAAATCCCACCTTAGCCCGCTAGATGGGAAAATGTACAGCCAGGAGCTCAAGATGTATAGCACACTTGCGCACGAATCCCCTACACAGCTTACTGTCACCAGCAAACTTGTCTAGCAACGGAAGACGGGATAATGTCGGAGCAGGGGTGGCAGTGGACAAACTAGCTGCAGCCACGCTAGCAGCCTGAACAGCAACTGCAGTAACATCCACAGCTCAGCTTGTGCGCTCGAGAGCTGCCAACCTGCACTCCAGCTGCTGGATGTACCGCTGTAGTCGTTGTTCATCCACCATTACTAGCCAGACCCTGGCACTAGTATAATGTTAGGACTGGCGGAACGCACCAAATATAAATAAGAGGCGATATAAGATGCCTTCGCAGTCCGGGGTCCACCGTGCAGAGAAGACACCTGCTGCTCGGTAATGGTGAACCATATGGCGGTATTAAGAGAAGACACACACGGGTTAGCTTCACCTGGTATGAATGAAGTGAACCCTGTTGCGTCATGGCCACGATACCGCACAGAGAGCTCAAGCAAGGAGTCACAGAACTCTGCCCCAAGACTCAGGGTCAGAGTCCCTCGAGACCTCTTGGGCTCGACACCGCTACAGTGGTGTCAGGATTAAACTAATAAAAAATTTTGCACACTGGGCGAACATCAGTAACCGCCCTAACTAGGGACAGGTAAGCGCACTGGTTGCACCCGCACAGTGCCGCACTGGCTAACGCTGCTTATTGATGCTATAAACTGTGCCTGGTGCTGGATGGCACTAACTGGCGCTAGACAGCTCCAACATTCGCGAGCATTCATCAACACTAGGGATGGGAATGATTCGGAGCTTTCACCAGAACAGGCATACATCCATACAACCAATAATTGATTCAAGCTAGCGCATGGCTATGCGGCCATGCGGACCTTTTATAGCTGTAGCTCTCCACGACCTTCCTAATGATCCAATAGGAGCCGCTACGGGACCTGAGCATGTGACCACTGACCTCCAATGAGAGGTCGACCCATGGGCATGCTCAGTAGGGGAAAAGCAGGACATAGTCCCTGGAATGTCTACTTGCCACTGATCAGTGCAGGCTACAAGGGCTGAGCCTGGAAAAGCAGCAGTAACCAAGTGCACAGTATCAGCTTGAGCCAGATGCTGGGGTTGATATCTTTGCTGAGCAGGTTCCACTGTGGCTGGAGAAGAATGGGAGACTGCAGTGGACGAGGTTCGAGATTCCCCCTGTTCAGCGGCAGGAACTCGACACCTAACACTCTGTGTCTGTACTGTTACATATTTAGGTTGTTAACTGGTTCATGCAGTTTTACAGGAATACTAGTGTTGAGCGATACCTTCCGATATCCAAAAGTATCGGTATCAGATTGGATCGGCCGATATTCAAAAAATATTAGATATCGCTGATACCGATACCAATGCAAGTCAATGGGACCAAAATATCGGAACTAAAATAAACCCTTTCTTTCCTTGTAGGTTAATTCTACATGAAGGAAAACAACTAAGAATAATGTAGGATGTATTGGGGGAGGTGGAGGAGACATTAAAGGCATAGAGGTTTAGCCCAATCAAATGGAATAGCAGAAATTAATTTTTTTTTAAGACTTTTGGAGTTACAAAGCTATTGACTATGTTATGATTTTTTATATTTAGTCAGATATTTATGTTTCACTACTTCCGTGCTCTTCACCATCTTTTTAATTTCTCCCACACTTTCTTCATCATCCTCAGCAGCATCATCTTTTCCATCAACTTCTCCTTCACCTCATTCATCTTCTTCTTCTTCACCTTCTTCATATTATTTATTTTTACATTCTTCATATTCTTTTTATTCAACTATTATTCTTCATAATCAACTTCTTCATCTTCTTCTTCATCATATTCTTATTTGTGACAGCCAGGCCTTCCCGTAGTTGTTATCTATAAAAGTTTGAAGATTACAACTTCTATTCACAAAAGATTTGTCCGCACTCAGTTTGGCCTGCAGCAGCAGGTTTTTTCCAGGGGCACCACGAGGAGGAACGGACTCACCCCCATACACTGCTTAGTCTTCTTCTGCTTATAATTTAGATAATATATTTTGCTCAGATTTTTAGTCTTATGCTTAATCAATAAATCTGAAGACACTGCGGGGCGTGATCTCGGGTAGGGTGGCCGCACTGGCGCAGCCAGCCTGACAACAAATGATGTCTGAAGATGGGCAGCGCTAACTGCGCAGGGCCAAGGGATAACATAACAGCGCAGGCTCGGGACAGATTCAAACAATGCTGAGGAGGTGGTGCACGGCGCCAAGGGGGTGTGAATGACAGCTGTGCTGCGTCTCATTAAGAAAGAAAGACCAGCCTTTGGGAAGGTTTCAGGGTATGAGGGGACACATTTTATAAGTGTTAACTTCAGCGTGTGCAAGGAGCATATTGAAAAGAGGCACCTTTTCCTTGTGCAGCATTAGTGCCGCACATGGTGGCTCTTTTAGTTACAAACGCCTTGGGGGGGACAGGTTCCCTTTAATATCTGTTGTTGTGTTAGCGTGGCGGTCGCAGGACACATTTCCGGCTACACAGCAGGGGAACATCTGACGTTACTGAATCCCACTGACACAAGAGCGAGTGTTTTTCTCTGTGCAGCCAGCAATTCTGAGCACCAACTGGCGGTATTGGAGCCCAGGGAACCCAGGAGGAGCAGAGTGTAGGCCGAGGCCTGCACTGGAGGCAGTTTAATGTCTGTTGTGTCAGCGTGGCGGTCGCAGGACACATTGCCAGCTACACAGCAGGGGAACAGCTGGCGTTACTGAACCCCACTGACACATGAGTGAGTGTTTTTCACTGTGCAGCCAGCAATTCTGAGCACCAACTGGTGGTTTTGGAGCCCAGCAAATCCAGGAGGAGCAGAGTGTAGGCTGAGGCCTGCACTGGAGGCAGTTTAATGTCTGTTGTTGTGTCTGCCTGGCGGTCGCAGGACACGTTGCCGGCTACACAGCAGGGGAACAGCTGGCGTTACTGAACCCCACTGACACAGTGGCGAGTGTTTTTATCTGTGCAGCCAGCACTTCCGAGCACCAACTGGCGGTATTGGAGCCCAGGGGATCCAGGAGGAGCAGACTGTAGGCCGAGGCCTGCAATGGAGTCAGTATAATATCTGTTGTGTCAGCGTGGTGGTCGCAGGACACATTGCTGGCTACACAGCACGGGAACAGCTGGTGTTACTGAACCCCACTGACATATGAGCGAGTGTTTTTCTCTGTGCAGCCAGCACTTCTGAACACCAACTGGCGGTATTGGAGCCCAGGGAATCCAGGAGGAGCAGAGTGTGGGCCGAGGCCTGCAATGGAGGCAGTTTAATATCTGTTGTGTCAGCGTGGCAGTCGCAGGACACATTGCCGGCTACACAGCAGGGGAACAGCTGGCGTTCCTGAACCCCACTGACACATGAACGAGTGTTTTTCTCTGTGCAGCCAGCACTTCTGAGCACCAACTGGTGGTATTGGAGCCCCGGGAAAGCAGGAGGAGCAGACTTTAGTTTTTGCCACACACACAGCAGGGGAGCAGCTGGTGATACTGAACCCCAATAACACGGCAGCAAGTGTTGACTGTGTAGAGAGCACTTCCGGGCAACAACTGGCGGTTTTGAAGCCCAGGGAAAGCAGGAGGAGCAGACTTTAGTTTTTGCCGCACACACAGCAGGGGAGCAGCTGGCGTTACTGAACTCCAATAACACAGAAGTGAGTGTTTTTCTCTGTGCAGACAGCACTTCCGGGCAACAACTGGCAGTGTTGAAGCCCAGGGAAAACAGGAGGAGCAGACTTTAGTTTTGCCGCACACACAGCAGAGAAGCAGCTGGCATTACTGAACCCCACTAACACAGGAGCGAGTGTTTTTCTCTGTGCAGACAGCACTTCCGGGCAACAACTGACAGTGTTGAAGCCCAGGGAAAGCAGGAAGACCAGACTTTAGTTTTTGCTGCACACACAGCAGGGGAACAGCTGGCGTTGCTGAACCCCAATAACAGAGGAGCAACTGTTGACTGTGCAGACAGCACTTCTGGGCAACAACTGGTGGTGTGGAAGCCCAGGGGAAGCAGGAGAAGCAGAGAGTAGGCCGAGGCCTAATTGTAGCAAGTTGAAAGGGAACCTTTAACCCCCCCAGGAGTTTGTAACTGAAAGAGCCACCTTGTGTAGCAGTAATGCTGCAAAAGGAAAATGTGGCTCTTTTAATTATGCTCATTGCAAACACAGAACTAAACACTTCTAAAATGTGTCCCCTGATACCGTGAAACTATCCCGAAGGTGGGACTTTCCTTCGTAATGGGATGCAGCACAGCCGTCATTCCTACCCACTTGGCGCCGTGCTCTTAAGCATTGTTTGAATCTGTCTTGTAGCCTGCGCTGTTATGTTCAACCTTGGCCATGCGCAGTTAGCGCTGCCCATCTTCTGACATTTGGTGTCAGGCTGACTGTGCCTGTGGGGCCGCGCTGCCCAAGAAACCGCCTCACAGTGTCTTCTGATTTAATCACACTGCGGGCCTGGGATTCATGGGCATGCGCAGTGCATATCTTCGCCTTTCACTCACTTCCTTCCGGCTTCTTCAGACTGTGCGGCGTCACGGCCGTGGCATGCTATTAGGGATCAGCTGACGGCGCACAGTCTGAAGAAGGCAGAGGGAGATGAGTGAGAACCTGAGTTGAAGATATGCACTGTGCATGCCCATGAATCCCAGGCCCGCAGTTTGATTAAATCAGAAGACACTGCGAGGCGGGATCTCAGGCAGCGTGGCCACACAGGCACAGTCCGCCTGACACCAAATGATGTCAGAAGAGGGGCAGCGTTAACTGCGCATGGCCAAGGTTGAACATAACAGCGCAGGCTACGGGACAGATTCAAACAACGCTGAGGAAGCAGCGCCTGGCGCCAAGGGGGTAAGAATGACGGCTGCGTTCCTGTTGTGAATTCCGCTCTTGGGCTCCCTCCGGTGGTTGTAAGTGGCACTTTTGTGAGTCCTGCTCTTGGGCTCCCTCTTGTGGTTTCAAGTGGTATGGCTGCTCCTTGGATTTAGCTGTCAGCAGCTGCTTCCACTCATTGTCTTTTCTGCTCTGCTATTTATGTCTGGCTCTTTCCTTCAGCCAGTGCCACTTGTAAATGGTTTCTGGTTGGATTCACATCTCTTTGGATTTCCCTGTTATCCTAACCAGCTCAGCAAAGCTAAGTTCTTACTTGCTCTTTTCTGTCCACAGATTGTGGACTTATCCATTCTGTGCTTTCTATGTTTGTCCAGCTTATCAGTATGAATTTAATTCTGTCTTGCTGGAAGCTCTGGGAAGCAGAGTTACCCTCCACACCTTTAGTCAGGTGTGGAGATTTTTGTAAACTCTGCGTGGATTTTTGTAGTGTTTTATACTGACCGCACAGTATTCCATCCTGTCCTATCTATTTAGCTAGACTGGCCTCCTGTGCTCAACCTGGTTTCATTCTGTGTATGTCTTTTCCTCTCCACTCACAGCCATTATTTGTGGGGGGCTAATCTATCCTTTGGGGATTTTCTCTGAGGCAAGATAGTTTTCCTGCTTCTATCTTTAGGGGTAGTTAGCTCTTAGGCTGTGTCGAGGTGCATAGGGAGAGTTAGGAGCATCCCACGGCTACTTCTAGTGTTGTGTTGAGCTTAGGGACTGCGGTCAGTACAGATACCACTTCCTTCAGAGCTCGTTCCATGTTGCTCCTAAACCACCGCATCATAACACATTCCGTCTCATTAGGAAGGAAAGTTGCACCTCCGGGCCGTTTTCACGATGTGAGGGGACAAATTTTATAAGAGTTAAGTTCAGCATGTGCAAGGAGCATAACTAAAAGAGCCACCATTACTGCTGCACAAGGTGGCTCTTTCAGTAACAAACGCCTGGGGAGGGGACAGGTTCCCTTTAATTTCAGTTGTAGTGTCAGCGTGGCGGTCGCAGGACACATTGCCGGATACAGAGCTGGGGATCAGCTGACGTTACTGAAACCCAATAACACTTGGTCATGTCTTTTGACTGTGCAGACGGCACTTCTGAGCAACAACTGGTGGTGTTGGAGCCCAGGGATTACAGTTCAGGTGGTAGAAACATGAACGCAACAGGAGACCTGGATACTGTAGCCAACTAATTTTTTAATCTGGAAGAGGAGTTGCAAATTCCTGCGAGATCAAGGCCTTGTTCATTTTCAGAAAAGTTATTTTCAGAAAACGTTATCGGAGGATAATCGCATGCGACGTTCTGTTAGTACACCACCTGCGGCACTAAAGACGCGTTCTGATAATACATTAGCAGCAGGGCAAGCCAGCACCTCCAATGCATACTGGCTAAGCCCTGGCCATGTATCCAGCTTAGAGACCCAATACTTGAAGGGGGAAGAGCCGTCTGGGAGTACACTGAGAGGGCAAGCCATGTAGTCTGTCACCATCTGACGGAAACGTTGCCTCCTGCTGACTGGAGCCGTCTGTGATGGTGTAGACCTTTGTGGCGGGCACACAAAAGTTTGCCACAGTTGGGCCATACTGGTCTTGCCTTGTGCTGAGGCACTGCTTCTGCTCCCTGTTTGTGCTGACCTTCCTCCACTGCCTCGATGCACTGAACTGCTTTGTAAAGCACTAGCAGCACTGCTCTCAGTTGGACAGGAGAAGATGATGGAATGCACCAGTGTGTCTTGGTACTCCCGCATTTTACGCTCCCGGTTCAACGGTGTTATGAGGGTTTGTAAGTTATCCCAGTAGCGTGGATCTAGGAGGGTGTACATCCAATAATCAGCCGTGTTGAGAATGTGGGCGATGCGGCGGTCGTTTCTCAGGCACTGCAGCAGGAAATCCACCATGTGCTGCAAACTGCCAACTGGCCAAGAAACGCTGTCCTCTGCTTGAGGCGTGATCTCTGCCTGCTCTGCATTACCCCACCCTCGCTCTACACACTGACTACTTGAGAATTGTGTAACTCCCTCCTCTGGACCGATGTCTTCCTCCTCCATTGACTCCTCCTCATCCTCCTCACAAAGTGTCCCCTGCGTAGGCCTTTGTGAGGAACCACGTTGCGCTGACTGTCCAGAAGAAGATGGAATTGGTGACTCCTCATCCTCCACCTCTTCCACAACATCATCCCATAGAGCTTGCAGTGTTCTTTCAAGCAGGTAGATAAGGGGGACAGTCATGCTGACAAGTGCATCATCTGCACTCGCAATCCGCATGGATTCATCGAAGGCACGCAAAACCCGGCAGACGTCCTTCATAGTGGCCCACTCAGTGGTTATGAAGTCTGAACGGCGCGCAGTGCGACTTCTTTGCGCCTGACGCAGCTGGTACTCCATTACCGCTTGCTGCTGCTCACACAACCGCTCCAACATATGTAACGTGGAATTCCACCTGGTGGGTAGGTCACATATGATTCAATGTTCCGGAAGGAGGAATCGGTGCTGCAGAGCTGCAATGCGCGATCTTGCCATGCTGGAACGCTGCAAGTGAGCACACTCTAGGCGGACCTTGTGCAGCAGTGCATCAAGATCCAGATAGTCCCTCAAAAAACTCTGCATTACCAAGTTGAGCACATGTGCCAGACATGGGATGTGAGTGAGGTTGCCTAGGGCCAGAGCTGCCACCAGATTTCAGCCATGGTCACACACTACCATGCCTGCCTGGGGATTTGCTGGCACAAACCACATGTCGCTCTCCTGCTTGATGGCATTCCAGAGCTCCTGTGCTGTGTGGCTTCGATTTCCCAAAGAAATTAATTTCAGAACGGCCTGTTGACGTTTGGCCATGGCTGTGCTCATATCGGTCATGACAGGTAAGCGTTCACGAGTCAAGGTGGAGCTAGACCGTGACAGCTCCTGCAGCGATGATTCTGAGGAACTGGAGTATGAGGAGGAGGCAATGTGTACAGACTGGATTCCTGCAATCCTTGGAGTTGGCAGAACACGTCCTGCGCCACTCGTACGATCTGTATCCGGCTCCACAACATTAACCCAATGGTCAGTGAGGGAAATGTATTGCCCCTGTCCATGGTGACTGGTCCACTCATCTTGCTACTGACGGTGTTCAGTAGCGCGTGTTTTATGTGTCCCTCCACATGCTTTTGCAGGGCAGGGACGGCTTGCCTGCTGAAATAAAAGCGGCTGGGCACATTTTATTGTGGGACTGCCAATGCCATCAAGTTACGGAAGGTGTCAGTCTCCACCAGCCTGAATGACAGCATTTCAAGGGACAGTAGTTTTGCAATGCCAGCATTCAGAGCCTGTGCTTGGGGGTGGTTGTTGTGAATTCTGTGGCTGAGTTCACTTCTGTGGTCACAAGTGGTATTGCAGTCTCTGGGCTTCCTCCCTCAGGTGTTTTGGTGAGCTCGTTGGCTGCCTTGCTATTTAGCTCCACCTGAGTCTGTCTTCCTTGCTCCTTGTCAATGTTCCAGTGTTGGATCTGAGCTACTGCATCTTTCCTTGGGCCTGCTGCTCTGCTAGATAAGTGCTTCTAGTTTGTTTTCTGTTTTTTCTGTCCAGCTTGCTATTAACTTTTGCTGGAAGCTCTGAGAAGCAAAGGGGTGCACCGCCGTGCTGTTAGATCGGCACGGTGGGTCTTTTTGCCCCTTTGCGTGGTTTTCGTTTTAGGGTTTTTTGTAGACTGCATAGTTCTCTTTGCTATCCTCGCTCTGTCTAGAATATCGGGCCTCACTTTGCTGAATCTATTTCATTCCTACGTTTGTCTTTTCATCTTGCTAACAGTCATTATATATGGGAGGAAGCCCAGAGACTGCAATACCACTTGTGACCACAGAAGTGAACTCAGCCACAGAATTCACAACAGTACAAGGAGCCTCACCAATGATTCCCAATAGAGGGAAAAAAGAAATCCTGACATCATTTTTTTTTCTTAGCTCTGTCTTCAGTCTTTTTTTTCCCCTAGACATTAGAGTGCTTCAGGACACAGCTGTGGACATGGATATTCAGGCTCTGTGCTCCTCAATGGATAATCTCGTTGTAAATGTACAAAAGATTCAAGATACTATTGATCAGAAATCGATGCTAGAACCAAGAATTCCGATTCCTGATTTGTTTTTTGGTGACAGAACTAAGTTCCTGAGCTTCAGAAATAATTGTAAGCTATTTTTGGCCTTGAAACCTCATTCTTCTGGTAATCCTATTCAACAGGTTTTGATTATTATTTCTTTTTTGCGCGGCGACCCACAGGACTCGGCGTTTTCTCTTGCACCAGGAGATTCTGCATTGAGTAATGTTGATGCATTTTTCCAGGCGCTGGGATTGCTTTACGATGAGCCTAATTCAGTGGATCAAGCTGAGAAAAATCTGCTGGCTTTATGCCAGGGTCAGGATGATGTAGAAGTATATTGCCAGAAATTTAGGAAATGGTCAGTACTCACTCTGTGGAATGAATCTGCACTAGCGGCTTTGTTCAGAAAGGGTCTCTCTGAAGCTCTTAAGGATGTAATGGTGGGATTTCCTATGCCTGCTGGTTTGAATGAGTCTATGTCCTTGGCCATTCAGATCGGTCGTCGCTTGCGCGAGCGTAAATCTGTGCACCATCTGGCGGTATTGTCTGAGAGTAAGCCTGAGCCTATGCAGTGCGACAGGACTATGACTAAAGTAGAACGGCACGAACACAGACGTCTGAACAGACTGTGTTTCTATTGTGGTGATTCTACTCATGCTATTTCTAATTGTCCTAAACGCACTAGGCGGTTCGATAGCTCTGCCGTTATTGGTACTGTACAGTCCAAATTCCTTTTGTCCATTACCTTAATGTGCTCTTTGTCATCATATTCTGTCATGGCGTTTGTGGATTCAGGCGCTGCCCTGAATCTGATGGATTTGGATTATGCTAAACGTTGTGGATTTTTCTTGGAGCCTTTGCGGTGTCCTATTCCGTTGAGAGGAATTGATGCTACACCTTTGGCCAAGAATAAGCCTCAGTACTGGGCCCAGCTGACCATGTGCATGGCTCCTGCACATCAGGAAGTTATTCGCTTTTTGGTACTGCATAATTTGCATGATGTGGTCGTGTTGGGGTTGCCATGGCTACAAACCCATAATCCAGTATTGGATTGGAACTCTATGTCGGTAACCAGCTGGGGTTGTCAGGGAGTACATGGTGATGTTCCATTTTTGTCTATTTCGTCATCCATTCCTTCTGACATCCCAGAGTTCTTGTCGGACTTTCAGGATGTATTTGAAGAGTCCAAGTCTGATGCCCTACCTCCGCATAGGAATTGTGATTGTGCTATCGATTTGATTCCTGGTAGTAAATTCCCTAAGGGTCGTTTATTTAATTTGTCCGTACCTGAACACACCGCTATGCGCAGTTATGTGAAGGAGTCCCTGGAGAAGGGACATATTCGCCCATCGTCGTCACCATTGGGAGCAGGGTTCTTTTTTGTAGCCAAGAAGGATGGTTCGCTAAGACCGTGTATTGATTACCGCCTTCTTAATAAGATCACTGTTAAGTTTCAGTATCCCTTGCCATTGATTTCTGACTTGTTTGCTCGGATTAAGGGGGCTAGTTGGTTTACTAAGATTGATCTTCGTGGTGCGTATAATCTGGTGAGAATCAGGCAGGGAGATGAATGGAAAACGGCATTTAATACGCCCGAGGGTCATTTTGAGTATCTGGTGATGCCGTTCGGACTTGCCAATGCTCCATCTGTTTTTCAGTCTTTTATGCATGACATTTTCCGTGAGTATCTGGATAAATTCTTGATTGTTTACTTGGATGACATTTTGATCTTCTCAGATGATTGGGAGTCTCATGTGAAGCAAGTCAGAATGGTTTTCCAGGTACTGCGTGCTAATTCCTTGTTCGTGAAGGGATCTAAGTGTCTCTTCGGTGTGCAGAAAGTTTCATTTTTGGGGTTCATCTTTTCCCCTTCTACTATCGAGATGGATCCGGTTAAGGTTCAGGCCATCCAGGATTGGACTCAGCCGACATCTCTAAAAAGTCTGCAGAAATTCCTGGGCTTTGCTAGTTTTTATCGTCGCTTCATCTGTAATTTTTCTAGCATTGCCAGACCATTGACCGATTTGACCAAGAAGGGTGCTGATTTGGTTAATTGGTCTTCTGCTGCCGTGGAAGCTTTTCAGGAGTTGAAGCGTCGTTTTTGCTGTGCCCCTGTGTTGTGTCAACCTGATGTTTCTCTTCCGTTCCAGGTCGAGGTTGATGCTTCTGAGATTGGTGCAGGGGCGGTTTTGTCACAGAGAGGTTCTGGTTGCTCAGTGTTCAAACCATGTGCTTTCTTTTCCAGGAAATTTTCTGCTGCTGAGCGTAATTATGATGTGGGCAACCGAGAGTTGCTGGCCATGAAGTGGGCATTCGAGGAGTGGCGTCATTGGCTTGAGGGTGCTAAGCATCGCGTGGTGGTTTTGACTGATCATAAGAACCTTACTTATCTTGAGTCTGCCAAGCGCTTGAATCCTAGACAGGCCCGTTGGTCGTTATTTTTTGCTCGTTTTGATTTTGTGATTTCATACCTTCCGGGCTCTAAAAATGTGAAGGCGGATGCTCTGTCTAGGAGTTTTGTGCCCGACTCTCCGGGGTTATCTGAGCCGGCGAGTATCCTCAAGGAAGGAGTCATTGTGTCTGCCATCTCCCCTGATTTGCGGAGAGTGTTGCAGAAATTTCAGGCTAATAAACCTGATCGTTGTCCGGCCGAGAAACTGTTCGTCCCTGATAGGTGGACTAGTAAAGTTATCTCTGAACTTCATTGTTCGGTGCTGGCCGGTCATCCAGGAATCTTTGGTACCAGGGAGTTGGTTGCTAGATCCTTCTGGTGGCCATCTCTGTCACGGGATGTGCGTGCTTTTGTGCAGTCCTGTGGAAATTGTGCTAGGGCTAAGCCCTGCTGTTCACGTGCCAGTGGGTTGCTTTTGCCCTTGCCGGTCCCGAAGAGGCCTTGGACACATATTTCGATGGATTTCATTTCTGACCTTCCCGTTTCTCAAAAGATGTCGGTCATTTGGGTGGTCTGTGATCGCTTTTCTAAAATGGTCCATCTGGTGCCCTTGGTTAAATTGCCTTCCTCCTCTGATTTGGTGCCTTTGTTCTTCCAGCATGTGGTTCGTTTACATGGCATTCCTGAGAATATTGTTTCTGACAGAGGTTCCCAGTTTGTCTCGAGGTTCTGGCGAGCCTTTTGTGGTAGGATGGGCATTGACCTATCTTTCTCCTCGGCCTTCCATCCTCAGACTAATGGCCAGACCGAACGAACCAATCAGACCTTGGAAACATATCTGAGATGTTTTGTTTCCGCTGACCAGGATGATTGGGTGTCATTTTTGCCGTTGGCTGAGTTCGCCCTTAATAATCGGGCCAGCTCGGCTACCTTGGTCTCTCCATTTTTCTGCAATTCTGGGTTCCATCCTCGTTTCTCTTCAGGACAGGTTGAGTCTTCGGACTGTCCTGGTGTGGATTATGTGGTGGACAGGTTGCAGCAGATCTGGACTCAGGTAGTGGACAATTTGACCTTGTCCCAGGAGAAGGCTCAGCTTTTCGCTAATCGCAGACGCCGTGTGGGACCCCGACTTCGTGTTGGGGATCTGGTTTGGTTATCTTCTCGTCATATTCCTATGAAGGTTTCCTCTCCTAAATTTAAACCTCGTTTTATTGGTCCGTATAGGATTTCTGAGATTCTCAATCCGGTGTCTTTTCGTCTGACCCTCCCAGACTCCTTTTCCATACATAATGTATTCCATAGGTTGTTGTTGAGGAGATACGTGGCACCTATGGTTCCATCTGTGGAGCCTCCTGCCCCTGTTTTGGTGGAGGGGGAATTGGAGTATATTGTGGAGAAGATTTTGGATTCTCGTGTCTCTAGACGGAAACTCCAGTATCTGGTCAAATGGAAGGGTTATGCTCAGGAAGATAATTCCTGGGTTTTTGCCTCTGATGTCCATGCCCCAGATCTTGTTCGTGCCTTTCATGTGGCTCATCCTGGTCGGCCTGGGGGTTCTGGTGAGGGTTCGGTGACCCCTCCTCAAGGGGGGGGTACTGTTGTGAATTCTGTGGCTGAGTTCACTTCTGTGGTCACAAGTGGTATTGCAGTCTCTGGGCTTCCTCCCTCAGGTGTTTTGGTGAGCTCGTTGGCTGCCTTGCTATTTAGCTCCACCTGAGTCTGTCTTCCTTGCTCCTTGTCAATGTTCCAGTGTTGGAACTGAGCTACTGCATCTTTCCTTGGGCCTGCTGCTCTGCTAGATAAGTGCTTCTAGTTTGTTTTCTGTTTTTTCTGTCCAGCTTGCTATTAACTTTTGCTGGAAGCTCTGAGAAGCAAAGGGGTGCACCGCCGTGCTGTTAGTTCGGCACGGTGGGTCTTTTTGCCCCTTTGCGTGGTTTTCGTTTTAGGGTTTTTTGTAGACTGCATAGTTCTCTTTGCTATCCTCGCTCTGTCTAGAATATCGGGCCTCACTTTGCTGAATCTATTTCATTCCTACGTTTGTCTTTTCATCTTGCTAACAGTCATTATATGTGGGGGGCTGCCTATTCCTTTGGGGTATTTCTCTGAGGTAAGTCAGGCTTGTATTTCTATCTTCAGGCTAGTCAGCTCCTCAGGCAGTGCCGAGTTGCATAGGTAGTTGATAGGCGCAATCCACTGCTGCTTATAGTTGTGTGAGGATAGATCAGGTACTGCAGTCTACAGAGATTCCACGTCTCAGAGCTTGTCCTATTGTTTTTGGTTATTGCCAGATCTCTGTATGTGCGCTGATTACTGCACGCTGTGTTGCCTGATTGCCAGCCATAACAGGTGGTTTGCCGAGAATGACCACCTTTTCTCCCATGCCTGTGCTACAAATGGCTGTAGACTGGGCTGGGAGTGTGAGGATGACTGGGAACGTGGTGATGTGGGTGGAATTACACTGGGTCTCTGGACAACAGTGCCAGAGGTTCTTCCATGGCGATCCTGTGAGGAAGCCGAACCAGCTGTGTGTGAGCTAGAAGAAGAGGCAACAACACGAGCTCAAGAGGTGGTAGGTGCAGCTGTAGGTAGGCCTAGGTCTTCAGTGTGTTTTTGTAACTCCATTGCGTGCTTGGTCCACACATGTTTCCACATATTTGTGGTATTGAAGTTGCTGACACTTTTCCCTCTTTTGACTTTCTGATGACACACCTTGCATTTGACTAAGCAAATGTCATCTGCAACTGTGTCAAAAAAGGACCAGGCACTGCAAGTCTTGGGAGCGCCCGTTTTGGCTTTAGGAAGAGCCATGCTCTGAATAGGTGCCGAAGTGGAGGCTACAGGCACCGCAGTCTTCCCCTGCCCTCTCCCTCTTTGGGCCGTTTGGGGAATCTCTTCCTCAGAGCTGCTCCCGCCACCTTCCTGTACCTCACGCCACGATGGGTCAAGGACCTCATCATCTACACTACCCTCTTCCACCAACTGCTTCTCCTGGGTAGTCTTGGCAGCACAGTACGCACCAGAAAGTGCCACCTGAGTCTCATCATCAGATGCGTACTGAGGTATGCTGATTAGAGGCACTGGCCCACCCGCCTCTTCAGAGTCAGAGAGACAAAGCTGTTCGGCATCACTGCATACTGCCTCTTCTTCCATTTCTCCAATGCTGCTTGGCTGGCCCCCTGTTTCCAAGCCAAGAGATTCAGAGAACAGAAGTAGAGATGGCTCCTGTCCTGGGCTCTCTGACTGCCTGGGCAATTTGGCAGGTGGTGAAGAAACAGATGGGTGCTCTCCAGTGCTCTGTGCCTGAGAGACTAATTGAAGTCGATGTGTTAGCTGCCATCCATTTGACAATGGCTTCAATTTGTTCTTCCCGCAGCAGTGGGGTACGGTGATCTTCTACACAGCTGCGCATGAAGGACTGTTCCCTGCTGAAACTGGGTGATGATGAGTCACCGGTGCCCGCAGCAGGCACAGAATCCCCACGTCCTCTTCCTGCTCCATGCCCACGCTCACGTGCCTTACTCCCTGCCTTCTTCATCTTGGTAGACTGATAAAGATAGGCAGAAAAGTACTAAGGGCTTAGTGTGCTTATTCCTGAACAGCTCCTAACAGGTATAATAAACACTAATTTTATCAAGTGTGGACTAGACTTTTATATGAGCTAATGTGGCCTACACAATTGTAAAGTGGTGTGTTTGATGAACTATATTATTTTTTTTTGCAGAACAGACTTCAGAGTGAGCTGCAATCACACACAGACCGTGCAGACAGCCGTGAACGGCGCTGCAAGGCCAAAATAAGCTCCTCTATGTAATCCTATATAGTGTTTTTCCACAATCTAGCAGGATACGGAGGGAAAGCCACTAATAGGATAAATTTGAAAAAATGTGCAGCAGGCTGCACTAATTGAGAAACGGACAATGGGACGGTATGAGGCAGTGACGCACCCTGAGCTGACTACAACTGGCTGTGGCGGTAGAACAGACTACAGAGTGAGCTGCACTCACACGTAGTTCGTGCAGACAGCCGTGAACGGCGCTGCAAGGCCAAAACAAGCTCCTCTATGTAATCCTATATAGTGTTTTTCCACAATCTAGCAGGATACGGATGGAAAGCCACTAATAGGATAAATTTGAAAAAATGTGCAGCAGGCTGCACTAATTGAGAAACGGATTATGGAACGGTATGAGGCAGTGACGCACCCTGAGCTGACTACAACCGGCTGTGGCAGCAGAACAGACTGCAGAGCGAGCTGCACTCACACACAGACCATGCATACAGCCGTAATCGGCGCTGCAAGGCCAAAATAAGCTCCTCTATGTAATCTTACATAGTGTTTTTCCACAATCTAGCAGGATACGGATGGAAAGCCACTAATAGGATAAATTTGAAAAAATGTGCAGCAGGCTGCACTAATTGCAAAAAAGGACAGTGGATTGAACAGTATGAGGCAGTGACGCACCCTGAGCTGACTACAACCAGCGGTGGCTGCGGACAGACTACAGAGTGAGCTGCACTTACACACACAGAGACCTTGCAGACAGCTGTGAACAGCGCTGAAAGGCAAAAGCAAGGTTCTCACACAGCAGTTGCTAAATTAGCCTGGGTAAAGCACAATGAAGCAAATCGCTATCTCTAAACTGGCCCTCAGTCAGAACACAGCGTCCTGTCCCTAACTTACTTCACAGCAGTGTGAGCCCAAAATGGCGGCAGAGACTTTTATAGTGCATCATGACCTCATTTCAGCAGCCAATCACAGCCATGCCAGTAGTTACATGCCTACCATGTAGAACAGGTTGTGCCCACACTTCTAATCATTCCTCATTGGCTGAATTCGGGCACTTTGAATTATGGGAACTTCCGATTCCGGTATTTGATATACTGAAAGTATCGGAACTCGGTATCGGAATTCAAATACCGCAAATATCAGCCGATACCCGATACTTGAGGTATCGGAATGCTCAACACTAATGAATACCCGATTCTTACACTATGGATGGACCGAACAACGAAGGCAATTGTTACCATCGACCTCTCGTGTCTCTCTTTTTCCTCATAGATTGTAAGCTTGAGAGCAGGGCCCTCATTCCTCTAGGTATCTGTTTTGAATTATGTGTTTATTGTTATGCTGTAATGTCTATTGTCTGTACAAGTCCTCTCTATAATATAAAGTGCTGCGGAATATGTTGGTGCTATGTAAATAAAATTATTATTATTATTATTAATAATAATACACCCAGAGGCTGGAATCAGACATTAACATTATCACAGTGTCATCATTTTGTATCAGTAGCTGTAAGACATACTCAGGAATCAATCAAAAACCCATAGCAGAGGAAAATCCTTCTATTACACTTTATCTTGTTTCTACTGATACAGAATACTGGAGAAAACATCGCCATTGAAAAGGGAATTTGATGATTTCAATGCAGCTTTTTTTAGTTGAAGCCAGTAAAAGACTCAAAATGAAGGAAAATTATAAAGACAATTCTTATTTTCCCATTTTTTTATCATCTCCTCAAAAACAGCTTCAAAACTACAGTATTAGGCTGCTGTCACACTAGCAGTATTTGGTCAGTATTTTACATCAGTATTTGTAAGCCAAAACCAGGAGTGGAACAAATAGAGGAAAAGCATAATAGAAACATATGCACCACTTCTGCATTTATCACCCACTCCTGGTTTTAGCTTACAAATACTGATGTAAAATACTGACCAAATACTGCTAGTGTGACGGCAGCCTTAGATTCCAGTCTAATAATCTTGTTAACTATTAATACTAAGAAAATAAGAAGGATTTTCACTAAACTTGTTACAAAACATTAACATGAAGAAAGAGATACCTTTGATACACTCTTTCATAATATATCACTTAAGGTAATAAAACTGGAATATTTATTTATGTGATGCAGATAAATCAGCTGAAAATTCGGGCTAAATAATAATTTTGAAGCAGCTTTGCCAATTGCTGTAATATGCAGCATATCGTATATATCTTGTCTGTGAGGTGTCACGCAAACAACACACATTTCTATGATTACCAAAGTAATTACTGCACATAACACAGTTATAGATTGTGGGAGGTAGATGCAGAATTGCTCTTGAGTCTGTACAGCTATATTGGTTGGTTAGAATAATGCATGTACTAATGCACAGAGGTTATAAGCTTAAATCTGACAGTTTAATGTGTATTTCGTTCACTTTAACCCCTTCATGACCGGAGGTATTTTCATTTTTCCATTTTCATTTTTTGCTCCCCTTCTTCCCAGAGCCATAACTTTTATATTTTCCATTCAATCTGGCCATGAGATGGCTTGCTTTTTGTGGGAAAAATTGTAGATTTGAATAACACCATTAGTTTTAACATATCCTTCATTGGAAAACATGAAAAAAAAATTCAAAGTGCGATGGAATTGCAAAAAAAATGCAATTCTACAATTTTTTTTTGCTTTGCTTTTTTACTATGTTCACTAAATGCTAACACTGACCTGCCATTATGATTCTTCAGGTCATTATGAGTTCATAGACACCAAACATGTATAGGTTATTTTTTATAAAGGTGATGAAAAAAAATTCCAAATTTTGTTAAAAAAAAATTGTGCCATTTTCCAGAACCCATGGCATCTCAATTTTCCGTGATCTTAGGATGGGTGAGGAATTTTTACGCACCGAGCTGATGTTTTTAATGTTTAATGTTTTTATACCATTTTTGTGCAGATACGATCTTTTGATCGCCCGTTATTGCCAAAAAAACGTAATTCTGGTGTTTTGACTATTTTTCTCATCACGTCATTTAGCGTTTGGGTTCATT
Source organism: Ranitomeya imitator (assembly GCF_032444005.1). Taxonomy (NCBI): domain Eukaryota; kingdom Metazoa; phylum Chordata; class Amphibia; order Anura; family Dendrobatidae; genus Ranitomeya; species Ranitomeya imitator. The sequence goes on along the minus strand of NC_091286.1, from coordinate 222,794,859 downwards.
TCTTTTTATATTGATATATCGGGCAATTCTGAAAGTGGCAACACCAAATACAGTTATATGAAAAAGTTTGGGCACCCCTATTAATCTTAAGCTTAATGTTTTATAATAATTGTTTTTTTTTTTGCAACAGCTATTTCAGTTTCATATATCTAATAACTGTTGGACACAGTAATGTTTCTGCCTTGAAATGAGGTTTATTGTACTAACAGAAAATGTGCAATCTGCATTCAAAAAAAATTTGACAGGTGCATAAGTATGGGCACCCTTATCATTTTCTTATTTTAAATACTCCTACCTACTTTTTACTGACTTACTAAAGCACTTTTTTTTGGTTTTCTAACCTCATTGAGCTTTGAACTTCATAGCCAGGTGTATGCAATCATGAGAAAAGCTACTTAAAGTGGCCACTTGCAAGTTGTTCTCCTGTTTGAATCTCCTCTGAAGAGTGGCATCATGGGATCCTCAAAACAACTGTCTAATGATCTGAAAACAAAGATTATTCAACATAGTTGTTCAGGGGAAGGATACAAAAAGCCGTCTCAGAGATTTAACCTGTCAATTTCCACTGTGAGGAACATAGTAAAGAAATGGAAGAACACAGGTACAATTCTTGTTAAGGCCAGAAGTGGCAGGCCAAGAAAAACATCAGAAAGGCAGAGAAGAAGAATGGTGAGATCAGTCAAGGACAATCCTCAGACAACCTCCAGAGAGCTGCAGCATCAACTTGCTGCAGATGGTGTCACTGTGCATCAATCAACTATACAACGCACTTTGGACAAGAAGAAGAAGCTGTATGGGAGAGTGATGCAAAAGAAGCCATTTCTGCAAGCACACACAGAGTCGGCTGAGGTATGCAAAAGCACATTTGGAGAAGCCAATTTATTTTTGGAAGAAGGTCCTGTGGACTGATGAAACCAAGATTGAGTTGTTTGGTCATATAAAAAGGCGTTATGCATGGCAGCCAAAAAACACAGCATTCCAAGAAAAACACTTGCTACCCACAGTAAAATTTGGTGGAGGTTCCATCATGCTTTGGGGCTGTGTGGCCAATGCCGGCTATAAAAGGTTTGCATAGCCGCATGGCCATGTGCTGGTATAAACCAGTTATTCTGTGTGTGTGTGTGTGTGTATGTATGCCTGTTCTGGTGAAAGCTCCGAATCATTCCCATCCCTAATGTTGATGAATGGTCACAAATGTTGGAGCTGTCTAGCACCAGTTAGCGCCATCCAGCACCAGGCACAATCTATATCAGCAGTGTTAGCCAGTGTGGCACCGTGCGCAACCAGTGCGCTTACCTGTCCCTAGTTGGGGCAGTTAGTGGTGTTCACCAAAGCATCACTACACACGCCCAGTGCGCTAAGTCTATTTTTAGTTTACTCCTGACACCACTTTAGCGGTGTGTCGAGCGCAAGAGGTCTCGAGGGACTCTGACCCTGAGTCTTGGGGCAGAGATCTGTAACTCTTTGCCTGCGCTCTCTGCGCGGTATCGTGGCCCTGTGACGCAACAGGGTTCGCTTCCTTCATACCGGGTGAAGCTAACCCGTGTGTGTCTTCTCTTAATACCGCCATATAGTCCGCCATTACCGAGCAGCAGGTGTCTTCTCCGCATGGTGGACCCCGGACTACGAACACATCTTATATCGCCTCTTATTTATATTTGATGCGTTAAGCCAGTCCTAACATTATACTAGTGCCAGGGTCTGGCTAGTTATGGCGGATGAACAGCGACTACAGCGGTATATAAAGCAGCTGGAGGGCAGGTTGGCGGCTTGCGAGCACACAACCTCAGCTGTGGATGTTACTGCAGTTGCTGTTCAGGCTGCTAGCGTGGCTGCAGCTAGCTTGTCTACTGCCACCCCTGCTCCGACATTATCCCGGCCTCCGTTGCCAGACAAGTTTGCTGGTGACACCAAGCTGTGTAGGGGATTCATGAGCCAGTGTGCTATACATCTTGAGCTCCTGGCTGCACGTTTTCCCACAGAGCGGGCTAAGGTGGGATTTATTATATCCCTCCTGTCAGACAGGGCGTTGGAGTGGGCTAGCCGCTGTGGGAGCGCGACAATCATGTGGTACAGAGTGCTCCGTGGTTCTTGAGCACTCTGAAGCAGGTCTTTTTGGGACCTTGCGTCACCCATGATACAGCGTTCCAACTGCTGGCATTGAGACAGGGTTCGTGCATGGTCAGCCATTTTGCTGTCCACTTCTGGACTTTGGCATCTGAGCTGGAGTGGCTGGATAAAGTCCTCATCCCTGTATTCTGGAGGGGACTAGCTCACCATGTGAAAGACGCCTTGGCCACTAGGGAGATTCCCCTTGAAAAAGAGGTGGATCAAACACGCGAAACACGCATCGGGGGTACCTAACACTGGCCTGGGGTCTTTGTACAACTGCCCAGGTAAGTTTTCTCTCTCTCCATTGTGGTCTCTTTACTTGGAGGTGGTAACTTAATATATCCCCTGTTGGAGGAAGTTTCCTTACCATGCTTTATAAGCATAAGCACTTTAGATTGAGATCTTGGTTTACTTTTTGGGCATGTGCAATTATTGACCCTGTGGCTTTTCCTGCTCTTTTCCTGCTGATATGTCATTTTATCTGGTGATAGTCTGGTGATTATTTTTGTAATATGATACACTCTTTTGAACTTTCAATAAAATATATAATATTAATTATTGTAACGTGAACAAAAAAGAAGAAAAAAGCCAGCTCACCTAATGAAACACCGGTGCACGGAGGGCCATCCTGGTCAGACTGTGAATTGTGATAATACTGATACTGTTAGTAATGTTTTGAATTTATCTAACAAGGTTTTTTCACAGACACAATTGAGAGTTTTGTCATTGGATCTTAAATTCGTACCGGATCAGAACTTGAACCTTTTTTCTACGATCTTAGATGTAAACAAGTTCATTTGTAATTTGACCATCAGAAAACATTTTTTATCCGATCAGGAGCAACCACATGATGTGAATGAAGATGTAATTTTCAATTAATTCAGATTGAAAGACTTTCAGGAACAATTGGCTACAGGAACTGGATATGAATAATCAAGAGACTGGAGAATCGATTTCCCAATCCCAGACTTTAAAAATAAAAAATCCATTTTTTTACCCGTTGAACTCAAGATCCAGTTGTATGGATAAATTTCAAGAGCTGGTAGAAAGGGATCTAAAAGTATTGAAAGACACCAACGCTTTGTATTCTTCTAATTTATCCCGTACAGATCGATTGGCTTTGGAAGAAATTAAAAAGATGTCTGACATAGTGATTAAGATGTCAGACAAAGGTGGTGTAGTGGTAATTATGAATTCTGATGATTATAAAAACAAGATTTTGGAGCTACTGTCTGATAGTGAAACTTAGGAGTTGCAACGTAATCCCACAGGGGTGTTCCAAATGGAAATGAATAAACTGATTTCAGATGGTTTTTCTTTGAATGTTTTTTTGTTCAAAACATTTTTATTGGAATTTTAAGAAATTTTTAAATGGGTAGGAAATGCAAGGGAGGGGAGGGAGGGAAGGGATAAGATAATAGGAAGAGGAGAAATCCCTATAAAAATAGGGGTGACAAGCGATCATATAGTATTTTTAGTACATGCAAAACGGTTGTAGTTCTAAAAAAACAACTTAAAAGAAGTAAAAATGAGTTGACATAGAAGATGCATATAAACTTAAAATTACAAAAGATAAGCCCATATTTGACATAAGTGTACGAGTATGATGGCTTGTCGGCCCTGGTAACCCTTAGGTAACAATGTGACCATGTGGGGCAATGTTCGGTTTTAAACAAAGGCTCTAAAGTGGAGATAAATCAGTCTAATGTATATTCCTCAGTCAATGTTTAGATCTGCTGTTGATGAAGAGGACGAATCCGCCGAAGAGTCAGAAGAGGCCCAAGCATGTTGGATTTCCAATGAATTCAGAAGTTCGAAATCCTCCTCTTCAGAGGTGATAAAGAGAAATTTTGAGGTATGATTAACCATGAGAGTAGACGACCGGGACCATTGGTAGGGAACACCGGCTTTCAGTAGGCAGCGTGTGATTGGAGAGAGTAGCTTCCTTTTCTGTAGGGTGTCTCGTGAAAGGTCTTAAAAAAAGTCAAGTGTCTGTAAGGTGATGAGGAAAATTCAGAATTTTTTGTTGTGGCAAGAAGAGCATTCCTCATCCAGCTAGGGTAGAAGGTAACTATCACGTCTCTAGATGCTTCTTGTGGAAGAGATGGTGGCCTGCGTATTCTGAAGAAATTCTCGATTAGAAATTTTTCGTTTGTTTTAGGGATTAAGTGAGAAACCATTTTTGATATATAATCTTTAAGCTGGTAGGTCAGGATAGTTTCTGGAATTCCTCTTATTTTGACATTATTTTTCCTTTTATAATCTTCGTAGTCAGCTAGGTCAGCTTTAAGGTTGTCAATTTCCCTTTGAATTTTGTTAAGTGGTTCATGAGGGATAGAGTAACTTAGGGGTCTTCTCAGTTTACTTTTCCTAAAAGAGTCCGCCGTTTCAGAAGAATATGAGGTATTTGAGGAACTAGGCGTAACAGAGGTAGAAGATTTAAATGAGTCGGCGTCTCTAGTCACTGTGGTTAGTGTATCTTTAAAAAGGTTTTTAATAAAGATTTCAGATGCTTTGGAGCTTCTTGCTTGTTTAAAATCAGCAATTTTATCATTATGGTCAGATGTTGAGTCACAGACGCAGTCTCTGTTATCCTCATTCCTCCCAAGGTTTATTGAAACTAGGAAAGTTTTAAGCAGGTCAGATATAAAACCCTCTGTCGGGCAGTTGTCAGAGGCTGGGATCTTTTCAATAAGAAGTAAGTTGGGAGATCTTCCCCTGTTTGAGATTTCAGCTTGAGAATGGTTCTCACTAAAAATGTCGCTTGTTGAATTTGTAAGTGGTGTATTAGAAAGAGTAGCTCTATCATAATCCGGCGTGTCAGTGTATTCAAGGAATTCTTCTGAATGTACGCTTCTCAAGCTCCCCGTGGAATCAGGGGAGCCAAATGAGTGATTTTTTGTGATTTTTCCACAGACCCCACCCTGCAGAGCCTTTAAAGAGAGGTCTAAACTGCTGAATTTGGTGTCAATCAGTTTATTCAATACAGAGTCCCATTCAGAAAGGCTCAATGGGACACCATATTGCTTCAAGTTTCCAGGTTGCTTGTCTGTTGTGAATTTGTGAGGGGGACACACAGGGTTAAGAGTGAGCTGGTATAAGAACATACCCACCTCCAGCCAGCTTTACTCCAAAATTGAGCAATTGTTCCACATAGAAGAATTAGCTGCAAGAGTGAATCATACCACTGATAAGTTCTATAACACTTGGAATTCATGGATCCAATTCAGAACCCAAAATACTTTTTACTTTGCAATAGCATAACAAACCATTCAATCCTCAAGGTGTCATCCTAATCCACCCCCCCACCTCCTCCCCCCCTATCTTACCTCTATCTCTCTCTGTTCCCCCCTATACCTTCTCATCTCCTTAAATCTATAAAGTTACTCCCATATTAACAATTTTGAACGAGTTGTTAGACTCATTTTCTTTAAAAGTATATGGACTTATTAGTGTCAGTTGGCCTGAGTTTATATCGCTAACTTGTCACATGTTCTTTTGCACTTTGATATGCTCATTCGTAGTTCTTGATGTTCCACTTGTCTGTAATTATTAAAACTTCAATAAAAAGAAAATTGAAAGAAAAGAGTGAGCTGGTTGTCTTGTATAATGGAAGAACAAATATCTGCAGTGTCATAGTCTTTAGATTGTACTTTAGCAAAAAGTTTCTCCAGGTCATCTCTATGTTGACGCTGCTGTAATGATGAAATCCCCTGCTCCTGAGCTGCTTCACAAAATGACCGGGGTCTAACTGGCGCCCGTGAACTCAGATCAGGCACCGTCACTTTGAGCCCCGGCTTTATATTCTGCCCCATCTCCTCACTGCTGTAGGCTACTGACTGGGCATTCCTTAATGGCTCCTTAGTGTCGGTGTGTGGCCGGGGAAACACCTCTATAAGAGCCCTCGGGACAAATTCCGGCGCATCATGATTCAGGCTTTTCTCCTGCCTGAGTTTGATCAGCTGTTTCTTACAGGATGCCGGCCGCGGCGAAAGTGCTGAACCAGCCCCGGCATTAACCCACTTCCTGCTGGCGTCTCGACTGTCAGTGCCCCGCTGCTGCCCTCCGATACTTTCACTCACCGCTGCTGTATCTGCGGCGAAGGAATTCCTCCTACGATCCTGGCTGCTCCTCCTGCCTTGGTCGGTCAGCTGATATGTTCCGGTCAGCTGTTTCGTACCGAGTACCTGCCGCTGGGAGATCGCTGAGTTTCTCTCAGCTGTGCTCAGCTTCCTGTCAGCTCCCAGACTCAACCCCAATCAGCCTCTTTGGTACGGGGCCACAATCAGCTGTTGTTCCCCGGCGTGCTATCACATCGCTCCCATCTGTGTGTGGTGACACAAGCTGCAGCGACATCCCAGCCTGCCCCGCCGATGCTGTTCTCACTGTCCGGGGTCCAGCCGCTGCCCAGGTCTTCGGCACACTCTCCTGTGCCCTGTGCTTTAAGCTGCTCCTCCGGCTCTGGCTGAGCGGCTGCATCAGCTGTGCCGTGCCCGGTGCCGCCGGTCTTGTTCCACAGCTGGCTCCCACAATAGTACCGGCGTGCCGCTCCTCTTCTCGATTTCGCAGATGCGGCTTGAAGTCCTGCATCTTCGCTGCTAAATAAAATTCTTCAGTCTGGCTGTAATGTAGTAGCTAGAAGAGCACCCACAATTGGAAATATTATTTCTCCTAGCTTTTTTTCTTCTGCAGGCAGAAATAGAACATAGCTTAGTTGTACCGGCTTTTATAAATGTGGTAGATTAGGTTGCACTACATGTAGGCATGCTATTGGTGTTAAAATTTTTAATAATCATGACAAAACAAAACAATTCCATACCAAAAGTTTCATTAATTGTAATTCCACCTATGTGGTTTATAAAATTGATTGTACCGCATGTTGTAAATCTTACATAAGGTGCACCACCAGAAAGTTAAAACGCAGAGTTTCTGAACATTTGCGAGATATTTCTGAGTTATCTAGTGGCATTAGAAATATCTCATACATAATTAGACATTTTATAGATAGCCATGCCTGGAACACAGTTATTTTTTGTGCGTATGGCATTGAAAGGGTTTCTTCTATGCCTCGGGGAGGTGATTTGCAGTGCCGGCTTCTTACACGTGAAGCCTTTTGGATTTATTACCTCGGCACAAGACTCCCTGATGGCTTCAACAAACGTAATGAGATAATGTTCCACTATTAATTCTGTTGTTTGCTAACTGGGGATATTTATTCAAAATTGTTTTTTGATATTATTTATATATTTCATGTTATTTTGATGTTTGTATTGTGATTTTTATAACTGTTTTATGACCTTTCAGTCACTATTAGCATATATCATGTGATTTGCTTTAGAATTTTGATTGGTGGCATGGGGTATATATACCTTTTGTGGTTAGTAATGTTTAGAGCTTTGACAAAGATCACTGTGTTGATCGAGACGCGTCGCTCTTTCATCTGTCTGATGTTTTGTGTCCCGGAATCCTCAATGGAATTTTAAAGATATTTTCGAATAAACAAATTTGGTAATTTTATCCCAGGAGCTGGAGGTGAACTTTTTTCTTTATTAATTATTGTACCTGATTTAACATAGTACCATGTACGATACAGTCCCACTGATTTCCAGGCACCAATGCATTTCACACTGATGAAACAGGGATGTCATCTGTCATCAGTGTGCACCTGTGCGGGACGTTTTGCAACCTGTGCTTTTACCAGAAACACTGATGTCTGAAAGAGCCCTTAGTGAACTTGGTAATTTATCAAATTTTGGCCAACTGTTGTCAATTTTTAGGAATAAAGCTCGGGAATCCGAACACGAATCTGAATGTGCAATGCTCGTGCCGAACTTGAGATTGGCAAACGTTTTCCAAATAAGTTCCCTCATCTCTACTCTACTAGTACTTTTTGCACTTATTTCATTCCTTCTGAACCCGTAAGCATTCCTTCTTTTTTTTTTTTTTAAATCTGCCAAATGGTCCCGAATGCCTTATTTTTTTGGTACTCATTTTTATCCTCTGTATAAGGAGTTACTTACATGGGAATAATGTAAAGAATCCTAAAGATGCACACACAGGGAAGCCTGCGAGCATGGCCCACATAGAAGCCATAAAAATTTGCACTAGGTAAAAAAAAATTATCTCTGAAACCATATAGTGGATTAAAGAAAAACTCTCATAATCAGGGAGAATAAAATAGCAAAATCTGAACTCTTTTGACGTGGTGATAAGTCCTCTTTAACATAAAAATCTGATATAAGCAATATATTTCACATATTTCCTTTAATATGTCACAATAACAGCACTTTGCTTATGTGCTTGTCAATAACAGCTACAATATGATTTATTGAGGCCCAATGTGCTTCCTGCAAACCTATAAGTGGTTTTGCCAACACTAATGGTCCTTAAATCTGACATGAAACAAGTACTCTCACATTACTATGTTTTGAATTAGTGAATGGAATGTGTGTGTGGACAAACTGAAAAAAAATCAACAGAATTTATAATTATAATCACAGCGATGCTCTGCTTTGCCACACATTGGAATTAACAATTTACAGATGTAGTAAACATTAATTTTACACTTGAGAAATTATATCCTATGATGCTGCAAAATACCATGTTGCAACAGTTCTTAACACAACATAAGCCATTAAAAACTAAGTGGCAAGATGAAAGGGGTTGTCCGGGACTTTTACATTGATGGCTTATACTTAGGAAACACCCGCCACCAATGCATTCCACTGTTCTCGATGTCGACAGCTGCTGGAACTATGGAATTATGGAGCTGCCCAACTCAGCTCAACTCCGATCCTCACAAGATCTCCTTCTCTACTCCCCTCTTATCTCTTCTTCCCACAATCGCATACAAGATTTCTCTTGCGCATCACCCCTACTCTGTAACTCTCTACCACAACATATCAGACTCTCACCTACCATCGAAACCTTCAAAAAGAACCTGAAGACCCACCTCTTCCGACAAGCCTACAACCTGCAGTAACCACCGATCGACCAAACCACTGCACGTCCAGCTCTATCCTCACCTATTGTATTCTCACCCATCCCTTGTAGATTGTGAGCCCTCGCGGGCAGGGTCCTCTCTCCTCCTGTACAAGTTGTGACTTGTATTGTTCAAGATTATTGTACTTGTTTTTATTATGTATACCCCTCCTCACATGTAAAGCGCCATGGAATAAATGGCGCTATAATAATAAATAATAATAATAATAATAACTCAGCTCCATAGCCTGTAAAGTGGCCACGGACAAGAATTGCACATCCATCCGCTATTGATTTGAATAGGGGGTGGATGTGTAGTACCTGGCTGCGGCCACTATACAGACATGAAGCTTTGCAGCACCATAAACTAGCAGTTTCGGCCTCTGCCAACACCAAAAAACAGCTGAAGGGCAGTTGTCCCGGGAGTCACGCCCCCACGATCAGACATTGATGGCCTATCCAAAGGACTCTGACAGCAGCATTTAACATGCCTGTGCTGGAAGCACATCACTAGATCTTGTCATTGGCACCCCTGTCACGACTGCAGGGTGCGATGGGCTGGCATGACAACCCAGGGTCTGCAGGAGACTACTGTGGTTGCTATTGCCAATCTGCTATGAGTGCTGCCCAGTGGTCGGCGATTATAGCAGATGAGCATTTCTGCTACACATACCAATGCTGAATCCCTGCCGTTATGTGTAGCACAAGCGATCAGAAGATCATACCTTCAAGCCCCCTATGGAAACTATTTAAGCAAGCAAAAAGTGGAAAAAAATGTTTTAAAAAATATTAAAGCAATATAAAACTTCAAATCTTTCACCTTTTGCCCCATTCAAAATAAAACAATAAAAAAAATCAAAGATACACATATTTGGTATCAGAAATGCCAAAAAAAACGACAAAAAAATCAAAACACCAGAATTATGATTTTTTTTTTGTCTCCCAACATTGCAATAAAATGCAATAACAGGCAATCAAAACGTCATATCTACGAACCCAGCGCCAGATCCCGAAAAGTGGAGATGGTACAGGTTTCGAAATAAGGTTCATTGTGTACAAATGTTGGAATTATTTGCCACTTAAATTAAAGAACCTAGGCATATTTGGTATCTACAAACTCATACTGACCTGGAGAATCATAATGGCAGGTCAATTTTAGCATTTAGCGAACATGGTAAAAAAAAATTGTGGAATTGCAATTTTTTGCAATTTCATTGCACTTTGAATTTTTTTCCTGCTTTCCAGTACACTATATAGTAAAATCACTAATGTCCTTTAAAAGTACAACTTGTGCTGCAAAAAACACAGGCCCTCACATGGCCATATTGATGGAAAAATAAAAAAAAGATATAGCTCTGGGCTGAAGGTAAGCAAAAACAAAAATGCAAAAACAGAAAATCCCACAGTGGTGAAGGGGTTAAGGGTCTACACAACCCCTTTAACAGATGCTAAATCTGATTCTTAAAGCAATGTCAGGGTATATGGTTGCTGCAGTAGTTCCTTGGTCATCAATTGATGGCAGCACAACGCATCTTGTTTAGCTAAGAGTGACTATGTTCGTATAACGATTTATGAAGGTCCTACTACAATAAAACAGCATAGAATTTGTCACTATTAGTACAACGTTAAAACTTCTGCACCACAAAGACTTCTGAAAACTAAAATGACTGCTCATATCTCTCACATTCATGCAGACTATAACACTCCATGACATAAGACTTTTTAACAAAATTAATTTCCTTTACACCCACAGTATTGATTTGATTCCAGTTTTGCAGAACTGATAGCCATCTAAATAAACCAAGACTGATAGTAAACCACTAAGACGTGTCATATATTTCATTTTCAATGAAAATTAAATGCCACTGATGCCTGGATCTTTTTTGTTTCATCTCAATTGTTCACTGACTAATATGAAGATGCAAAATGCTTTTGCCAGAAAAAAAAAGTGCAATAATTTTCTACTAGTCAGTGAACATGAGACTTGGATTGACAAATATAATTTGTTATTGAGCCAATTCATAGATAACGTGCAGCCCTTTATTTCCAATTTCCACTATACCTACACAAATCTATACAGATATGAAATTTCATGAAAAAGATAAGATGCCCTTAAGCAATGTGTGAAGAAACTAATATCTAAGAAGAAGAAGCCATGTAAACAGGCACACAATGATAAAATGTATAAAAAAATATGGCATTATTCATTTCAGAATAAGTCTCACTCCACAGCCCAATTCAAAAACTACAGTATAAGGAAATGAAGAATCTGCATGTTAAATTAATGAAGCAAGTAACTATGAAAACCACTTTACATCCAGGCCATACTATAGCTCAGTTTTGCATTGTGTTGTAGAAATTTTCCAGGACCGGAGCGTGCGGCTGCATAGAAATACCTGCAGCCAAACGCTCTGGTCCCAAGTGTCGGCAGCTGGGTACTGAGGTGAGAGACTCGCACGGGTTTCTCGCATTGCACACGCAATTGTGACCCCGGCCTTATGGAAGAATATATCCATATAGACAGAGACCGATATCTGATCAGCGTTGGTGTGACCCCAAGCATCCCCACCAATCAGCTCTTCCCTGTGCCAGCAGTGGCCGGATGTGCTGAGTTGTGGTGCTGCATCAACTGCATAGTGGCCAGAGCCAGGTATTGCACATTCACCCTCTATTGATTCAAATAGCGGGTGGATCTGCAGTACCTGGTGGTGGCCACTAATCCATTAACCCCTTATGACCGCCGATACGCCTTTTAACGGCGGCAGTTAAGGGTACTTAAACCACAGCGCTGTACATTAACGGCGCTGTGGAAAAAGTGAATAGCGCCCCCAAGAGTCAGATTTTCTCTGGGGTCTCAGTTGCCGGGGGTAGCCGAGACCCCAGAGAACATGATTCGGGGGGGTTTTACCGACCACCAGGTTGCGATCGCCGGTAATTAACCGTTTACCGGTGATTGCAAAAAAAACACAAAAACGCGATTTCCCATTTAATTTCTCTGTCCTCCGATGTGATCGCACATCAGAGGACAGAGATACCGATACTCACCTGTCTCCCTTGGTGCTCCTCATGGCTCTCGATGGGCGCCGCCATCTTGTTCCGGCCAAAAAATGGCGGGCACATGCGCAGTGCGCCCGCCGGCCGGAACCCAGAAAATCTTTTGGGTCTCGGCTGCCGGGGATTGCCGAGACCCCAAAGAACATGATCGGGGTCGGTTTTTACCAACCCCTGCTTTGCGATCGCCGGTAATTAACTGTTTACCGGCGATCGCAAAAAAAAGCGATCTTTCATTCTCTGTCCCCTGATGTGATCGCACATCAGAGGACAGAGCAATAGGGGGATTCGGGGACCCTGCTATACTTACCGGTGTCCCTGGGTCCTCCTGCTTCTTCTCCTGGCCGCCAGCTTCTTCATCCGGAAAGAAAATGGCGAGCACATGCGCAGTGCACCCGCCATATTCTGCCGGCCAGCAGGTGGAGTAGTTGGGGCTAAATTTAGGGTTAGGGTTAGGGTTGGGGCTAAATTTAGGGTTAGGTTTAGGGTTAGGGTTGGGGCTAAATTTAGGATTAGGGTTAGAGTTAGGGTTAGGGATAAATTTAGGGTTAGGGTTGAGGCTAAATTTAGGGTTAGGGTTGGGGCTAAATATAGGGTTAGGGTTGGGGCTAAATATATGGATAAGGTTGGGGCTAAATTTAGGGCTAGGCTTCTTTCACACTTGCATCGGTATGGGGCCGTCGCAATGCGTCGGCCCGACGTACTGACACACGTTGTGAAAATTGTGCCCAATGTAGGCAGCGGATTCAGTTTTTCAACGCATCTGCTGCCAAGTCTATGTCCTGGGGAGAAGGGGGCGGAGTTACGGCCACGCATGCGCGGTTGGAAATCACAGACACAACGTACAAAAAAACGTTACATTGAACTGTTTTTGTGCCGACGGTCGAAAAAACACAACTGATCCAGTGCACGACGAACGCGACGTGTGGCCATCCGTCGCGATCTGTCGGCAATACAAGTCTATGGGCAAAAAACGCATCCTGCAGGCACATTTGCAGGATCTGTTTTTGTCCAAAACGACGGATTGTGACGGGTGCCACATGACGCAAGTGTGAAAGTAGCCTTAGGGCTAGGGTTGGGGCTAAAGTTAGGGCTAGGGTTGCGGCTAAAGTTAGGGTTAGAGTTGGGATTAGGGTTAGGGTTTGGATTAGGGTTGGTATTAGGGTTAGGGTTGGCATTAGGGTTACGCTTGGGATTAGGGTTAGGTTTGTGATTAGGGTTAAGGTTAGGGTTGGGATTAGGGGTGTATTGGGATTAGGGTTAGGTTTGAGGTTAGGGTTGAGATTAGGATTAGGGGTGTGTTGGATTTAGGGTTTTGATTAGGGTTATGGTTAGGGTTGACATTAGTGTTGTTTTGGGGTAAGGGTTGTGATTATCGTTAGGGTTGTAATTAGGATTATGGATCGGGTTGGGATTAGGGTTAGGGGTGTGTTGGGGTTAGGGTTGGAGTTAGAATTGGGGGGTTTCCACTGTTTAGGTACATCAAGGGGTCTCCAAACACGACAGCCAATTTTGCGCTCAAAAAGTCAAATGGTGCTCCCTCCCTTCTGAGCTCTGCCGTGCACCCAAACAGTGGTTTACCCCCACATATGGGGCATCAGCGTACTCAGGATAAATTGGACAACAACTTTTGGGGTCCAATTTCTCCTGTTACCCTTGTAAAAATTTAAATTTAGGGGCTACAAAATCTTTTTTGTGGAATTTTTTTAATTTTTATTTTCACGACTCTGCATTATAAACTTCTGTGAAGCACTTGGGCATTCAAAGTTCTCACCACACATCTAGATAAGTTCCTTGGGGGGTCTAGTTTCCAAAATGTGGTCACTTAGGGGTTACTACTGTTTAGGTACATCAGGGGCTCTGCAAACGCAACATAATGCCCACAGACCATTCTATCAAAGTCTGCATTCCAAAACGGCACTCCTTCCCTTCCGAGCTCTGGCGTGCACCCAAACAGTGGTTTACCCCCACATATGGGGCATCAGCATACTCAGGATAAATTGGACAACAACTTTTGCGGTCCAATTTCTCCTGTTACCCTTGTGAAAATAGAAACTTGGGGGGCCACAAAATCTTTTTTGTGGAAAAAAAATATTTGTCATTTTCACGACTCTTCATTATAAACTTCTGTGAAGCACTTGGGCATTCAAAGTTCTCACTACACATCTAGATAAGTTCCATGGGGGGTCTAGTTTCCAAAATGGGGTAAATTGTGGGGGATTTCTACTGTTTAGGCACATCAGGGGCTCTCCAAACGCGATATGGCGTCCGATCTCAATTCCAGCCAATTCTACATTGAAAAAGTAAAACGGAACTCCTTCTCTTCCAAGCTCTGCAGTGCGCCCAAATAGTGGATTACCCCCACATATGGGGTATTGATGTACTCAGGAAAAATTGCACAACAACTTTTGTGGTCTAATTTCTCCTGTTACTCTTGTGAAAATAAAAATTTGGGGGCAAAAAGATCATTTTTGTAGAAAAAAATGCGATTTTTTTATTTTCACGGCTCTACGTTATAAACTTCTGTGAAGCACCTGGGGGTTTAAAGTGCTCACCACACATCTAGATAAGTTCCTTAAGGGGTCTAGTTTCCAAAATGGTGTCACTTGTGGGGGGTTTCCACTGTTTAGGCACATCTGGGGCTCTCCAAACGCGACATGGTGCCGGATCTCAATTCCAGCCATTTCTACATTGTAAAAGTAAAACGGCACGCCTTCTCTTCCAAGCTCTGCGGTGCGCCCAAACAGTGGTTTACCCCCACATATGGGGTATTGACGTACTCAGGAGAAATTGAAAAACAACTTTTGTGGTCTAATTTCTCCTGTTACCCTTGTGAAAATAAACATTTGGGGGCAAAAAGATCATTTTTGCAGAAAAAATGCTATTTTTTATTTTCACAGCTCTACGTTATAAACTTCTGTGAAGCACCTGGGGGTTTAAAGTGCTCACCACAAATCTACATAAGTTCCGTAAGGGGTCTAGTTTCCAAAATGGTGACAATTGTGGGGGGTTTCCACTGTTTAGGCACATCAGGGGCTCTCCAAACGCGACATGGCATCCGATCTCAATTCCAGCCAATTCTACATTGAAAAAGTAAAACGGCGCTCCTTCTCTTCCAAGCTCTGTGGTGCGCCCAAACAGTGGTTTACTCCCACATATGGGGTATCAATGTACTCAGGAGAAATTGAACAACAACTTTTGTGCTCTAATTTCTCCTGTTACCCTTGTGAAAATAAGAATTTGTGGGTGAAAATATCATTTTTGTGTAAACAAATGCAATTTTTTATTTTCACGACTCTACGTTATAAACTTCTGTGAAGCACTTGGGGGTTCAAAGTGCTCACCACATATCTAGATAAGTTCTTTAAGGGGTCTAGTTTCCAAAATGGTGTCACTTGTGGGGGGGTTTCCACTGTTTAGGCACATCAGGGGCTCTATAAACGTGACATGGCATGCAATCTCAATTCCAGCCAATTCTGCATTGAAAAAGTCAAACGGCGCTCCTTCACTTCCAAGCTCTGCGGTGTGCCCAAACAGTGGTTTACCCCCACATATGTGTTATCGGCGTATTCAGGAGAAATTGCTCAGCACAATTTATGGTTTAATTTCTGTTTTTACACTTGTGAAAATAAAAAAAATTGTTCTGAAGTAAAATGTTTGCAAAAAAAAAGTTAAATGTTCATTTTTTCCTTCCACATTGTTTCAGTTCCTGTGAAGCACGTAAAGGGTTAATAAACTTCTTGAATGTGGTTTTGAGAACCTTGAGGGGTGCAGTTTTTAGAATGTTGTCACACTTGGTTATTTTCTATCATATAGACCTCTCAAAATGACTTCAAATGTGATGTGGTCCCTAAAAAAAAATGGTGTTGTAAAAATGAGAAATTGCTGGTCAAAATTGTTCTCATGTAAAGTAGACATGTGGTAAATGTTATTTATTAACTATTTTTCATGATATATCTCTCTGATTTAAGGGCATAAAAATACAAAGTTTGAAAATTGCAAAATTTTATAATTTTTTGCCATATTTCTGTTTTTTTCATACATAATCACAAGAAATATCAAAGAAATGTTACCACTAACATGAAGTACAATATGTCACAAAAAAACAATCTCAGAATCAGCGGGATCCGTTGAAGCGTTCCAGAGTTATAACCTCATAAAGTGACAGTGGTCAGAATTGTAAAAATTGGCTCGGTCATTAAGTACCAAATTGGCTCTGTCACTAAGGGGTTAATGGAGCTGTGCTGTGCAGCTCCGCAACTCAGCACATCCAGCCGCTGCTGGGACAGGGAAGAGCTAATTGGTGGTATTACACCCCCACCAATCAGATGTTGCTGGCCTATCCTACGGATAGAACAACAATATGAAAGACCTGGACAACCCCTTTAAGACTCTAAAGGCTGTAAGGATAGGGCTCTGCCATGTTTGATTAGGTGAATAAAACTATACTAAAGAAAAGCCAAAAATACACCTGCATGACACTGTATAAAAATGAAAACTAGTAATGTAAATATTAAATGATTTTCCTAAATAAATTTAATGCAACAAGCCGTGTGTAAATCAATAGAATTTGTATACAAAGGAATATTACACTTTTACCAAATACATGCGCTTTTTCCAAACTATTTTCTGTATCAATTGTTTTCAGGTTTCTGAGATCCTTGCTTGCTCTGATTTTAATGAAAGACTGCAGAGATTTCACTTTGTTGAGATAAAAATCTGTTCCTTAAAGTGCTGATAATACAGGTATACGACCAACGTTGATAACAGTACTGAAACTAATCAGATGTGATTCGATTGGGACTAGAGGACATAAGGACATATCAACATCTTCAACTCTTTGTCATTATCTTAGTGAAAGAAGCCAGTGCTATTAAAATGCTTCATTGTTGTAAACGGCTGTATTTAGTTTGCAATAATGTTTAAATAGTTGGTACATGTCCAGATAAAATCCACATAAGTTCCAGCCCAAGATGTCCTAGCAGAACGCTGCCCAGAGCACCACAGCATCCTCTAGCTTGCGCTCTTCATACTGAACATTCTGGGGCCACCACCTTCCTCCATTGCTCAGTTCTGATGCTCACATGCCCATTATTGGTTCTTTGGTAGATATTAGATCAGCATGGGCACTCTGACATTAATGAATCTTGAGTACTTTTTAGTTATTCCCCTTGCCCCTGTTCACCAGTTCTACTTCTACATTCGCTGTTGATACTAACACACTGACACAGTCACACAATTTAGGATGTAGTCAAACTCATTTAGAACATTATTCTTTTCCATTTTTCCTGCTTAAAGCATATCTTCTTAAAAATTTGACTTTTCACTTCCTGCCTAATTTATCTCATCCCTTGGATGGTTCAGTTGTCATGAAAAAAATAAATGGTATTCACCTTTCAATAATTTTAATTTGACTGATTGTTGCATGGTATAGCTATATACAGTGCAATGCGAAAGTATTTGGCCCCCTGGAACTTTTCAACCTTTTCCCACATATCATGCTTCAAACATAAAGATACCAAATGTAAATTTTTGGTGAAGAAGCAACAAAAAGTGGAACACAATTATGAAGGTGAAAGAAATTTATTGGTTATTTTAAATTTTTGTGGAAATTCAAAAATTGAAAAGTGGGTGGTGCAATATTATTCAGCCCTTTTAACTTAATACTTTGTTGCTCCACCTTTTGCTGCGATTACAGCTGCAAGTCACTTGGGGTATGTCTATATCAGTTTTGTACATCGAGAGACTGAAATTCTTGCCCATTCTTCCTTGGCAAACAGCTCGAGCTCAGTGAGGTTGGATGGAGATCGTTTGTGAACAGCAGTTTTTAGCTCTTTCCACAGATTCTCGATTGGATTGAGGTCTGGACTTTGACTTGGCCATTCTAACACCTGGATACATTTATTTATCAACCATTCCATTGTAGATTTTGCTTTTTGTTTGGGATCATTGTCTTGTTGGAAGACAAATCTCCGTCCCAGTCTCAGGTCTTTTGCAGACTCAAACAGGTTTTCTTCAAGAATGGTCCTGTATTTGGCTCCATCCATCTTCCCATCAATTTTAACCATCTTCCTTGTCCCTGCTGAAGAAAAGCAGGCCCAAACCATGATGCTGCCACCACCATGTTTTTTTTTTAATTCGTTTATTAACCACAAAATAAAAGTATACAATATACACATTTGTACTCATTGTTGCTACACACAATATAGAACATGTATATTATATGCATTGTTAAGTATAAAGTAGAACATATATTCTTAATTATATCCAAGACGATGTTTATAATCTATGGAATTTTCGAAAGACAACAAATTGTGCATATCAAATTATTTACTTCATGTGAATCATGTAAACGGGAACATGGAACCATGAGAATTTAAAAATCCTAAGATACAACTACAACTATATCTATAGTAACTACCATTCGGCCGCTTGATATTAAGCATTATATTTTCCTCTGTGAGATGTCTTGAGTAGGGTTCAGCAAAACGGGTCGGCCATTTTCAGAAGTCGCCGACTTTTGGCAAAGTCGGGTTTCATGAAACCCAACCCGACCCCTGTGTGGGGTCGGCCATGAGGTCGGCGATCTTCTGAATCTGGTATCGGAATTCCGATCCCGAGTTCCGATATGTTTGCAATATCGGAAATCGGTATCGGAATCCATATTTAAGTGTAAAATAAAGAATTAAAATAAAAAATATTGCTATACTCACCCTCTGACGCGCCCTGGTACTAAGCGGCAGCCTTCCTTCCTTAGAATCAGCGCGTGAAGGGCCTTAGATGACGTCGCGGCTTGTGATTGGTTGCGCGACCGCCCATGTGACCCCTCGCGCGACCAATCACAAGCCGCGACGTCACCGAAGGTCCTTCAAGCGCTGATTCTTAGGAAGGAAGGCTGCCGGAAAGAAGCAGGGCGCGTCCGAGGGTGAGTATATACCTAATAGGAATATACTCACCCTCGGACGCGCCCTGCTTCTTTCCGGCAGCCTTCCTTCCTAAGAATCAGCGCTTGAAGGACCTTCGGTGACGTCGCGGCTTGTGATTGGTCGCGCGAGCGGTCACATGGGCGGTCGCGCGACCAATCACAAGCCGCGACGTCATCTAAGGCCCTTCACGCGCTGATTTTAAGGAAGGAAGGCTGCCGGTTAGTACCAGGGCGCGTCCGAGGGTGAGTATAGCAATATTTTTTATTTTAATTCTTTATTTTACACTTAAATATGGATCCCAGGGCCTGAAGGAGAGTTTCCTCTCCTTCAGACCCTGGGAACCATTGGAAACCCAATGCACTGCATTGGGTTTCGTGTTTCGCCCGACCCCGACCCCGACTTTTTTATAGGATTGGCCGATTTCACTCGACCCGACTTTTGAAAAAGTCGGGTTTCGTGAAACCCGACCCGATCCTATAAAAGTAAAAGTCGCTCAACCCTAGTCTTGAGAAATCCAACTCTTTACTCTGATACCAATTAACTATGAATTTATAGAGTAAGGTGAGAGGAATTCCACCCGTTCCAGATTTTATCAAATTTACCTGGACATCCTCTATTCTGATATAATGTATGGGATGACCGAGTTTACCAGTTTAATCCAGGTTCTGATGGAAGGACATGAACCCCCCCATCCACCGTAATGCCAATACCTTCCGTAACATAAAAAGTGTCTCCTGTAGAAAAATCCCAACATAATGATCTCAAGTCTCCTCATCCCATAACCAAAACAAACAAATTAGTGGCTAAGGAGGAACAGGAGCTGACAACAGGGATGTTAATAATGATGTCACCTCTTTCCAGTATTGAATGATGATGGGGCACTTCCACATCATGTGGATAAAATCTGCATCTGATGAATGACAACGCAAGCATTCTGATGATTGAAGTCGACCCATCCTAAAAAGCCGTCTCGGAGTCAAATATGATTGATATATTGTATATACCTGGGTCATCCTGTTATTAATCGATGGGGACACCCTGAGTGGAGACTCTAGAATCTCTTCCATTCCTCTAATGCATGTCAGGGATAAGTCCCTCCCACTTCCCCTTGATAGATCTTATAGCAGACCCAGTCCCCACAGACAGCATATAGGTATATAAAGAAGAAATAAGGCCCTGGGGACCCTGCGAATTGAGAATTCCTATCAGAGGAAGAGACGAGATAGCTCGACCTGCACCCACACCACTCATATACGACTGAAAAGCTGATCTTAGTTGTAGGAAACGAAAAAATTGGGATCTCGGGATCGTATTTAGTCTGCAGTTGTTCAAAGGACACGAAGGTCCCCCGGTCATATAAATCTCCCACTGAGGAAACACCATGTAAAATCCAAAAATCAATGGACGGGTGGTTCAACAACACCGGAAAGTAAGTATTTTTCATAGGAACATTTCAGCTATAATATCTTTAAATCCAACAACTTTTTTAATTTGTCTCCAAACTGATCGTGCCAGCCGAAGCATAGGCAGTAAACGAGAGAGATTCATTTTTTCTAATTCCAGGAAGCACAATGGACACTCAACTCAGGCAGAGTGAAGCAGATGATTTTCAGAATTAGGGAGATAATTATTAGGCATCCATTTACCTGTATTTTCTGGCGTATAAGACTACTTTTTAACCCTTGAAAATCTTCTCAAAAGTCGGGTATCGTCTTATACGCCAGGTGTCATCTTATAGGGCAGGTGCGGAGTAATCTGCGGTCGCCGCATATTGTGGGGGGAGCGACCCCAATGATAAGGAGATGGGGCACCTCACCGGGAAGGTGTAAAGGTACCGTCACACTAAACGACGCTGCAGCGATACCGACAACGATGTCGATCGCTGCAGCGTCGCTGTTTGGTCGCTGGAGAGCTGTCACGCAGACAGCTCTCCAGCGACCAACGATCCCGAGGTCCCCGGTAACCAGGGTAAACATCGGGTTACTAAGCGCAGGGCCACGCTTAGTAACCCGATGTTTACCCTGGTTACCAGCGTAAACGTTAAAAAAACAAACACTACATACTTACATTCCGTGTCTGTCCTCTGGCGCTGTGCTTTCCTCTGCACTGTCAGCGCCGGTCAGCCGGAAAGCAGAGCGGTGACGTCACCGCTGTGCTTTCTGGCTGGCCGGCGCTGACACAGGATGCAGGAGGAGTGCAGAGAAGCACAACTGCGGGGACAGACAGCTGAAGGTAAGTATGTAGTGTTTGTTTTTTTACGTTTACGCTGGTAACCAGGGTAAACCTCGGGTTACTAAGCGCGGCCCTGCGCTTAGTAACCCGATGTTTACCCTGGTTACCAGTGAAGACATCGCTGGATCGGTGTCACACACGCCGATCCAGCGATGTGAGCGGGAGATCCAGCGACTAAATAAAGTTCTGGACTTTCCTCAGTGACCAACGATCTCCCAGCAGGGGCCTGATCGTTGGTCGCTGTCACACATAATGATTTCCTTAACGATATCTTTGCTACGTCACAAAAAGCAACGATATCGTTAACGATATCGTTATGTGTGACGGTACCTTAAGTGAAGCAGAGGCAGAGAAGGAGATAATAGGATACAAGGGTGAGCCAGATTAGTGAAAGAGGAGTGTTTTTCTAGGCACAACATCGCTCTCTCTCTCTCTTATTTGCATAACCCTGGCATTTCAGACGCTGACAGTTTGCTTCACTTATACCTTCCTGGTGAGGCGCTCCCTCACCTCGTCATCGGGACCACTCCCCCCCACTATATACTTCGACCGCAGATTGCTCCGCACCCACCCTATAAGACGACACCCCGCATTTAAGACAACCCCCGACTTTTGAGAACTGGAAAAGTTGGGGGTAGTCTTATACGCCCAGTCGTCTTATACGCCGGAAAATAAGGTAATTTAGATTTGTAAAGAGGGATTTAGGTGTTAGTACTGCACTGTGTTGAAGGCAATAACTAAGCTTAGGGAGCAGTATCATTTTAATTAGGTTAATACGGCCCACAACAGACAAAGGGAGTTTGCTCCAAGACGCAAATTTAGATTTGACTAATTTTAAGAATGGATAAAAGTTAAGTTGTAAGTCAGAATTACTGCATTGGGACATGTAGATACCTAAGTATTTGTAAGTATTTGAAATTAGATGCAATAGGTAACGAGGAGAGGGTTTCGGGACCTGGTAGTGGGGTATGAGAGAGAGGCAATCGAGCAGATTTGTCTCAGTTTATATATAGGCCGGAGTATTTACTGAATTTATCTATAGTGGCAATCACCTGTGACAATGTTTCCTCCACCTTGTCCATAAATATCACCATGTCGTCAGCATATAAACCAATGGTATCCTCACGACCCGCTATTTCTATACCTTTAATGTCAGGGGAAGATTGCATACATATTGCCAACGCCTCTATCGCGAGAGCTAAAAGAGCTGGCGAGAGGGAGCACCCCTGACGGGTCCCGCTATATAATGAGAAGGACTCGGAACTGGAATTATTTAGAATTATACTGGCTTTAGGTTTTATGTATAGTATATTTACCAATCTTAAAAATTTATCCCCAAAATCATGCATCTGTAAGCATGTTGACAGAAAAGGCCACTCAAGAGAATCAAAGGCTTTGGCCACATCCAGCGATGCTAATGCCCAGTTGTTGTCTGACATTAAAGAACTATATTGAATTATCGACTGGACTCGCCTGATATTAATAGAAGTACTCTTACCGGGCATAAAGCCAGTTTGATCTGGGTGTATAAGATCCAATATAATTGAATTCAGTCTAATGGCCAGGACTTTAGTGAAGATTTTGTAATCTACATTTACTAACGATATGGGGCGATGAGATCCGCATTCCAAAGGGTCCTTCCCTCCTTTTTAAGTATGATAATATTTGCCTCATAGAAGGTTTCAGGCATACATCCTCCCTCCCATACACCCCGGAATACCTTCAATAAGAGTGGCGCTAGTATATCCCGATATCTCTTGTATAACTCAATGGGAAACCCATCCGGTCCAGGAGCCTTCCCAGAGGCCATGTCCATCATTGCATACTCTATCTCCTCCAATGTGAACTCAGCATCCATAAAGGCCCGCTGGGTGTTCTGTCGTTGGAATCCATAAATTTCAGCCAAAAGGGGTTCAGCTTTAAAACCATACTATTATTTGGTTGCTCATATTTAAGTTTAAGTATGATCAGGCTATGATCTGACACCCCCCTATTACCATGTTCTACACTATCTACCCACATTGCCAATCCACTGGATCCAAATATATAATCTATGCGGGACAGAGACTGCCTAGTGGACAAGTGGCAGGTGTATCCGTTCATTCCAGGGTGACGCATCCCCCACATATCAAACCATCCACTGCCCTTCCATAAATAATGCCAGCTGGGACGGAGCCAAAGAGGGGGTCTCCTCAGACCTCCCATCACCCGATCTCAGTCTATCAAGACAGTTATCCATGACTAAATTAAAATCTCCCATGCAAATGACTTGTGCATCTGGATAGTTTAAAGCAAAACTCATTGCCATCCGGAGGACTGATGTGTTAGCCGGGGGAGGGTTGTGGACACATAAGATTATGTATTCACTAGAGTTAATTAGTGCGTATACAAAAACAAAAGAATCCCAGAATCCCTTCGGGCCTCCCTGGCCTCCCATCTAACATCTCTATGTATCAATAATGAAACCCCTCTCAAGTAGCTAGTATAGAACGCATGAATATACCATTGTACCCGTGGTTTCTGTATGCACCGGGCCGTATCTCTGGTCAGGTGTGTCTCCACCAAAGCCACAATGTGGGGGTGATGGTGTCTAATCTGTGAAAATACCTTAATTTTCTTCCGGGGGGATTTAATACCTCGTACATTCCAGGTCATACATACTATTTCAGACCCCATGCTTACTCATCAAGATATGGTATACATTATTACTCAGGTAAAGATCAAAGGTAGCACACAGAAAATGAGAATGCTGTTGGCAGCGGCTTCTACATAGATAACAGATAAAACCGATATAAGAGAAAAAACAGAACAAGAACCAAACAATATAGGAGCAACGTCCTGTGCTCCTATTATCAAAGAAGTAAGGGGATACCCTCACTGGATTCAGCGTCCGGTATTGTTGGTAATCTGGACGACCCCAGAGAGAGCTCTACATATAAAGTTATTAGAAGAATTCTACTTGACTGGGAACATTTTAGGATTCCTTCGCACTGGACACCCTGTGAGATCGTAGCCATTCAGCTGCCTCCGCTGGATCCGTGAAGAATATAGAAGAGCCCTGGGGACAACTCGGAGTCGAGCTGGATAATAAATCATTGAATATATAATGTTCTTGTCTCCGAGTTGCTTCCTGATCTCCATAAACCTAGCCCGCTGTTTCTGAAGTTCCATAGAGAAATCCGGAAGAATCGAGATTGTAGCATTGGTAAACTAAATGGGACTTTTTTGCCGTGCCAATCGTAGAATGACATCTCTGACCTTGCAATTAAGGATACATGCCAGGAAAGGTCTAGGCAGAGCCCTAGGAGGGATGTGTTTTGTGAGAACTCTGTGAGCTCTTTCCACAGCAAACATTGAAGAGAATTCATCTCCCACAGAAGATTTAAGCCAGCCTTCTAAAAATTTCTCAGGTTGTTGACCTTCTGAGCGTTCCGGCAGACCAATAATTCGGATATTATTCCGGCGTAGTCTAATCTCTAGGTCATCTGCTTTTTGTTTCCAGGCATTTATAGAGCCAGCTACTTTTGTGAACTTGGCCTCCATGGGCGTAATAGTATCTTCTATATGGGATGCCCTTGTCTCCACCTCTGTAATACGCCCTTTCATAGCCTGCATATCCTGCCGAAGACATCCCACCTCAGTATGTACATCCTCTATTTTTTTGGAAAGGGATGTTCTGGTTAGGGATATGGCCTGCATTAATTGTTCAGACGCCTGTTTAAGAGTCAGTTCATCCTGTTCACTCCCCTCACTACTATCAGAGAGACGATTTTTACATTGCACTTGTGAGGGATTATTTCTAAGAGACCATACACTATCGGAGGGATCAACTTTAGGAAACTCTTTTAATTTATCGGTAGCCCCCGATCCTTTGGAGCGATGCATGACTAGCAGTAATGTGGCACAGCAGGATAATTAGAGTTATATTTACAAGTGTTCCACACGGACACAGCAGGGCTATTACAAAGTACTTATATCTGCAGGATGCTGGGAGTTGTACTGTAGATGTGGCAACCCTGGATGTCCACCAGATTATTGTGCACCAGGAAGGACTCACGGCACGCGCCGTGGTAGCAGCAGGGAGGGGTCCAAGAGCCCTCCAAAGTAATGGCGCTGACAGATCGAGTGTCTTCATTGAAAGGGGAGCGCAGGGCCCAATTTTCTAGAGCACACGCCGCGCGTCCCATCAATATGCTCAGGATGTGTGCTCACTCACCCAAGCAGCGCTGCAAGAATGATAAATGGTGTCGCGTTGTTAGGAGTCGAGTTCCCACCTCTGCACAGGGGGAATCTCGAACCGTGTCTGCTGCGGTCTCCCATTCTGCATCGGCCGAAGTGGAGCCTGCTCAGCGGAGACGTCGGTCCCAGCGTCTCATTGAATCTGATACTGTGCAAAGGGTTACTGCTGCCTCTCCAGGCTCTGCTATTGTACCCTGCACTGGTCTGCGATGAGCAGGCTTCTATGGGACTAAGTCCTGCTTTGCACACACTGAGCATGCCCAGGGTAAGATCTCTCAGTGGAGGTCTAGGGTCACATGCTCAGGTACTGCAGCAACTTCCATTGGTCCTCCAGGAAGGTCCTGTACCTGATCAAGTTCTGTGGAAGCCTTCCATTGGTCCTTCTAGGAAGGTCCTGAAGTTGCTGCAGCTATAAAAGGTTCTCATGACCGAATGGCCATGCGCTAGTATCAAATATGTACGAGCTCAGCGCCAGTGTGGTCGTGTGTGTGGTCAGGGACCCCGTGGAAATAAGCCCCTAGAATGCTGGCACCTCCGGCGAGGAGTTTTTGTGTGTATGCAGTCAGGGACCCGGCTGAAATAAGCCCCTAGAATGCTGGCACCTCCGGCGAGGAGTTTCTCTTGAGTAAATTCAGGGCTGGCTAATAGTAGCCATTAGAATTCCGGCTCACCCGGAGAGGAGCAGCGTGTTTGGTTGGGACTGCATGACCACTGTCGGCTCTACTCAGTAGCTGTGTTCCCTGTGAGCTAAAGAGGGCACAGCGTTCTCATTACTACGGGCTCTGTGGAGTAACAGAGTTCGTTTATACTAATTTACTTCACCGCCTTTCTTAGCAGCAGGTTCTTTCCTGCACGGTGGATCCCGGGTTGCGAACGCACCTATCTCATCTAATAAATATATTCGTGCGTTCCGCCAACCCAAAGATGCGTTTCCTCATGTCAGAGTGCACGCTCTGAAAATGGCCGCTGCTCCACACAGACACTCCCACCCGTCTGGGTCTCTCCTGTTCCCGATGCACCAGAGTCCCACAGCACCTACCACAGGTGCCATAGTTCACCCAGAGTCCAAAGGGGGTCCCTAAACCAGCAGGAGTCGGCATCAAGCTTCCTCCTGACAGAGCGCGCCCTCCTGGAAATGGCCGTCTCCTCACAAGGATCCCGCCATCCTTCCAGGCCTCTTCTGCCCCCGACACCTCTCGATCTCCATGGCGCCTCTTCACAGGAGCCAAAATCTTCCCAGAACCTAGGGGGCTCAGTGATGGTAAATATTTCTCTGTATCTGGGGGTCTTAAGTGCAGGATAAGGTCAGGATTCCAGGAGCTTTCTCACACGCCCCCGCCACCACGTTTGACAGTGGGGATGGTGTGTTCAGGGTGATGAGCTGTGTTGCCTTTACGCCAAAAATATCATTTGACATTGTTGCCAAAAAGTTTGATTTTGGTTTCATCTGACCACAGCACCTTCTTTCATATGTTTGGTGTGTCTCCCAGATGGCTTGTTGCAAACTTTAAAGGACACTTTTTATGGATATCTTTGAGAAATGGCTTTCTTCTTGCCACTCTTCCATAAAGGCTAGATTTGTGCAGTCTACGACTGATTGTTGTCCTACGGACAGACTGTCCCACCTCAACTGTAGATCTCTGCAGTTCATCCAGAGTGATTATGGGCCTCTTGGCTGTATCTCTGATCAGTCTTCTCTTTGTTTGAGATGAAAGTTTAGCGGGACGGCCGGGTCTTGGTAGATTTGCAGTGGTATGACACTCCT
Organism: Ranitomeya imitator; assembly: GCF_032444005.1. Classification (NCBI taxonomy): domain Eukaryota; kingdom Metazoa; phylum Chordata; class Amphibia; order Anura; family Dendrobatidae; genus Ranitomeya; species Ranitomeya imitator. Next base: position 222,767,553 of record NC_091286.1, on the reverse strand, counting down.
TCCATTTCAATATGATCACTTGCACAGTGCTCTTTGAGATGTTTAAAGTTTTGGAAATCATTTTGTATCCAAATCCGGCTTTAAACCTCTCCACAACAGTATCACAGACCTGCCAGTTGTGTTCCTTGGTCTTCACGATGCTCTCTGTGCTTCAAACAGAACCCTGAGACTATCACAGAGCAGGTGCATTCATACGGAGACTTGATTATACACAAGTGGATTATATTTATCATCATTAAGCATTTAGGAGATTGGATCATTCAGAGATCCACAATGAACTTCTGGAGTGAGTTTGCTGCACTGAAAGCAAAGGGGCCGAATAATATTGCACGTCTCACTTTTCAGTTTTTGAATTTCCACAAAAATTTAAAATAACCAATAAATTGCATTCAACTTCACAATTGTGTTCCATTTGTTGTTGATTCTTCACCAAAAATGTACATTTGGTATCTTCATGTTTGAAGCATGATATGTGGGAAAAGGTTGAAAAGTTCCAGGGGGCCGAATACTTTCGCAAGGCACTGTATGTATTATTGCTAAAAAAAAGCATGTTTATGTGCAGTCAAGATGTTGACACATATTGTTGGAATAAGGAGATAACCCACACAATTTCTACAATGTAAAAATTTGATCCGTGCATACAAAGTCAGAATAAAGTATTAGGCATATTCTCCAAAAACACCCCACCCAGAAATACTCATTTGCCAAGATTTCAGGATGCATACGAAGAGGACAGACACACAGGGACATTAAAATACAGATTTCAATAATGAAACACAGTCATATTTCAATTAAGGCTTTCAAACTACAGTCAGGAGACCTGCGGCCGGTCTATGCATTGCGATCCGTGCTTGGACCAATTTGTACAGATGTCTGAATTACGTCTAGCTTGTTAACTGCTATCAACTCGTCTAACCTGTACAAACAAAGACCCACAATTTAAAACTGCGTTAATTTGTCATAAAACATGTCCCACAGTACTAGCATCATTTGGCATAAAAGAATACACCCTTTAACCCCCTCCTGGCGATTTTACATTTTTGAGTTTTGTGTTTAACTCCCCTCCTTCCAAGAGCCATAACTTTTTTATTTTTCTGTCAACAAAGACAAACAAGGGATTATTTTTTTATGGGCCGCATTTAACACTAGAAGTCCCAGAGAGGGGTCATTTAACATTTCTACCTTTGGAACCTTGGGAGCTCGAAATTTCTGGGACTTCTAGTGTTAAATGACACTATTCATTATATCATGTAATGTACTGGAAAGCAGGAAAAAAATTCTAAGTATAGCAAAATGCCAATAAAATGGCAGTCTGCAACTGATTTTTTTTTAAATTAATAACATTCATTATACAGTAAAAATGACTTGGCAATGTGATTCTACAGATAAGTACAATTATGACGTTACCAAACATGCTTAGTTTTTTAACCCCTTAGTGACAGAGCCAATTTGGTACTTAATGACCAGGCCAATTTTTGCAATTCTGACCACTGTCACTTTATGAGGTTATAACTCTGCAACGCTTCAACGGATCCCGCTGATTCTGAGATTGTTTTTTTAGTGACATATTGTACTTCATGTTAGTGGTAACATTTCTTCGATATTACTTGCGATTATTTATGAAAAAAACGGAAATATGGCGAAAATTTTTAAAATTTTGCAATTTTCAAACTTTGTATTTTTATGCCCTTAAATCAGAGAGATATGTCACGAAAAATAGTTAATAAATAACATTTTCCACATGTCTACTTTACATCAGCACAATTTTGGAAACAAAATTTTTTTTTGTTAGGGAGTTATAAGGGATAAAAGTTGACCAGCAATTTCTCATTTTTACAACACCATTTTTTTTTAGGGACCACATCACATTTGAAGTCATTTTGAGGGGTCTATATGATAGAAAATAATGAAGTGTGACACCATTCTAAAAACTACACCCCTCAAGGTTCTCAAAACCACATTCAAGAAGTTTATTAACCCTTTACGTGCTTCACAGGAACTGAAACAATGTGGAAGGAAAAAATGAACATTTAACTTTTTTTTGCAAACATCTTAATTCAGAACCATTTTTTTTATTTTCACAAGTGTAAAAACAGAAATGTAACCATAAATTTTGTTATGCAATTTCTCCTGAATATGCCAATACCCCATATGTGGGGGTAAACCACTGTTAGGGCGCACCGCAGAACTTAGAAGTGAAGGAGCGCCGTTTGACTTTTTCAATGCAGAATTGGCTGGAATTGAGATCGGACGCCATGTCACGTTTAGAGAGCCCCTGATGTGCCTAAACAGTGGAAACTCCCCACAAGTGACACCATTTTGGAAACTAGACCCCTTAAGGAACTTATCTAGATGTGTGATGAGCACTTTGAACCCCCAAGTGCTTCACAGAAGTTTATAACGTAGAGCCGTGAAAATAAAAAATCGCTTTTGTTTACACAAAAATGATCTTTTTGCCCACAAATTCTTATTTTTACAAGGGTAACAGGAGAAATTAGACCACAAAAGTTGTTGAGCGATTTCTCCTGAATACGTCGATACCCCATATGTGAGGGTAAACCACTGTTTGGGCGCACCGCAGAGCTTGGAAGTGAAGGAGCGCCGTTTTACTTTTTCAATGTTGAATTGGCTGGAATTGAGATTGGACACCATGTCGCGTTTGGAGAGCCCCTGATGTGCCTAAACAGTGGAAACCCCCCACAAGTGACCCCATTTTGGAAACTAGACCCCTTAAGGAACATATCTAGATGTGTGGTGAGCACTTTAAACCCCCATGTGCTTCACAGAAGTTTATAACGTAGAGCCATGAAAAAAAAAATTGCATTTTTTCTACAAAAATGATCTTTTTGCCCACAAATTTTTATTTTCACAAGGGTAACAGGAGAAATTAGACCACTAAAGTTGTTGTGCAATTTCTCCTGAGTACGTCGATACCCAATATGTGGGGGTAAACCACTGTTTGGGCGCACCGCAGAGCTTGGAAGAGAAAGAGTGCCGTTTTACTTTTTCAATGTAGAATTGGCTGGAATTGAGATCGGACGCCATGTCGCGTTTGGAGAGCCCCTGATGTGCCTAAACAGTAGAAATCTCCCACAAGTGACCCCATTTTGGAAACTAGACCCCCCATGGAACTTATCTAGATGTGTGGTGAGAACCTTAAATGCCCAAGTGCTTCACAGAAGTTTATAATGCAGAGCCGTGAAAATAAAAAAAATTTTTTTTCCACAAAAAAGATTTTTTAGCCCCCAAGTTTTTATTTTCACAAGGGTAACAAGAGAAATTGGACCCCAAAGTTGTTGTCCAATTTGTCCTGAGTATGCTGATACCCCATATGTGGGGGTAAACCACTGTTTGGGCGCACGGCAGAGCTCGGAAGGAAGGAGCGCCGTTTTGGAATGCAGACTTTGATAGAATGGTCTGCGGGTATTATGTTGCGTTTGCAGAGCCCCTGATGTACCTAACCAGTAGAAACCCTCCACAAGTGACCCCATTTTGGAAACTAGACCCCCCAAGGAACTTATCTAGATGTGTGGTGAGAACTTTGAATGCCCAAGTGCTTCACAGAAGTTTAGAATGCAGAGTCGTGAAAATAAAAAATATTTTTTTTTTCCACAAAAAAGATATTGTAGCCCCCAAGTTTTTATTTTTACAAGGGTAACAGGAGAAATTGGACTGCAATAGTTGTTGTCCAATTTATCCCGAGTACGCTGATGCGCCATATGTGGGGGTAAACCACTGGGCGCACGGCAGAGCTCGGAAGGGAAGGAGCGCCTTTTTGGAATGCAGACTTTGATAGAATGGTCTGTGGGCATTATGTTGCGATTGCAGAGCCCCTGATGTACCTAAACTGTAGTAACCCCCCACAATTGACCCCATTTTGGAAACTAGACCCCCCAAGGAACTTATCTAGATGTGTGGTGAGAAATTTGAATGCCCAAGTGCTTCACAGAAGTTTAGAATGCAGAGTCGTGAAAATAAAAAATATTTTTTTTTTCACAAAAAAGATTTTGTAGCCCCCATGTTTTTATTTTCACAAGGGTAACAAGAGAAATTGGACCCCAGAAGTTGTTGTCCAATTTATCCCGAGTACGCTGATGCCCCATATGTGGGGGTAACCCACTGTTTGGGCGCACGGCAGAAGGGAGGGAGCACCATTTGACTTTTTGAGCGCAAAATTGGCTGTCGTGTTTGGAGACCCCCTGATGTACCTAAACAGTGGAAACCCCCCAATTCTAGCTCCAACCCTAACCCCAACACACAACCAAACCCTAATCCCAACCTGATCCATAATCCTAATCACTTACCCTAACCATAATCACAACCCTTACCCCAAAACAACCCTAATGTCAACCCTAACCATAACCCTAATCAAAACCCTAAATCCAACACACCCCTAATCCTAATCTCAACCCTAATCCCAAACCTAACCCTAATCCCAAGCGTAACCCTAATGCCAACCCTAACCCTAATACCAACCCTAATCCAAAACCTAACCCTAATCCCAACTCTAACCCTAACTTTAGCCCCAACCCTAGCCCTAACTTTAGCCCCAACCCTAACCCTAGCCCTAAGGCTACTTTCACACTTGCGTTGTTTGGCATCCGTCGCAATCCATCGTTTTGGACAAGAAATGGATCCTGCAAATGTGCCCGCAGGATGCGTTTTTTGCCCATAGACTTGTATTGCCGACGGATCGTGACGGATGGCCACACGTCGCGTCCATCGTGCACTGGATCAGTTGTGTTTTGGCGGAGCGTCGGCACAAAAAAACGTTCAATGAAACGTTTTTTTGTACGTCGCATCCGCCATTTCTGACCGCGCATGCGTGGCCGTAACTCCGCCCCCTCCTCCCCAGGACATAGATTGGGCAGCGGATGCGTTGAAAAACTACAGCTGCTGCCCACGTTGTGCACAATTTTCACAACGTGCGTCGGTATGTCGGGCCGACGCATTGCGACGGCCCCGTACCGACGTAAGTGTGAAAGAAGCCTAACCCTAAATTTAGCCCCAACCCTAACCCTAAATTTAGCCCCAACCCTAGCCCTAACCCTAGCCCTAACCCTAGCCCTACCCCTAACCCTAGCCCTACCCCTAACCCTACCCCTAACCCTACCCCTACCCCTAACCCTACCCCTAACCCTACCCCTACCCCTACCCCTAACCCTACCCCTAACCCTACCCCTACCCCTAACCCTACCCCTAACCCTACCCCTACCCCTAACCCTAACCCTACCCCTAACCCTACCGCTAACCCTACCCCTAACCCTACCCCTAACCCTACCCCTACCCCTAACCCTACCCCTACCCCTAGCCCTACCCCTAACCCTACCCCTAACCCTACCCCTAACCCTACCCCTAACCCTAACCCTACCCCTAACCCTACCCCTAACCCTACCCCTAACCCTAATTTTAGCCCCAACTGCTGTTCTCCTGCCGGCCGGCAGATGGAGACAGATGGCGGGCGCACTGGGCATGCGTCCGCCATGTTCTTCTGCCGGCGGCCAGGAGGAGCAGCAAGAGGATCCAGGGACCTAGGTGCGTATGCTAGGGTCCCTGAATCCCCCTATTTCTCTGTCCTCTGATGTGCGATCACATCAGAGGACAGAGAATTACACTTTACTTTTTTTTTTTTTTTGCGGTCGCCGGTAAACAGTTAATTACCGGCGATCGCAAAACAGGGGTCGGTAATACCGACCCCGATCATGCTCTTTGGGGTCTCAGCTACCCCCGGCAGCCGGGACCCCAAAGATTCTCCCGGTGCCGGCCGGCGGGCGCACTGCGCATGCGCCCGCTATTTTGAAGATGGCGGCGCCCACCGGGAGACACGAGGAGCATCGGGGGAGCTAGGTGACTATTGGGGGGCCACCTGGGACCCCTTTTCTCTGTCCTCCGATGTGCGATCACATCGGAGGACAGAGAAATTAAAAAGAGATCGCGTTTTGTTTTTTTTTGCGATCGCCGGTAAACGGTTAATTACCGGCGATCGCAAATGCGGGGTGGGTTAAAAACCCCCCGAATCATGTTCTCTGGGGTCTCGGCTACCCTCGGCAGCCGAGACCCCGGAGAAAATCGGCCTCTGGGGGGCGCTATGGACTTTTTCCACAGCGCCGTTAATTAACGGCGCTGTGGTTTAAGTACCCTTAGCGGCCGCCGTTAAAAGGCGTATCGGCGGTCGCTAAGGGGTTAAATTTATTTATGTTGTGAGAAAAATGTGGAAATTTGTAAAATAAAATGTATTTGTTTTGCTATTTTCTGAGGCAAGTAACATTTTCAGTTTTTTGGTGATAGAGTTGTGTGAGGGCTTGTTTTTTGTGCCCTAAGCCATCTTTTTTATTGATACCTTTTTGAAGAAGATAGAATGTTTTGATCTCCTCTTAGTCCACCCCTTGAGCTGCTGCAGCAGCAGAAAACCAACAATTCTGTCATTTTGACTTTCTTCTTGTTACATTGTTTAATGATCAGGTAAATTAATTTGACATTTTGATAGATCAGACTTTTAGACACCAGAGCATGATAAAGTTAAGACGTAGAAAAAAAAAATACTTACCTCATTGCTCATCTCTTCAATCCCACAGCTTTCATCTCCTGTCTGGTCGTTGGTGCATCATTTTATTGTCACCACTGAGCACAAGCACATGTAAAGTGGGAGAAATAAGTATTTGATCCCTTGCTGATTTTGTAAGTTTGATCACTGACAAAAACATGAACAGTCTATAATTTTAAGAGTAGGTTAATTTTAACATTAAGAGATAGGATATCAAAAATAAAATCAAGAAAATCACATTCTATACATTATATAAATTTACTTGCATTTTGCAGTGAGAAATAAGTATTTGATCCATTATCAACTATTAAGAGTTCTACAGATGCTTCAAATCAACTTGTTACCTGCATTAAAGACAGCTGTTTTACATGGTCACCTTTATAAAAGACTCCTTTCCATAAACTTAAAGGGAACCTGTCACCTGAATTTGGCGGGACTGGTTTTGGGTCATATGGGCGGAGTTTTCGGGTGTTTGATTCACCCTTTCCTTACCCGCTGGCTGCATGCTGGCTGCAACATTGGATTGAAGTTCATTCTCTGTCCTCCATAGTACACACCTGCACAAGGCAAGATTGCTTTGCGCAGGCTTGTACTACGGAGGACAGAGAATGAACTTCAATCCAATATTGCAGCCAGCATGCAGCCAGTGGGTAAGGAAAGGGTGAATCAAACACCCGAAAACTCCGCCCATATGACCCAAAACCAGTCCCGCCAAATTCAGGTGACAGAGTCCCTTTAATTAATCAATCATACTCTAAACTCTACAACATGGGCAAGAGCAAAGAGCTTTATAAGGATGTCATGGACAAGATCATAGACCTGCACAAAGCTGGAATGGGCTACAAAACCATAGGCAAGACGCTGGATGAGAAGGAGACAACTGTTGGTGCAATAGTAAGAAAATGGAAGAAATACAAAATGACTGTCAATCGATATCTATCAGGGGCACTAGGCAAAATCACACCTCGTGGTGTATCCTTGATCATGATGAAGGTGAGAGATCAGCCTAAAACTGCATGGAGGGAACTTATTAATGATCTAAAGGCAGCTGGGACCACAGTCATAAAAAAAAACATTGGTAAAACATTACGCCGTAAAGGTTTAAAATTCTGTAGTGCCCACAAGGTCCACCTGCTGAAGAAAGCGCATGTGCAGGCCCATCTGAAGTTTGCCAATGAACACCTAGATGATTCTGTGAGTGATTGGGAGAAGGTGCTGTGGTCAGATTAGACAAAAATTTAGGTCTTTGGCATTAACTCAGCTTGCCATGTTTGGAGGAAGAGAAATGCTGCCTATGACCCAAAGAACACTGTCCCCACTGTCAAGCATGGAGTGGAAAAGTTATGTTTTGGGGGTGTTTCCCTGCTAAGGGCAAAGGGCTGATTCACCGCATCAATGGGAGAATGGATGGAGCCATGTACCGTAAAAAACTGAGTGACAACCTCTTCCCACCGTCAGGACATTAAAAATGGGTCGTGGCTGGGTCTTCCAGCAAGACAATGATCCAAAACATACAGACAAGGTAACAAAGAAGTGGCTCAAAAAGAAGCACATTAAGGTCATGGAGTGGCCTAGCCAGTCTCCAGACTTTAATCCCATAGAAAACTTATGGAGGGAGATGAAGCTCTGAGTTGCCAAGCAACAGCCTCAAAATCTTAATGATCTGCAAAGAGGAGTGAACCAAAATTCCTCCTGACATGTGCGCATACCTCACCATCAACTACAAAAAATGTCTTGCCAAAAAGGGTTTTGCCACCAAGTATTAAGTCTTGTTTGTCACAGGGATCAAATACTTATTTCTCACTGCAAAATGCAAATAAATCTATATACCGTATATACTCGAGTATAAGCCGAGATTTTCAGCCCATTTTTTTGGGCTGAAAGTCCCCCTCTCGGCTTATACTCGAGTCATATACCGGGAGGTCAGCAGGGGAAGGGGAGCGGGGGCTGTGTAATTATACTTACCTACTCTCGGCGCGGTCCCTGCAGGTCCCTGGCTTCCCCGGCGCTGCAGATTCTTCCTGTACTGAGCGGTCACATGGTACTGCTCATTACAGAAATGAATAGGCGGCTCCACCTCCATAGGGGAGGAGCCGCATATTCATTGCTGTAAATGATCGGTAACTGTGACCGCTCAATTACAGGAAGAAGCTGCAGAGCCGGGGAAGCCAGGGACTGCAGGGACCGCACCAGGAGCAGGTAAGGGGAGCGCAGCGCTGCACAATATTTACCTGCTCCTCGCTCCGGTGCGGCTCCGTCTGCAGCATCCTCTGGCTGTGACGCTCAGTTCAGAGGGCGCGGTGATGTAGTCAGTGCGCGCCATCTGCTGAGCGTCAGTGCTGGAGACGGAGCCGCACAAGGAGCAGGTAAATATTGAAAGCGCCGGCGTCCTGAGAGAAGAGAGGTGAGTATGTGATTTTTTTTTTATTGCAGCAGCAGCATTATATATGGCACAGCTCTCTATGGAGCATCCATGGGGCAATAATGAACGGTATGGAGCATCTATATTTATTTTTGAAATTCACCGGTAACTGCTGCATTTCCTACCCTAGGCTTATACTCGAGTCAATAAGTTTTCCCAGTTTTTTGTGGCAAAATTAGGGGGGTCGGCTTATACTCGGTTCAGCTTATACTCGAGTATATACGGTAATTTATACAATGTGATTTTCTGAATTTTATTTTTGATGTTTTATCTCTCAATGTTAAAATGAACCTACCATTAAAATTATCGACTGTTCATGTCTTTGTCAGGTGGGAAACTTACAAAATCAGCAATGGATCAAATACTTATTTCCCCCACTGTAAGGTCACAACATCATAATGTCCCAACATGCTCAAGCACAGGTGGAAGCATCCCAGGCCTAGAGTAAAGATGTCTGAGGAGGGAAGGTGAATATAAGTATTTTCTCCAATCTTCTTCATGACGGCACCACGCGATGTTGCCTCCCCATCCTAATTATGGACAGGAAACACAAGAGGTTTAAATAGCCCCTACCCACCTTCTATCCCTGGTGTTTTTCCTGCCCCTAAGTAATGAAGAGGTGATCTTTTAGATGCTGTGGCCGGCGGACAGTCACCCTGAATGTTACCTGTGAAGCCAGCACATTCCAGCGTGGAACGCATGGCGTCATGAGCGAGAAATTTGAATAATTTACACATGATGATACAGATTGCAGTATCCGGGGGCTAGATTTTTGATCAGGAAGAGAAATATTTCATCTGATTGGATGAATAGAGTGCTGGATCACTTTATCTGCCTATAAGAAGACCGTGATGGGAAAACACCTTAAGACAAATACCTTTGTCCATGAAAGGTGTGAGTTCCCTTAGATTTGCACCTGCCGAGCCCAGCGCGAACCCAGGCCCACAAAATATGCTGGTATGGGGAGATTCCCACTCTCTTTGAGCAGGATCCATATTTAGTCGATCTACCTCTTTTTATTTTAGGGAGATAAGCATCCTGTACCGAGAGTGAGGGAAAAAACTATGGTCTGTAAATGTGCCATCTGTAGTAGGAAGCTCACTCCTGCCCATAAAAAAACACTATGCTTTCCTTATGGAAGAAGAAAGGGGAGTCGTGCTGCAGGATAAACAATCCTCCATAGCACCTTTCTCACAAAGCAACCGGTTAATTTTATTAGTATGATAAAAATTTCCATTCTAAAGATTGACAGTAATCTTACAAAAAATAAAATAGCCATTTGTTTGTACTCTGGAGTATTCATTAAAGGCAGTGTCTTCAATATTCTGTGAAGGCTAGGAGCACACACACAGACATTTAGTCTTATTGATGCTAACGCTTATCAGATTAAATTACATTCCCACAGTTTGCAGGCAACTGTCTATGTTTAGTGAATGACAAACACGCTGTATTGCAGGCATGGGAGGTTTTGGCAAAGTTACCTGCTATCTGGGCAATGTTGGATGATTTTCTTTTTTTGCCATCTAAACACCACAAACATACAAATTAGAAGTGCAAGGGCTTTTACTAACTTTAGAATATTTATCCTTGCTTTTATAGTGCTAAAATATTCCAAAGTGCTTTATAGGCATTATCTTCAGTGTCCCCATTGGGGCTCACAATCTAAATTTCCTTTCAGTGTGTCTTTGGAGTGTGGGAGGAAACCGGAGTACCAGAAGGAAACTGTTATGATCTGGTGGTTTAGGAACACCATGAGACAAGCTCTGAAGGAGGTGGTATCTGTACTGACCGCAGACCCTGAACCTAGCAGCGCAACTAGAAATAGCCGTGGGGGGTACCTGAGGCTCCCTAGACCCCTCGGCACAACCTAAGATCTAACTTCCCCTAAAGATGGAAACAGGAAACCTATCTTGCCTCAGAGAAAATCCCCAAAGGAAAGATAGCCCCCCACAAATATTGATGGTGAGAGGAGGGGAAAATAACATACGCAGAGATGAAATCAGATTTTAGCATAGGAGGCCAGTCTAGCTTGATAGGACAGGAAAGGATACTGTGCGGTCAGTATAAAAACTACAAAACAATCCACACAGAGTTTACAAAATCTCCACACCTGACTAAAGGTGTGGAGGGTAAATCTGCTTCCCAGAGCTTCCAGCTAACAGAAAAAATCCATACTGACAAGCTGGACAAATATAGAATGCACAGAACAATAAGTCCACAACATGTGGACTGAAATGAGCAAAGCCAGAACTTATCTTTGCAGAACTGATCAGGAAACCAGGAGAATCCAAGCAGAGATGTGAATCCAGCCAGAGAACATTGACAAGTGGCATAGGCTGAAGACTAGAGCCAGGTTAAATAGCAGAGCCTAGGAGAGACGATTAGTGAAAGCAGCTGCAAAGCTAAACTCAAGGAGCAGCAGTTCCACTCAAAACCACCAGAGGGAGCCCAAGAGCAGAATTCACAAAAGTGCCATTTACAACCACCGGAGGGAGCCCAAGAACGGAATTCACAACAGGAAAATCACACAAATCCAAGAATAACATATAAACACCTTGCAGATGTAGTCAATGGTGACAATTAAACCTAAGACCCAAGTGCTGAAGACACTAACCACTGTGCTACCATGCTGCCCAACACAACAAACAGATCAATGTACTGTCATCTTATGGCAGGTTTATGTAGGGTTCTTGCAGAGGAAATAGCAATCAGCTCACCTGTCCAGTAGAGTACAGTACTCTAACAAATATGATAATCCAACAGAAATCGACACTCGAGCCACTGTAAGAAGATGGAAGAGTTGTCCACGTTCTCCCTTGAAGATACGTGAATTGTTGTAATGCATTTGTATGTGTAATGTGTTTAGTGACATGTGTTATTAGTGATAGACTTGTAGTCTGCCTGGCAGTAGGGAGTTAATAGAGGCAGTTAGGATTAACGTTGGGACTAGCCCAGAGTGGGAAGTGCAAAAGTGAAGGAATCGAGGTAGTTTCATGTTAGAAAGGCAGATAGGGCCCAGTACACAGTAGAAGCAAACCTATGGTCTGATCAGTTAACAGAGCCGCATGAATTGGGTGTCCCTGAAGTGACAGGAGACCGAGCTCACGGATAGTGAGATACAAAGTAGAGACCGAGGCAAAGTCATTCGGAGTGAGTGATTTACCTGAGATGGGATTCGAGGCAGAAGACCTAGCGGGATGCTCACGATTTCACAAGCCAAAGAGGTTAAAGGATGCATCGGAGCATGGAATGTGCCTGAGTGCTACTTCCAAGACATTGACAAACAGAGAAGCTAAGTAAAGGTCATAGTGCAGTGATAGCGAACCTTTTATTCACCGAGTGCCGAAAGGGCAACCCAATTTATTTATTGGAAAGTGCCAATATGGCAATTTAACATCACATCACAGAAGACCTGCAAAATATTCCCCCTTACACACACACACACACACACACACTACCCCTTTGCAAAATATACACACACACAGCCCCACTGCCAAATATGCAGTATATATATTTACACACACACACACACACACTGCCCCTCTACAAAATACACACACACACTTACACACTTACACATACGCACAGCCCCTCTGCAAAATACATACATACACAGACACACACACACACACACACACACACACACACACTGCCCCTTTGCAAAATACATACAGCCACTCTGCAAAATATATTTTATATACAGCTCTGGCAAAAATTAAGAGACCACTGCAAAATTTTCAGTTTGTCTGATTTTTCTCTTTTTAGGTATATTTTTGAGTAAGATGTAAATTGCTCTTTTATTCTATAAGCTACTGACAATATGTCTTTGAATTTCCAAGCCCTAAATTTTGTATTTATTTTCAGAAAATGAGAAATGGTCCAAATAACAAAAAAATCTTTCTGTGCTTGCAGACCTCAAATAATGCTAAGAAAGTTCACAATTATTTAGAAACAACAATACTAATATTTTAACTCAGGAAGAGTTCAGAAATCAATACTTTGTGGAATAACCATGATTTTTAATTACAGGTTTCATGCATCTTGGCATGCTTTCCACCAGTCTTTCATGCTGTTTTTGGGTGCTTTTTTCACACTACTGGTACAAAAATGTAAGCAGTTCTTTGTTTGATGGTTTGTGACTATCCCTCTTCCTCTTGATTACATTTCAGAGGTTTTCAATGGGGTTCAGGTCTGAACATTGGACTGGCCATGACAGGGATTTGATGTGGTGGTTCTTCATCCACACATTGATTGACCTATCTGTCTAGCATGGCACATTGTCCTAATGGAAAAACCAGTCCTCAGAGTTGGGGAACACTGCCTGAGCAGAAGGAAGCAACTGTTTTTCCAGGATAACCTTACATGCAGCTTGATTATTTCGTTCTTTGCAAAGATTAACCTGCTGAATTCCAGCCTTGCTGGAGCATCCCCAGATCATCACCGATCCACCGCCAAATTTCACATTGGGTGCAAGACACTGTGGCTTGTACACCTCTCCAGATCTCCGTCTAACCATTAGATGACCAGGTTTTGGGCAAAGCTGAAAATTAGACTCATCAGAGAAGATTACCTTACTCTAGTTCTCTATGGTCCAATCCTTATGGTTTTTGGCAAACTTCAGCCTGGCTCTCCTTTGCTTTTCATTGATGAAAGGCTTTTTTCCACCTTTACATCACTTGAGTCCTGCCTCTAGGAGCCTGTAATGAACTGTTCTTGCCGTGCACTTCACCCCAGTTGCCATTAGCCATTACTTTTGCAGGGCACTTGATGTAAACCTGTGGTTGCTGAGTAACATTTGAATAAGATGACGGTCATCCCTTGCGCAGGCATGTACTATGGAGGACAAGAATGAACTTCAATCCAATATTGCAGCCAGCATGCAGCCAGCGGGTAAGGAAAGGGTGGATCAAACACCCGAAAACCCCGCCCCTATGGCTGAAGATTGTTCCCTCCAAATTCAGGTGACAGAGTCCCTTTAAATAAGATTTGGTTCACGTGATCACCTAATCAGAAGCACGTTAAGTAGAATGAGGTGTACTCTGGTTGGAATTCAACTGACACTGGAGTGGAATGGCTGTCAAACATGTAGAGAAGCTGATTTTTTTAAAACTGTGCAGTCATCTCTTGCCAGAGCTGTATGTATATGTATGTATATATATATATATATATATATATATATATATATATATATATATATATATATATATAGGGTGGACCATGTATATGGATACACATAAATAAAATGGGAATGGTAGGTGTTATGAACTTCCTGTTTGTGGCACATTAGTATATGGGAGGGGAAAAACTATTCAAGATGGGTGGTGACCATGGCGGCCATTTTGAAGTCAGCCATTTTGGATCCAACTTTATTTTTTCCAATGGGAAGAGGGTCATGCGACACATCAACCTTATTGTGAATTTCACAAAAAAAACAATGGTGTGCTTGATTTTAATGTAACTTTATTCTTTCATAAGTTATTTACAAGTTTCTCTTTGTTTACAGCCATTGACATTGCCGCAGAGATTAACACGTGAGGAGCAGATAGAAATTGTGTTGATGTCTGGTGAACGCAGTACCCGGGTCATTGCAGCAGATTTCAATGCAAGAAACCCTACACAAGAAAACTATCACCATTCTCATTTTATTTAGGTGTATCCATATAAATGGCCCACCCAAAAAATGTTGCCTCATCTCTGAACATAATATTCTGTGTAAACTGAGGGTCTTGTTCTAATTTTTGTTTTGCCTATTCTGCAAATTCAGTGCGCCGATCTGGGTCATCTTCGTTGAGATGCTGCAGCAGCTGGATTTTGTAAGGGTGCCACTTGTGAGTAGCTAATATCCGCCGAAGGGATGATAGACTGATGCCAGATCGGCGCGCTGAATTTGCAGAATGTGCAAAACAAAAATTGTAACAGGACCCTCAGTTTACACAGAAAATTATGTTCAGTGATGATGCAAACTTTTTTGGGTGGCCCATTTATATGGATACGCCAAAATAAAGTGGGAAGGGTGACAGTTTTCTTGCATAGGATGTCTTGCATTGAAATCTGCTGCAATGACCCGGGTACTGCGTTCATCAGACATCAACACAATTTCTATCCGCTCCTCACGTGTTAAACCTCTGCGACATGTCAATGGCTGTAAATAAAGAGAAACTTGTAAATTACTCATGAAAGAATAAAGTTCCATTAAAACCAAACACACCATTGTTTTTCTTGTGAAATTCTCAATAAGTTTAATGTGTCACATGGCGCTCTTCCCATTGGAAAAAATAAAGTTGGATCCAATATGGCCAACTTCAAAATGACCGCCATGGTCACCACCCATCTTGAAAAGTTGTCTCCCTCCCATATACTAACGTGCCACAAACAGGAAGTTGATATCACCAACCATTCCCATTTTATTTAGGTATCCATATATATGGGCCACCCAGGTCTATCCATATAAATTAAATGGCCCAAACCTGTATATATACATGTATATATACACACGCACTCTCTTCCTCTGTAAAACATACATACACACACTGCCCCTCTGTAAAAAATATATATACACACACTGCCCCTCTGCACAATATATACACAAACTGTCCCGCTGCACAATATATACATGCACTGTCCCCTGCACAATATACATATACACACTGCATATCTGCAAAATATGTATACACACACTTCCCCTTTACAAAATATGTATACATATATATGCATACATACACACACAAAATCTCTTCAAAGTATATACTCACACACTGCCCCTCAGCAAAATATGTACACATATGCACACACACACTAGGAAGGAAAAAATCCTCAATATATCAAAAGGCAAAATAGTAAAAAGGAAGTCACAATGCCATACACCATAGTACAAGTAAACCCCTATTATAAAGATCAAGGTTGCAATAAGAAAGTAAGGTATGTATAGGTGTGTGGTAAGAGGGGCACAGTAAAGGAGCTTCCTATATGAACCAATATTAATGATTGTAAGGTAAAGTATGCATACATGTCCAGTGTGATGATATAATAAAGGTGTATGGTAAATCAGGGACAGGATGAAATCTAGGGAACCCACCCCACCCGATGCTCGTTTTGCTTGGAAATGCTTTGTACATTTCTCCAGGTTCTCCAGAAGAAGAGTGGGAAAGGATCTTCCTGAGGTAAAAGGAATAGAAACTTGAAACAGGCCGAGTTGTGCCAGTTGAACCCATGTCCCATGGGCCTAAAAAGTTTCAGTAAATCAAAAACCACAGATCCGGGACTCCCACACAATGTTAGCCATGGATGGCTGAAGTTGTTTACCCCTGCCTGTGGATTTAAGGGACACTGCAGCCAAAGGAGGGTCCTACACCCTCAGTCAAGGGCTGAATCCTATCCGGTAAGGACAATGTCTCTAATGGACTGTGTGCTTGTCATGTGGGCAGGATTGCAATTAAAAGGACCAATGTTGGGGGAAGAGGGATGGATGACCCTATGTTCTGGCTGGGTTGAAGTTGTTTTAAGGACTGTGTCCCGGTCTTCTGGACTGATGGGGGACAAATGGACTGAGGTCGCAGAGAAGAGGGCTACCCTTACAGGGATGGATTGAGTTATTTGCCTTAAAGCCACATTTTGATAAGAATAAATTAACCCAGTGAACTGGTGCCAGGTTTGGAACATTGTAACATTTACTCAGATTGTCGTTAAAATTAAATTTTTATTCTTATATTAATTTAAAACCTTTTAATTTACATACATCCATTTAAGCATTTATATTGGATCACCATTATAGAAGTTGTTAGCAAACTTGTTATAACTTTGATCCACTAAATCCTGAGTAGTGTCAATGTAGAAATATAAATTGAGATGCAATCCCTGACTATTGTCTCTTATAAATTATAAGTCAGGTTGTTTAGTCCCCATACTCAATATAAAGCAGCAATAATGAACTCAGTGCAATGTAGCTCCACCCCAGCGCTAATGTCAAATACTTTGCTGTTCACTGCATTACACTAGCACTTTCCATAGCCGTTTATCTCCAAACGTGAGGAACCACGATGGGGATGGTCATCGCACCTAGAGAATCAATATCTAGGATATTGGGAGGAAGAAGCAGTTTTTGCTAAAGATATGTCATTTTTTTGATCATATTGTAACATGGAAACATTACATATGGTATTTTTTGGACTATGAGACGCACTTTTTTCCTCCAAAATGTGGAGAAAAATTGGGGTGCATTTTATAGTCTGATGTACCTGCTCTGGCTGTAGTGGAGATGTGAGGAAGCTGCTGCGGCAGAGCAGTGGGTAACAGGAGGCAGGAGTCGGCTGTTGTGGCCAACTCCTGTGCCCGCTGCTAAAGAGAAAAGAATATTCACTGCATTTCATGCCCAAGGACGTGAAGGGCAGTGAATATTAATTTCTCTTTAATAGCATCTTGGTATGCATGGCCCCATTCTAATCCTGGTATGATTGCCCTGATCCCCATCCTTGTATGCATGACCCCATCAGAAAAACATTAAAAAAACAAAACAATTAAACTTGCGTTCCTGTGCCCCTTCGCAGCATCTTGTTTGAATGCCAGTAGCTGCTTTATGTTTGTAAGCAACGCAAGGCAGGGACATCATGCACTGCTTACAAGCCGAGGACAGCTGCTGGAATACTCACTACTCTGCACGCCTAGACTATGTGCATGAAGAGCAATGAATATTCATTGCTCTTTAATAGCGGGCACAGTGTCAGACGTAGAAGCTGGCTTCCTACAGCTGACAGGCTTTCGTCTGTCCCCGCTACTTTAGGCAATGAATATTCACTGCTCTCCACTCCCATAAGCATGGAATGCAGTGAATATTTATTCCTTTTAGTAGAGGCACACGTAAAAGCCTGGCAGCTGGAGGAAGCCGGGGACTCCGACTGATACTGTGCTCGATATTAAAGAGCAATGAATATGCACTGCTCTCCACGAACATAGCCCTAACGTGCAGAGCAGTGAGTATTGGCGTCATCTCCACCAACATCTTAACTGCTCCTCTCTGAGAGTAGTATACTGTTTGGAGTGTACATATGGATTGAGATACGCAGCCAATACAACGAGAGATCTGAAAATCCACATAAGAAAGCACATTAGGAGCTTAGTCAATTTTGATAAGGATGACCACACTAGTCACGAGCAGAAAAAAGTATTTATTCCCACTCCTATTACTACACACTTCTAAACAAACATGGACTACGATGGAAAGAACTCCAGGGATTGGCAATCTGCCAAAGAAAATTGGACATTAGAGGAGGAAACCTGGACTCGAAACTTTTGAGAAAAGAGAGAAAGTAGATACTCAGGCTCAATACTGTCAATCTTCATGGATTAAATGAAAAAATAACTTTGATTATTTCTTTAAGAATATATTATTATGTTTTATGCATTTAAAGGTTGGAGATATGGGTACTTCGGTTTATGGGTATAAATTATTTCCAGTATACAGCTTAGTCTATGCTATTGGGGGATGGGATGTGTCCACCCCAAAAATATTATCATATCCAGAATATACCCATATAATTGAAAATGATTGATCTACATGATTATAATCCTTTTGAGATCCTAATAGGGGGACAATTGGATCCAATATGGAAATATGAGTTGAATGAATGAACTTTGGCACAACCTTTGTAAATGTCATCTAACAATATAGGCTATGTAGCATGAAAGGATGTGGCATAATTTTTTATCATCAGTAATATTCTGTAATGTACTGTAAGAGATAGGTTATGTCTAGCAATGAGCGAGTGTGCTTGTCACTGCTCATTACTTGCTAGAGCATCAGTGTGGTCAAGATGCTTGCTATGCGGCGAGTATTTTTGAATGCTCCCGTGCAAGCTCGAGTCCCCTCCCCCCATGTTTGGCGCTTGTTGGACAGCCAATAAACATGCCGGGATAGCCTGCCAGTCACTGTAATGCCATTATCATCTTCATTGTGGTATTACTGTGATTGGCTGGCTGCATAGAGTCATCGGGTCTATATAAGACCCGTAACATCATGCTCGGCACAATGTACTCACAGAAACAGGCAGAGCAGGGAGAGGTGCTGCGCTGCTGAACTAGGGTCAGAGTTTTAACTTTGTATAGGAAGAGATTAGACACCATTAATATTTCTTTCAACTGCAACAACAACCCTTATTAGGGCTAATTACAATCAATATTCATAGTGATGGTAGCAGCACTTAGGCTGAAACGTGGGTTGAGATGGACGCCACCCGGATAACAAGAGTTACTAACTGTAAGTTTATATCACTTACAACCCCTGGCAAGAATTATGGAATCACTGGCCTTGGATAATGTTAATTTAGTTGTTTAACTTTGTAGAAAAAAAGCAGATCACAGACATGGCACAAAACTAAAGTCATTTAAAATGGCAACTTTCTTGCTTTAAGAAACACTAAAAGAAATCAAGAACAAAAAATGTGGTAGTCAGTAATGGTTACTTTTTTTAACCAAGCATAGGGGGGAAATTATGGAAACACTCATTTGTGAGGAAAAAAATATGGAATCGCCCTGTAAATTTTCATACCCAAAAATAACACCTGCTTCAAATTAGATCTGCTCATTAGTCTGCATTTAAAAAGGAGTGATCACACCTTGGAGAGCTGTTGCACCAAGTGGACTGACATGAATCATGGCTCCAATACGAGAGATGTCAATTGAAACAAAGGAGAGGATTATCAAACTCTTAAAAGAGGGTAAATCATCATGCAATCTTGCAAAAGATGTTGGTTGTTCACAGTCAGCTGTGTCTAAAATCTGGACAAAATACAAACAACATGGGAAGGTTGTTAAAGCGAAACATACTGGTAGACCAAGGAAGACATCAAAGCATCAAGACTGGAAACTTAAAGTAATATGTCTCCAAAACAGGAAATGCACAACAAAACAAATGAGGAACGAATGGGTGGAAACTGGAGTCAACGTCTGTGACCGAACTGTAAGAAACCGCCTAAAGGAAATGGGATTTACAAACAGAAAAGCTAAACAAAAGCCATCAATAACACCAAACCAGAAAAAAACAAGGTTACAATGGGCTAAGGAAAAGCAATTGTGGACTGTGGATGACTGGATGAAAGTCATATTCAGTGAATCAGCATTGGGCAAGGTGATGATGCTGGAACTTTTGTTTGGTGCAAATCCAATGAGATTTATAAAGATGACTGCCTGAAAAGAACATGCAAATTTCCACAGTCATTGATGATATGGGGCTGCATGTCAGGTAAAGGCACTGGGGAGATGGCTGTCATTACATCTTCAATAAAGGCACAAGTTTATGTTGATATTTTGGACACTGATCTTATCCCATCAATTGAAAGGATGTTTGGGGATGATGAAATCATTTTTCAAGATGATAATGCATCCTGCCATAGAGCAAAAACTGTGAAAACATTCCTTGAAAAAAGACACATAAGGTCAATGTCATGGCATGCAAATAGTCCGAATCTCAATCCAATTGAATATCTTTGGTGGAAGTTGAAGAAAACGGTCCATGACAAGGCTCCAACCTGCAAAGCTGATCTGGCAACAGCAATCAGAGAAAGTTGGAGCCAGATTGATGAAGAGTATTGTTTGACACTCATTAAGTCCATGCCCCAGAGACTGCAAGCTGTTATAAAAGCCAGAGGTGGTGCAACAAAATACTAGTGATGTGTTGGAGTGTTTTTTTGTTTGTTTTTCATGATTCCATAATTTTTTCCTCAGAATTGAATGATTCCATAATTTTTTCCCTATGGTTGGTTAAAAAAAATAACCATTACTGACTACCACATTTTTTTTGTGATTTCTTTTAGTGTTTCTTAAAGGGAGAAAGTTGTCATTTGAAATGACTTTAGTTTTGCGCCATGTCTGTGATCTGCTTTCTTTCTACAAAATTAAACAACTGAATGAAAATCCTCCAAGGCCGGTGATTCCATAATTTTTTGCCAGGGGCTCTATAATAGCACCAACAATGTTGTAGGAATTTTGATCAAGCTTTGACACATTATATAACTGTATGTCTCCTGCCCTGCTCTTACTGCACTTGCGTTTTATATGTGCATGGACCTAATGGTTACTATTATGCACCACTACACAATTGCATACTGTAAACCTGATTCAGCCAAATACCTCTATGCACGTGCACTTTATTTCTTCTACCTCATGATATACTGTTGGGTAATATTTTGTCCAGGAAGCATTATCCTAATATGTTATACTGTTTGTTCAGTGTCAAACATATATTGTACCTTGATTCCTAATATTCCTTTTTGACACTTGCTCATTCATTCTAGATGTGCGCCTCTTGGTTTTATTCTTTGCTTTTAATATTTTCTGTTCTGATATCCTTGTTTATCACCTCATTTAAGTAAATAAATATCTGCCTTGATTCACCATTTTGGATAAATTGGGACTTTTTTCGTTGGATATGCTGCTTTTTTTCTTTCCTCCTTGGTTGGTTAGCAATAGCATCACTATATTGCTCCTGCTCTGTAACAAGTCTATCTGAGGTGGGCATATTTTCCTGCGATACTAATCCTGCAAAGTTTTTCAGCAGGGAAATATTATACAGCATTTATACTGTGCCAGTTGTGCATCAAAACACGCAGCAAGACTTGGTTGGTTATCAATAGCATCGCTATATTGTTATTGCAGTGTAACAGGTTCATCTGAGATGGGCAAATTTTACTACGATAGTAAACCTGCAAAGTATTTTCAGCAGGGAAATACTATATGCCTTTTAAAATGTGCCAGTTGTGCATCAAAAGCATACAGCCAGACTTGGTTGGTTAGGAATACCATCGCTAAATTTGGCACTGCAGTGTAACAAGTCCATCTGAGGTAAGCAAATTTTCCTGCGATACCAATCCTGCAAAGTTTTCTCAACAGGGATATATCATTCATACATATTTTAAAATTGGCAAGGCGCATGATAAGGGACAGAAAAGTGGATGTGATGTTGATGTGAACACAGAGGCCAAAGCCGTGGGAAAGGTGAAACTGTGTCTGCTACGGGAGCGCAACAAGCACACATATCATGTCAACCTAGCTTCCTATCCCACTTTGTAGGGGGCTTGGAACACCACTCTTGAAGACAGATCAGTGTGAAAAGGTCGTTGTATTGACAGCAGATAATGCTTTCAGCCACTTCGCCAGCACCACCCTGTCTTCCAAAAAGTCCAGTCTCAGCAGCTGTGATTCTGGGCCACATAATCCTCACCCTGATCCTCTTTCCTTCCACCATGCCATGTGCCCGGAGATAAGTGATCCCACACTTGGACACTGCAAAGAGCTGTTCACATATCCATTTATAGATTCTAGCCTCTTACCCTGACCGTTTCAAGGGGGACATGAAGAGATTGCAGGTAGCAATGCCCAAAAATGGAACAGCCACAGTCAAAAAAATGCAATGTGGGAAAATGCAATTATTGTTACAAGTGGTGGATGATAATGAGACACAATTGTAAACAAGTGATGCTGCTAAGTCAGCAAGTCAGGAGGAGGACCAGGATGCAGAAGTGGAAGACGAGGTGGTAGACATTGAAGTCACTGACCCAACCTGGGAAGGTGTCATTGAAAGCAAGGGCAGCAGTACAGAGTGGGAGGAATTTGCAGCACCACAACAGGCAGGGAAAGAGAGTGGAGTGGCCAGAGACACAAGGCAGGCAACTGTTCCCCAGAGCACCAACACAAGTGAAGTTGCTAGGCCAAGGGTTAGGTGTTACAGAGTCTGGACTTTTTTAAAGACAGTCCATTTAACCTAAAAAAGACCATTTGCAACATCTGCAATTCCAGCATTAGCAGGGGTAGCACAACTACCAGTCTGACCGGCATGCTCAAGCACATGACAGCAAAGCACCCGACTAGTTGGGCTGAATAGCAGGCTCCAGAAACAGTGTCTGTGCGTGACACCACTGCCTCTTCCCCTGTTTTATGTGCATGCCAATCCCCTGTCCATGATGCAGGCAAAGATGCCTCCCACCCTGCACCTATCATTGCACATTGCAATCACAGACAGCAATGACGTTCAAGTCCTTACCTCTGTCCTTGCAACAAAAATGTAAATACTCAGCCACCGAACCACAGGCCACAATAATAAATGGCTACATTTCCAGACAGCTTGTCCTGGAAATGCTGCTATTTAGCCTTGTGGAGATGGAAGTTTTCCGCAACCTCATACTGGCGGCAGTCCCTTGGCAACATCGTACATGTACCATAGCTGGCCCACGTGCCCAACTTAGTGGTTCACCAGTATCTCAAATCCTACACATATCTGCCTGAGCTATTTGTGAAAGTACTCCGCGTGTGTGCCCATTCTGCAAGTCAGCTACAGCTGTCACCGCCCTGGTACTGCTGCATCAACATTTGGAAATTGCAGCTCATCTACTGGTGCGAAATGTCACCACGCATTGGAACTCAGCATTACATATGTTGGCAAGGCTTTGTGAGCAGCAAAGGGCAGTAGTTGAATACCAGCTGCAACATGCCCTTTGGTATTCTGGACAGCCTCGGCAGATAAGAGCTGATGAATGGGCATGAATGTCTAACATCAGTGCATTTCTACAAAACTTTGAGGACTCGACCAAGATGGTGAGTGGCAATCACGCCTTAATAAGAGTAACCATCACACTTCTCTGTCTACTGAAATGCTTCCTGCTCACAATTAAAGAGTAGGCTTTGCAGGTGGAGTAAGTAGAGATGGAACAAGAAACTATACAGAGTGATGCTACACAGCCCAGCCTCATCTCATTTTCTCAAAGTGGATTGAGTTATAATGAGTAGGAGGAGGAGTAGGAACAAGAGCTGGTTGCCTGCACTAGAGACGGTGCTACCCACTTCACCTTCATCCTATCTTTTCAGTGTGGATGACCAGAAGATGAGGAGGATATGGAGGATGAGAAGGAGGATGATGACAAGGAGGAAAAGGTGGACATTTGTCCTCTTGGTGGGGACAGGGAAGTCTTGGCAGTTGGCAGTTTGGCACAAATGGCTGAGTTTGTGTTCTAATGCCTTTACTGTGAGCCTCGTGTTATATGCATTTTGGCCAACACTAATTACTGGTTGGTCACCCACGCTAAAAGGAGAACTTTCCATTTCTCCTTCCCATGGCAGAGAGGTCTAATAAAATGTTGCCGTACTAGAAGGCCCTAGTTGAATAAATATACATGGCTTGAGAAAGGCTCATCCAGAGCCGAAACGTCACCTGCCATGTGGGTCTGAATTAGAACACAGATTTTCACTTGAAGAAAAGGAGTGCTTATTTTTTCTTCTTGTTGGATTTATGCATAGTGGATGGATTGCAATTAAGGCCTGTGCACCCGAAAGGCATTTATAGTGTGCTGTTTCGCTTTATATATTTATATATATATATATATATATATATATATATATTATCTCTCATTGTGGAATAACTCACTGAATTTATATTTGTTCTGAGGATAGAATTATAACTGAATTTTCATAAGAATTTATCTGACCCATTGCCATAGGTAATCATGACATGGCTTCATTTGATCCAATTCAATTTTTAAATCCTTGTTTACATATTTGGAAAATATTCATGTGTGGATTGGTTGACTAACCTGTCAGTCATGACAGGATGTATAAATATCCTGTGAATCGGTCTAACTCTGCCCTTAGAAAAAGTCTGGATCCCGGCAAAACGCGCGTCAGGGACTTATACATAACTAGATGGTGGCCCGATTCTAACGCATCGGGTATTCTAGAATATGCATGTCCTCGTAGTATATTGCCCAGTCGCAAAGTATATTTCCCAGCCACATACTATATTGCCCAGCCACATACTATATTGCCCAACCACATACTATATTGCCCAGCCACGTAGTATATTGCCCAGCCACGTAGTATATTGCCCAGCCACGTAGTATATTGGCCAGCCACATAGTATATTGCCCAGCCACGTAGAATATTGCCCAGCCATGTAGTATATTGCCCAGCCACGTAGTACATTGCCCAGCCACGTAGTATATTGCCCAGTCACGTAGTATATTGGGCAGCCACATAGTATATTGCCCAGCCACGTAGTATATTGGCCAGCCACGTAGTATATTGCCCAGCCACGTAGTATATTGCACAGCCACATAATATACAGCACAGAGCCACGTAGTATATTGCCCAGCCACGTAGAATATTGCCCAGCCACGTAGTATATTGCCCAGCCACTTAGTATATTGCCCAGAAATGTAGTATATTGCTCAGTCATGTAGTATATTGCCCAGCCACGTAGTATATTGCCCAGAAACGTAGTATATTGCTCAGTCACGTAGTATATTGCCCAGCCACGTAGTATATTTCCCAGCCACATAGTATATTACTCAGCCACATAGAATATTGCCCAGCCACGTAGTGTATTGCCCAGTCATGTAGTATATTGCCCAGTCACACAGTATATTGCCCAGCCACGTAGTATATTGCCCAGTCACATAGTATATTGTCCAGTCACGTAGTATATTGCACAGCCACATAATATACAGCACAGAGCCACGTGGTATATTGCCCAGCCACGTAGTATATTGCCCAGTCACGTAGTATATTGCCCAGTCACATAGTATATTGCACAGCCACGTAGTATATTGCCCAGCCACGTAGTATATTGCCCAGTCACGTAATATACAGCACAGAGCCACGTAGTATATTGCCCAGCCACGCAGTATATATTGCACAGTGACGTAGTATACAGCACAGAGCCACGTAGTATATTGCCCAGTCACGTAGTATACAGCACAGACACGTAGTATATTGCCCAGCCAGGTAGTATAATGCTCAGTCACGTATGTAACAGGTTAAAAAATAAAAAAGAAACATACTCACCATCCGAAGAGCCCATTGTAGTTCCGGCGCTTGTGAGCGGTGTCCGGTCCCAGGATTGGTATGAGCGCAGGACCTTCCATGACGTCGCGGTCACATGACCGTGACATCGCGGTCACATGATCGTGACGTCATGGAAGGTCCTTCTCCCATAGCATCTTTGGAAGCAGAACCTGCCGCTTGCATTGCCGAGGAGAGGACGCGTCGGCAGAAGGTGAGAATAAGGTTTTTTTTTATTATTATTATTTTTAACATTAGATCGTTTTACTATTGATGCTGCATCAATAGTAAAAAGTTGGGAACACACAGGGTTAATAGCGGCGGTAACGGTGTGCGTTGCCCGCGGCATAACGCGGTCCGTTACCACCGGCATTAACCCTGTGTTAGCATCACTGGAGGGGAGTATGCGGGCGACATGCACTGACTGCGGGGAATAAGGAGCAGCCATTTTCTTACGGACTGTGCCCATCGCTGATTGGTCGCGGCAGCCATGACAGGCAGCTGCCGAGACCAATCAGCGAATGAATAACCGTGACAGAAGGACAGACAGACAGAAGGAAGTGACCCCTAGACAATTATATAGTAGATAATACGTAGTCATTTAAACATAATGTGTCTACTGTAGAATCATGATTGAGTCTGTATGTAACAGATCATGATAAAGGAATAGATTACATGTGCCCCGTTACAGGGCAACAAACCGTGAATGTACTGACAATCTGCCAGCGTGGTGGCTGTGTCAGAGAGCCGGCTCCTGCAGCGGACATTACAACATGCGATCACTCACGCTAGCTGTGTATATTTAGATGTGGCGGGCTTTGTGGAGTTAATAGCAGCTTGTTTGACATTAGAGCAGTGATATAGCCACATTGCACTGCATATCGGCAGCAGGTATATAGGCTGTCATGAGGAAATGGATCTAACTGCGCCGTCACAGCACAATAAACAACGGATGTACTAACATCCTGCCTGCCTGGCTAATATTTCATGACAACGTGGTGGATGTGTCAGGAAGACCATGCCTGCAGCTGTTATTATAACATGTGATCACTCATGCTAGCAGCACATACTTAGACGCGGCGAGCGTAGTTAAGTGAGCTGCAGCGTTTTTGATGTTAGGGCAGTGGTGCAGCTACATTCCAATGTATTAATTAGAGCTGCATTAAATTGAATATGTAGACTAAACCACCTGATTTATATTTTACAAGGGACAATAGTCAAGGATCGCATCTCAGTATAGTAATAAAAACGTTATACTTACTTCTGTTCATGCCCTACCAGAAACCAACAGAATGAAACACGGGGTTCAGGATAAGGGCTTGATGTGACGCATGCATAATTTTTTCAAACTTTTTTATTGATTTTAATTTAAAAGTATAGTGAGTGACTTGATAATGAAGCATAGATGGGCAGGGACAAGACAGCAGGAATCTGATTAACTTTGAAAACATATTGTAAGATGACTGCCGGACAAGTCCTTGAGGGGAGATATGTGTCATTGCAGCTATTAGCTGCAGTGATGTGAGCTCAGAAGTATGCTCCAGCACGTATAGTGCTGAGAGAATTGTTTGGGACTCTCCAGGTCCGGGTTTTACAAGCGGTCATAAGAGATGGGTGGGAATGACCGCTCACATATCCCCACCCCAGGGGGGTGTTCATTTTTCTGTTTGTTATTTTGTGCTGGAAAAGGCTGTTAATTTGTTTTCCCTAACCAGAGCAATTTATGCCATTTGAATAAACTTGCTTGGACATTCCAGTGATACCGCTTCCTGTGCCTACCTCAACTGCAGCTGAGTGAGTACAGCTCCCTACAATTGGTGGAGAATGCGGAGGATGTTCTCAGCAGATACGTGAGACTGCAACAGGAAGTGATGGATGTCCAGTGTTAAGTCTGTTGCAAGGCAGCAAGCATTGCCAGACAAGATGGAGGACCTGCTGAAACACCTGGTCCAGTCACAGCAGCAACAGCAAGAGACTGACTGGCTGTTATTACAGCAGATCGAGGAGAGCCAGCAGGAGCAACGGCAGCAGATGCAACTTCTGGCAACTGCCATCCAGGGCAGAACAAGCACCCCAAACCCAAGACCGGCTGATGATGCTCACGTCCGGAAGGCGTTAAGACGTGCATTGCAGAAAATGACCCCCGAGGATAACATTGAGGCCTTCCTGATGATTTTTAAAGGCTTGCCAAAAGAAACTCCCGCCAGAGCAGTGGGCAGAGGTACTGGCACTATACTTGATGGGGGAACCCTAGAAGGCATACTATGATTTAACTTTGCAGGACGCCAAAGGGTATGACAAGCTAAAAACTGAGATTCTCATGTGCTTTGGGGTGACAATAACTTTCAAGGCACAAAGGGTTCACCGTTGGCCATATCCCCAAGACAAACCACCTCGCTCCCAAATGTTTCACCTGTTGCACCTGGTCCAGAAGTGGCTGCAACCAGAGTCCTCTATGGCTGCTCAGATAGTAGAACAGGTGGTGATAGATCGGTTTGTGCTCTCCCTGCCGGGGCCCATACAGTCTTGGGTTGCCCAGGGTGATCCCCAGATTGCCGATGAACTGGTCGGACTGGTCGAGAGATACCAGAGGATTGAAGGCTCCTTGGGAAGGCAGCCCACTGCATACTGGGGATCCCAACAGGGGGCCGAGGCTCTAAAGGGGGTTGGGCATCCAAGGTCCAAAGGGGCAAGGGGAGGTGATGCCCAAGGTCCAACGGGTGATGTAATTTGCTGGAGGTGCCACAAGCAAGGACATATAGCCGCCCATTGTCCCATGACCACAGAGCCAATGGACTGTAGCACAGGACAGCACTGCTCATATTTTGCCTATCAGGCCTTCAGTGCTGTTCCCCAACCAGGAAAGGGGCCACAGGCATAACACATGATAATAAATGGGGTACAAGTGACTGTTTTTTTGGTCTCGGGAAGTTTAGTAACCCTGGTGAGGTCCACAATTCCACATTGGCTGATTCCTGGAAAGAGGATGGGCGCCCGCTGTATCCATCGTGATGCAAATACTACCCTGTGGCCCAGGTGGTAATAAACACAAACTGTGTCACCAAGTTCCATGAGGTTGGTGTGGTCAAGAACCTATTGCACCCTATTATAACAGGGCGGGACTTTGTGTTCTTTTGGGACTTGTGGGGAAAAGGGAGGACATCTTTTTGCCCAGACAACAGCCAAATCGCTCCTAAAAAAACCTCGTCGCAGGCTGCAGATGACAGGTTTCCATTGTGTGTGCTTGTTGGCAATGAGGATGAGGCAGCATTCACTGAGGCCAATGGCCCTGAGCTGTAGGTGTTCGGGGGGAAATCTGGGACAGCCCAACTCAGGCACTTAACTCTAAAAGGAGCCTTTGATAATGTAATGATACTTAATGGTGTTTGCTCAAGAGCGGGCTGACACTCGATACGCACATTTTGCCGTGAATAGGGAGATGATATATTGCATCACCAAACTGAGAGGGGAGACAATTGAGCAGTTACTGGTGCCAGGGCCATAGAGACGCAGAGTGTTAGTCATGACCCATACACATATGTTAGGTGGTCACCTGGGCATAGAGAAAACCCAGGGATGGATCCTCCAAAAGTTCTACAGGCCCGGTTGTTACCGGTGATATTGTGAATTTCTGTAGGTCCAGTCCCACCTGCCAGCTGACATCCCCAGTAGGACATTTTCATAGCCCCTTGGTGCCACTGCCCTTTATTGGGGCACCGTTTGATCACATAGCCATTGATCTAGTAGGACCCCTGGTCACATCTGCCAGAGGACATCAGTATATCCTGGTAGTCATCTGAGCAAAGTCCAGGCTGTACTTGATACTCTACAGAAGGTAGGGTTTTCTATAAACCTGAGAAAATGTGCCTTAGGAATGGAGCAGGCAAGATACTTGGGCTATGTTATAGGCAGGGGTGAAATAAAGCCCCAGATAAACAAAGTTGAGGAGATCCAGAGCTGGCCAGAAACCCTCTCAAAAAAACAGGTGAGGGCATTCCTGGGGAATGTGGGCTATTACTGCCTGTTTATTCCAAACTTTGCTATAGTAGCTGCCTCTCTGACAGACCTCCTTAAAGGAACAATGTTGGCTAGAAGCTGAGGTGGCCTTCCAGGAACAGAAGCTGGCACAGCACTGTGCAAACAGCCGGTGCTGGTAGCACCCGATTTCTCCAAGGAGTTTGTGGTCCAGACGGATGCATCGGATGTCAGGCTGTTAGCTGTCTTGTCCCAAGGGATGAACCTGGGAATAGCACCCCATAATGTATCTCAGCCGAAAATTGCCATCCTGTGAAAAATACTACCTCATGTGGAGAAGGAATGTTTAGCCATCAAATGGACGTTAGACTCTCTAAGGTACTCTCTCTCTTGGGCAGGAAGTTCAGACTAGTGTCAGACCATGCTCCACTGAAGTGGATGAGGGAGAAAAAAGGGAAAAATGCCAGAGTGACCAGGTGGTTCCTAGCACTTCAGAATTTCAACTTCCATGTGGAGCATAGTTCAGGGAAACTGCATGGCAATGCTGATGCTCGGTCGAGGATTCACTGTTTCTTGGCAGAAGGTGCCAAGCCTCCCGATTTTGGGCAGAGGGGGAGGGTATGTAAGATGGCCACCAGACAGGTCCTTGAGGGGAGAAATGTGTAATCGCATCTATTAGCTGCAGTGATGTGAGCTTGGAAGTATGCTCCAGCACTTATAGTGCTGAGAGCATTGTTTGGGCCGCTCCAGGCCTGGGTTTTATGAGCAGTCATAAGAGATGGGTGGGAATGACCGTTCACATATCCCCACCCCAGGAGTGTGGTTTGGGTACTAAAATCAAGTCAATTGTCTCATTCAGCTTCTGTGGATGAAGGTGTGGAGACCTCCATTGTGTGTGTGCTAAAGAAACTGACCTTTGCGGGCAGACCCGCTGTACTATATGGACTGTTTATTTTTCTCTTTGCTACTTTGTGCCAGAAAAGGCTGTTCATTTGTTTTCCCTAACCAGAGCAGTTTATGCCGTTTGAGTAAATTTGCTTGGACATTCCAGTGATACCGCTTCCTGTGCCTACCTCAACTGCAGCTGAGTGTGTACAGCTCCCTACAATATATATCTGCAATAAGGGAGCCTGTCCCCTGATTCTTCCCTGACCTGATGTCCTTTAAGGCCATATGCACATGTTGAGTATTTGATTAGTTTTTACCTCAGTATTTGTAAGCCAAAACCAGGAGTGAGTGAAATATACAGAAATGGTGACGTGTTTCTATTATACTTTTCCTCTGATTGTTTCACTCCTGGTTTTGACTTACAAATACTGAGGTAAAAACTGGCCAAATAACCAAATTCTCCATGTTGCACATGGCTTTCGATGTTTCCTATAAAAATAGGCCTAATAAATTGCATTTGCACTTGTTGATATTCTGAATGTTGAGATTTTTTCCATATTTCCCCTACAGCGCAATACAGGTCAATTTGCCTGGATTAATGAGTAACACAAGCTGCGAGGCTCAGGAGATGTATCCAACCTGCATTACAGTGATTGCTCTGACTCTTGCTATCAATGTAAAGTGATTTTATGAAGTACAGTACAAAATTCTTTGTGATTACAAGTGGCACTCTTTAATCGTCCTACCTTCATTTGGTACAGCTTCAATTTTCGAAGATTCAACATTTACTTATCTAAAAAATATATTTTCCAAAAATATGAAATCTGATTCTTTAGGTTCAGATAGTCTGTAATAACATAGCATTATATCAATTAATGACAGGCTGTGTTCCTATGATGGATATTTGGTGAGGCTTTTTTAAGTTGCAGATTTTTGGCACCATTTATGCATTTACTTAAATTAGGCTACTTGTGGGGTTTCTTTTCATTGAGATTTTGTGTGCCATTTTTACATGCT
This sequence comes from Ranitomeya imitator, assembly GCF_032444005.1. NCBI lineage: Eukaryota > Metazoa > Chordata > Amphibia > Anura > Dendrobatidae > Ranitomeya > Ranitomeya imitator. The sequence goes on along the minus strand of NC_091286.1, from coordinate 222,735,889 downwards.
TTTCTATCATGTTTTGATGCTGCATTTTTTTTGTCTCTTGTTAGTATGTCATGCTTTAAATAAAGCTGCTTTGTTTTTTATACTTCCTGGTATTTGACTTTGACAAAACTTTATTGATACAGTCATTTGCTGATTACATGAGTTTTTAGTGTGTTTCCGTAGCGGAAATGCACTCACAGTGCATGTGAGTTTTTTACCGGCAGATTTTCCTCTTCCAATGAAATACTATGGACATAATCCATACCTAAAACACAGAGTATTTGTAAGAGAAATTGATATGTTGCAGATCTCAAACACGCACCCCAGAACCGCAAGACTTCTGTATATGGGATAGGCCTTTTCATTAGCACATGACCCAAACTACATGGCCCAATAAAATAAGATAGCAATATGGAAAAAATTCTTCAGCGTGGTATAATAAAACTTCACGCTTATTGGTAATGCATTAAAAAGGCATGTTGTGGACACAGAAAGGAATCCCAGGGGATTAACGACTGACGCGTTTTGAATGTGGTCTTAATCATGGTCTACATCAAAAATCAACCATGGGGTCTAAATACATTGCATGGGTCAGACAGGTGTATTAATTCCTGCTAATTGGAACCAGAGGTAAGGAGAAAAGCAACCAATCCCTGTAATCCCATCTGCACCTTGGAAAGTTTACACAAAAACAGGTTAAAGGGACACTGTCACCTGAATTTGGAGGGAACAATCTTCAGCCATGGAGGCGGGGTTTTTGGGTGTTTGATTCACCCTTTCCTTACCCGCTGGCTGCATGCTGGCTGCAATATTGGATTGAAGTTCATTCTCTGTCCTCCATAGTACACGCCTGCACAAGGCAAGATTGCACCTTGTGCAGGGATGTACTACGGAGGACAGAGAATGAACTTCAATCCAATATTGCAGCCAGCATGCAGCCAGCGGGTAAGGAAAGGGTGAATCAAACACCCCAAAACCCCGCCTCCATGGATGAAGATTGTTCCCTCCAAATTCAGGTGACAGTGTCCCTTTAAAAACAATACAAATATGGAGAAATCATGAAAAGAAAAAAATGCATTACTGATATTATTTAAATTGAAGTATCAGGTCTTTTCGTATGCTAAGTCCTTGCGCTATTCTCGTTTGTAACTTTAAAATCCAGCATGACACCCGATTTAAAATTTTCCTTCAACTGTCACCCGTCCTAGTTGGCTTAAAGACCTTTTTTATCTCTGTGACTATTAGTGAGCTGGTGTTACCTCCATGTTAGTATTTTTAATGTCTAGAAACCGCAGAAATATTATGGGCCGTTGAGCTGCTTGCCTCAGACAAAGTCTTCTGATGCGTTTTTTCATCTGTCCTATGGTACAACCAACATACAGCAGTTGTGTTCCAGTTTATAAAGCTTTTAATTGGATAAACATGTCCTGTGACATTTGAAATGAAGATAGTTGTTTTATTGACACGCGCGCAGGTTTTACACGGATTGTGGCCGCATTTAAAAAACCCTTGTAATTTAATCATGTTTTCTGAATGTTTTTGTTTTGAAATAAACTTGGTGAGAGGGTCCCACCTAATTTGGGGGCTTTTTTAATAACAACATGGATTTCTGAGTCTTTTAATACATCTGCAAGTTTTTTGTCTTAATACAAAACAGACACATATTTTCTGATTATATCTATAAGCTTGTTATACTGGGGACTGTAATTGGTTGAAAAAGTAATGGGAGCATTCTTTCTATATTTTTTTTTGTGATATTTTTGATTTTGTCATTATGATCCATCAATTTATTTCTATCAATTTTATCAACCGCTGACTTCGCTTTGTAAAGAGAGACTTTGCATTACAGGTGTGCTTCTGTATCAAATATGGCTGGAGAAGAACAATTTCTTTTTTATTCATATTAGTTTACCAAGGGGAATATTATTAATAATGTTTTTAGCATGACACAAATGGGCTTCTAAAATAGAATTAGTGTCTGTTGGTTTTCTGTACGGATGAACCAGGATGGATTTGGTTGGTAAGTGACCTACTAGTGTAATATCTAAATAGTTAATTTCATTATTGGACAAAAATGAGTAAATGTTAAATTGAAATTGCTATTTAAATAATGTGCAAATTCATTCATCTCCTCGGCAGTACCTTTCCATATGATTAAATTGTTGAGGTATTGACCATAAAATTCAATTGAATTTTTGAAAGGATTGACATTAGTGATGATCGAATGCATTCTGCACTATTCGTTAATTGCACAAATAGTATGGTATTTGGGCTATTTGTTACTTGGCAAGTAATCTGGTATTCGTCTCGTTATATTCGAGTGACCCACCCAGAATGTTTGGTGCTTTATTTACAGCCAATGAACATGTTGGACTGGCTTGCCAATCACAGTAATGTCAGTGCCATCTTTGGTGTTGCATTACTGTAATTGGCTGGCCTTCCAGCATCACAGGAAAGTTTTATTGGCTGCTGGCACCATCTTGCGCACACTGCAGCAAGAAAGAGCATAAGGAGAGAGTAGTTTGAGCTTAGGGAAAGTGAAAGTAGTGTAGGGAGAGTAATAGGAGCTTATACTGAGTGTTTATTCATTCTAAAAAGCTCTTTTAAGAGCTGAAGATTGTGAAGAGATTAGATTACTTGTTTGTTAGGTGGGGATTTCAGTAGTAGTGAGAGATTTAATAGGAGGTAGGTAGGGTGAGTGAAAGGCAGGCATCTGGGTGGCTTCAATGATCATTGCAAGAACATGCTGAAGATCTCTGCTATTTTCCACTATGTTTTATAGTAGTTATTATTAGGAACAGACTGTGGGATTAGGGTGAAATAGGGAGGATTTCATCCACTACCATAATATAAAAATCAGCAATTTGCAGAGGGAAATAAATATTAGGTAGTAACAGCATATACAAAAAAATGTGGGGGGTGCTACGTAATATTGCTGTCTAGCAGCCTTTTTTATGCAAAATAATACTTGTCAGTGTCAGCATATACAGTTGTGCTCAAAAGTTAACATACCCCAGCAGAATTTCTGCTTTCTTGGCCTTTTTTCAGAGAATATGAATAACACCAAACTTTTTCTCCACTCATGGTTAGTGGTTGGGTGAAGCCATATATTTTCAACCTACTGTGGTTTTAAAATCATAATGACAACCCAAAACATCCAAATGACCCCGATCAAAAGCTCTCATACCTAATTTTTTAATACCGTGCATTGCTCCTCTAATATCAATAACAGCTTGAAGTCTTTTGTGATAGTTGTGGATTAGGTTCTTTATTTTCCCAGATGGTAAACCTGCCCACTCTTCTTGGCAAAAAGCCTCCAGTTCCTGTATATTCCTGGGCTGTTTAGCATGAACAGCACACTTGAGATCTCCCCAGAGTGGCTCAACAAAATTGAGGTCAGGAGACTGAGATGGCAACTCCAGAACCTTCACTTTGTTCTGCTGTAGCCAATGGCAAGTTGAGTTGGCCTTGGGTTTTGGATCGTTGTCATGTTGAAAGGTCCAAGTATGCTCCATGCGTAGCTTCCAGGCTGATGATTGCAAATTTGCGGCTAGTATTTACTGATAACATCCTGCATTCATCTTTTCTTCAATTTTGACCAAGTTTTCTATGTCTTTGAAGCTCACAAATCCCCAAAACATAAGCGATTCACCTCTGTACTTTACAGTAGGAATGGTGTTCCTTTCATCACAGGCCTTGTTGACCTCTCTCCAAATGTAACGTTTATGGTTGTTGCCAAAAAGTTCAATTTTGGTCTCATCTCTCCAAATTACCATGTTTCGGAAGTTTTGAGTCTTGCCTCTGTGCTGTTTTGTGTATTCTAGCTGTTGCCATTGATTTGCGGCATTTGTGCAGTAATTGCTTTGTTCTGGCGACTACACCATGCAGCCCATTTTTCTTCAAGTGCCTCCTTATTGTACATCTTGAAACAGCCACACTGCTGGTTTTCAGAGAGTCCTGTATTTCAGCTGATGTTATTTGTGGGTTTTTCTTTGCATCCCAAACAATTTTCCTGGGAGCTGTGGACAACATTTTTGTTGGTCTACCTGACCGTGGTTTTGTTTGTACAGAGCCCCTGATTTTCGATTTGTTAATCACAGTTTGATCCCTGCTGACTGACATTATCAATTTCTTGGATATCTTTTTGTATCCCTTTCCTGTTTTATACAGTTCAACTACCTTTTACAGTAGATCCATTGACCATTATTTTGCTTTCCCCATGACTCACAATCCAGAAATGTCAGTGGCTGGAAGAAAGAAGCAAGAGTCTGTCTGGACCCCAGAAACACACAGCTTTTTTGCACACACACTGATTACAAGCAAACAGGTAACAGGTGAGGATGTTACCTTTAGCAGCCATTCAAACCCATTTGTGTCAACTTCGGGGCATGCTATCAGGCAAAAATCACAATGGTATGTGAACTTTTCATCAGGGTAATTTGGATGTTTTGGGTTGTTATTATGATTTAAAAAGAGAAAAATGGCTTCACCCAACCACAAAGTGGAGAAAATGTTTTGGTGTTATCATTCATATTCTCTGAAAAAAAGCCTTGAAAGCAAAAATTCTGCCGGTGTATGTAAACTTTTCAGAACAACTGTAGTAACATCTATTCTTTAATCTAATTGCTAAATAATATTCCTCGTATATTGCTTACTTAATATTTGTCTAGCAGGTGTGCGACTTATGCAAAACCGCTTGAGCTCTGGAAATGTCACTATATTCCATTAATTTCCCTGAGTCTGGTATTTTTATTTGCACCGAACTAATAGATAACACAATGTCTTAAAATGATGTTAGTATATAATTTTTCTGAAAAGCTTACATACATAGTGGTGGACATGGTGGTGGTGGCGAGCGATGCCCAAAATTCAAATGCAGCATGTTTGAAATGGCATTGTAAAAGGATGGGGAATATGTGTTCCACTATCTTTCAAACTATTTGCAGTGAGGGTGGGACCTCCCAAATGTAAGATTGAGAGCTCTCTCAAATGTAAGATACAGGACCACCTGAGGACCCTTACCAAACTCAGGATTCACGGCACCTGCTGGCACTCTGGTAATTGTCAGTGAGGGCTGCATAATGACATGGTGGGGGACATGATAGTGGTGGTGGGCAATGCCCAAAATTCATATGGGCATATTTGAAATGGCATTGTAAAGGAATGGGGAATATGTATTCCCTCACAAATATTAAAGTAAAAAATAAAGACAAAACGCTCTGTGTGAACATATGCTAAATGGATGTACCGTATATACTCGTGTATAAGCTGAGATTTTCAGCCCTTTTTTGTGCTGAAAATGCCCCCCCCCCCCCCTTCGGCTTATACATGAGTCATTGCCAGAAAGCCGGCAAGGGAGGGGGGGCGGCGGAGGAGCAGCGGCAGGAGCTGGTGGCTGTGGCATCATACTCACCCTCCTCAAGCGGTCCTGCACGTACCTGCATCTCCATTGTACAGCACAGGCAGCCCTCCTCTGCTCAGCGGTCACGTGATACTGCTCATTAAGGTAATGAATATGTACACGTCTCCACTCCCATAGGCGTGCAGCGCATATTCATTACCTCAATAAGTGGAACCACGTGACCACTGAGCAGAGGAGAGGAGAGCTGCCGGCACTGGTATAATGGAGATGCAGGGATGTGCAGGACCACGCGAGGAGGGTGGAGGACGGGGAGGATGGAGGAGGACAGGGGAGGACATGGAGTCATGTATGCCAGTGGAGGATGGGGAGGAAGCCAAGCCTTGCATAGAAGGGGGGAGGATGGGGAGGATGCCGAGCCATGCATAGAAGGAGGAGCAAAGGGAGGATGCCATGCCATGCATAGAAGGAAGAGGACTGGGAGGACACAAAGCCATGCATAGAAGGGGAGGATGGGGGAGTAGGGTTGAGCGACTTTTACTTTTTTAGGATCGAGTTGGGTTTCACGAAACCTGTCAAAAGTCGGGTCGGGTGAAATCGGGCAATTATTTCGAAAAGTCGGGGGCCGACCGAAACACGAAACCCAATGCAAGTCAATGGGGAATCAAAGTCGGCAGTGAGAGGAGGACAGGAAAACACCTACAGTGCCCATTTTAATGCCAAAAACATCAATTCTTATTTCTTAAGCTTATCAATCTTAATTTTCTTTATAATAATAGTTAGGCATTGAAAACAGGGGGTCATTTGGCTACTGTTGTGGGGGGGGTAGGGCTGGCTCAAGATTTTTGTGGGCCCAGGAAACACAGAATACGTCACGTCGGTGGAGCAGGGAGAGGTAAGTATTTCAATTTTGCAAGTGCTGTGATCCTGAGCAAGCAGGGGGGGCCCACTAGTTGGCATTAGCACAGGTCCCCTCATAGTATGGCGGTGTGTTTGACGGCAGGTGGCGCCTTCCACTGCCAGAGACACTTTTTCATACTATGAGGGGCCCTGTGCCAGTGCCAACGAGTATGCCCCCCCACCTGATGAAGGAACCTACACTTTCATCTGCACCTTCCTCTTTGTCCCCATGTAAGGTGGTATAGTATGCGGGAAGGGGAACCTGACTTTCAGCAGGGTCAGATTCAGGCTGTGTAGAGTGCAAGGGGAATGTAGTGGTCTGGGTCAATGTACCAGCAGACTCATCTAGCAGTGGCTGGGCAATGGGCAGGATGAGGAGGAAACACAGATATAGGCCCAAAATAAAAAAGTAGGCTAAATGCAGTTCAAAATTGGTAACAGGACTAAACAGGTGGCATAGCTTTGTTCTGTGGAGGAAAATTGTAATGAGTGGCGCAGACACAGCTAGTAGGCCAAAACACAAAAGCTGGCTAAAAGCAGTTCAAAATTGGTAACAGGAGTAAACAGGCGGTATTGCTTTGTTCAGTGGAGGACAACTGTAATGAGTGGCTGACAGCCAGACACAGGTAGTAGGCCCAAATGATAAAGTAGGCTAAATGCAGTTCAAAATTGGTAACAGGAGTACACAGGCGGCATTGCTTTGTTCAGTGGAGGAGGACAACTGTAATGAGTGGCTGACAGCCAGACACAGGTAGTAGGCCCAAATGATAAAGTAGGCTAAATGCAGTTCAAAATTGGTAACAGGAGTACACAGGCGGCATTGCTTTGTTCAGTGGAGGAGGACAACTGTAATGAGTGGTTGACAGCCAGACACAGGTAGTAGGCCCAAATGATAAAGTAGGCTAAATGCAGTTCAAAATTGGTAACAGGAGTACACAGGCGGCATTGCTTTGTTCAGTGGAGGAGGACAACTGTAATGAGTGGTTGACAGCCAGACACAGGTAGTAGGCCCAAATGATAAAGTAGGCTAAATGCAGTTCAAAATTGGTAACAGGAGTACACAGGCGGCATTGCTTTGTTCAGTGGAGGACAACTGTAATGACTGGCTGACAGCCAGACACAGGTATTAGGCCCAAATGATAAAGTAGGCTAAATGCAGTTCAAAATTGGTAACAGGACTAAACAGGCGGCCTAGCTTTGTTCAGTGGAGGACAACTGTAATGAGTGGCAGACACAGTTGGTAGGCACAATTAATAAAGTGGGCAAAATGTCTTCCAAAAAATAGTTCATAAAGAGGTGGCATAGCTAGGCACTGGGGTGGGCTCCTCTGCTGAGTATCAGTCAGTGGTAGTAGGCGCAAAGTATTATCTGGTCTAAATGGAGGACAGGGCTCCTGTATATTTTAACTATCATCTATCATTTCAACAATTTTGTATTGGCAGTGCCATTGAAGGATTTAACAGCACAGACTACACAGTGGTGGAGCAGGGAGAGGTAAGTATTGCAAGTGGTAGAGCACTGTTCGAGCTGGGGGGAACACTCTCTCTTGAGCAGCGGTACTGGCACAGGGCCCCTCATAGTACGACGGTGTGTCTAACGTTGGTTGTGCACCACCACTGTCAGAGACACTTCATTGTACTATGAGGGACCCTGTGCCAGTGCCGTCGGCCAAGAGTGGGCGCACCCACCTGTCTAGGCAAACGGCACTTGCGTGGGTGATTGCGCCGGGTGTCGACCACAGCCCTGTGGGGGAAATCAGCCCATTTAGGGAGGTATAAAAATGGCCTATGGTGGACATTCTGCAGCTGCAAATGGCGGAATTGGAGAAGTCAGTAAGAGGAGGCAAAAAGCAAGACATTTTTCAGGCAAGCTACGTGTCAGCAGGGGAAGGCGGGGCAAAATAATTTGAAATCCATGATTGGTTCATCTTAATGAGGGTTAGATAATCAACATTCTGGGTAGCCAGACGTGTCCTTTTTTCGGTCAGTATTGAACCAGCAGCACTGAAGACTCTTTCTGATAGCACACTAGAAGCATGGCAAGCGAGTTCCTGTAATGCATATTCTGCCAATTCAGGCCAGGTGTCTAATTTTAGATGCCCAGTAATCAAAGGGGAATGACCTGTGAGGGAGAACATCGATAAGGGAGGAAAAGTAGTTTGAAACCATACTGGACAAATGCTGTCTCCTGTCACTTTGAATCGATGCAGCAGTACCTGTCGTGTCAGCGGTCATTGCAAAATCACTCCACAACCTGGTCATAAAACCCCTCTGTCCAACACCACTTCGGATTTGTGCACCTCTAACACCTCTGCCATATTGCCCCCTACAGCTCGTGTGAGAACCATCACCGCTGTGTGTGCTGTGTGCTGGGAATGTCTGAACCAAATGGTCTACAAGTGTTGCTTGTTTGGTAGCCAATATTTGCTCAAGGTTCTCATGTGGCATGATATTTTGTAATTTTCCTTTATATCGTGGATCCAGGAGGCAGGCCAACCAGTAATCATGATCGGTCATCATTTTGATAATGTGGGGGTCCCTTTTTAGGATATGCAAGGCATACTCAGCCATGTGGGCTAATGTTCCAGGTGTCAATTCACTGCTTGTGCTGAGTTGAGGAGCACTTTCTTGCAAATCAATATCACTTGTGTCCCGCAAAAACCCTGTATCTGACCTTGCAACGCCACCAGTTTCTATTGCCCCCTGTGAAGCATCCTCCTCCCATAAATATTCATCCCCATCATCCTCCTCCCCCTCCTCTTTGTCCACCACCTCGTCCAGGAGAGTTCCCTGAGCAGACAATGGCTGACTGTCATCAAGGCTTCCCTCCTCCTTGCCTGCAGATGCCAGCTCCTTAATGTGCGTCAAACTTTGCATCAGCAGACGCATTAGTGGGATGCTCATGCTTATGATGGCGTCATCTGCACTTACCAGCCGTGTGCATTCCTCAAAACACTGAAGGACTTGACAGAGGTCTTGGAGCTTCGACCACTGCACACCAGACAACTCCATGTCTGCCATCCAACTGCCTGCCCGTGTATGTGTATCCTCCCACAAATTAATCACAGCACGCCTCTGTTCGCACAGCCTCTGAACCATGTGCAGTGTGGAGTTCCACCTTGTTGCAACGTCGATTATTAGGTGGTGCTGGGGAAGATTCAGTGATCACTGATGGTTCAGCATACGGCTGGAGTGTACGTAGTGTAGCGACCGGCAGATGTTCGAGCAAAGTCTTCGCAGCTTCAGGAGCAGGGCTGGTAACTCCGGATCATTTTTGAGAAAGCACTGCACCACCAGGTTCAAGGTGTGAGCCAGGCAAGGTATGTGTTTCAGTTCTGAAAGGGCTATGGCAGCCATAAAGTTCCTTCCGTTATCGCTGACTACCTTGCCTGCCTCAAGATGTACACTGCCCAGCCATGACTGAGTTTGTTGCTGCAAGTACTCGGCCAGTACTTCCGTGGTGTGTCCATTGTCGCCCAAACACTTCATTTCTAACACAGCCTGCTGACGCTTACCACTAGCTGTTCGATAATGGGACACCTCGTGTGCAACACTGGCACCTGCGGATGGAGTGGTCATGCGACTGCGCTCTGTGGATGAGCTTTCGCTTCTGGAGGAGGAGGGGTGGTGAATGCCTACAGCCAACTGTTTCCTAGACAGTGGGCTAGGCAGAACCGTCCCACTATGGCTGTTCCCTGTGGACCCTGCATCCACCACATTAACCCAGTGTGCCTTGATGGAGACGTAACATCCCTGGCCATGCCTACTGGTCCATGCATCTGTTGTGAGGTGCACCTTTCTACTGACTGATTGCCTTAGTGCATGGACAATGCGGTCTTTGACATGCTGGTGGAGGGCTGGGATGGCTTTTCTCGCAAAGAACTGTCGACTGGGTAGGTCATGGCGTGGTACTGCGTAGGCCATCAGGGCTTTGAAAGCTTCGCTTTCAACCAACCGGTAGGGCATCATCTCTAACGAGATTAGTCTAGCAATGTGGGCGTTCAAACCCTGTGTACGCGGATAAGAGGATGAGTACTTTCTTTTCCTAATGAGAATCTCTTGTAGGGTGAGCTGGACTGGAGAGGTGCATATGGTGGAACTAGCAGTGGAGGTGGTGGTGGACATGGCGGATTGAGAGAGATTGAGCCTGAGCTACTGGCAGCGGCACCATCTTCCCCCAATGGCTGCCAATCTGGGTCAACAACTGGATCATCTATCACCTCCTCTTCAATGTCATGTGCACCTTCCTCTGTGTCACTGTGTAAGGTGCTATAGCGTTCGGGACGAGGCACCATAGTCTCATCAGGGTCTGATTCTGGCTCAGTACTCTGCGAGGGCAATGTAGTGATCTGAGTCAATGGAACAGCATTATAATCTAGCTGTGGCTGTGCATCAGTGCACTCCATGTCCGATTCATCTTGTAATGGGCAGTTAACAATTTCCCATTCTAACCCAGGCACATGCCGTGTAAAGAGCTCCATGGAGTAACCTGTAGTGTTGCCTGACGCATCCTTTACTTTTGGTTTGGGTGAAGGACACAAAACAAACATCTTGTTCCTGACTGGGAGCATCCACTGACGACTCGCTGCTTTTATATTTGGAACTTTCTGAAGAGGAGGCGAAAGAGCTAGAGGCTGAGTCATCAATGAAAGCCAAAACTTTTTCCTGCTGATCCGGCTTTAAAAGCCATTTTCCTACTCCCAGAAAAGGGAGCCTTCGAGGCCTTGTGTAGCCAGACGATGACGCTGGCTCAACACCTCCAGCGTTAGGTGCTATTGTGCTTTTGTTACTACCACCAGATGCACCACCACCACCACCATCAGTACCAGCTGGCAACCACCGCCCACGACCTCTTCCACGAGACTTCCTAATTTTTTGGAAAATCTAACCAAAATAACAACTATTATATGGTACTGTAAAACAAGGTAGAAGGTGTATATAAACTTGTTGAGAATTTGAATCTCCCTTTCTTTGGGGAGACTGACCCAAAACTCAGGCACAGTGTATAAAACAACTCAATCTAAGTGGCAGAAAGTGGCTGGCTGACATACACCAAACTAACAGGACTGCAGTAGAGCCACTTTGTGAGAATTTTAAACTCCTTTTTTGGGGGGAGACTGAGCCAAAACTCAGGCACAGTGTATAAAACAACGCAATCTAAGTGGCAGAAAGTGGTTGGCTGACATACACCAAACTAACAGGACTGCAGTAGATCCACTTTGTGAGAATTTTAAACTCCTTTTCTGGGGGCAGACTGACCCAAAACTCAGGCCCAGTGTATAAAACAACGCAATCTAAGTGGCAGAAAGTGGCTGGAAGATAGATGAAAAAATACAAAGACTGTAGTACAATTTCAATCTCCCTACAATGATCTCAGGAAAAGTATGGCAGCAAAAAAAAGGACTGCTGCACACAAAAATGTGGACAAATAAACAAGATAACTGTGCAGAAAGGAACAACAGGATTTTTGCTATTAAAAAAGCAGTTGGTTTGCACAGCGGCGTGCAAACAGCAATGCAGCTATCATGGAGCCTTATAAGGCAGCCTAATAAGCTACAGAGCTGATGCAGAAAAGTATAGCCTCCACTGTCAATGCAAACAAATGGTGGTGTTGGACAGTGGAAATCGCTACAGCACAAGCAGTTTCGGGGCTTAATCTTCCCTCCCTAACTATATCCCTTCTTCTGATGCAGCTGCAGCAACTTCTCCCTATGCTACGATTGGCAGAAGTAAGATGGCGGCCGGCGTGCACGCCCCTTTATAACACCTGTGACGCCGCAGAAAGCAAGCCAATCACTGTCATGCCCTTCTCTAAGATGGTGGGGACCGAGACCTATGTATGGCAGCGCCCAAACTCTGCGTCCTCCTTCATTGGCTGAAAAATGGCGCTGAAAGCATCATACGAATCCCGACTTTGCCGAAAGTTGGCGATTTTTGAATTTGTCCGATCCGTTTCGTTCAACCCTACTCATCAGACCAAAGCACAGATTTACACTGGTCTAATGTCCATTCCTTGTGTTCTTTAGCCCAAACAAGTCTCTTCTGCTTGTTGCCTGTCCTCAGCAGTGGTTTCCTAGCAGCTATTTTACCATGAAGGCCTGCTGCACAAAGTCTCCTCTTAACAGTTATTGTAGAGATGTGTCTGCTGCATTAATATGTGTGGCACTGACCTGGTCTCTAATCTGAGCTGCTGATAACCTGCGATTTCTGAGGCTTGTGACTCGAATAAACTTATCCTCAGAAGCTGAGGTGACTCTTTGTCTTCCATTCCTGGGGCGGTTCTCAAGTGAGCCAGTTTCTTTGTAGCGCTTGATGGTTTCTGCCACTGCACTTGGGGACACTTTCAAAATTTTCCCAATTTTTCGGACTGACTGACCTTCATTTCTGATGATTGCCATTCATTTTGCTTTACTTAGCTGCTTTTTTCTTGACATAATATACATTTTAACAGTCTATTCAGTAGGACTATCAGCTGTGTATCCACCAGACTTCTTCACAACACAACTAATGGTCTCAACTCTATTTTTAAGGCAAGAAATTCCACTTATTAAACCTGACAGGGCACACCTGTGGAGTGAAAACCATTCCCGGTGACTACCTCTTGAAGCTCATCAAGAGAATGCCAAGAGTGTGCAAAGCAGTCATCAAGGCAAAATGTGGCTACTTTGAAGAACCTAGAATATAAGACATATTTTCAGTTGTTTCACTCTTTTTTGTTAAAGGGACACTGTCACCCGAATTTGGAGGGAACAATCTTCAGCCATGGAGGCGGGGTTTTTGGGTGTTTGATTCACCCTTTCCTTACCCGCTGGCTGCATTCTGGCTGCAATATTGGATTGATGTTCATTCTATGCCCTCCATAGTACACGCCTGCGCAAGGCAAGATATTTCTCTCTCTTCTAACATGAGACAAATTATGATACCCGAGACTACCCCAGTGCTGTATGTATAGCTGTTTTAATTCATGCTTTTTCTAATAAAACTCTTTAAAAAAAAGTTTACGCATTGAGTTAACATGCTATGCCACATAAGGGTGCAGTGCAGCTACTTACCGCACTTATTTTAGGAAGTCAGTTTGTATTATTTCCAACCCTTTGATTATGCCAAAATCATGTGTGCCCTTTGGAATCAAAAGTTGGTGGTGACATGGTTCTTTGATAAAATATTGTTTTTTACTTTCTGTGCAAGGAAGATATTAGGAAATGTCACCATAGATTTTCCATGGTAGGTGGGCAGTGGCTGGAGGTAGTAAAAAAGACCAATGGTTGAGACTCCTCTAATTTAGTCATATCTCATCTCATTTTCTGCTAGGGTAGAGGCTTTGGGAGGAAGATTTCAAGGGGACGCACAGGTTTCCAATGAATGTTTGGGTTGTATGACTTGTGCCAATGGAGGTGATCTTCCACATCATGATGTTCTACAGTGGGTACAGAAAGTATTCAGACTCCTTTAAAATTTTCACTCTTTGCTGCATTGCAGTCATTTGGCAGATTTAAAAAAGTTCACTTTTTTCTCATTAATGTACACTCTTTACCCCATCTTGGCCAAAAAAAACAGAAATGTATACATTTTTGCAAATTTATTAAAAAAGAAAAACTGAAATATCACATGGTCATAAGTATTTAGACCCTTTTCTCAAACACTCATAAGAAGTCACATGCTGTCCATTTCCATGTGACCCTCCTTGAGATGGTTCTACTCCTTCATTGGAGTCCAGCTGTGTTTAATTAAACTGATTGGACTTGATTTGGAAAGGCACAAATCTGTCTACATAAGACCTCTTAGCTCAGTGCATGTCAGACAAAATGAGAATCATGAGGTCAAAGGAACTGGACAAGGAGCTCAGAGACATAATTGTGTCAAGGCACAGATCTGGCCAAGGTTACAAAAGAATGTCTGCAGTACTCAAGGGTCCTAAGAGCACAATGGCCTCCATAATCCTTAAATGGAAGAAGTTTGGAACCACCAGAAGTCTTCCTACACCTGGCCGTCCATCCAAACTGAGCAATCATGGGAGAAGAGCCTTGGTGAGAGAGGTAAAGAAGAACCCCAAGATCATTGTGGCTGAGCTCCAGAGATGCAGAAGGAAAATGGGAGAAAGTTCCACAAAGCAACTATCACTGCAGCCCTCCACCAGTCTTGCCTTTATGACAGAGTGGCCTGACGGAAGCCTCTCCTCAATACAAGACATTTGAAATCCCGATAAAGTGTGTGCTAAACACATGAAAGACTCCCAGACTATGAGAAATAAGATACTCTGGTCTGATGAAAAAAAGACAGACCTTTTGGTGATAATTCTAAGCGGTATTTGTGGAGAAAACCAGGCATTGCTCATCACCTGCCCAATACAACCTCAGCAGTGAAACATGGTGGTGGCAGCATCATGCTAGAGGGGTGTTTTTCAGCTGCAGGGACAGGATGACTGGTTGCTATTGAAGGAAACATGAATGTGGCTAAGTACAGAGATATCCTGGATGAAAACCTCTTCCAGAGTGCTCTGGACCTCAGACTTGGCTGAAGGTTCACCTTCCAACAAGACAATGACCGCAAGCACACAGCTAAAATAAGAGTGGCTTCAGAGCAACTCTGTGACCATTCTGGACTGGCCAGTCAGAGCCCTGACCTAAACCCAATTGACCATCGCTGGAGAGACCTTAAAATGGCTGTCCACCAACGTTCACCATCAAACCTGACGGAACTGGAGAGGATCTGCAAGGAAGAATGGCAGAGGATCCCCAAATCCAGGTGTGGAAAACTTCTTGCATCATTCCCAAGAAGATTCATGGCTGTACTAACTCAAAAGGGTGCTTCTACTCAGTATTGTATTCAAGGAAATGGAGCACACTCAACCAACTAGGTGATGCAGGCTGTACTTGGGAAAACCCAAAGTTAGGTGGTGCAGGCTGTACTTGGGAAAACCCAAAGTACTGAGCAAAGGGTCTGAATACTTATGACCATGTGATATATCAGTTTTTCTTTTTTAATAAATTTGCAGAAATTTCTGCATTTCTGTTTTCTTTAGTCAAGATGGGGTGCAGAGTGTTAGGTGTCGAGATCCTGCCTCTGCACAGGGGCAATCTTGAACCATCTACACTGCGGTCTCACATTCTTCTCCAGCCGCAGTGGAGTCTGCTCAGCGGAGACGTCGGTCCCAGCGTCTAGCTCAGGCTGATACTGGACGACTGGTTACTGCTGCCTTTCCAGCTTCTGCCATTGTAGCCAGTACTGGGCAGCGGCGAGCAGACGTGTTTTGGAATAAGTCCTGCTCTTCCCTTTCTGAGCATGCTCAGGGCAAAATCTCTCATTGGAGATCAAGGGTCACATGCTTAGATACTGCAGCAAATCCCAATGGTCCTTTAGGAAGGTCCTGAAGGTGTTCTTCTGTGGCTGACTCTCATTGCTCCTTCTGGGAAGGTCCTATTCTTGCTGCAGCTATAAAAGGTTCACATGACCACATGGCCATGCGCTAGTGTACATTTGAAAACGTATGTGTGTTGATGAGTGCAAGTCGTTCTTTAAACATCTCCTCCCTTGTGTATGACTGTTCGCAAAAGGTGGATGTATGCTATCTAGCGCCCGGCTGAGCTATCAGCATTAAGCATAGCTTACAACGTCTTAGCTCTAAACATACATTACAGCGTCTATTGCTGTGACCGCCAGTGCGGTGCCGTGCATTATTAAAGCGCTTTCCAACCCAAGCCTGAGTGGTTAGTGGCGTCCACCAGTGCGGGACTGCTCGCACTCTTGTGCTTCTAATTACTTTAGTTTATTCTGACACCCAGTTGCGGTGTCGAGCGCATGTGGTCTAGATGAACAAAATCCCGTGTCTTGGAATTGGGTTCTGTGACTTCTTGCTTGCGCTCTTGGTGCGGTACTACGGACCTGTGACGCAACAGGGTTTGCTTCACTCACACAGGGTGAAGTTAACCCGTGTGTGTATCCACATTGTACCGCCATATAGTCCATCATTACTCAGCAGCAGGTTCCATCTCTGCATGGTGGACCCCGAGCTGCGAACGCACCTTATACTATCTCTCTTATAATTTGGTGCGTTCCGCTAGCCCTAACACAGAGTGTACATTAATGAGAAATAAATTAACTTTTTTGAATTTACCAAATGGCTGCAATGAAACAAAGAGTGAAAAATGTAATGGGACCTGAATACTTATCGTACCCACTGTAATTAGCATTTTGCCCTACATAACGCACATGCATTTACTGTGGATAAGCTACTATGCAGCTAATACTATTACTGAGTTTAACTCCTTTATCTTATTAAGATTTGTTCTTGTACACTTTACAGTCTAAACTCATGATTATTTGAATGAAAGACGTCCTTGACTTTGCTTTTCTCCATTACATCAACTGTATCTAAAAAGCATAAATAAACTTAAAAATCCACTTAAAGTCATAAATGAAACATTTCAAAACATTACATCAAGACAAAAAGGAAACAATTACATTTTTGAATTGTATTATTTGTCCAAAATTTCAGATTTCAACAATTTATGTTGTGAATATTTTAATTAAGTGTAACATTAAAGTAAAGAATCATTTTTTTATTAGTTTTGTCTGGAAAACCAAAGGGCAAAAGCAATTACTAAGGCACTTGACCTATCAAAGTAATTTTAGAAAGTCAGTGTCATGGCTGGAAAATCTGTATTTTCTAAATTACTGAAAAGAAGACTAGATCTGAAATCTATTATAATCTCACATTGTTTAAATTGCAGTAAATGACACTTTAGTATTTTGAATGCAATTAATTATCTTAAGGAGTTTATGAAAACCAACCATGCAGCATATGCTATTTATAGAAAATCACCCAAAAACATGAACATATTAAGTTAAAAATAATTGGTGTTTTTAGAATGTTCACTACAGTAGAAATTGTAATTTTAAATGTATGCTTATTTCATAATGAGAAGGAGTAGCCTTACAGGGGACCTGTCACCAGGTTTCACCAATTCCTTTTTCCCATTTGGCTGTTTGAAAATAAATAATTAAATTTTTACAATAATAAGTTAGTAAAAAAGAACACCATAAATAATTATCCAATTTTATTAAACATTTTTTTTCTAATTATGAGAGCAGTCTATATATGACCATACACTATTGTTTAAACTCACGGCAGGATTCAGAAGAGGAGTATCAGATGGCAGATTTTGCTGTAAAGTTTGTTGGCGCAGTTTACACAGGCCTTAAAGTGCCAGAACAGCAGAAATCCCCAAGAAGCAAGCCTATTTTCCAGTTTACACCCCTCAATAATTTCATATATGAGTGTAGGGCCCCCACAGGCATTTTCCAGAAATTAAAAGAGTGAAAATTGCATATATGCCATTTTATTGAGTAGCTTGTGCTTCTGCAAACAAGCACTTCATAATTTTTTAAAGTACTTGTTCAAGACTTAACATTTCATCACCTATTTATATCATGGTCATCAATGTGAAATTGGCAGGGTCCACCACCACCACTGATCAGTTGAAAGCTACACCAGCAATGACTGGATCTAAGTGATGCATGGACGAACACCAAAGCCTTGTACGTACAGTTTATGAGAAATAAACTGTAGTAGCCACTCTGATATGCAGCTCTGGCAAAAACTAAGAGACCACTGCAAAATGTTCCGTTTATCTGATTTTTCTCTTTATATGTATATTTTTTAGTAAAATGTAAATTGTTCATTTATTCTATAAACTTCTGACAACATGTCTCTGAATTTCCAAGCAATACATTTTGTATTTTTTTCTGACAAAGAAAAATGGTCACAATTTAAAAAAAAAAAAACAGTGCTTTCAGGCCTCAAATAATGCAAAGAAAACAAGTTCATAATCATTTAGAAACAACAATACTAATATTTTAACTCAGGAAGAGTTCAGAAATCAATATTTTGTGGAATAACCATGATTTTTAATCACAGCTTTCATGTGTCTTGGCATGCTTTCCACCAGTCTTTCACACTGCTTCTGGCACAAAAATGTAAGCAGTTCTTCTTTGTTTGATGGCTTGTGAATATCCATCATCCTCTTGATTACATTCCAGAGGTTTTCAATGGGGTTCATGTCTGGAGATTGGGCTGCCCATGACAAGGTTTTGATGTGGTAGTCTCTTAATTTTTGCCAGAGCTGTATATTAGGCTGCTTTGTTCTGGCCATACATTGCTTAGTTTCAGACGCTGTAGGAGCAGTTTTCAACTTATCGGTCAGAATGTCAGACAACAACCAACTTCATTTTGATTATTCATTTTGAAGATAGGTCACACATTGTTACATTCTAGAAAACTACTTTAAGTAGGTTCTTCTCTCTGCAGCAATGCGATAAATTTCAGCATTAACTGCACACATGCCAGGGCTCAAAAAGTAGGAATATTTGTCTTTGGGAACGTGAAAATTGCTGGATTAGTTTTTGGGAGCCATGTCACTTTTCCAGAGCCTTTGCGCTACCAAACATTCTGTTTTTCCACTAACTGATGAGTGGAGGCTTGCTTTTGGCAGGATGAGTTGAAGAGTTAATTGGTATATTTTGGGTTACATAAAAAAATTTTTTTATCACTTTTTACTATGACCGTATATACTCGAGTATAAGCCGACCTGAGTATAAGCCAACCCCCCTAATTTTGCCACAAAAAACTGGGAAAACTTAATGACTCGAGTAGAAGCCTAGGGTGGAAAATGCAGCAGCTACCGTTAAATTTCAAAAATGAAAATAAGTACCAATAAAAGTGAAATTCATTGAGATATCAGTAGGTAAAGTGTTTTTGAATATCCATATTGAATCACGAGCCCATATAATGCTCCATACAGTTTATGATGGCCCCATAAGATGCTCCATACAGTTCATTATGGGCCCCATAAGATGCTCCATATTAAAATATGCCCCATATACTGTAGTGCTGCACAAAGATTAATAATGGCCCCATAAGATGCTCCATAGACACATTTGCCCCGTATAATGCTCCACAAATGCTGATTATGGCCCCATAAGCATTAGATGCTCCATAGAGATATTTGCCCCATATAATGCTGCACATGGCCCCATAAGATGCTCCATAGAGATATTTGCCCCATATAATGCTGCACATGACCCCATAAGATGCTCCATACAGATATTTGTCCCATATAATGCTGCACATGGCCCCATACAGATATTTGCCCCATATAATGCTGCACATGGCCCCATACAGATATTTGCCCCATATAATCCTGCACATGGCCCCATACAGATATTTGCCCCATATAATGCTGCACATGGCCCCATAAGATACTCCATACAGATATTTGCCCCATATAATGCTGCACATGGCCCCATACAGATATTTGCCCTATATAATGCTGCACATGGCCCCATACAGATATTTGCCCCATATAATGCTGCACATGGCCCCATACAGATATTTGCCCCATATAATGCTGCACATGGCCCCATACCGATATTTGCCCCATATAATCCTGCACATGGCCCCATACAGATATTTGCCCCATATAATGCTGCACATGGCCCCATACAGATATTTGCCCCATATAATGCTGCACATGGCCCCATAAGATACTCCATACAGATAATTGCCCCATATAATGCTGCACATGGCCCCATACAGATATTTGCCCCATATAATCCTGCACATGGCCCCATACAGATATTTGCCCCATATAATGCTGCACATGGCCCCATAAGATACTCCATACAGATATTTGCCCCATATAATGCTGCACATGGCCCCATACAGATATTTGCCCTATATAATGCTGCACATGGCCCCATACAGATATTTGCCCCATATAATGCTGCACATGGCCCCATACAGATATTTGCCCTATATAATGCTGCACATGGCCCCATAAGATACTCCATACAGATATTTGCCCCATATAATGCTGCACATGGCCCCATACAGATATTTGCCCTATATAATGCTGCACATGGCCCCATACAGATATTTGCCCCATATAATGCTGCACATGGCCCCATACAGATATTTGCCCCATATATAATGCTGCACATGGCCCCATAAGAGGCTCCATACAGATATTTGCCCCATATAATGCTGCACATGGCCCCATACAGATATTTGCCCCATATAATGCTGCACATGGCCCCATACAGATATTTGCCCCATATAATGCTGCACATGGCCCCATAAGATACTCCATACAGATATTTGCCCCATATAATGCTGCACATGGCCCCATACAGATATTTGCCCTATATAATGCTGCACATGGCCCCATACAGATATTTGCCCCATATATAATGCTGCACATGGCCCCATACAGATATTTGCCCTATATAATGCTGCACATGGCCCCATACAGATATTTGCCCCATATAATGCTGCACATGGCCCCATACAGATATTTGCCCCATATAATGCTGCACATGGCCCCATAAGATACTCCATACAGATATTTGCCCCATATAATGCTGCACATGGCCCCATACAGATATTTGCCCTATATAATGCTGCACATGGCCCCATACAGATATTTGCCCCATATATAATGCTGCACATGGCCCCATACAGATATTTGCCCCATATAATGCTGCACATGGCCCCATACAGATATTTGCCCTATATAATGCTGCACATGGCCCCATACAGATATTTGCCCCATATAATGCTGCACATGGCCCCATAAGATACTCCATACAGATATTTGCCCTATATAATGCTGCACATGGCCCCATACAGATATTTGCCCCATATATAATGCTGCACATGGCCCATTAAGAGGCTCCATACAGATATTTGCTCCATATAATGCTGCACATGGCCCCATACAGATATTTGCCCCATATAATCCTGCACATGGCTCCATACAGATATTTGCCCCATATAATGCTGCACATGGCCCCATAAGATACTCCATACAGATATTTGCCCCATATAATGCTGCACATGGCCCCATACAGATATTTGCCCTATATAATGCTGCACATGGCCCCATACAGATATTTGCCCCATATAATGCTGCACATGGCCCCATACAGATATTTGCCCCATATAATGCTGCACATGGCCCCATAAGGATATTTGCCCCATATAATCCTGCACATGGCCCCATACAGATATTTGCCCCATATAATGCTGCACATGGCCGCATAAGATACTCCATACAGATATTTGACCCATATAATGCTGCACATGGCCCCATACAGATATTTGCCCTATATAATGCTGCACATGGCCCCATACAGATATTTGCCCCATATAATGCTGCACATGGCCCCATAAGAGGCTCCATACAGATATTTGCCCCTTATAATGCTGCACATGGCCCCATACAGATATTTGCCCCATATATAATGCTGCACATGGCCCCATAAGAGGCTCCATACAGATATTTGCCCCATATAATGCTGCACATGGCCCCATACAGATATTTGCCCCATAATATAATGCTGCACATGGCCCCATACAGATATTTGCCCCATATAATGCTGCACATGGCCCCATAAGATACTCCATACAGATATTTGCCCCATATAATGCTGCACGTGGCCCCATACAGATATTTGCCCTATAAAATGCTGCACATGGCCCCATACAGATATTTGCCCCATATAATGCTGCACATGGCCCCATAAGAGGCTCCATAGAGATATTTGCCCCTTATAATGCTGCACATGGCCCCATACAGATATTTGCCCCATATAATGCTGTACATGACCCCATAGAGATATTTGCCCCACATAATGTTGCACATGGCCCCATAAGATGCTCCATAGAGATATTGCCCCATATAATGCTGCACATGGCCCCATAAGATGCTCCATACAGATATTTTCCCAGTATAATGCTGCACATGGCCCAATAAGATGCTCCATAGAGATATTTGCTCCATATAATGCTGCACATGGCCCCATACAGATATTTGCCCCACATAATGCTGCACATGGCCCCATACAGATATTTGCCCCATTTAATGCTGCACATGGCCCCATAAGATACTCCAAACAGATATTTGCCCCATATAATGCTGCACATGGCCCCATACAGACATTTGCCCCATATAATGCTGCACATGGCTCCATACAGATATTTGCCCCATATATAATGCTGCACATGGCCCCATAAGAGGCTCCATACAGATATTTGCCCCTTATAATGCTGCACATGGCCCCATACAGATATTTTCCCCATATAATGCTGTACATGGCCCCATACAGATATTTGCCCCATATAATGTTGCACATGGCCCCATAAGATGTTCCATAGAGATATTGCCCCATGTAAAGCTGCACATGGCCCCATAAGATGCTCCATACAGATATTTTCCCAATATAATGCTGCACATGGCCCCATAAGATGCTCCATAGAGATATTTGCCCTATATAATGCTGCACATGGCCCCATAAGGCTACTTTCACACTAGAGTTAACTGCAATCCGTCACAATGCGTCGTTTTGCCGAAAAAACGCATCCTGCAAAAGTGCTTGCAGGATGCGTTTTTTCCCCATAGACTTGTATTGGCGACGCATTGCGACAGATTGCCACACGTCGCATCCGTCGTGCGATGGATGCGTCGTGCTTTGGCGGACCGTCGGCACAAAAAAACGCTACATGTAACGTTTTTTGCTGCCGACGGACCGCTTTTTCCGACCGCACATGCGCGGCCGGAACTTCTCCCCCACCTCCCCGCACCTCACAATGGGGCAGCGGATGCGATGAAAATCTGCATCCGCTGCACCCGTTGTGCGGCGCTTACAACACTAGCGTCGGTAACCTCGGCCCGACGCACTGCGTCGGGCCGAGCCCGACGCTAGTGTGAAAGAAGCCTTATATGCTCCATACAGACATTTGCCCCATATGCTGTTGCTGCGTTAAGAAAAGAGACATACTCACCTCTCAGGCCCCCGGCACTTGCTATATTCATCGGTCCGCATTTCACCGATGGCCGCCAGTGTGTCCTCTGCACTGAAGTTCAGGCAGACGGCGGCACGCACACTAATGCGTCACCGCACCCTCTGACCTGAGCGTCAAAGCAGAGGACTGGGAAGATGCAGCGGTGGCCGTCGGTGGAACATGGAGCAGGTGAATAGGCCAGGATCACACACAGTGAGATATGGCCAAGTCTCGCAGGATAAAACCAAGCTCTGGCACCGGCACTCCAGAGCGGAGCGTGCAGCCGCACAGCAATACATGGAGCCGAACGCTTCGCTCCGGAGTGCCGGTGCCAGAGCTTGGTTTTCACCTGCGAGACTCGGCCGTATCTCGCGTATGTATGTTCCTGGCCTTATACTCAACTGCTCCTGGCGCGATCCTTGTACATCTGTTCCCCTGCACCGGCAGCTACTTCCTGTATTGAGTGGTCACATGGTGCCGCTCATTAAAGTAATGAATATGTGGCTCCACCCCTATGGGAGTCCATATTCATTACTGTAATGAGTGGTACCATGTGACCGCTCACTACAGGAAGAAGCTGCCGGCACCTGGAGAACCTGGGACGTCCAGGGACAGCGCCAGGAGCAGTTGAGTATAATTAGACAGCTGCTGCTCCCCCTCCCCTGCACACCTGGGTATGACTCGAGTAGAAGCCGAAAGGGGCAATTTCAGCCTAAAAAATGGGCTGAAATTCTCGGCTTATACTCGAGTATATAATTTTTGGGAGACTGAGTGAACAAATAGATGTAGTTCCTGATTATTTTTTTTTTGTTTTGCTCGTTATACCATTCACAATGTATAAGTTTATTTTCCATTTTTGCACTTTCATTTTATCATTCTTACATGTCCACCAGGGCCGTGGGGTACTCGAAAACAGGTCGGACAGTTTCTTGGGGAAGTCACGGGGCCATGACCCAACTCTGTGGCCCTGGCTGTGCCTAAAATGGGGAAAATGTATATGGGTTTTAACATGTCACCACCTGTGGTGTTCGGCAATGGATGGCCGACGTTGCTAAAGGAGACCACTGGGGCTGATGGTGACGCAGCTGGGATGGTTCTGCTCCCCACAGGTGGAGCAGGGCCCCAGGGCTACCAGTTCTGTTTATGTCAGGTTTCGTGTACCTTGTGGTGCAGGACTCAGGGCGCAAGAGATCACTGAATGACACAAGGGCTGTAGTTTTCTTTTCCTTTACTTGATGGTTGATAGTACAGATTGTAATGGAGAGCCGGGCAGCCTGGAAGCAATTTTTGCATACACCTGGCCAGGTAGGTACAGAGGTCTTCCTTTTGCGCTGTCCTCCCTTTTTCCTTGCTGCCTAACAGCTCACCCTCCTGCTGCTAACTGTCTCTCTCTGTATTAAAAACAAACCGTTGCCCGCATGGAAGGCAGCTCGAGCCAATCACAGGTGCCGCTCCTTTGTGTCAGCTCCAGGCTCTGGCATGCTGCTGTGCCACTGGGTATTAGATCAGGACAGGAGACCTACAGTCCCCTGCCCTTCTGCTTTAGCTGCCAGGACTTCAGTACCCACGCAAGCACTGACTGAATAAAATGATACATTGGTTGATGAAATCCATCTTGTGGCTGCTTCTTAATCTTTACTTTTATGTATGTAGTGCTCTGTTTAGGTAATCATAATGCAGACTGCTGACAGATCACTGCTCCCTCACTGACCTGCCCATTAGTTTGCATAATGAATACCATCACATACTGAATTTAAAAAAAAGCTTCTGCAGGCAGGAGCCGGCCATGGAACCTGCTCTGCACCATTATCACATGTGTAGTTTGCACTTATTCCCTTTTGCAGATTTACTTGATCAAGGTAAAAAAAAGTCATTATGAAATTGGCGCCCAGGGCGTCTGCGAAGTAGCAGCTATCATTTTGTATAGAAATCTGATAGTTGCTGTTGCGCAGGTGTCGGAGGCGCATTATTACTGGAGAAGAAAAAAAATGTCATCCACCAAGATGGCGCTGCCTGCGCCTGAGCAGTTGTAGCTCTAGGAGATCGCTGGCAGCTGCTATTCAGAGTATAACTGCATTACAAAAAAAAGAATTTGACAAAAGACCTATTGATATCTGATTGCTCAATTACCATAAAATGTGAATGTTGTATAAAATCTAAAGCTACAAGAGTATCTATACCTAAAGAGAGTGAGACAGAAAGCACAAGACCACTTGACTTGGTACACACTGATGTATGTGGACCTATGAAAGTGCCCACACCAGGAGGTAACAGATATATGGTGACCTTCATAGATGACTACTCAAGATACACAGTCACGAACTTGATAAAGAACAAAAGTGAAGTTTTTGAAAAATTAGAAGACTATGTGACAAATAACAAGTTTCAGAGGAAGCCGATCATCATCAGAAGTGATAATGGAGGTGAATTTATAGGACACCAAAGAGAAAACTACATAAGACAAATGGAATAGAGCATCGAAAGAATGTTCCATACACACCTGAACAGAACGGGGTAGCAGAAAGAAAAAAACAGAACTCTTACTGAAATGATAAGATGTATGCTAACAGACTCCAAACTACCAGAGAAATACTGGAGTGAAGCAGCAATCACAGCTACTTATCTGCAAAACAAACTTTTTTCAAGAAAACTGAAAGAAAACCATATGAACTGTGGCAAGGTAAGAAACCAAGAGTTTTTGGTTGCAAAGTTTTTGTGTTTATTCCAGAAGAAAAACACTCCAAAGTTCAAAACAGAGCCATTGAAGGAATATTTGTCAGATATAGTGACAATTGCAAATGATACAGAATCCTACATCCCAAGACAGACAGAATCGCAGGGAGTAACAGTGTAACATTTATTGAAGATCTAAATGATGACATAATGACATCACTGGAAACGAAAAATGAGAGAAACGACAGTGATATAACTGCTGATACATCTGATGAGAAAGAAGTGGAAATGGATGAAAATTAAAAAACTCAAAGTCAAGAGATACAGCTGCATACAGACACAGAACCAAGAAGCTCAATAAGAAAGAACAAGTACAAATAACATTTCTGAACCTACATCTTGGGAGGACATACTGTATCTCAACTTTCAGAAGAAGAGGCCAACAAATGGATAAAGGCTGCAGAAGCAGAAATAAAATCAATGCATGATTAAAAGACATGAACACTGACAGAACTACCAAAGGAAAAAAGGCTATAGGATGTAAATGGTTTTCTAAAGTAAAATACCAAGCAGACAGCACAGCTGATCGATACCAAGCAAGACTCATAGCTAAAGGCTATTCTCAGAAATATGGAGAAGACTATGATGAGACATTGGCCCCAGTTATCAAACACACCACAATCAGAACTTTGTTTGCAGTTGCAACAACCAAACAAATGCAGTTGACACATCTGGATGTAAAGGTGGCGTTTCTGAATGGAGACTTAACAGAAGACATTTACATGGAGCAACCCCCAGGATTCAAGGATAAAAGGAAACGAAACATGGTTTATAAGCTACAGAAAAGTATATATGGTTTAAAACAAGCTGTTAAGGCATGGAATGATAAAATCACAGAAGTACTCATAAATGAACATTTTCAAAGAAGCAAAGTGGATCCTTGTCTATACACAAAGATACTGACAGACAGATGGATCTATGTGCTGATATATGCAGACAATATTTTAGTTTGTTTTGTAAAAGAAAGGGATGAAGCAGAGGCAGTGAAAATTTTGAATCGACACTTCGAGATTAAAGATCTGAGAAATATGAAACAGTACCTGGTAATACAGATAGAAAGCGAAGAAGATGGGAGTTTACTTCTTAATTAAAATCACATGATTCAAGACATAATCAAAACATTTGGATTGAAAGATACAAACCCAGTAAAGTCTCCAATACAAACCAACTATTATTATATCTTTCGACTGTTACAAGGCCTGACATTGCAGCAGCAGCAGTGGGAATTTTGAGCAGGAAGGTGTTAGGTGTCGAGTTCCCACCTCTGTACAGGGGGAATCTCGAACCGTCTCCGCTGCAGTCTCCCATTCTTCTCCAGCCGCAGTGGAGCCTGCTCAGCGGAGACGTCGGACCCAGCGTCTGGCTCAGGCTGATACTGTGCGTCTGGTTACTGCTGCCTTTCCAGGCTCTGCCTTTGTAGCCAGCACTGATCAGCGGCAAGCAGGTCTTTCTGGCATGAAGTCCTGCTTTTCCCATACTGAGCATGCCCACAAGACGACCTCCCATTGGAGGTCGGGGGTCACATGCTCAGGTCCTGTTGTGACTCCTATTGGACCATCTGGAAGGTCTTGTAGCACTGCTGCTATAAAAGGTTTGCGCTAGTGTATACTTGAAGACGTGTGTGTGTTGATGTGTGAAAGTCACTCATTAATCATCCCCTCCCTTGTGTTTGACTGCTCACGTAAGGTGGATGTTTGCTATCTGCGCTGAAACTACCTGCGAGTAAGAAATGCATTTTAATCTGATACGTTGATGCAGACTGGGCTGGAGATCCAATTGACAGGAAATCTACCAGTGGCTATTTTTTCTTTCTCTCAGGCAGACCAATTAGTTGGACTGGTAAGAAACAATATATAGTAACACTGTCATCGTCAGAAGCAGAATATGTCGCAGCAGCACATGCCAGTCAAGAAGTCCTATGGTTAAGACAACTGCTAATAGACTTAGGACAACAACAATTGGGACCAACAATATATATGAGGACAATCAAGGATGTCTAGTTCTTGCTCAGATGGAAAGAGTTAATCCAAGAACTAAACACACTTATGTGAAGTTTCACTTCTAGAGAGATCACCAGGAACAAGGAATCCTAAATTTGGAGTACTGCTCAACTGAAGATATGACAGCAGATATTTTCACAAAGGCATTGAATGCTGAAAGACATCAGAGACTGATGAAGAAATTAGGCTTAGCTCAATAAGTCCTTACTGTTGAGAAAGGATGTGGGCAGATATGCAACAGATACAGACTTATTTGTGTGCAGGAGGAGTTTAGACTTTTCTGACTGCAGATGGTCATGTTGTTACTGTTATATGCTTAGTTGAATGTAATGCATATACTTGTTGTACTTTAGTTTCATTTTCTCTCTAGTAAAAGGTCCTTTTCAGACTTCCTGGTATGCTGATACATGTACTTCATGTTCTGTGAAGATAAAAGTTGAATTACACCATATAATCTACTCTCACAAGTTTCCTCTGCGACCAAATGATGCAACAAAAGGGAACCTTTTAATCTGCAGGTTAACAACTTTGTGATGCTGTCCTGCACCTGCACGTAGCAGAATGCAGCAGGGGGAAAATGATCTTTATTTTCCCGCCAGCATTCGGTATGCAGTCATAGGGGCAGGGGCGGCGCCAGTTCAATCTCCACTCTGAGTAAACAGTGCGGCCACTGTTACGGTGTCCCCATCACTGACTGACATTGGCTCCACATTGAGAGGCCGGCTGTCAGTCAGGGCCGGGGGTGTGGATAGAGCTAATTTTCTCCCCTCTGCATTTGGCTACGTGCAGGCGCTGGACAGCAGCATAACGCTGTTAACCTGCAGAAATGCAGTTAATCTGCAGGTTAACAGCATTATTTCTGGTGACAGGTTCCCTTGAAGAGACAGTCCTGGTCGGTTTCCTTCTACTAGAGGCATTGTTCTGAAGTCTACATTGCTATCACAACAGTATATTTGCATGCAGGAATAACATTGCATTTGAACAAGCACATGGCTGAGGAAAGATGAAAGTGATTAGAGGTGATGTGAAAACATCTTATGCTAGTAGGCAAAAGGATTATGATTATGCATGACAGATAATAGCAGCTTACTGAGGAACTGAGAAGGAGGGGTAGGGAAGTGAGCAGCTATCTTCTCTATGAAAATCAATGAGTTTGAGAGCGCTGACTGAGATGTTAGAAGTTAGGCTAGTTTCACATTTGCGGTCGGGAGGGCTGCGGATGGCAGCGTACTTCCTCCCTTCTTCCTCCTTGAAGCTCAGTCTGCTTCTGTATGCCTCATGCGTTTCCCTGCATACCTATCTTTAACATTGGGTACGCAGGGATGTGCGTTGTATGCGGATGCGTTCTCATGCGGCGATTTGACGTGTGCGGCGACCACACAGAAACGCAGAATTTGCATACAAAATTTCCGGAAACATACCCAATGTTAAAGATAGGTACGCATGGCAACGCAGGATGCATACAGAAGTAGCCGGAGCCTAGGTGGAGCTTCAAGGAGGAAGAAGGGAGGAAGTACACTGCCATCAGCTGCCCTCCGACCGCAAATGTGAAACCAGCCTTAGCTTGTCTCTTTGATGTAACTATTGCTTATATTCGCCAGGTTCAGATAGCCAAACTTCTTGGAAACAAGCTGCACACTGTGCCAGATGAAGACTCTAATTGGAGGATAATGAAGACAGATAGGAAAAGTAAATTAATTGCAACTTACCTATTTACATGTTGTCTCAGTAATTAAGCAATTTAATAACATGTGAATACTCCTTTGCTCCTTTACTCCTTTAATCTAAGCAAATTTTCTTAGTTGCACTTTATGCAAAAAAAGAAGCCATGTTTTAATAGACATATCAAAATGTTTCTCTTTAAGAAAAAATAGAATGTCAGCTTCACAATCTTCTAGTTTTAAGACATACTATATTTTTGAGCAAACAACCGCTATTCATTTGGAATCTAAATAGCTTATCATTTAAGTAAATGTATCACTTGAAATGAAATGAAATGCATTTTGTGAAAAGCCAAAGTTTAAACTTTTTCCTTCACTACTATAAAATACCAAAGGTTTAAAGTTATAAAATATACTTGGAAGTAAAACCAATATCTTTGAAATAGCTTTCAATTGAAGAGATATTGTTCACAATGAAAGACTTTTTTATACTATAGCTGTGAAATTATACTACCTGTGAGATATTTAAACTGGTTACCATGATGTTATATTTTAACATCATATGCACAGTCACACAGTCATATCTTGTTTAATAGAGACATCTTTAAAAAACTTAAAAATGATTTAATCTGAAGATCTTTACATTATCAATATTATTAGAAATGTATAGCTGTGAATGGTAAATGTATTATTTCATACAGAGTATTCCTAACATATGTAATTTTTCAAGTAACCAGTAACTACTAGATATTAATGATTCTACTGAAATTCAAATTCACCAGGTGTTAGGGTTGGCGGAGTGCACTAAATAAAAATAAATAATAAAGTGCAATCGCTACCCCTATGGGAGGTCGAGCCGCATATTCATCACTGTAATGAGCGGTACCATGTGACCGCTCACACAGGACAAGCTGCCGGTGCTGAGAGGAGGCATCGTGGGAGCTGGGTGAGTATTTCTCTGCAAGCGGGCGGCCGCAAGGGGGGTGGAGAGGGGTGGGAGGCATTAGATGACCCTCAAACTTTATTTTTAACAAAAAAAACTTGATTTTTCCTCCCTTCTCTCCTGCGAGCGCTGCTTTCAGCCGAGCAGGACAAAAGGGATGAATGGCGGCTTCAGCACCACACACAGGGGACAGCGTTGTCTCTCCTGCACGGTCCGTGTATTCCTCAGGCGGCACACGGCTGCCGCACGTGTGCCACACTGATGTGCCACGTGAGCATACGGACACACGGACATGGATAACTCCGGTACCGATTTCTCCGGTACCGGAATTATCTGGACGTGTGAGACTGGCCTTACTGAAACTAAGACAAGTGATGTGCCATATATTCCAAAATGTCCTCTGCTTCCTCCCCACTAACACACTTGCTAGAAGCAAAACATGTACTACTGTTGATACCAGTCGTTGTGGTGGTCCTGCTGCTGATAGCGGCTCCCACATTCTTACTACCCTATCCAGTGCCACTGTCACTTTTTCTTTTACTATATCCTATAATTACCTTTCAACAATCTATTCATCTAAAATTGAACACTTGCCAAAAACAGTAATTCTACATAGGTAGGTACACAGAGGAAGACAAATGTGGCAGTAGGCTGCACTACAGATGTGGCATGTATGGTAGTCAAAATGAACTAGTAAAACACAGTTAAATTTCTTGATTTTTGCAAATCTTTTATTAGTGGAGTGTACAGAAGTAAAATATGACAAGTAAAATAGACTTTCAAAATCTAAACAGCTTATGACATGCAGACTTTGCAAGGCAGACAAATTGGTGGAATCACATTATCTTTCATGTGGCATCGTGTGTATATATACAAGTGTGTCTCACTAATTTAGATTATCATTAAAAAGTTAATTTATTTCAGTTCTTCAATACAAAACGTGAAACTCATATACTATATAGAGTCATTACAAACAGAGTGATCTATTTAAAGTGTTTGTTTCTGTTAATTTTGGTGGTTATGGATTACAGCCAATGCAAACCCAAAAGTCATTATCTCAGTAAATTAGAATACTTTATAACACCATCTTGAGAAATGATTTTAACCCCTTCATGACCCAGCCTATTTTGACCTTAATGACCTGGCCGTTTTTTGCAATTCTGACCAGTGTCCCTTTATGAGGTAATAACTCAGGAACGCTTCAACGAATCCTAGCGGTTCTGAGAATATTTTTTCATGACATATTCGGCTTCATTAGCAATAAATCACTTGGCACTCAAAAGTTCTTATGCAAGATGAAAATGAACATTTTGTTTATTTTGTGCATCCAGTTCAAAGGTTTAAACGTTTTCGGTCTAATCACAAGACCTTCATCAGAAACAACTTTGATGTACTGGAAGCCAAACAACAAGAAGATATGTGGGCCCAGAAAGTCAGCGCAAGACAATACCCGGGAGGTCGTACCTCTATGGTCCTGGAGGAGTGGGAGATGAACGCCGTAGCACAGCGAGAAAATCGCAGGGGAAGTGGCACTGGTGCCTCCAAATGTGTGGCGCTGAGTTGCAGGGGTTGCCGTTGATCCTGGGGCCGCTTCCTCTATATTGGGCTTCATGTTAGTGGTAAATTTAGGTCGATAATTTTTGCGTTCATTTGTGAAAAAAATGGAAATTTGACTAAAATTTTGAAAATGTCACAATTTTCAAATTTTGAATTTTTATTCTGTTAAACCAGAGAGTGATGTGACACAAAATAGTTAATAAATAACATTACCCACATATCTACTTTACATCAACACAATTTTGGAAACAAATTTTTTTTTTTTGCTAGGAAGTTATAAGGGTAAAAATTTGACCAGCGATTTCTCATTTCTACAGCAAAATTTCCAAAACCATTTTTTTCGGGACCACCTCACATTGGAAGTCAGTTTGGGGGGTCTATATGGCTGAAAATACCCAAAAGTAACACCATTTTAAAAACTGCATCCCTCAAGGTGCTCAAAAAACCACATTCAAGAAGTTTATTAACCCTTCAGGTGCTTCACAGCAGCAGAAGCAACATGGAAGGAAAAAATGAACATTTAACATTTTAGTCACAAAAATCATCTTATAGCAACAATTTTTTTATTTTCCCAAGGGTAAAAAGAGAAACTGGACCACAAAAGTTATTGTACAATTTGTCCTGAGTACGCCGATATCTCATATGTGGGGGGGAACCACTGTTTGGGCGCATGACAGGGCTCGGAAGGGAAGGAGCGCCATTTGACTTTTTCAATTAAAATTGGCTCCAATCTTTAGCGGACACCATGTCGCGTTTGGAGAGCCCCTGTATGCCTAAACATTGGAGCTCCCCCACAAGTGACCCCATTTTGGAAACTAGACCCCCCCCACAGAACTTATCTAGATGCATAGTGAGCACTTTGACCCCCCAGGTGCTTAACAAATTGACCCGTGAAAATGAAAAAGTACTATTTTTCACAAAAAAATTCTTTTAGGCTTAATTTGTTCATTTCCACATGGGCAACAGGATAAAATGGATCCTAAAATGTGTTGGGCAATTTCTCCTGAGTACACCGATACCTCATATGTGGTCACAAACCACTGTTTGTGCACACGGCAAGGCTCGGAAGGGAAGAAGCGCCATTTGACTTTTGAATGAAAAATTAACTCCAATCGTTAGCTGACACAATAAGGAACTTATATAGATGCATAGTGAGCACTTTGAACCCCCAGGTGCTTCACAAATTGATCCGTAAAAATGAAAAAGTACTTTTTTTTCACAAAAAATTTCTTTTAGCCTCAATTTGTTCATATCCACATGGGCAACAGGATAAAATGGATCATTCAATTTATTGGGCAATTACTCCTGAGTACAGTGGTACCTCACATGTGGTGTTAAACCACTGTTTGGGCACATGGCAGGGCTCGGAAGGGAAGGAGCGCCATTTGACTTTTTGAATGAAAAATTAGCTCCAATCGTTACCTGACACCATGTCGCGTTTGGAGAGCCCCTGTGTGCCTAAGCATTTGAGCTCCACCACATGTGACCCCATTTTGGAAACTAGACCTCCCATGGAACTAATCTAGATGTGCGGTGACCACTTTAAACCCCCATGTGCTTCACAGAAGTTTATAACGCAGAGCCGTGAAAATAAAAAATCATTTTTCTTTCCTCAAAAATAATTTTTTAGCCCGCAATTTTTTATTTTCACAAGAGTAACAGGAGAAATTGGACCCCAATAGTTGTTGTTCAGTTTGTCCTGAGTACGCTGATACCCCATATGTGGAAGGGAACCACTGTTGGGGTACACGTCAGGGCTCAGAAGGGAAGTAGTGATATTTTGGAATGCAGACTTTGATGTTATGTTTGCAGAGCCACTGATGTGCCTAAACAGTAGAAGCCCCCCACAAGTGACCCCGTTTTGAAAACTAGACCCCCCAAGGAAGTTATCTAGATATGTAGTGAGCACTTTAAACCCCCAAGTGCTTCACAGAAATGCAGTGCCGTGAAAATGAAAAATAATTTTTCTTTCCTCAAAAATTAAGATTGGCTGGAATCAATGGTGGCGCCATGTTGCGTTTGGAGACCCCTGATGTGCCTAAACAGTGGAAACCCCTCAAATCTAACTCCAACACCAACCCCAATACACCCCTAACCCTAATCTCAACTCCAGCCATAACCCTTATCACAACCCTAACCCCAACACACCCCTAACCACAACCCTAACCCCAACACACTCCTAACCTTAATCTCAACCCTAACCCTAATCCTAACCCTAATCCCAATCCTAACCACAACCCTAACCCAACACACCCCTAACCCTAACTATAACCCTATCCACAAGCCTAATCTTAACCCTATTTCCAACCCTAGCCCTAATTCCAACCCTAACTCTAATTCCAACCCTAACCCTAAGGCTATGTGCGGATTCATGTGAGATTTTTCCGCACCATTTTTGAGAAATCCGGAGGTAAAAGGCACTGCTTTTTACCTGCGGATTTACCGCGGATTTCCAGTGTTTTTCGTGCGGATTTCACCTGCGGATTCCTATTGAGGAACAGGTGTATAACGCTGCGGAATCCGCACAAAGAATTGACATGCTGCAGAAAATACAACGCAGTGTTCTCTCTTGGGCCCACTCGTCCAGGGTGGGTGGACATTTTGGGACAAAGAAGACATCTGAGCTCCTGGCGAGGACGTACTGGTGGCTGCATATGGCCCATGATGTTGGAGACTATATTCGGACATGTGTCTCCTGCGCCAAGAATCGGTCTCTTCGGCAACAGCCTGCTTGGCTACTTTACCCCTGCCGGAGGCAGACAGGCCCTGGGAAGTGGCCGTGATGGACTTTGTGGTGGGCTTACCCAAGTCTCGTAGCTGCACCGTTATCTGCATAGTCACTAGTGATGAGCGAACGTAATCGCCACTACTCGTTACTCTATACCCTAGTATCACTCTGCTCGGTGGATTTGGCGAGCACCGAGCATTTCTGGCATTATTCGGCAGTAACAGGTGTTTCCACCCAGCATTTTTGGTGGACTTTAGAGACCCAATCAGGATGCAGGGATTGTCTGCCAGGCCATGAAACGCCACAGCCATCTTTGTTGTGGTCGTGCAGTGATTGGCTTGGCTGCACAGCATCATCCCGAGTAAAAGAGACCTGGCGCCGCCCTACTCGCCGCATTCTGCTCCGGATTCAGCAAGAATAGGGAGAGCTGCTGCCGACATAGGGTCAGATTCGTGGCTTTTAGAGTTAGTGTAGGTCTGCAACTCTGAAATCCACAACTCCAGAGAAACCAATAGTCCTTTTAAGGGCTTATTCGTGGGTCCCGATATTGCAGCACTATTTAGGCAGGGCATAGCATATCCAAATCAGTGCAACGCCTGCAGGCACTGTATGTGCGTCCATTGCTCCTGTTATGATCCGGTGACCTTGGAGCTGTATGAGAACTTTCACTGGAGAAAGTGGCCACTATACTGACTGTGCAAACCTGAACTTAAGACCGCAACTAGAAGTAGCCGTGGAGTGTACCTAACACACCTAGACACCTCGTCACAGCCGGAGGACTAATTTCCCCTAAAGATGGAAATCGGAATACTATCTTGCCTCAGAGAAAATCCCCAAAGCATAGACAGCCCCCCACAAATATTGGCGGTGAGTCAGAGAGGAAAAAACATACACAGGCAGAAAAAAACAGGATTTAGCACAGGAGGCCACTCTAGCTAGATAGGACAGGATAGGACAGAGTTCTGTGCGGTCAGTATTAACCCCTTCATGACCGGGGGATTTTTCGTTTTCCCGTGTTCGTTTTTCGCTCCCCTCCTTCCCAGAGCCATAACTTTTTTATTTTTCCGTCAATTTGGCCATGTGAGGACTTATTTTTTGCAGGACGAGTTGTACTTTTGAACGACATCATTGGTTTTAGCATGTCGTGTACTAGAAAACGGGAAAAAAATTCCAAGTGCGGTGAAATTGCAAAAAAAGTGCAAACCCACATTGGTTTTTTGTTTGGCTTTTTTGCTAGGTTCACTAAATGCTAAAAATGACCTGCCATTATGATTCTCCAGGTCATTACGAGTTCATAGACACCAAACATGACTAGGTTATTTTTTATCTAAGTGGTGAAAAAAAATTCCAAACTTTGCTAAAAAAAAAAAAAAAATTGCGCCATTTTCCGATACTCGTAGCGTCTCCATTTTTCATCATCTGGGGTCGGTTGAGGGCTTATTTTTTGCGTGCCGAGATGACGTTTTTAATGATAGCATTTCGGTGCAGATACGTTCTTTTGATCGCCCGTTATTGCATTTTAATGCAATGTCGCGGCGACCAAAAAAACGTAATTCTGGCGTTTCGAGTTTTTTTCCCGCTACGCTGTTTAGCGATCAGGTTAATACTTTTTTTTATTTGATAGATCGGGCGATTCTGAGTGCGGCGATACCAAATATGCGTAGATTTGATATTTTTTTTATTGATTTATTTTGATTGGGGCGAAAGGGGGGTGATTTAAACTTTTATGTTTTTTTTATTTTTTTCACATTTTTTTAAACTTTTTTTTTTAACTTTTGCCATGCTTCAATAGCCTCCATGAGAGGCTAGAAGCAGGCACAACGCGATCGGCTCTGCTACATAGCAGCGATCTGCTGATCGCTGCTATGTAGCAGAATTGCACGTGTGCTGTGAGCGCCGACCACAGGGTGGCGCTCACAGCGACGGGCAATCAGTAACCATAGAGGTCTCAAGGACCTCTATGGTTACAATATACAAGCATCGCCGACCCCCGATCATGTGACGGGGGTCGGCGATGACGTCATTTCCGGCCGCCCGGCCGGAAGCGGTAGTTAAATGCCGCTGTCTGCGTTTGACAGCGGCATTTAACTAGTTAATAGGTGCGGGCAGATCGCGATTCTGCACGCGCCTATTACGGGCACATGTCAGCTGTTCAAAACAGCTGACATGTCCCGGCTTTGGTGCGGGCTCACCGCGGAGCCCTGCATCAAAGCAGGGGAGCCGGCATCGGACGGTATAGTACGTCCGATGCCGGTAAGGGGTTAAAACCCTTCAAAAAGTCCACCGCAGAATATACAAAATACTTCCCAAATCCAACTAAAGATGTAGGAGCGTATATCTGCAACTCCAGTGAATCCTACAAACAGAGCAGGAATAAACTGAAACAAGCACACAAGAGTGTGCCACAGATACAAAAACAAAAACACTTATCTTTGCTGAAATTGGCAGCTAAGCAGGTGAGGCCAGGCTGAGATCCAATACTTCCAAAGAAACATTGACTACTGGCAAGGGCTAATGAATCCTGCACACTTAAATATCCCAGTCAGAACAGCAATTAGCAGATACACCTGGCCAGGACTGTGACTCAGAGACAACGGCATTCCCACTTACCACCACTGGAGGGAACCCAAGAGCAGAATTCACAACAGTACCCCCCCTTGAGGAGGGGTCACCAAACCCTCACCAGGACCTCCAGGACGATCAGGATGAGCCAGATGAAAGGCACGGACCAAATCAGCAGCATGAACATCAGAGGCAAAAACCCAAGAACAAGATTATAAGCGCCCCGAAGGTCAATCTTAGTAAACCAACTAGCTCCCTTAATACTAGCAAACAAATCGGAAAGCAAAGGTAAAGGATATTGAAACTTGACCGTGATCTTATTCAAGAGGCGATAATCAATACAGGGTCTTAAAGAACCATCTTTTTTAGCAACAAAAAAGAACCCGCACCCAACGGTGAAGAAGATGGCCGAATATGCCCTTTCTCCAAAGACTCCTTAATATAGCTCCGCATGGCGGCATGTTCAGGTACAGACAGGTTGAAAAGTTGGCCTTTAGGGAACTTACAGCCTGGAATCAAGTCACTAGCACAATCGCAGTCCCTGTGCGGTGGAAGGGAACTGGACTTGGGCTCATCGAATACATCCTGAAAATCAGACAAAAACTCCGGAATTTCAGAAGAGGAAGAAGGGGCGATAGACATCAGAGGAACATCACTATGAACCCCCTGACAACCCCAACTAGTCACAGACATGGACTTCCAATCCAAATCAGGATTATTTACCTGTAACCAGGGAAAGCCCAGCACGATAGCATCATGCAAATTATGCAACACCAGAAATCGACAATCTTCCTGATGGGCTGGCGCCATGCGCATGGTCACCTGTGTCCAAAACTGGGGCTTATTTTTAGCCAAGGGTGTAGCATCAATGCCCCTTAAAGGAATAGGGTTCTGCAAAGGCTGCAAGGGAAAACCACAATGCCTAGCAAAGTCAAAGTCCGTTAAGTTCAAGGCAGCGCCTGAATCCACAAACGCCATGACAGAAAATGATGACAATGATCAGATCAAGGACACAGATAACAGAAATTTAGGTTGTACAGTACTAATGGTAAATGAACTGGCGATCCTCTTTGTTCGCTTAGGGCAGACAGAAATGACATGGAAAGCGTTGCCACAATAATAACACAACCTATTGAGACGTCTGAATCCTTGTCGTTCCGTTCTAGACAGAATCCTATCACATTGCATAGGCTCAGAAATTTGCTCTGAGGATAACGCCACAGCGCGCTCAGTTCTGCGCTCCCGCAGGCGTCGGTCAATCTGAATGGCAAGAGACATAGAATCACTCAGACAGGAAGGTCAGTTTTTGCTGTCTGTTACTCTAATTATATACAGCACTATTTGGCATTTCTAAAAAAAACAGGCCACATATTTGCCAGTGTGGAATTTACATGACAGCGCTCATATCTGTGTGCTCCAAGTTTGGGCATTGTAGGCCGTTTTGCAACTGTTTTTGCTGTCTGTTACTCTAATTATATACAGCACTATTTAGCCTAAAAAATATAAAAAGGCCACA
This sequence comes from Ranitomeya imitator, assembly GCF_032444005.1. Classification (NCBI taxonomy): domain Eukaryota; kingdom Metazoa; phylum Chordata; class Amphibia; order Anura; family Dendrobatidae; genus Ranitomeya; species Ranitomeya imitator. Next base: position 222,697,112 of record NC_091286.1, on the reverse strand, counting down.
TATTTGCCAGTGTGGTATTTCCCTGAGAGCCCTCATATATACCCGTTACCTCTCCATTCACTCCCTACTAGACCCTTCACAGTCCGGCTTCCGCCCCCTACACTCGACAGAAACTGCACTCATCAAAGTGACCAACGACCTTCTGACAGCAAAATGTAACGGTGTCTACTCTCTGCTTATTGTTCACGATCTTTCTGCAGCTTTCGACACTGTTGACCACCTTCTCTTACACTCTAGGCTCCAGTCACTTGGCATTAAGGACACTGCTCTTTCCTGGTTCCCCTCCTATCTTTCTGACTGCTCCTTCAGTGTTCTGTTCTCTGGCTCCACTTCATCTCCTCTTCCTCTCACTGTCGGGGTACCCCAGGGCTCAGTCCTTGGCCCCCTTCTCTTCCTCTACACGGCCCCAACTGGACAGACCATCAGCAGATTTAGCTTTTAGTACCATCTTTATGCCGACGACACACAACTATATACGTCATCCCCTGGCCATACTCCTGCTGTACTACAGAACACCACTGACTGTCTGTCCGCAGTCTCTGACATCATGTCCGCTCTCTATCTGAAACTCAACATCTCCAAAACTGAACTTCTTCTGCTCTCATCATCTACTAATCTCCCTAAACCTGACGTTTCCCTCTCCGTGGGTGGCACCATAATAACATCCTGGGAGCAGGCGCGCTGTCTGGGTGTTATGTTTGACTCCGATCTCTCCTTCACATCCCATATACAATCTCTTGCCTGCTCATGCCGCTTACACCTAAAGAACATCTCTAGAATCTGCCCTTTTCTCACTATAGAAACAACAAACACCCTCACTGTCGCTCTGATCCACTCCCGCCTGGACTACTGCAACGCTCTATTAATTGGCCTCCCCCTCACTCGACTTTCCCCTCTCCAGTCTATCCTTAATGCAGCAGCCAGGGTCATCTATCTAGCTAATTGTTACTCAAACGCGTCCGCTCTTCGCCAGTCATTACACTAGCTGCCCATTCATTACAGGATACAATTCAAAGTACTTGTTCTCACCCACAAAGCTCTTCACAGTGCAGCACCCCCTTACATCTCCTCCCTCATTTCTGTCTATCGGCCTAACCGACCTCTGCGCTCTGCAAATGACTTTCGACAAACCTCTGCACTAATCTGTACCTCCCACTCCTGACTACAAGACTTCTCCCGTGCTGCACCAATCCTCTGGAATGCTCTTCCCCAAGAAATTAGGACCATCCACAATTTGCATAGTTTTAGGTGCTCCCTCAAAACACATTTGTTCAGAGCGGCCTATCATGTTCCCTAATCAGTTATTTTGTTTGTGTGTAGCCCATTCACTACTTCCATCTATCCCTTACTCCCTGAAGATGGCTGGACCATCATTGTAAATACATCATTGTAAATACACACCTGTACCTTGTATTTCCCCACCTCATTGTAGATTGTAAGCTCTCACGAGCAGGGTCTTCTTGTGTTGCTTTAATTATTGTATTGTTAACATTGTTACTTATGACTGTTGTGTTTGAAGCTGTTAAACTGTAAAGCGCTGCGGAATATGATGGTGCTATATAAATAAAGATTATTATTATATATCTGCGTGCTCCAAGTTTGGGCATTGTAGGCCGTTTTGCCACTGTTTTTGCTGTCTGTTACTCTAATTATATATAGCACTATTTAGCATAAAAAAATTAAAAGGCCACATATTTGCCAGTGTGGTATTTCCGTGACAGCCCTCATAAATCTGCGTGCTCCAAGTTTGGGCATTGTAGGTCAGTGTACCCCTTTTTTTGCTGTCTGTTACTCTACTTATATACAGCACTATTTTGCATAAATTAACTTCACAAAAAAAGCCCACAAAAATTGAATACAGTCTGTTACGTCTGATAACGTGTGCAAAACTGTAAAGCGCTGCAGAATATGTTAGCGCTATATAAAAATAAAGATTATTATTATTAGGACAGGCTGAGGCCTGCCTGGTGTTTGGGTTTGAAAAATCATAGATTTGCAGGCATACTCATCAGATATTATTTCGCTACTAATAAATATATTTGTGTTGAGCATTTGAAATAGTGCAGTAGTCAAGTCTGAGTAGCAGTGAGTGTGGCCCGGATATTCCTCACCCTGATCCTCCTTCCTCCCACCATGCCAAGTGAGACAACTGATCCCACACTTGGACACTCTGAAGAGCTGTTCAGTTTTCCATTTCAAGATTCAGAACTCTCGGCTGGTCAACTTGAAGTGGAGACAGATGAGATCGCATGTAGAGATGCCCAAAGCTTTGACCAACCCTGGTCACGCAAAGGCGATGGTGGGAAAGCGTCAGAAGAGGTGGATTATGAGACACAATTGCGAGAAAGTCAGGAGGAGGAGCAGGGTGCGGATGTGGAAGACGAGGTGGTGGATGACATAGTGACTGACCCAACCTAGCAGGTGGACATGCAGAGCGACGGCAGCAGCACACATGGGGAAGGAGGCATATCACTCCAACAGGCAGGAATAAGCAGTGTGGTGGCCACAGACAGAAGGCGTGCATACGTTCCCCGTAACACCAACATGAGCGAAGTTGTCATTCCAACTGTTAGATATTCCCGAGTCTGGTTATTTTTTAAAGACTTTGCCGATAACCCCAAACAGGCCATTTGTAGCACTTACCATGCCCGCATCAGCAGGGGCAGCAAAACAACCAGCCTGATCTGTTTGGGAAGATTGTGAGGGAGTACCTTGCAGATCGTACAAATGTCCTTCATGATTCCTCTGTGCCTTTTAATTATTGGGTATCCAAGCTGGACACGTGGCATGAACTGGCTCGCTACGCCTTGGAGGTCCTGGCCTGCCCTGCTGCTAGCGTTCTGTCAGAGCGGGATTTTAGTGCCGCTGGTGAAATTATAACAGAGAAGCGTATCCGCCTGTCAACTGAAAATGCTGACAGACTGAATCTTATAAAAATGAACAAGGGCTGGATTGGGAAAGACTTCTGTACACCACCAAGTGAAAGCAGCGATACATAAGGTCAAATACATTCTCTCTTTTGGAGAGGTGTATTCTCATGCACCTCTTCACAACCACACATGGGTATACGCTTCCAGATTTGGTCTGTATGCTGTTATCATCTTGCTTATCCTCATCCTCATCATCCAGAACCACTAGATTACCAGGGTGAACGTGCTCTGTACTGTTATAGAACCAGAAACACATGGGCTACGTGCACATTGAACAAGTCTGTAGGAACATGTTCACACTGTTAGGAGTCGAGTTTCCTCTGCTGCACAGGGGGAATCTCGATCCGTGTCTGCTGAGGTCTCCCATTCTGCTTCGGCCGCAGTGGGCTCTGCTCAGCGGAGGCGTCGCTCCCAGCGTCTCGCTGGGACTGATTCTGTGCAGAGGGTTACTGCTGCCTTTTCTGGCTCTCCTGTTGTACCCTGCACTGGTCTGCGGCGAGCGGGCTTCTCTGGGACTAAGTCCTTATTTGCACACACTGAGCATGCCCAGGGCAAGATCTCCCGTTGGAGATCGAGGGTCACATGCTCAGGTACTGCAGCACATCCCATTGGTCCTCCTGGCAGGTCCTGAAAGGGCAAAACTTCTGTAGCTGCTTCCTGTGCTGCAACTATATAAACTGCGCATGACCGCACGGCCATGCGCTAGTATTGTCTTGATATAATGTGTGTGTGTAGATGGATGTATGTCGATGGATGAAAGCTCCTAAGTATCCCTCCCTAGTGTTGTTGACTGCTCGCGGATGATGGTAGCTATCTAGCGCCCGACTAGCCATCTGCACGTAACACACATCACAGCGTCCTGTTGCTGTGTCCGCCAGTACGGCGCCGTGCGCTTCCTCTGCGCTTTCCTTACCCAAGCCTGGGTGGTTAGTGGCGTCCTTCAGTGCGGCAAGTTTCCTTACACACCCAGTTGCGGTGTTGTGCCAGCAAGTGTCTAATCGGACTTCAATCCTGAGTAGGGGTTGAGTTCGCTGACTTCTTGCTCGCGCTCTATGTGCGGTACTGCGGTCCTGTGACGCAACAGGATCGCTTCCTTCACGCAGGGTGTAGTTAACCCATGTGTGTATACTTAGTACCGCCATATAATCCGTCTTACTAGCAGCAGGGTCTTTACCTGCACGGTGGACCTCGGACTGCGAACACACCTAGTTTCATATCATCTATACTTGGTGCGTTCCGCCGGTCCTTAACACACACCACCAAGAAACTTGAAGACACAAAAGAGTACAGTGAGGTCAAAAATACTCTGTTGTAAAAAACTCACAGTAATAAGCAAGTGCTAGTCAAAAGATGGAAAAAACAGGGTATTTAGTTGATACGTATCAACTAAATACCCTGTATTTTTCCATCTTTTGACTAGCACTTGCTTATTATTGTGATTTTTTTTTACAACAGAGTATTTTTGACTAGGGTTGAGCGACCTTTACTTTTATAGGATCGGGTCGGGTTTCATGAAACCCGACTTTTTCAAAAGTCGGGTCGAGTGAAATCGGCCGATCCTATAAAAAAGTCGGGGTCGGGGTCGGCCGAAACCTGAAACCCAATGCAGTGCATTGGGTTTCCATGGTTCCCAGGGTCTGAAGGAGCGGAAACTCTCCTTCAGGCCCTGCGATCCATATTTTAGTGTAAAATAAAGAATTAAAATAAAAAATATTGCAACACTTACCCTCTGACGCGCCCTGGTACTAACCGGGAACCTTCCTTCCTTAGAATCAGCCTTCCAGGACCTTGCGGTGACGTCGCGGTGATGTCGCGGCTTGTGATTGGCCGCGCGGCCGCCCATGTGACCGCTCGCGCGACCAATCACAAGCCGCGACGTCACTGCGACGTCACCGAAGGTCTTGGAAGGGCTGATTCTTAGGAAGGAAAGAAGCAGGGCGCGTCCGAGGGTGAGTATATTCTTATTAGGTATATACTCACCCTCGGACGCGCCCTGCTTCTTTCCGGCAGCCTTCCTTCCTAAGAATCAGCCCTTCCAGGACCTTCGGTGACGTCGCGGTGACGTCGCGGCTTGTGATTGGTCGCGCGAGCGGTCACATGGGCGGCCGCGCGGCCAATCACAAGCCGCGACGTCACCGCGACGTCACCGCAAGGTCCTGGAAGGCTGATTCTAAGGAAGGAAGGTTCCCGGTTAGTACCAGGTCGCGTCAGAGGGTAAGTATTGCGATATTTTTTATTTTAATTCTTTATTTTACACTTAAATCTGAATTCCGATACCAATTCCCGATATCTTAAACATATCGGGAATCGGTATCGGAATTCCTATTCTAGATTCAAAAGATCGCCGACTTCATGGCCGACCCCACACAGGGGTCGGGTCGGGTTTCATGAAACCCGACCTTGCCAAAAGTCGGCGACTTTTGAATATTTTCGACCCGTTTCGCTCAACCCTATTTTTGACCTCACTGTGCTCTTTTGTGTCTTCAAGTTTCTTGGTGGTGTGAACATGTTCCTACAGACTTGATCAATGTGCAAGTAGCCTGTTGTGAATTCTGTTGTCGGGCTCCCTCCTGTGGTCATGAATGGTACTTCGGCTGGTTCTGTCCATGGACTTCCTCTGGTGGGTGTTTCTGAGTTTCCTTCCACAGGTGACGAGATTAATTCGTTAGCTGCTGCTCTATTTAACTCCACTTAGATCTTTGCTCCAGGCCACCTGTCAATGTTCCAGTATTGGTTTAGTTCACTCCTGGATCGTTCTAGTGACCTGTCTTCCCAGCAGAAGCTAAGTTCCAGCTTGTATTTCTTTGGTTTGCTATTTTTCTGTCCAGCTTGCTATTTTTTTTTGTTGTCTTGCTTGCTGGAAGCTCTGGGACGCAGAGGGAGCGCCTCCGCACCGTGAGTCGGTGCGGAGGGTCTTTTTGCGCCCCCTGCGTGGTCTTTTTGTAGGTTTTTGTGCTGATCGCAAAGTAACCTTTCCTATCCTCGGTCTGTTCAGTAAGTCGGGCCTCACTTTGCTAAATCTATTTCATCTCTGTGTTTGTATTTTCATCTTACTCACAGTCATTATATGTGGGGGGCTGCCTTTTCCTTTGGGGAATTTCTCTGAGGCAAGGTAGGCTTTATTTTTCTATCTTCAGGGCTAGCTAGTTTCTTAGGCTGTGCCGAGTTGCATAGGGAGCGTTAGGCGCAATCCACGGCTATTTCTAGTGTGTTTGATAGGATTAGGGATTGCGGTCAGCAGAGTTCCCACGTCCCAGAGCTCGTCTTTTATTATCAGTAACTATCTGGTAATTCCGTGTGCTCTTTACCACCAGGTCCATTATTGTCCTGACCACCAGGTCATAACAGTACAGGTGGCCCAAAGTACTAATGCATCTCAATAGAGGGATAAGAGAAGTTCTGAGACCATTTTTTTTTCTTTGCAGTGTGTTTTGTCTCTTTTTTCCCCTTTACCTCTGGATGGTTCAGGACACTGGTGTAAACATGGACATTCAAGGTCTGTCCTCTTGGATGGATAATCTCACTACAAGGGTACAAAACATTCAAGATTTTGTGGTTCAGAATCCGATGTCTGAGCCTAGAATTCCAATTCCTGATTTGTTTTTTGGTGATAGATCTAAGTTCTTGAATTTCAAAAATAATTGTAAATTATTTCTTGCCTTGAAACCTCGCTCCTCAGGTGACCCTGTTCAACAAGTAAAGATTAGGGTTGAGCGAAACGGGTCGTTCATTTTCAAAAGTCGCCGACTTTTGGCAAAGTCGGGTTTCATGAAACCCGATCCGACCCCTGTGCGGGGTCGGCCATGCGGTACGCGACTTTCGCGCCAAGGTCGCGTTTCAATGACGCAAAAAGCGCCATTTCTCAGCCAATGAAGGTAAACGCAGAGTGTGGGCAGCGTGATGACATAGGTCCTGGTCCCCACCATCTTAGAGAAGGGCATTGCAGTGATTGGCTTGCTGTCTGCGGCGTCACAGGGGCTATAAAGGGGCGTTCCTGCCGACCGCCATGTTACTGCTGCTGATCTGAGCTTAGGGAGAGGTTGCTGCCGCTTCGTCAGAAGCAGGGATAGCGTTAGGCAGGGTCCATTAACCACCAAACCGCTTGTGCTGCAGCGATTTGCACTGTCCAACACCACCTTCGGTGTGCAGGGACAGTGGAAGCTACATTTTTTTTTTTTCTCAGCGCTGTAGCTCATTGGGCTGCCCTAGAAGGCTCCCTGATAGCTGCATTGCTGTGTGTACGCCGCTGTGCAAACCAACTGCTTTTTTCAAAGCACAAATCCTCTTGTTCCTTCCTTTCTGCACAGCTATCTTGTTTGTTTGTCCACACTTTTTATTTAATTTGTGCATCAGTCCACTCCTTATTGCTGCCTGCCATACCTGGCTGAGATTACTGCAGGGAGATAGTAATTGAAGGACAGTTCCTTTTTTTTTTTTTTTGTGGGAGATTAAGATTGGCATTTCTGCTAGAGTGCCATCCCTGTCTGTGCCATCTCTCACTCAGTGGGCCATAGAAAGCCTATTTATTTTTTTGCTTGATTTGGGTTCTAAAATCTACCTGAAAAAATCACTACATCAATCAGTGGGAGAAAAATATTGGCCTCAGGGCTTGTGTGCCACTCCTGACTCCTGTGTGTGCCATCTCTCTGTCAGTGGGCCATAGAAAGCCTATTTATTTTTTTGCTTGATTTGGGTTCCAAAATCTACCTGAAAAAATCACTACATCAATCAGTGGGAGAAAAATATTGGCCTCAGGGCTTGTGTGCCACTCCTGACTCCTGTGTGCATCATCACTCACTCAGTGGGCCATAGAAAGCCTATTTTTTTTTTTGCTTTATTTGGGTTCTAAATTCTACCTGAAAAAATCAATAAATCAATCAGTGGGAGATTAATATTGGCCTTTGGGCTTGTGTGCCAGTCCTAAGCGTGCCATCTCTCTCACAAATAGTGGGCCATAGAAAGCCTATTTATTTATTTATTTTTTGTTTTATAAATTCTCCCTGAAAAAAAAAAGGGAGATTAATTATTGGCCTTTGGGCTTGTGTGCCAGTCCTAAGCGTGCCATCTCTCTCTCTCAGATAGTGGGCCATAGAAAGCCTATTTATTATTTTTTTTATTGGGTTTATAAATTTTCCCTGAAAAAAAAAAAAAAAAAGTGGGAGATTAATATTGGCCTCTGGGCTTGTGTGCCAGTCCTGAGCGTGCCATCTCTCTCACAAATAGTGGGCCATAGAAAGCCTATTTATTATTTTTTTTATTGGGTTTATAAATTTTCCCTGAAAAAAAAAAAAAAAAAGTGGGAGATTACTATTGGCCTCTGGGCTTGTGTGCCAGTCCTGAGCGTGCCATCTCTCTCACAAATACTGGGCCCTAGAAAGCCTATTTATTTATTTTTTTTGGTTTTATAAATTCTCCCTGAAAAAAAAAAGGGAGATTAATATTGGCCTTTGGGCTTGTGTGCCAGTCCTAAGCGTGCCATCTCTCTCTCAGATAGTGGGCCATAGAAAGCCTATTTATTATTTTTTTTATTGGGTTTATAAATTTTCCCTGAAAAAAAAAAAAAGTGGGAGATTAATATTGGCCTCTGGGCTTGTGTGCCAGTCCTGAGCGTGCCATCTCTCTCACAAATAGTGGGCCATAGAAAGCCTATTTATTTTTTTTTTTGGTTTTATAAATTCTCCCTGAAAAAAAAAAGGGAGATTAATATTGGCCTTTGGGCTTGTGTGCCAGTCCTAAGCGTGCCATCTCTCTCTCTCAGATAGTGGGCCATAGAAAGCCTATTTATATTTTTTTTTATTGGGTTTATAAATTTTCCCTGAAAAAAAAAAAAAAAGTGGGAGAACAATATTGGTCTCTGGGCTTGTGTGCCACTCCTGACTCCTGTGTGCGTCATCTCTCACTCAGTGGGCCATAGAAAGCCTATTTTTTGTTTTATTTGTTTTCTAAATTCTCCCTGAAAAAATCATTTTATTTTATTTGGTTTCTAAATTCTTCCTGAAAAAATCATTTTTTTTAAATTATTTTTTTCTAAAGTCTCCCTGAAAAAAAAAAAAAAAAATCAGTGGGAGATTAACCCCTTTACCCCCAAGGGTGGTTTGCACGTTAATGACCGGGCCAATTTTTACAATTCTGACCACTGTCCCTTTATGAGGTTATAACTCTGGAACGCTTCAATGGATCCTGGTGATTCTGACATTGTTTTCTCATGACATATTGTACTTCATGACAATGGTAAAAATTATTTGATAGTACCTGCGTTTATTTGTGAAAAAAGCGGAAATTTGGCGAAAATTATGAAAATTTCGCAATTTTCCAACTTTGAATTTTTATGCAATTAAATCACAGAGATATGTCACACAAAATACTTAATAAGTAACATTTCCCACATGTCTACTTTACATCAGCACAATTTTGGAACCAAAATTTTTTTTTGTTAGGGAGTTATAAGGGTTAAAAGTTGACCAGCAATTTCTCATTTCTACAACACCATTTTATTTTAGGGACCACATCTCATTTGAAGTCATTTTGAGGGGTCTATATGATAGAAAATACCCAAGTGTGACACCATTCTAAAAACTACACCCCTCAAGGTGCTCAAAACCATATTCAAGAAGTTTATTAACCCTTCTGGTGCTTCACAGGAATTTTTGGAATGTTTAAATAAAAATGAACATTTAACTTTTTTTCACAAAAAATTTAATTCAGCTCCAATTTGTTTTATTTTACCAAGGGTAACAGGAGAAAATGGACCCCAAACATTGTTGTACAATTTATCCTGAGTATGCCAATACCCCACATGTGGGGGTAAACCACTGTTTGGGCGCATGGCAGAGCTCGGAAGCGAAGGAGTGCCATTTGACTTTTCAATGCAAAATTGACTGGAATTGAGATGGGACGCCATGTTTCGTTTGGAGAGCCCCTGATGTGGCTAAACATTGAAACCCCCCCACAAGTGACACCATTTTGGAAAGTAGACCCCCTAAGGAGCTTATCTAGAGGTGTGGTGAGCACTTTGACCCAACAAGTGCTTCACAGAAGTTTATAATGTAGAACCGTAAAAATAAAAAATCATATTTTTTCACAAAAATTATCTTTTCGCCCCCAATTTTTTATTTTCCCAAGGGTAAGAGAAGAAATTGGACCCCAAAAGTTGTTGTACAATTTGTCCTGAGTACGCTGATAGCCCATATGTGGGGGTAAACCACTGTTTGGGCGGATGGGAGAGCTCGGAAGGGAAGGAGCGCCGTTTGACTTTTCAATGCAAAATTGACAGGAATTGAGATGGGACGTCATGTTGCGTTTGAAGAGCCACTGATGTGCCTAAACATTGAAACCCCCCACAAGTGACACCATTTTGGAAAGTAGACCCCCTAAGGAACTTATCTAGAGGTGTGGTGAGCACTTTGACCCACCAAGTGCTTCACAGAAGTTTATAATGTAGAAACGTAAAAATAAAAAATCATATTTTTTCACAAAAATTATCTTTTTGCCCCCAATTTTTTATTTTCCCAAGGGTAAGAGAAGAAATTGGACCCCAAAAGTTGTTGTACAATTTGTCCTGAGTACGCTGATAGCCCATATGTGGGGGTAAACCACTGTTTGGGCGGATGGGAGAGCTCGGAAAGGGAAGGAGCGCCGTTTGACTTTTCAATGCAAAATTGACAGGAATTGAGATGGGACGTCATGTTGCGTTTGAAGAGCCACTGATGTGCCTAAACATTGAAACCCCCCACAAGTGACACCATTTTGGAAAGTAGACCCCCTAAGGAACTTATCTAGAGGTGTGGTGAGCACTTTGACCCACCAAGTGCTTCACAGAAGTTTATAATGCAGAGCCGTAAAAATAAAACAAAATTTTTTTCCCACAAAAATTATTTTTTTAGCCCCCAGTTTTGTATTTTCCTGAGGGTAACAGGAGAAATTGGACCCCAAAATTTGTTGCTCAATTTGTCCTGAGTGCGATGATACACCATATGTGGGGGGAACCACTGTTTGGGCACATGGGAGGGCTCAGAAGGGAAGGAGTGCCATTTGAATGCAGACTTAGATGGAATGGTCTGCAGGTGTCACATTGCGTTTGCAGAGCCCCTAATGTACCTAAACAGTAGAAACCCCCCACAAGTGACACCATTTTGGAAAGTAGACCCCCTTAGGAACTTATCTAGATGTGTGCTGAGCGCTTTGACCCACCAAGGGCTTCACAGAAGTTTATAATGGAGAGCCGTAAAAATAAAACAAAAATTTTTTCCCACAAAAATTATTTTTTAGCCCCCAGTTTTGTATTTTCCCGAGGGTAACAGGAGAAATTCGACCCCACAATTTGTTGTCCAATTTGTCCTGAGTGCGCTGATACCCCATATGTGGGGGGGAACCACTGTTTGGGCGCATGGGAGGGCTCGGAAGGGAAGGAGCTCCATTTGGAATGAGGACTTAGATGGAATGGTCTGCAGGTGTCACATTGCATTTGCAGAGCCCCTAATGTACCTAAACAGTAGAAACCTCCCACAAGTGACACCATTTTGGAAACTAGACCCCCTAAGGAACTCATCTAGATGTGTTGTGATAGCTTTGAACCCCCAAGTGTTTCACTACAGTTTGTAACGCAGAGCCGTGAAAATTAAAAAAAAAAATCTTCCCCCGCAAAATTATTTTTTAGCCCCCAGTTTTGTATTTTCCCGAGGGTAAGAGGAGAAATTCGACCCCAACAGTTGTTGTCCAATTTGTCCAGAGTACGCTGATACCCCGTATGTTGGGGGAAACCACCGTTTGAGCGCATGGCAGAGCTCGGAAGGGAAGGAGCGCCATTTGGAATGCAGACTTAGATGGAATGGTCTGCAGAAGTCACATTGCGTTTGCAGAACCCCTAATGTACCTAAACAGTAGAAACCCCCCACAAGTGACACCATATTGGAAACTAGACCCCCCAGGGAACTAATCTAGATGTGTTGTGAGAACTTTGAACCCCCAAGTGTTTCACTACAGTTTATAACGCAGAGCCGTGAAAATAAAAAATCTTTTTTTTTCCCACAAAAAATATGTTTTAGCCCCGAGTTTTGTATTTTCCCAAGGGTAGCAGGAGAAATTGGACCCCAAAAGTTGTTGTCCTATTTGTCCTGAGTACGCTGATACCCCATATGTTGGGGTAAACCCCTGTTTGGGCACACGGGAGAGCTCGGAAGGGAAGAAGCACTGTTTTACTTTTTCAACGCAGAATTGGCTGGAATTGAGATCGGACGCCATGTCGCGTTTGGAGAGCCCCTGATGTGCCTAAACAGTGGAAACCCCCCAATTATAACTGAAACCCTAATCCAAACACATCCCTAACCCTAATCCCAACAGTAACCCTAACCACACCTCTAACCCTGACACACCCCTAACCCTAATCCCAACCCTATTCCCAACCGTAAATGTAATCTAAACCCTAACTGTAACTTTAGCCCCAACCCAAACTGTAGCCCTAGCCCTAACCCTAGCCCTAACCCTAACCCTAACCCTAGCCCTAACCCTAGCCCTAACCCTAGCCCTAACCCTAGCCCTAGCCCTAGCCCTAACCCTAGCCCTAACCCTAGCCCTAACTCTAACCCTAGCCCTAATGGGAAAATGGAAATAAATACATTTTTTTAATTTTTCCCTAACTAAGGGGGTGATGAAGGGGGGTTTGATTTACTTTTATAGCGGGTTTTTTAGCGGATTTTTATGATTGGCAGCCGTCACACACTGAAAGACGCTTTTTATTGCAAAAAATATTTTTTGCGTTACCACATTTTGAGAGCTATAATTTTTCTATATTTTGGTCCACAGAGTCATGTGAGGTCTTCTTTTTTGCGGGACGAGTTGATGTTTTTATTGGTAACATTTTCGGGCACGTGACATTTTTTGATCGCTTTTTATTCTGATTTTTGTGAGGCAGAATGACCAAAAACCAGCTATTCATGAATTTCTTTTGGGGGAGGCGTTTATACCGTTCCGCGTTTGGTAAAATTGATGAAGCAGTTTTATTCTTCGGGTCAGTACGATTACAGCGACACCTCATTTATATCATTTTTTTATGTTTTGGCGCTTTTATACGATAAAAACTATTTTATAGAAAAAATAATTATTTTTGCATCGCTTTATTCTCAGGACTATAACTTTTTTATTTTTTTGCTGATGATGCTGTATGGCGGCTAGTTTTTTGCGGGACAATATGACGCTTTCAGCGTTACCATGGTTAGTTATATCTGTCTTTTTGATCGCGTGTTATTCCTCTTTTTGTTCGGCGGTATGATAATAAAGCGTTGTTTTTTGCCTCGTTTTTTTTTTTTTTTTCTTACGGTGTTTACTGAAGGGGTTAACTAGTGGGCCAGTTTTATAGGTCGGGCCGTTACGGACGTGGCGATACTAAATATGTGTACTTTTATTGTTTTTTTTTTTTTATTTAGATAAAGAAATGTATTTATGGGAATAATATTTTTTTTTTTTTTTCATTATTTTGGAATATTTTTTTTAATTTTTTTTTACACATTTGAAATTTTTTTTTTTAACTTTTTTACTTTGTCCCAGGGGGGGACATCACAGATCAGTGATCTGACAGTTTGCACAGCACTCTGTCAGATCACTGATCTGACATGCAGCGCTGCAGCCTTCACAGTGCCTGCTCTGAGCAGGCTCTGTGAAGCCACCTCCCTCCCTGCAGGACCCGGATCCGCGGCCATCTTGGATCCGGGGCTGGAGGGAGCAGGGAGGGAGGTGAGACCCTCGCAGCAACGCGATCACATCGCGTTGCTGCGGGGGGCTCAGGGAAGCCCGCAGGGAGCCCCCTCCCTGCGCGGTGCTTCCCTGTACCGCCGGCACATCGCGATCATCTTTGATCGCAGTGTTCCGGGGGTTAATGTGCCGGGGGCGGTCCGTGACCGCTCCTGGCACATAGTGCCGGATGTCAGCTGCGATAAACAGCTGACACCCGGCCGCGATCGGCGGCGCTCCCCCCGTGAGCGCTGCCGATCGCATATGACGTACTATTGCGTCCTTGGGAAGTAAAGCCCACCCCACATGGACGCAATAGTACGTCTAATGGCAGAAAGGGGTTAATATTGCCCTTTCTGCTTGTGTGCCAGTCTTGACTCCTGGGTGTGCCATCTCTCTCTCTCTCTCCAATTGTGGGCCATAGAAAGCCTATTATTTTTTTTCCTTGATTTGGGTTGCAAAATCTACCTGAAAAAATCACTACATCAATCATTGGGAGAACAATATTGGCCTCTGGGCTTGTGTGCCACTCCTGACTCCTGTGTGCGTCATCTCTCACTCAGTGGGCCATAGAAAGCCTTTTTTTGTTTTATTTGTTTTCTAAATTCTCCCTGAAAAAAACATTTTATTTTATTTGGTTTCTAAATTCTTCCTGAAAAAATCTTTTTTTTTTTATTATTTTTTTTTTCTTAAGTCTCCCTGAAAAAAAAAAAAAAAAATCAGTGGGAGATTAATATTGCCCTTTCTGCTTGTGTGCCAGTCTTGACTCCTGGGTGTGCCATCTCTCTCTCTCTCTCCAATTGTGGGCCATAGAAAGCCTATTCTTTTTTTTCCTTGATTTGGGTTCCAAAATCTACCTGAAAAAATCACTACATCAATCATTGGGAGAACAATATTGGCCTCTGGGCTTGTGTGCCACTCCTGACTCCTGTGTGCGTCATCTCTCACTCAGTGGGCCATAGAAAGCTTATTTTTTGTTTTATTTGTTTTCTAAATTCTCCCTGAAAAAATCATTTTATTTTATTTGGTTTCTAAATTCTTCCTGAAAAAATCATTTTATTTTATTTTGTTTCTAAAGTCTCCCTGAAAAAAATAAAAAAAAATAAAAAAAAACAGTGGGAGATTAATATTTACATTTGTGCTTCAGTGACAGTCCTGCGTGTGTGGTATCTCTCTCATTTGGTGCCACTAAAAACAGAGTGTGTAACATTGTGCCTGATTTTCGTTGTGGTCTCACCCACCTGTAAAGGGGTAGCTAAATCATAGTGAAGTTATAGCTCACCGTGTAAGTTGTGTGACAGCAACAAATACCGTTAGTTTGTTTACGTTTTTAAAACAATGAGGAAGTCTGGTGGAAGAGGTCGTGGCCGGGGGCGTTCATTGTCAGCTGGTAATGAGGGTAGTGGTAGTGGTGGAGCATCAGCTGGTCGTGGGAAAAAAAATATTGCACCTAAGTCTGGAGCTGTGGAGCCAGGTTCGTTGTCTGGCTACACAAGGCCTCGAACGCTCCCTTTTCTGGGAGTAGGAAAACCGCTTTTAAAGCCGGAGCAGCAAGAGCAAGTTTTGGCTTATCTTGCTGACTCAGCCTCTAGCTCTTTTGCCTCCTCTCGTGAAACTGGTAAATGTAAAAGCAGCGCGTCGTTAGTGGATGTTCACGGTCAGGGACAAGTCGCTTCCTTGTCCTCTTCAGCAAAAACAACAACAGAGAAGAATGCAGCAGGCGACACAACGGGTTACTCCATGGAGCTCTTTACACATACCGTCCCTGGCTTAGAAAGTGAAGCAGTTAACAGTCCATGCCCATTACAAGTTGAATCTGACATGGAGTGCACTGATGCACAGCCACAGCCAGACTACTATGAGTCCTTTGACTCAGACCACAACATTGCCCTCGCAGGGTAATGATCAAGAATCAGACCCTGATGAGACTATGTTGCCCCATCACGAACGCTATACCACCGACCGACACGGTGACACAGACGAAGTTGCACACGAGCTACAAGAAGAGGTAATAGATGACCCAGTTCTTGACCCCGATTGGCAGCCATTGGGGGAACAGGGTGCAGGCGGCAGCAGTTCTGAAGCGGAGGAGGAGGGGCCGCAGCAGGCATCAACATCGCAACAGGTTCCATCTGCCGGGCCCGTATCTTGCCCAAAACGCGTGGCAAAGCCAAAACCTGTTGGAGGACAGCGTGGCCATCCGACTGTAGCCGTTCGCACCCCCTCCTCCTCCTCCTCGTCCTCCTGCAGAAGCGAGAGCTCGTCCACAGACCGCAGTCGCACAACCACTCCATCCGCAGCTGCCACTGTTGCACACCAGGTCTCCCATTATGGGGCAGCTACTGGCAAACGTCAGCAGGCTGTATTGGCTATGAAATGTTTGGGCGACAACAGACACACCGCGGAAGTTCTGTCCGAGTTCTTGCAGAAAGAAACGCAGTCGTGGCTGGGCACTGTAGATCTTGAGGCAGGCAAGGTAGTGAGTGATAACGGAAGGAATTTCATGGCTGCCATCTCCCTTTCCCAACTGAAACACATTCCTTGCCTGGCTCACACCTTAAACCTGATGGTGCAGTGCTTCCTGAAAAGTTATCCGGGGTTATCCGACCTGCTCCTCAAAGTGCGTGGACTTTGCTCACATATCCGCCGTTCGCCCGTACACTCCAGCCGTATGCAGACCTATCAGCGTTCTTTGAACCTTCCCCAGCATCGCCTAATCATAGACATTGCAACAAGGTGGAACTCAACACTGCACATGCTTCAGAGACTGTGCGAACAGAGGCGGGCTGTTATGTTTTTGTGGGAGGATACACATACACGGGCAGGCAGTAGGATGGCAGACATGGAGTTGCCAGGTGTGCAGTGGTCGAAGATTCAAGACATGTGTCAAGTCCTTCAGTGTTTTGAGGAATGCACACGGCTGGTTAGTGCAGACAACGCCATAATAAGCATGAGCATCCCCCTAATGCGTCTGCTGATGCAAAGTTTGACGCACATAAAGGATCAGGCGTCTGCAGCTGAGGAAGAGGAAAGCCTTGATGACAGTCAGCCATTGTCTGGCCAGGGCAGTGTACAGGACGAGGTAGCGGGCGAAGAGGAGGAGGAGGACAAGGAGGATGATGGGGATGATTATATTTTTAATGAGGAAGCTTTTCCGGGGCCACTGGAAATTGTTGGCGCGGCAAGGCCGGGTTCTGGTTTTTGGAGGGACACAAGTGACGTGGATTTGCCTGAAACTGCCCCTCAACCAAGCACAACCGCAGATTTGAGAACTGGAACTTTGGCCCACATGGCGGATTATGCCTTACGTATCCTCAAAAGGGACATACACATTACTAAAATGATGAACGATGACGATTACTGGTTGGCCTGCCTCCTTGATCCTCGCTATAAAGGCAAATTGCAAAATATAATGCCACATGACAACTTGGAAATAATATTAGCAACCAAACAATCAACTCTTGTTGACCGTTTGCTTCTGGCATTCCCTGCACACAGCGCCCGTGATCGTTCTCACACGAGCTGCAGGGGCCAGCAGACCAGAGGTGTTAGAGGGGCAGAAATCAGAAGTGGCGATGGCCAGAGGGGTTTTCTGATCAGGTTGTGGAGTGATTTTGCAATGACCGCAGACAGGACAGGTACTGCAGCATCAATTCAAAGTGACAGGAGACAACATTTGTCCAGTATGGTTACAAACTATTTTTCATCCCTTATCGACGTTCTCCCTCAACCGTCATTCCCATTTGATTACTGGGCATCCAAATTAGACACCTGGCCAGAATTGGCAGAATATGCATTGCAGGAGCTTGCTTGCCGGCAGCTAGTGTCCTATCAGAAACAGTATTCAGTGCTGCAGGTTCAATACTAACAGAAAAAAGGACTCGTCTGGCTACCCAAAATGTAGATGATCTAACCTTCATTAAAATGAACCACAACTGGATTTCGAAATCTTTTGCCCCACCTTGCCCGGCTGACACCTAGCTTTCCTATGAAAAGGTCTTGCCTGTGGACTATTCTGAATGACTTTTCCAATCTCGTAATTTTCTGCACCTGATTGTCCAGCATACGACATGTTTACACCTCACTAAATGGCCAAACTCCCCACACGGGGCCGTGGTATCGCCACTTGGCGCCAGCACCCGTGAGAGTGCTGTTTGTCTGAAGAGGTGGGTGTGCCCGCTTTTGGTTGACGGCACTGCCACTGGGTCCCTCATAGTACAATAAAGTGTCTCTGGCGGTGGTGGTGCGCACCCAACGTCAGACACACCGTTGTAATATGAGGGGCCCTGGGCCTGTACCGCCGGCCACAAGACAGTTCCCCCCCAGCTCAAACAGTGCTCTACCACTTGCAAAATTATCTCTCACAGCTCCACCAATGTTTAGTCTATGCGCTGACATCCTTCAATGCCTGGCACTGACAATACCATTGTATTGACATTTTTGTTATGTTGGGCCTTCGAAGCCTGTCTGCGGTCCCTCCTTTCACTAGGCCTCCACTGACCATTGTACTGCTGCCCTTGTACCACTGGAACCAATTTTAAATTGCCAACAGCCCTATTTTTTTATGTTAGGCCTTCGAAGCCTGTCTGCGGTCCCTCCTTCCACTAAGCCTCCACTGACCACACCACTGCTGCCCGTGTACTCCTGGAACCAATTTAAAATTGCCTACAGCCATCTGTTATTATGTTAGGCCTTCGATGCCTGTTTGCGGTCACTCCTTCCACTAGGCCTCCACTGACCACACCACTGCTGCCCGTGTACACCTGGAACCAATTTAAAATTGCCTACAGCCATCTGTTATTATGTTAGGCCTTCGATGCCTGTATGCGGTCACTCCTTCCACTAGGCCTCCACTGACCACACCACTGCTGCCCGTGTACCCCTGGAACAAATTTAAAATTGCCTACAGCCATCTGTTATTATGTTAGGCCTTCGATTCCTGTTTGCGGTCACTCCTTCCACTAGGCCTCCACTGACCACACCACTGCTGCCCGTGTACCCCTGGAACAAATTTAAAATTGCCTACAGCCATCTGTTATTATGTTAGGCCTTCGATGCCTGTTTGCGGTCACTCCTTCCACTAGGCCTCCACTGACCACACCACTGCTGCCCGTGTTCCCCTGGAACCAATTTAAAATTGCCTACAGCCATCTGTTATTATGTTAGGCCTTCGATGCCTGTTTGCGGTCACTCCTTCCACTAGGCCTCCACTGACCACACCACTGCTGCCCGTGTACCCCTGGAACAAATTTAAAATTGCCTACAGCCATCTGTTATTATGTTAGGCCTTCGATGCCTGTTTGCGGTCACTCCTTCCACTAGGCCTCCACTGACCACACCACTGCTGCCCGTGTACCCCTGGAACCAATTTAAAATTGCCTACAGCCATCTGTTATTATGTTAGGCCTTCGATGCCTGTTTGCGGTCACTCCTTCCACTAGACCTCCACTGACCAGACCACTGCTGCCCGTGTAACCCATGGAACCAATTTCAAATTGCCTACAGCAAGGCCAATTTTTTTATGTTAGGCCTTCGAAGCCTGTCTGCGGTCCGTTCTTTCTACTACTACTACACTGACCAGGCCACTGCTGCCCGTGTTCCCCTGGAACCAATTTAAAATTGCCTACAGCCATCTGTTATTATGTTAGGCCTTCGATGCCTGTTTGCGGTCACTCCTTCTACTAGGCCTCCACTGACCACACCACTGCTGCCCTTGTACCCCTGGAACCAATTTAAAATTGCCTACAGCCAGCCCAATTTTTTTATGTTAGGCCTTCGAAGCCTGTCTGCGGTCCGTTCTTTCTACTACTACTACACTGACCAGGCCACTGCTGCCCGTGTTCCCCTGGAACCAATTTAAAATTGCCTACAGCCATCTGTTATTATGTTAGGCCTTCGATGCCTGTTTGCGGTCACTCCTTCCACTAGGCCTCCACTGACCACACCACTGCTGCCCGTGTACCCCTGGAACAAATTTAAAATTGCCAACAGCCATCTGTTATTATGTTAGGCCTTCGATGCCTGTTTGCGGTCACTCCTTCCACTAGGCCTCCACTGACCACACCACTGCTGCCCGTGTTCCCCTGGAACCAATTTAAAATTGCCTACAGCCATCTGTTATTATGTTAGGCCTTCGATGCCTGTTTGCGGTCACTCCTTCCACTAGGCCTCCACTGACCACACCACTGCTGCCCGTGTACCCCTGGAACAAATTTAAAATTGCCTACAGCCATCTGTTATTATGTTAGGCCTTCGATGCCTGTTTGCGGTCACTCCTTCCACTAGGCCTCCACTGACCACACCACTGGTGCCCGTGTACCCCTGGAACAAATTTAAAATTGCCTACAGCCATCTGTTATTATGTTAGGCCTTCGATGCCTGTTTGCGGTCACTCCTTCCACTAGGCCTCCACTGACCACACCACTGCTGCCCGTGTACCCCTGGAATCAATTTAAAATTGCCTACAGCAAGGCCAATTTTTTTATGTTAGGCCTTTGAGGCCTGTCTGCGGTCACTCCTTCCACTAGACCTCCACTGACCAGACCACTGCTGCCCGTGTAACCCATGGAACCAATTTCAAATTGCCTACAGCAAGGCCAATTTTTTTATGTTAGGCCTTTGAGGCCTGTCTGCGGTCACTCCTTCCACTAGACCTCCACTGACCAGACCACTGCTGC
The DNA here is from genome assembly GCF_032444005.1 of Ranitomeya imitator. Classification (NCBI taxonomy): domain Eukaryota; kingdom Metazoa; phylum Chordata; class Amphibia; order Anura; family Dendrobatidae; genus Ranitomeya; species Ranitomeya imitator. Next base: position 222,676,780 of record NC_091286.1, on the reverse strand, counting down.
CCGTGTAACCCATGGAACCAATTTCAAATTGCCAACAGCAAGGCCAATTTTTTTATGTTAGGCCTTTGAGGCCTGTCTGCGGTCACTCCTTCCACTAGACCTCCACTGACCAGACCACTGCTGCCCGTGTAACCCATGGAACCAATTTCAAATTGCCTACAGCAAGGCCAATTTTTTTATGTTAGGCCTTTGAGGCCTGTCTGCGGTCACTCCTTCCACTAGACCTCCACTGACCAGACCACTGCTGCCCGTGTAACCCATGGAACCAATTTCAAATTGCCTACAGCAAGGCCAATTTTTTTATGTTAGGCCTTTGAGGCCTGTCTGCGGTCACTCCTTCCACTAGACCTCCACTGACCAGACCACTGCTGCCCGTGTAACCCATGGAACCAATTTCAAATTGCCAACAGCAAGGCCAATTTTTTTATGTTAGGCCTTTGAGGCCTGTCTGCGGTCACTCCTTCCACTAGACCTCCACTGACCAGACCACTGCTGCCCGTGTAACCCATGGAACCAATTTCAAATTGCCTACAGCAAGGCCAATTTTTTTATGTTAGGCCTTTGAGGCCTGTCTGCGGTCACTCCTTCCACTAGACCTCCACTGACCAGACCACTGCTGCCCGTGTAACCCATGGAACCAATTTCAAATTGCCTACAGCAAGGCCAATTTTTTTATGTTAGGCCTTTGAGGCCTGTCTGCGGTCACTCCTTCCACTAGACCTCCACTGGCCAGACCACTGCTGCCCGTGTAACCCATGGAACCAATTTCAAATTGCCTACAGCAAGGCCAATTTTTTTATGTTCGGCCTTTGAGGCCTGTCTGCGGTCACTCCTTCCACTAGACCTCCACTGACCAGACCACTGCTGCCCGTGTATGCCGATGGGCGGGGGTTTATGATGCGCTTCCGGCACAGGTATGTTAAATGCTGCTGTCAGAGATTGACAACAGCATTTAAGATGTTAACAGCCATGGGTGGATCGGAGAAAAGTTGCAGGCTCATCGCCGCATCAAACAGGGGGAGGCAACCTTGGACGAGCCTATACATTTTTATCTTGTCCCAGTATGGGACATCTATGTTTCCTGATCTCATACTTTGCAATGCATTTAAATTGCAGGGCATCAGATCAGCGTCTTGCAGGCATGGAGGAGGCATTTCAGCTCCTACTCTCAAAGAGCTTAAAGGCCAAGGCCATAGTCCCTGGGTGACCTTGCAGCCATCTTTCATCCCGGGGTCACCATGGAGACCGTCGGCACAAAGCAATGGCAAACGCATTGTGATCATGGGAGCAGAGAGGGAGCTACCACCCTCTGCGATGCCCATTGTTGTCACTGTCACTATTGACAGCAGCATCAGAGGGGCTAAACTCCCACGATCAATGCTAGCAGGACGTCACCTCTCATATTGAGTTGACACCCACATTTGATCGTGACGGTGCTTGGTGTGAGTTCATGTGATCCCACAGCACTGTACATATATGGCGCATGTTGGGAAGGGGTTAAGAAAGAAGTGTGTAAAGACAGAAGACACAACCTTCAAAGAAATCAAGCATTTTGGAAATTAAGAAAAGTAAACACTGAATCAGAAGGCAAACATTTTAATAAAGTTCACAATACTAATAACAATACCACACACAATACAATACAACCACTCACCGATTCATCAAACCTACATACTAAAGATGACCTGCTAATAGTTGTTATCACATTTTACTGTCTTTATAAGTATAACAGCAGCTCTAGAATGTGGTCTTTATGTTGTTTTTTATCTATTTTGAAACACTACTGCTTTTGACAGAACAAACTTGACATTTCAGTCTGTCTTACAATATTGTGCACAGGGCAACAAGCTCAGAGTACAAAACCAGCACTAAAACTACATATAAATTATGCAAAAGGAATCAATGAAGAAAGTAATGCAATAACAGGAACAAATAATGTCATGTCAAATGCATACAGGTTGCTGGGGAGAGGATGTATGCCTACAAAAAAGTGCTGAATGATTGCCCACTGTCCTTAAAATCTGATGATACCTATGGTGCTAATTACAATCAGTTCCTTCTATAAAATCTTACAATGGCTTTAAAATATAAAACATTAAGTAGCAATGAAGAAAGTGTTTAAGTAGGAAAGATGGATATGCTTCTTAGATCAGCTAATTTTCCTTACTGCTCAGTTCACAGATCTGGGGGTATGACCTAGAATAATGGCCCAACAGACGGAACTTGCAAACATTTCACCTGAGAAGAGCTGACAAGTGTCCATTCAGTTTTTTTTATATAAGACAGTAAAGGCATAACAATCATTTCCAAACCATGAAATCTTTGAGATCTCTTAGAGCAACAATTAGAAAAAAAATATAATGTTATTCTGACTCATGGATATGTAGAACGTAGTGGTGCCTGGATAGACCCTTCTTTTTAGGCGCTTCCGTATTCACCTGTACTCACGTTCATACCGATTAATCAGACAGCTTAACTCAGCCACGATCTCATGTAAGAAGACTCCAGGAAAAGAGAGTTGCTTTAACTGAAATTCTTGTATTATGATGAAAGTAGCAGGTAAAAAGGAATATTCAACAGAGGACATGTAGTAGGATGCATACAGATGGAGGAATGATAACAAAATGGAGAATAAGGGCGTGAACAAACATACATCACAAGACTACAGTGAGAGAGTTGGGACAAAATACAGGGAAAGGCAAACTTCTGCCTAGAAAGAAGGAACGAACACAAGCAATGCAAATATTAAATGATTTCTCAAGTCGTGAGACATGACAAATGTGACTCATTAGAAACACATATATAAGACACTTTATAAGCGTGCCCCGAGGAACACTCCGGTATAAAACATCAGAAAATATAAAAATAAGTATTTTGCTTACAAAAAAGAAAATACTGGAGAGATATCAAATGCAGACATTTTAACATTAAAAACAAACACATACAACAAAAATCTGGTACAGTACAAAAATTGGCCACCAGCTACAAAAACTTTCTCCTGCAAGTAGTTAACTGAAAGTTTTTTTTCAATTGAAAACACATATATGGCGTCCACCGAGTGTTGTCCTGTCGCGTCTTCTTTATATTATTGCCAAGAAGCTTCAAAACAATGAAAATAATAAAATCATTATTTACCATAATAATAGAGTAAGTCAAAACCACATTACAAATAAACATTCATTACAAATAAAGAAACAGGGCGTGTCCGAGGGTGAGTATATACCTAATAAGAATATACTCACCCTCGGACGCGCCCTGCTTCTTTCCGACAGCCTTCCTTCCTAAGAATCAGCCCTTCCAGGACCTTCGGTGACGTCAGCGGTGACGTCGCGGCTTGTGATTGGTCGCGTGAGCGGTCACATGGGCGGCTGCGCGGCCAATCACAAGCCGCGACGTCACCGCAACGTCACCGCAAGGTCCTGGAAGGCTGATTCTAAGGAAGGAAGGTTCCCGATTAGTACCAAGGCGCGTCAGAGGGGAAGTATTGCGATATTTTTTATTTTAATTCTTTATTTTACACTAAAATATGGATCGCAGGGCCTGAAGGAGAGTTTCCGCTCCTTCAGACCCTGGGAACCATGGAAACCCAATGCACTGCATTGGGTTTCGAGTTTCGTCCGACCCCAACCCCGACTTTTTTATAGGATCGGCCGATTTCACTCGACCCGACTTTTGAAAAAGTCGGGTTTCGTGAAACCCGACCCGATCCTATAAAAGTAAAGGTCGCTCAACCCTAGTAAAGATCATTAGTTCTTTGTTACGTGGCGACCCTCAAGACTGGGCATTTTCCCTTACGCCAGGAGATCCGGCATTGCGTGATGTTGATGCGTTTTTCCTGGCGCTTGGATTGCTTTATGACGAACCTGATTCAGTGGATCAGGCAGAGAAAATCTTGCTGGCTCTGTGTCAGGGTCAGGATGAAGCGGAGATATATTGTCAGAAGTTTAGAAAGTGGTCTGTGCTCACTCAGTGGAATGAATGTGCTCGGGCTAAGCCCTGCTGTGCCAGTGGGTTGCTTTTGCCCTTGCCGGTCCCGAAGAGGCCCTGGACGCATATTTCTATGGATTTTATTTCGGATCTCCCCGTCTCTCAAAAGATGTCGGTCATTTGGGTGGTTTGTGATCGCTTTTCTAAGATGGTCCATTTGGTACCTTTGTCTAAATTGCCTTCCTCCTCTGATTTGGTGCCATTATTTTTCCAGCATGTGGTTTGTTTACATGGTATCCCGGAGAACATCGTTTCTGACAGAGGTTCCCAGTTTGTTTCGAGGTTTTGGCGATCGTTTTGTGCTAGGATGGGCATTGATTTGTCTTTTTCCTCGGCTTTCCATCCTCAGACAAATGGCCAAACCGAACGAACTAATCAAACTTTGGAAACATATCTGAGATGCTTTGTTACTGCTGATCAGGATGATTGGGTGTCCTTTTTGCCGTTGGCTGAGTTCGCCCTTAATAATCGGGCCAGCTCGGCTACTTTGGTTTCGCCGTTTTTCTGCAACTCTGGGTTCCATCCTCGTTTCTCTTCAGGGCAGGTTGAGTCTTCGGACTGTCCTGGTGTAGATACTGTGGTGGATAGGTTGCAGTAGATTTGGACTCATGTGGTGGACAATTTGACATTGTCCCAGGAGAAGGCTCAACGTTTCGCTAACCGCCGGCGCTGTGTGGGCCCCCGACTTCGTGTTGGGGATTTGGTTTGGTTGTCGTCTCGTTATATTCCTATGAAGGTTTCCTCTCCTAAGTTTAAGCCTCGTTTCATTGGTCCGTATAAGATTTCTGAGGTTATCAATCCTGTGTCATTTCGTTTGGCCCTTCCTGCTTCTTTTGCCATCCATAATGTGTTCCATAGGTCGTTATTGCGGAGATACGTGGCGCCTGTGGTTCCATCCGTTGATCCTCCTGCCCCGGTGTTGGTTGAGGGGGAGTTGGAGTATGTGGTGGAGAAGATTTTGGATTCTCGTGTTTCGAGACGGAAACTCCAGTACCTGGTCAAGTGGAAGGGTTATGGTCAGGAAGATAATTCCTGGGTTTTTGCCTCTGATGTTCATGCTGCCGATCTGGTTCGTGCCTTTCATTTGGCTCATCCTGGTCGGCCTGGGGGCTCTGGTGAGGGTTCGGTGACCCCTCCTCAAGGGGGGGTACTGTTGTGAATTCTGTTGTCGGGCTCCCTCCTGTGGTCATGAATGGTACTTCGGCTGGTTCTGTCCATGGACTTCCTCTGGTGGGTGTTTCTGAGTTTCCTTCCACAGGTGACGAGATTAATTCGTTAGCTGCTGCTCTATTTAACTCCACTTAGATCTTTGCTCCAGGCCACCTGTCAATGTTCCAGTATTGGTTTAGTTCACTCCTGGATCGTTCTAGTGACCTGTCTTCCCAGCAGAAGCTAAGTCCAGCTTGTATTTCTTTGGTTTGCTATTTTTCTGTCCAGCTTGCTATTTTTTTTGTTGTCTTGCTTGCTGGAAGCTCTGGGACGCAGAGGGAGCGCCTCCGCACCGTGAGTCGGTGCGGAGGGTCTTTTTGTGCCCCCTGCGTGGTCTTTTTGTAGGTTTTTGTGCTGATCGCAAAGTAACCTTTCCTATCCTCGGTCTGTTCAGTAAGTCGGGCCTCACTTTGCTAAATCTATTTCATCTCTGTGTTTGTATTTTCATCTTACTCACAGTCATTATATGTGGGGGGCTGCCTTTTCCTTTGGGGAATTTCTCTGTGCCGAGTTGCATAGGGAGCATTAGGCGCAATCCACGGCTATTTCTAGTGTGTTTGATAGGATTAGGGATTGCGGTCAGCAGAGTTCCCACGTCCCAGAGCTCGTCTTTTATTATCAGTAACTACCTGGTAATTCCGTGTGCTCTTTACCACCAGGTCCATTATTGTCCTGACCACCAGGTCATAACAGTAGCCCCTGTGTTTCTGGCTCTATAATTGTTCTCTTGCTTCTACAAGACTGGGGAGTCCACCACTCCCGTGTGGGTCATATGCACCAAAGCTGTTCCATCTAACAGGTCCACATGGATATTCCCTCTCTGAACCCTGCTTATACAGGTACTATACAGATGATTAGGTTTTTAAATACATCAGATAGGGATTATATACATTAGTTAGGACTGCTCTATATGGGTATACCTTGACGATTGGTGGAGCAGCTTAGTATACATTATTTTGCAAAAAAAGTATCAACTAAATACCATGTTTTTTCCATCTTTTAACTAGCACTTGATTATTACTGTGAATTTTTTACAACAGAGTATTTTTGACCTCACTGTGCTCTTTTGTGTCTTCAAGTTTCTTGGTGGTGTGAACATGTTCCTACAGATTTGTTCAATGTGCAAGTAGCCCATGTGTTTCTGGTTCTATAATTTGTTATGACCTGGTGGTTAGGAGCACCCGGCATGACCTGATAGTTAAACTCACACAGGACAAGCTCTGGGATGTGGGAGCTCTGCTGACCGCAGGCCCTAATCCTATCACAACAACTAGAAATAGCCGTGGGGCGTTCCTGACTCTCCCTAGACGCCTCTTCACAGCCTTAAGAACTAGCTAGCCCTAGAGATAGAAAATAAAGCCTACCTTGCCTCAGAGAAATTTCCCCAAAGGAAAAGGCAGCCCCCCACAAATATTAACTGTGAGTAAAGATGAAAATCACAAACACAGAAATGAAACAGGTTTAGCAAAGGGAGGCCAGACTAACTAAATAGACAGAGGATGGGAAAGGTATCTTTGCGGTCAGCACAAAAAACTACAAAAGACCACGCAGAGTGTGCAAAAAGACCCCCGCACCGACTCACGGTGCGGAGGCGCCACCCTGCATCCCAGAGCTTCCAGCTAGCAAGACAAAATCGTGAAAGCAAGCTGGACTAGAAAACCAAGAACAGAAAATAACAATCGGGGACTTAGCTTCTTGCAGGAAGAGACAGGTCTCCAGAAGATCCAAGAGCGAACTGAACCAGCACAGGAACATTGACAGCTGGCATGGAGTAACGATCTGAGTGGAGTTAAATAGAGCAGCCAACCAAAGGATAAACCACGTCACCTGTGTAAGGAACCTTAGAAGCAGCAGCTTCACTCACAGCCACCAGAGGGAGTCCATGGACAGAACTCGCCGAAGTACCATTCACGACCACAGGAGGGAGTTCGACAACAGAATTCACAACAATAATTGTTCTCTTGTTTCTACAAGACGGGAGAGTCCACCACTCCCGTGTGGGTCATATGCACTAAAGCTGTTCCATCTAGCAGGTCCACATGGATATTCCCTCTCTGAACCCTGCTTATACAGGTACTATACAGATGATCAGGTTTCTAAATACATCAGATAGGGATTATATACATTAGTTAGGACTGCTCTATATGGGTATACCTTGACGATTGGTAGAGCAGCTTAGTATACATTTTTTTTGCAAAAAAGTATCAACTAAATACCCTGTTTTTTTCCATCATTTGACTAGCGCTTATTACTGTGATTTTTTTTTACAACAGAGTATTTTTGACCTCACTGTGCTCTTTTGTGTCTTCTGTACTGTTATAGGCTGGTGCATTTTGGGCAAGGGGGCTGTGATGGCACTATGTTAATTTGTAAAAAAAAAGGATCCCACATTAGGGAATTGGGCATGACATTACATTGGGCCTACTTCTTAATTCTGTCTCCTGCAATGTGTCCTTTAACTGCCACTAGATCACCAGGGTGAACGTGCTCTGTACGGTGCCTTTTTGGCAAGGGGGCTGTGATGGCACTATTTTATTTTGTAAAAAAAGGAACTCACATTGGGGAATTGGGCATGAATTGGGAATTGGGCACACACCACATGGCCAGCTAGGGTTGTTAAATGTTACCATGACATTTCCCAGTGAACGCATTTGTAGTGGTTGAAAGCAATGTTAAAGTTGAAAAATGCTTCAAAAATGCTGTTTCTGAATTAAGCCTAAGTGGGGCAGGAAATTGTCATTCTGGTGTTAATAATTTGGCCTTACAGCAAGTGATTAACCTGCGGAGGATGTACCTTGACATATTTCCCAGCAAAATCCGTTTTGGTTTTGCTTTAGTGTGTTTTTTGTTACACTGGGAAATATGGCATGAATCTAGGAAAAAAATGTTTACAGCTGTGAACTAGTAGTCAGGAATGCAATCCCCATGATGTCCCTTTGTCTTTTGAGCAGTGTTTCCATCATTTACAGATGTTTTCAAACCTTAAAAGGACCCCCGGGGGATCACGGTAAAAATAATCGGGTCTCCCATAGACTTACATTGGGCTCGTTGTTCTGGCCGAGTACCTGAGTATTCCAATCTGCTCGACCAAGCAACGAACACCTGAGCATTTTAGTGCATACTCATCACTAGTTGTGAGGCAATATTCAGACGCTTGTAACTCTGGCAAAAATTATCCATTTTCATTAAAAAAGGTTTCAAAATGATCCAGAGACAAAGATTAATATGTTTTGAATAAAGGTGGATAAAAAAATCTTCTTGTCGCTTGTGATGTAGCGTTATGGAGGTTTCCCTCAGAGCTCACTGAACCTTTGTCCTACGCCATCCAGGTCCAGGCCACGCCTCGTTCCAAGATATTTTTGATAAAAATCTGCTGCCATCTATCGGGATGGTGAAGTTGAAATGAGGGTGGACATTTTAGCAAGACAATGATTCCAAACGCACAGCCAAGGAAACTCAACTGGTTTCACACAGAGAAAATAAAGATGCTAGAATTACCCAGCCAAACACCATATCAAAATCAAACAGAAAATTTATGGAAGGCACTTAAGTTCATAGAAGGAGACCACAGAGCCTTCAGGATTTGAAGACTGTGTAGAAAAATAGGTCAAATCACACCTGAGCAATGCATGCAACTAGTTTTTCCATACAAGAGGTGATTTGAAGTTGTCATCACCAACACAGGCTTTTGTAGGAAGGATTAAATAAATTTCAGTATGATGAAAGGAATTGATTGGTCCTCCGTGCTATCCGTATTGTTGACAATCAGCAAACGCTGAGCGGTCCCACATGCTTTTCTACGTCATGCCAGGTCCTGTCCTGACCACCGCTTCCCACGAGTAGGCAGTGATTAGCATCGGCGCCCGGGATTCACTTCATACTGCTAGATACCTTCGCCACCTGCACCACTGAGAAGGAAGTAGCGTCACCGTCATCACAGGAGCTCCACGTAAGGTAACAGCGGCGCGCACACAGCAGATTTGCGACCCGGCTAATCTGTCTCTAGCGCGCCGCATCACCTTCCCAGTAGAAGCACTGCCACCAGCCAGGGCATCTTCTACATGTTCAACCACAGCAATCACATGTATGTTTCAGTAGCGACTATATGAGGATTTTCATCAAGGACCTCGAGGGTCCCGCAGCATAAATGAGTGGGAATTTTTTCAATAAGACTCTACTAATAACTTGTGGACTTTTTATAGACTTTCATAACACTGCTGATTTCATTGTCTTATTGTTCTATAGAAGCATTTTTTATTGCATGTTTTTTATTGCAGGTCTCCTCATAATTTTTTCCAGGGTGCCAGGGTGGTCGTTTCACGCACTTGCGCTTCTACGGGTCCATGTGTGCACACATGGACCCGTAGAAGCGCAAGTGCGTGAAACGACCGTTGTTCACTTGTTCACTCCCCGCACCCCTCTCCTCACCAGCCGCCGCAGAAATATGTCTGTAACCTGCTAATCGCAAATAAAGGACAACACTTATACTGCACAGAAGGGTGAGTGCCACTTTTTCTTCTCTCATTTACTTCGTATAATTTTTCACCCTCAGCTGAGCCAGGTGCAAGAACCAAGTTGTGCTAAATGCAATTATTTTATGGGCATAGTGCAATCTGTTTATTGGTCTTTTTTCCCGTGCTGACAGTCTCATTTATTACCCCCAGTAAACACATGATTTTCTTCTAGGTCTCATCTAGCGCATATTTATTATCCAAAAATTGCTTATCCTACTGATACCACTGTGGATATACACTATTCTCTTCCAGGTCTCATTCTGCACAAATCTATTACTAGAAAATTGCTTAACCTACCAACAACACTGTGGTTATTGTCTAGATTTGCAGCAATAGGAGACTATTTATACTAGCGCCGCTGTACCATATATATAAATTTCAGTAAGTGTATTGAACACTTTTTCTCTTTGTAATTTCTCATTATTACACATAACTTATTTATGGTTGTAGTTTTGTTTGCCTGTGTGGATTGGATGGGTTATTATTACCATCTGTTGGAAATTTCATGTCAATAGCACCTTTAGAAATATATTTACTTAGAAAATTGGTGACATGTTTAATACTATTTTGACCTGCTTTTTATGCAAAAAATAAGGAAGAATGGAAAAGAGAATGTTATGAACGTGTACACACTCACACACGGGAAACACTGCACCTACACCCAGTTGGTCTCTGAACAGAATAGAAAGGCCCTAGCTGCACAAATACCAACACCACCTCTTACTCCCTAAAGGCAGTCGAGGGGCTTCTCATACCTTCTGAGGAGCCAGAGGGAAAGCCACCGCACACTGCCAATAATGGGAAAGGAAAGTGTGAAGCAAGCTACGAAAAGCTCAGAGTGAGAAACTAAAACACATTCATATAGGGAAGTGAGGGAAAGCTAAGGAAAACTAAAGATAAAAGATCAAGTATAACCTCTCAGAAGCCTAAAAGTGGTAAAGGCCCTGCAAGGGAAAGTAAACAGACTCACTGCTAGAATACAACTGGATTTTACCAAGGAAAGGTAAATCACTAAGTTAAAGGGCTGGAACTCCTGATCACACATCCACCAAGAGGTATAGCCAGCAAGGAAGTGCAGTTAAGAGTGAACATATAAAACCCCACCCAGAATGCGATAAAGCAAGGGAAAATGAGGAAAAGGCAATAACTAAGGCAAGGGGAACAGACCACACGGCAACAGGTCACCAGACTGCATCCCCAAACCAAACTATGACAGCAGCACCTACCATAAATGTCTTCTATCTTTATTTGTATTAAAAATGTAGCAGCTAGGATAACCAAATGTGAACAGTTATTTCAGAACCACACATATTGTAAATGAATATAATGTCATGAGGAGAGAGAAGACTTTCCAATGACTTGTGAGCAGGTACATATAGTATAGGAGTTACCTTATCTCTGTAGTTAATTACAAAATACTATATAAAGGAAATGTGCGCGAAAGTCAATGTTCAAATGACTGTATTATCAGCAAGTAATCTACACAAAATCCTTTCTATGTTTCTTCATAATTAAAGGGCATTTCCTTTTCTGATTATCTACAGTGATAAGATGTCTGGTGTTTGTTTCACTAACTTGGACTAGCAGACTGAGCAGTGCTTTATCTTCTCTTACACTCTCATTCTTCTCTTCATTCTTATTGCTATTTTTTTCTGATAATTCTTTATAAATATGAGTTTATGAACCTATGTTTAAACCCAACAATCATTATCCCTTGAATACAGCAAATAGTTCTTTCTCAATTTTAAGTAAAGCACATACACAATATGGACAAATGTTTTGAGACACCTACACATGTGGAATTGGTTTCCCCCTTTTGCAGCTAGAACACCTTTCTCTACCTGTCTGAAAAATGTTGCCCATTCATCAAGCAGACAATTTGTGAGGTCAGAAACTGATGTTGAGCTGCAGGGTTCCAAATTTCTGTTCGAGTTCAACCCAATGGTATTCGATAGAGTTGTGATTAGGGTTTTGTTAATATCAGTTTGTCCTCCACACAATACTGTCCCAACTGTACCTTTGGTAACTTGGCTTTCTGCAATGGGGCAGTGGAACATAAGAAGACCTTCTGCAAACTCTTCCCACAAAGTTAGAAGCATACAATTGTCTAAAATGTTCTGGTATGATGAAGTATTTTGATTATCTTTCAATGTAGCCAAGTATCCTAAACCAACTGCTGAAAAACAACCCTCCTCCTCCAAATTATATTATCCTTCCTCTTCTAGTTGGGAAAGCCAGCCAGACAATTCATGTTTTCATGACTTTCACCAAACTGATCCACCAGAATTTAATAGAAAAGCTTAATTCTTCCCTCAGCAGAACATGTTTTTCCTGCTCCAGAGCCCAGTGATGTTAGCTTTATATCACTCGATCCAATGCATGGTGTTGTCCTTTCTGATGTAAAACTTGCATAGAGCCGCTCGACATAGAAACGCATGCCATTGTGGCACCCCTAGGGGTATTTGCCACAAAAATAGTTACTGACAGTAAGTACAAATACTAAAATAGCAAGACTGCACTACCACCTCCGGCCAGAAGGGGGAGCTCCAGAGACTCCCCTTGATCCATTCTGGTCTGAGAGAAGAAATGGCAGTTGGGCCAAGGAGCTGATAGTGAGAGGTCATACAGCTGAATTTCTAACAGCCCTGTGACTGTTACCAGGCCTAAATCACCGGCCTGAGGAGAAGAGGGATAGAGAAAAAGGACATTGTGTGAGTAGCATTAATCACTACCCAGAACAGGCGCAAAGACGGATACCAGATCCGTGGCTGTATTCATTATATATAATACAGCAACCGGAAAAACGTGAGGTGATATCAGCTTCACTAGGGTCGGATGCAGCAACAGACACAGAGTTCAGCGGTACTCCCAGAGGGGGTAAACCGATAAAAGGACTTGGGTTGCCCGTCGAACCAGGACCCGGAGGGGACAGATTGGGCCGGCAGCCAGTTCACATACAGCAGCAGGGCCACACAGAAATTGCGCACAATAAGAGGCGAAGACCCCGGCAGGGTCAAAGTAACTCAGAGTTCCCATACAAACACCGGTGACAGGACTGGTTGTAAATCCTTTTATGTTAAAGTAAACTGGTTAAACGTTTCAGTGCCTCAGTCTTTCATTTGGACAATAGCCATCTATCCAGGATCGAGATCGTCACCGCTGGGAGAACCTGCTGCTGATCAAGTAAGTGCCTGTCCCCTCATGATACCCCTTACACTGTGCATTGCCTGAGGCCACAGCACCGGGTCAAGCCACCCGTGACATCCCCCTCAAGAGACAGACTCCATTGGTCCGGTGCTGGGTATCCCGGTCTCCTGGGCGTCACAATTGGCGTCACGAACAGGATCTAGCCAGCCCGTATACTGGGTATTGTGTGCCGTGATTGGAGCCCAAAACTGTGAAAACTGGAATTAAAAATCTTGAAAATTGACTTTATTAAAGAAAAATCCATTCCCCATTGAAAACTATTGAAAGTGACTTTTCCCCATTGGTTATAATGGAGTAAAGATGGCCGCCATCCCCTGAGGTAATCACTTCATAACTGTTAGGCACGAGACTGTTAATTGAGCTACGCCATCACCTGAGCCCCAGTCAAACTGAAAAACTTCAGAATCCGCCATTACAGAGCGCGGTGGGTGGGAGCAGCAGGGGGCGTGTCATTGTGGGCGGCACCAAGCTGAGCGCTCTGACATCAGAGCAAGGGGAAAATCGATCCTGCTGCACAGCGGAACTAATCTACACTATCCCGACGGAAGCGGAGGACCGGAAGGGTCCGGATTAACTAAGGGGGCACAGTATGTCGCAGCACGGAGACGCCGCAGCACTCGGCAACGCTAATGCAGCTGAAAGACAGAGTGTCAATAGAGAGTCCGGCAGCGCAGCGGTGCAAGGAGTGGCGCCCATCATGCCGGTGCTGATGCCATATACCCCGGGTGGCCCATGGCTTCCAATGTATGAAGGTGAGCCTAATACCCTTGACGATTTCAGAGAAAAGATGCTGGCCCATTTTGACATGTTCCCTGTGGGTGAAGTTCAGCGTGTTAGTCTCCTGATGATGCAGTTAAGTGGCCATGCTAAGCGAGAAGTCACAGCATGGGCAGCTGATCTAAAAGGCACTGTTGAACGCATATTTGCTGGATTAAAAGCTACATTTGAAACCACGGCCAGCAGCAAAGCTAAAATACGATTCTTTAGTTGCAAACAAAAAGCTAATGAGGGCGTGAGAGACTTTGCCTTAAACCTGCAGGAAGCCCTTAAATCACTTACACTGGCTGAACCCATTTTTAACACCGGAGCGGATAAACTGCTAAGAGATCAATTTATTGAGGGACTCTACACCCCTTCTCACCGGGGGCATGTGAGCATGCTTGTTTTTAAGAACCCTGAATTGACATTTGCCCAATTAAAGGAGAGCGCTATACGTCTCCAGCTGGCAGAGGAACCTCGGGATCAGGATCCTGCGCAACCCATGGCAGAGGCACCTCAACAACAGGGAGTGCCAGTGACATCAGCTATGTCTGGGGCCATTGCTAAGCCCCTGGGGCCCAGTACTAATGAGGCTCTTCAACAAAAGCTTGACTCTTTAGCTGATGTTGTTGCTTCAATGGCTAAAACCATGCAGGAGATGAGAGGACACAAGATGGAGTTGGCAAACTGTAGAGAGGATGTTCCATGGATGAGACCCCGGAGATACCCGACATGGAGAGGACGACCCGCGACCGCTACCAACCGGATGGACAGCCCATTTGCCGCCGTTGCCAGCAGCCGGGCCACTTTGCACGAGATTGTGATTTAAACGGGAATCCCCTGGGAATGCGGGCCGCTTCGCAGGAATGGACTTTCAAGGCCCAACACCCTGGCACGACAGGTACATCGGAGGACGACCCATTATCCCTATCGTGCTGGACGGAATTCCCCTCAACGCTTTGCTGGACACAGGTTCCCAGATTTCATCTATACCGTATATCCTTTATAAGAGGTACTGGGCTGATGCAGATATTGATAAAGGGCCCTCTGATGTTGAACTAGATATATGGGCCAGTAATGGTAAGTTGGTACCGAAACTAGGATTCAGGGAGATGACCATAAAGATTGGTAAAGTAGAACTGAAGAAACAGGGTATAATTGTTGTTGATGTTGACCGGCGGAACTGTGAACCAACTGTATTGATAGGAATGAATGTGTTAGAGAACTGCTTTTCCGAAGTCATTTCTGTCTTACAGCAAATTGCTGAAACTGCCCAATCCTGCCAGCAGAGAGTTCTCCGGAGGGAAATAAAAGTATTGATGTTAAGGCAACAGGTAGAAGTTGCAGGTGGAGAAATCGGCAGTGTGAGGGTAAGTGATCCAACGTCTATTGTAATCCCACCAAAAACAGAAATGCTGGTATGGTGTAGAGCAGCCATTGGTACTAAGGGACGAGATTATCAAGCCTTAATAGAACCAGTGTACACCGACAGCAGGCCCACTATACTCACAGCACGAGGGATAGTCGAGGTACACCGGGGACGAGTGCCGGTACGACTTTTGAACTGTGGAGAGGAAGAGGTCACTTTGCCAAGGTATGCTACAATGGCAAAGCTATATACTGTTGACAACAATGCCATCACAACCATTGAGCCCTTAGAACCAACCTGTCAGGTGGAAGGCAATGGCTCAGATGGAGAAATGGAGGATTGGTGCCAACAGCTACACGTGGGCATAAATTCAACACCTACCCATCAAAAACAAGGGGTGTATAGGCTAGTGAAGGAATATGAACAAGTCTTCAGTAAACACCCATTGGACTTCGGACGGATAGAAGGGGTAGAACACACAATCCCCACAGGTGACCATCCCCCAATAAAAGAAAGATATAGACCCATACCGCCCGCTCACTATCAATGTGCAAAAGATATGCTGAGGGAAATGAAACAGGCCGGGGTAATAAGAGACAGCTGTAGCCCCTGGGCGGCCCCTCTAGTGATTGTCAAAAAAAAGGACGGAACCATGAGAATGTGCGTAGACTACCGGAAGATTAATAACATCACCCATAAAGACGCCTACCCCTTGCCTAGGATAGAAGAGTCCTTAACTGCTTTGAAATCTGCTAATTATTTTTCCACCTTAGACTTAACAAGCGGGTATTGGCAAGTCCCTGTGGCTGAGAGAGAGATAAGGAAAAGACGGCATTCACCACACCAATGGGTCTATGTGAATTTAATCGCATGCCGTTCGGACTCTGCAACGCATCCGGTACCTTCCAGCGGCTGATGGAATGCTGCCTCGGACACAAGAACTTCGAGACCGTCCTCCTGTACCTAGATGATGTGATCGTCTACTCAAAGACTTACGAACAACACTTAATAGACCTGGCAGAAGTGTTCGAAGCCTTATCCAGGTATGGCATGAAAGTCAAGCCATCCAAATGTCACCTTCTCAAGCCAAAGGTACAGTACCTGGGACACATCGTGAGTTCAGAGGGAGTAGCACCAGATCCCGAGAAAATAAGCGCCATAAGGGATTGGCCAAGACCTACCAGCGCAAAAGAAGTGAGACAATTCCTGGGATTGGTGGGTTACTATCGCAGATTTATAAAAGGATTTACCAAGTTGGCAGCACCCTTGCAAGACACCTTGGTAGGGCAGACGAAGAAACCTTCAAACCGAAACCCTCCTTTTCAGTGGAACGACGAAAGGGAAGACTCCTTTGAACAACTAAAGAAGGCACTAACCGGAGAAGAGGTTCTGGCATACCCAGATTACCATAAACCTTTCATCCTCTACACCGATGCCAGTAATGTGGGACTAGGAGCGGTGCTGTCACAAAAGCAAGAAGGTCGGGAGAAAGTCATCGCCTTTGCAAGTAGAAAGCTCCGGCCTACTGAAAGAAATTCAGAAAATTACAGCTCCTTCAAATTGGAACTACTGGCAGTAGTTTGGGCTGTGACGGAGCGTTTCAAACACTATCTGGCCGCTGCAGAATTTATTGTCTATACTGACAACAATCCGTTGACCCACCTGGACACAGCCAAATTAGGTGCGTTAGAACAGCGATGGATAGCCCGGTTATCTAATTACAACTTCATAATCAAGTATCGAGCAGGTCGCAAGAATGGAAATGCCGATGCCCTATCCCGGATGCCACACTTGAGAGATGTAGAAGAGGAAACGGGGGAGCTTGAAGAAATTGAACTACCAGCCTTCCATCGTCCCAAGGCAAAACATCATCAGTCAAGTACCTATCAGAAACAACAAGAGGTGAATTTTAATCCGTTAGCACACCATAGATGGGCTGACACCCAAGACAGCAATCCGGCTGTGAAGTTGGTGAAGGAACTGTTGACTGAGCAAAGTGCATATCCCTATGAGGATGCCCCAGAAGAGACGCATCAACTCTGGAAAGAGAGAGGCAAAATGTTCCTGTATCAAGGGAAGCTCTGTAGAAGATACACCAATCCGAAAACACATGAATTGGTTTGGCAGATTATTGTGCCTAAACAAGATGTGAAGATGGTCCTCGAAGCTTACCATAATGGTGCTGGTCACTTCGGTTGGAAAAAGTTAGAAGTACTTCTAAGAGAAAGATTTTATTGGGTCGGGATGAGAAAATCAATCGAACAGTGGTGCAGAAATTGTGGCCCGTGTAACCTCAGAAGAAACGATCAAAAGAACCAAAGAGCACCACTGCAGCCCATAATCACCAAACAACCACTTGAACTTGTAGCCATGGACCACGTGAAGTTGACACCAAGCCAGTCCGGCTATGTCTATGCCTTGACCATCGTGGACCATTATTCACGTTTCTTGGTAGTAGTACCCGTAAAAGATCTGACAGCAAAAACAGCAGCCAAAGCGTTCCAAACGTACTTTTGTAGACCCCATGGATATCCGGAACAGGTTCTCACCGACCAAGGTACAGCCTTTGAATCAGAGATCTTCAGAGAATTCTGTAATATGTATGGTTGCAAAAAGATCCGGACGACGGCCTATCATCCACAAACAAACGGCTTATGCGAGAAGATGAACCATATTGTAATAGACCTACTAAAGACTTTACCTGAGACAGAAAGGAATCAATGGCCAG
This sequence comes from Ranitomeya imitator, assembly GCF_032444005.1. Lineage (NCBI taxonomy): Eukaryota > Metazoa > Chordata > Amphibia > Anura > Dendrobatidae > Ranitomeya > Ranitomeya imitator. The sequence continues at coordinate 222,659,007 of NC_091286.1, read as the reverse complement.
AGAAATTGCCTGACTTGGTGGATCTGTATAATCATGTCCCGGTGAGCTCCACCAACTGCACCCCAGCTTACCTTATGCGTGCAAGACCCGGCCAATTACCAATCGATCTAGAAATGGGAATTCTGAAACCAGACGCAGAAGTTCAAGACTCCAATTGGGATATCATACGGCAAAAGCAGTATCGCCAAGTGCAAGAGAGTGTGGAAAGAAGCCTTCAGCAAACTAGAGAAAGACAAGAGCGAACTTTCAACCAGAATGCTCTAGCGACCCCATTAAGACCGGGTGACCAAGTGCTCAAGAGAAATCGTCGAACCAATAAACTGGACAATCAGTGGGAAGCCGTACCCTACACAGTTTTACCAACAAGAGTGGATAATCCTAAAATGTGTCTCATTAGCAAAAACGGAGGCTTAACATCTGTACTAGTGTCAAGAGACAATCTTAAATTATGTCCGGAAGCATTGAAAGAGCCAGACGTTGTCCAGCCAGAACCAGAAGTTATTCAACCCATACAGGTTCAACCAGTAAAGGAAAAAGAAGAGGAAGTGTATCACACCTGTATAGGAGACTTTCCCAAAACCCTACTAACATACCATGGTGCAGTAGTGGTTCCCATGGTGGCCTTTTACCCAACACCGAACCCAATACCAGAAGTCCCAAGACAGGAAGAGGCTGACCCCGTACTACAGGAGGTTCCAGGCCAGGAAGAACAGATTCCTGGTCAGAGTAATCCCATTCACGGTGGACTTGCCAACTCCATAGTCGTGGAATTATCTTTAGCAGAGCGGGCAGATACTACATCCGCAGTAGACAGTAGTAGTAGTAACTGAGGGGCGATCTAATAACCATGTATAAGTATATAAGGGGACAATACAAATATCTCGCTGAGGATCTGTTTATACCAAGGAAGGTGACGGGCACAAGGGGGCATTCTTTGCGTCTGGAGGAGAGAAGGTTTTTCCACCAACATAGAAGAGGATTCTTTACTGTTAGGGCAGTGAGAATCTGGAATTGCTTGCCTGAGGAGGTGGTGATGGCGAACTCAGTCGAGGGGTTCAAGAGAGGCCTGGATGTCTTCCTGGAGCAGAACAATATTGTATCATACAATTATTAGGTTCTGTAAAAGGACGTAGATCTGGGGATTTATTATGACGGAATATAGGCTGAACTGGATGGACAAATGTCTTATTTCGGCCTTACTAACTATGTTACTATGTTACTATGTAGTACACCACATGAAGAGACACCGCTATTACGTAGATCACAGCGTAGTACCCAGGGTCAATTACCGGCCAGGTATGCAGATTACCAACTATAAAGCTCATAATGTGAATTGTATATATGTTATGCCGTATATAGTTAAACAGAAAATGTAGTATAGTCATTGCTATCAGTCTGCAACGTTTAAGCCCAGTGCCTACAGAGACTTGTCTATATGAACTTATTGCATATTCTTGAACTTTTTATCAGCCCGGAGGCACTAAATCAAAGCTCCGGAAAGACTGCTTTTTGAACTTTGCTTTTTGCTCTTTTTGAACTTTCTTTAGACTTTATATTGATAACTCCGTTGGAAAAATGGAACTAAATTCCTGGACACTAAGTACAGTGCCGTTCCTAATACCTTCAAGGATAGAACTGTATTAATGGACGCTATTTGAAGTGACTTTTTACAGAACTCTATTTTTGTTTCCTTGAGTGGTTTTTGTAACTTTTCATTTTTAAGACTCTGTACATATTAATTGTTATTTCAAAATGTTATTGTCCCACAGTCCCGGAGTACTGTTCTTAACTAAGGGGGAATGTGGCACCCCTAGGGGTATTTGCCACAAAAATAGTTACTGACAGTAAGTACAAATACTAAAATAGCAAGACTGCACTACCACCTCCGGCCAGAAGGGGGAGCTCCAGAGACTCCCCTTGATCCATTCTGGTCTGAGAGAAGAAATGGCAGTTGGGCCAAGGAGCTGATAGTGAGAGGTCATACAGCTGAATTTCTAACAGCCCTATGACTGTTACCAGGCCTAAATCACCGGCCTGAGGAGAAGAGGGATAGAGAAAAAGGACATTGTGAGAACCGGGTAGCATTAATCACTACCCAGAACAGGCGCAAAGACGGATACCGGATCCGTGGCTGTATTCATTATATATAATACAGCAACCGGAAAAACGTGAGGTGATATCAGCTTCACTAGGGTCGGATGCAGCAACAGACACAGAGTTCAGCGTTACTCCCAGAGGGGGTAAACCGATAAAAGGACTCGGGTTGCCCGTCGAACCAGGACCCGGAGGGGACAGATTGGGCCGGCAGCCAGTTCACATACAGCAGCAGGGCCACACAGAAATTGCGCACAATAAGAGGCGAAGACCCCGGCAGGGTCAAAGTAACTCAGAGTTCCCATACAGACTCCGGTGACAGGACTGGTTGTAAATCCTTTTATGTTAAAGTAAACTGGTTAAACGTTTCAGTGCCTCAGTCTTTCATTTGGACAATAGCCATCTATCCAGGATCGAGATCGTCACCGCTGGGAGAACCTGCTGCTGATCAAGTAAGTGCCTGTCCCCTCATGATACCCCTTACACTGTGCATTGCCTGAGACCACAGCACCGGGTCAAGCCACCCGTGACATCCCCCTCAAGAGACAGACTCCATTGGTCCGGTGCTGGGTATCCCGGTCTCCTGGGCGTCACACCATCATGCCAGCCAGCTCATTGTCTTTGGGGTAATTTTAATACCATGGGAATAAAGATAAGGAGAATTTGTGGATACCTCCCATGCGACTCTGTGTAGAAGATGACAATCCTCAGGAATTTATTTAAACATGCCATTTTTATTCAACGCTTTTCAAACTGTCAGGCACGTGTTCAATAAATGAACTCTATAGTTTTTAAAGGACTGATTTTCAAAAGCACCAAACCAACTCATGACAGTGGGTAATGTCATGTGTTGTTTTGGCGCCTTTATTTGAAAAACGATCTTTTAAAAACTGCCCTATACACTGTGTTCCAAATTATTATGAAAATTGGATTTAAGTATCAAAGATTTAATTGTTTTGTTTTTCAAATAAACTCGTGGATGGTATTGTGTCTCAGGGCTCAATGGATCACTGAAATCAATCTTAAACACGTGTGATAATTCGTTTTGCAGGTGATTCCAATTAAAGGAAAACTACTTAAAAATTATGTTCCACATTATTAAGCAGGCCACAGTTTTCAAGCAATATGGGAAATAAAAAGGATCTCTCTGCTGCTGAAAAGCATTAAATAATGCAATGCCTTGGACAAGGTATGAAAACATTAGATATTTCACGAAAACTTAAGAGTGATCATCATACTGTGAAGAGATTTGTGACTGAAACAGAGCGCAGACAGAGTTAATGCAGATAAAGGCATAATGAGGAAGGTTTCTGCCAGACAAATTCATTGGATTAAGAGAGCAGTTGCCAAAATACCATTACAAAGCAGCAAACAGTTATTTGAAGCTGCTGGTATCTCTGGAGTCCCTCGAACCTGAAGGTGTTTCACAAGCAGAAACGGTTGCAGTGGGCCCAGACATACATGAAGACTAATTTTCAAACAGTCTTGTTTACTGTCGAGCAACCCTGGATGGTCCAGATGGATGGAGTAGTGGATGGTTGGTGGATGGCCACCATGTCCCAACAAGGCTGCAATGTCAGCAAGGAGGTGGAGGAGTCATGTTTTGGGCCGGAATCATGGGGAAACAGCTGGTAGGGCCCTTTAAGGTTCCTGAAGGTATGAAAATGAACTCTGCAAAGTATATAGAGTTTCTGACTGACAACTTTCTTCCATGGTATAAAAAGCAGAAACGTGCCTTCGGGAACAAAATCATTTTCATGCATGACAATGCTGCAAAGAATACCTCTGGGTCATTGGCTGCTATGGGCATAAAAGGAGATAAACTCATGGTGTGACCACCATCTTCCCCTGACCTCAACCCTATAGAGAACCTTTAGAGTATCATCAAGCAAAAGATCTATGAGCGTGGTTCACATCAAAACAGCAGCTCTGGGAGGCTATTCTGACTTCATACAAAGAAATACAAGCAGAAACTCTCCAAAAAATCACAAGTTCAATGGATGCAACAATTGTGAAAGTGATATCAAAGAAGGGTTCCTATGTTAACATGCAACTTGGCCTGTTTGGATGTTTTGAAGTTAAATAGCTTTTTTGTTCAGTGAATGTAACCTCCTAATGCTGCAAATTCCACAAATGAGCATTTTCAGTTCATTAAAACATATCAAATGTTTAGAAATTCTACTGTGCCTAATGTTAGGAGTCGAGTTTCCTCTGCTGCACAGGGGGAATCTCGATCCGTGTCTGCTGCGGTCTCCCATTCTGCTTCGGCCGCAGTGGGCTCTGCTCAGCGGAGGCGTCGCTCCCAGCGTCTTGCTGGGACTGATTCTGTGCAGGGGGTGACTGCTGCCTTTTCTGGCTCTCCTGTTGTACCCTGCACTGATCTGCGGTGAGCGGGCTTCTCTGGGACTAAGTCCTTATTTGCACACACTGAGCATGCCCAGGGCAAGATCTCCCGTTGGAGATCGAGGGTCACATGCTCAGGCACTGCAGCACATCCCATTGGTCCTCTTGGCAGGTCCTGAAAGGGCAAAACTTCTGTAGCTGCTTCCTGTGCTGCAACTATATAAACTGCGCATGACCGCATGGCCATGCGCTAGTATTGTCTTGTTATAATGTGTGTGTGTAGATGGATGTATGTCGATGGATGAAAGCTCCTAAGTATCCCTCCCTAGTGTTGTTGACTGCTCGCGGATGATGGTAGCTATCTAGCGCCCGACTAGCCATCTGCACGTAACACACATCACAGCGTCCAGTTGCTGTGTCTGCCAGTACGGCGCCGTGCGCTTCCTCTGCGCTTTCCTTACCCAAGTCTGGGTGGTTAGTGGCGTCCGTCAGTGCGGCACCGCATGCACTCTCGTGCCTCTATACTCAATTTAATAGTTTCCTTACACACCCAGTTGCGGTGTTGTGCCAGCAAGTGGTCTAATCGGACTTCAATCCTGAGTTGGGGTTGTGTTCGCTGACTTCTTGCTCGCGCTCTATGTGCGGTACCGTGGTTCTGTGACCCAACAGGATCGCTTCCTTCACGCAGGGTGAAGTTAACCCGTGCGTGTATACTTATAGTGCCGCCATATAGTCCGTCTTACTAGCAGCAGGGTTTATACCTGCACGGTGGACCTCGGACTGCGAACGCACCTAGTTTCATATCATCTATACTTGGTGCGTTCCGCCAGTCCCTAACGCCTAATAATTTGGAACAGTGCATTTTGAGTTTTTATTCATTTTGGAGATTATACTGTTTTTATTGGGAGGTTTCTTCAATAAAATTCGATGTATACTCTAACGGGTGATGACTATTATGAGACTGACTGTCATTTGCACCGACCATTTAGGAAAATCCAAGAAAAATGTCATTTGCATAATAATTTGGAATATGGTGTATGTCTGATCTTCACATGTAGTCATTTCCTGAAGAAGTGCCTGACACTTTGAAATGCATTGAATGAAAATCGCATGTTGAAATAAATTCCTGAGAATTGATTTCCACACACAGCAGCGCGTAAGATGTCCACAAATTCTCCTGATCTTTATTCGAATCAGTTTGACTACCCGTAAATCTACAGCAGCTGTACAATGATTTAAAAAAAGCTTTAAATCATGGATAGCACAATCTTATAAATATTTTTACCTGTATGTCAGATAAGACCCTATTTGCGCTACTTTCTCCCTAGTGTTTTAATCTTAATACCATAGGAGATATGGGACTTAGAGAATTGGTGACTTTTATGAGTTATATGTCTAAGCACTCATTGTATGGAGCCAAGCTCACTCCATGCAGCTCTAGCTTTGATTGGAAAACTTTAACCTCTTAGGTGCTTAGATTCTTAGACAGACTAGCCTTTGCTCCTCTCACACATTAATGCAATTTAGGCATCCATGACTTAATTGTCCATTCATTGTCCCACTTTGAACCACTTTCGAGGGGTACTACTACATACTACATATTGGGGACACCCTTCAACACCTGCCATTTCGAAACTGCCTCAGTTGACTCGCCATCCTGAATTGTTGAAATTGCTTAGATGCATATGCTTGATAGTCTTTCCAGCTTTCAAACACATTCATCCCCAAAATTGTCAGTTTAGTTTATACACCTCTTGACTGGTACTTATGTAATTATATAATCAATGTTCTTCACCCTGACATTTATTGACTAATCAGTGTACAATATCTAGCCAAAAGTATGTATGGCCATATAATGCACAAAAATGTGTATATTAGTTGCCACAAAGCTAAACTTCTCAATCTGGTACTAGAATTGCTCTTTTCATATATCCTATTTTTGTCTTTTGCGAGCTGATGGCCCAAGTTTGGTATAATTTATGGACCAAACTGACAAATTTTTACGAGTGGACCAACATTTCAAACAGACAGCAAATTGTTGTTAGAAACACGAAAATGTGAAAATAGCTTTAGAACAGAAAAGAAAGAATCAAATAAGCGTTTAGACTATGGTGAATGAATACAGTATTTACTTTAATATCTTAGTAAAGAGTTTCTTCTCTCATTTTTTGTCTGAAGGTTGTTAAAAGCACATCTTCCTCAAGGACAGCTTGAATTGGAAGTTGTCCACCTGGAGTAGAGCAAATCAGCATGGGCTACCATGATGAAACCTGACATTCATATTAGGTAAGGGACCCCAGGCCATTTTTACCTCTGCTTTCGCTTTTTTTACATTAATGGTACATTAACCTATACTGTAAATAACTTTAGATAGCACTGTAGAACATGTTGGCTATATGAAAGCAAGTAATATATAATAAATGTAAACACAGCTCGATGAGTTGGAGAGAATATATTTAAATGTCACAGATTTTCTCATATTCTTATAAATTATTATGAACCTTACAGTTTAGTTTAAGTTTTGCCACACAGTTAGCAAAAAATGTGTCTAGCTGTCGCATAAGCTTCTATATGCAAAATAATGTTTTTAGCATACATTTTGCAGGTTTATACGGCACCTATTGTGAATAAATTCTGTTACAATACCAAAATTTAAAAAAATATAATACAAAAGATATCAAAAATTATATTCATACAGTGGCATGTAAAAGTTTCGGCACCCCTGGTCAAAATTATCGTTATTCTGAACAGTCACACAAGTTGAAGATTAAGTGATCTCTAAAAGGCCTAAAGTTAAAGATGACACATTTCCTTTGCATTTTAGAAAAAAACCACATATATATATACATATGTACAGTTAGGTCCATATATATTTGGACAGAGACAACATTTTTCTAGTTTTGGTTATAGACATTACCACAATGAATTTTAAACAACGCAATTTAGATTCAGTTGATGTTCAGACTTTCAGCTTTCATTTGAGGGTATCCACATTAAAATTGGATGAAGGGTTTAGGAGTTTCAGCTCCTTAGCATGCGCCATCCTGTTTTTAAAGGGACCAAAAGTAATTGGATAATTGACTCCAAGGCTGTTTTATGGATAGGTGTGGGCAATCCCTTCATTATGTCATTCTCAATTAAGCAGATAAAAGGCCTGGAGTTGATTTGAGGTGTGGTGCTTGCATTTGGAAGGTTTTGCTGTGAAGTAAACATGCGGTCAAAGGAGCTCTCCATGCAGGTGAAACAAGCCCTCCTTAAGCTGCAAAAACAGAAAAAAACTCATCCGAGAAATTGCTACATTATTAAGAGTGGCAAAATCTACAGTTTGGTACATCCTAAGAAAGAAAGAAAGCACTGTTGAACTCATAAATGCAAAAAGACCTGGGCGCCCACGGAAGACAACAGTGGTGGATGATCGCAGAATAATCTCCATGGTGAAGAGAAACCCCTTCACAACAGCCAACCAAGTGAACAACACTCTCCAGGAGGTCGGCGTATCAATATCCAAATCTACCATAAAGAGAAGACTACATGAAAGTAAATACAGAGGGTTCACTGCACGGCGCAAGCCACTCATAAGTATCAAGAGTAAAAAGGCTAGAGTGGACTTTGCTAAAAAAACATCTAAAAAAGCCATCACAGTTCGGGAAGAACATTATTTGGACAGATTAAACCAAGATCAACCTCTACCAGAATGATGGAAAGAGAAAAGTATGGTGAAGGCGTGGTACAGCTCAGGATCCAAAGCGTACCACATCATCTGTAAAACACGGTGGAGGCAGTGTGATGGCTTGGGCATGCATGGCTGCCAGTGGCACTGGGTCACTAGTGTTTATTGATGATGTGACACAGGACAGAAGCAGCCGAATGACTTCTGAGGTATTCAGAGACATACTGTGTGCTGAGATCCAGCCAAATGCAGCCAAACTGATTGGTCATCGTTTCATACTACAGATGGACAATGGCCCAAAACATAAAGCCAAAGCAACCCAGGAGTTTATTAAAGCAAAGAAGTGGAATATTCTTGAATGGCCAAGTCAGTCACCTGATCTCAACCCAATTGAGCATGCATTTCACTTGTTAAAAACTAAACTTCAGACAGAAATGCCCACAAACAAACAGCAACTGAAAACAACCGCAGTGAAGGCCTGGCAGAGCATCAAAAAGGAGGAAACACAGCGTCTGGTGATGTCCATGAGTTCAAGACTTCAGGCAATCATTGCCAACAAAGGGTTTTCAACCAAGTACTAAAAATGAACATTTTATTTAAAATTATTGAATCTGTCCAATTACTTTTGGTCCCTTTAAAAACAGGGTGGCACATGTTAAGGAGCTGAAACGCCTAAACCCTTCATCCAATTTTAATGTGGATACCCTCAAATGAAAGCTGAAAGTCTGAATTTCAACTGCATCTGAATTGATTTGTTTAAAATTCATTGAGGTAATGTCTATAACCAAAATTAGAAAAATGTTGTCTCTGTCCAAATATATATGGACCTAACTGTATATCTATCTATCTATCTATCTATCTATCTATCTATCTATCTATCTATCTATCTATCTATCTATCTATCTATCTATACTGTATACCAAATAGCAAAAAGAAGGCAGCACTCCAAAAGTTTCAGATGAAAAAGAGGTGAAGTTTTAATCGACCCACATCACTGCGCGACGTTTCGGCTCACTGAGCCTTTTTCAAGCCTTGAAAAAGGCTCAGTGAGCCGAAACATCGCGCAGTGATGTGGGTCGATTAAAACTTCACCTCTTTTTCATCTGAAACTTTTGGAGTGCTGCCTTCTTTTTGCTATTTGGTATACATGTTGGATTAATGTTTGGACCATTTTTATCCAGGGGGCTAGGCACCCACCATTGGTGAGCATTGTGCTGTTCCATTTTCTTTATATATATCTATATATATATATATATATATATACTGTATATATATCTACTATATAATTGTCTAAGGGTGACTTCCGTCTGTCCTTCTTTCTTTCTTTCATTCTTTTTTTCTGTCACGGTTATTCATTCGCTGATTGGTCTCCCCAGCTGCCTGTCATGGCTGCCGCGACCAATCAGCGACGGGCACAGTCCGGAAGAAAATGGCCACTCTTTACTCCCCGCAGTCAGTGGCCGGCACCTGCTCCATACTCCCCTCCGGTCACCACTAACACAGGGTTAATGCCGGCGGTAACAGATCGCGTTATGCCACAGGTAACACACTCCGTTACCGCCGCTATTAACCCTGTGTGTCCCCAACCTTTTACTATTGATGCTGCCTATGCGGCATCAATAGTAAAAAAAGTAATGTTAAAAATAGTTAAAAAAAAAAAAAAAACCTGCTATACTCACCCTCCGTTGTCCGCTGAGCCTCTCGCACCTGTCGCTATCTTCCTTTCCCAGCGATGCATTGCGAAATTACCCAGAAGACCTAGCGGTCTCAAGAGACTGCTAAGTCATCTGGGTAATTTCGCAATGCATCCTGGGAACGCAAGATGGCGGCAGCTGCGCGCCCATCGGCACAGCGCCGTTGGATCCCAGGAGGTGGAGAGACGGGACACTGAGGAGCAGCGACCAGAAAGTTATGTTAAGCTACATCGGATCGTTAGGTGAGTATGTTTATTTTTTATTTTTTAACCTGTGACGTACGTGGCTGGGTAATATACTACGTCACAGGGCAATATACTACGTGGCTCTGTGCTGTATACTACGTAACTGGGCAATAAACTATGTAACTGGGCAATATACTACGTCACTGGGCAATATACTATGTGACTGGGCAATATACTACGTCGCTGGGCAATATACTACGTGGCTGGGCAATATACTACGTGACTGGGCAATATACTACGTCACTGGGCAATAAAGTACGTGACTGGGCAATATACTACGTGACTGGGCAATATACTATGTGACTGGGCAATATACTACGTGACTGGGCAATATACTACGTCACTGGGCAATATACTACGTCGCTGGGCAATATGCTACGTGGCTCTGTGCTGTATACTACGTAACTGGACAATATACTACGTAACTGGGCAATATACTACGTCACTGGGCAATATACTACGTCGCTGGGCAATATACTACGTGGCTCTGTGCTGTATACTAAGTAACTGAGCAATATACTACGTAACTTGGCAATATACTACGTCACTGGGCAATATACTACGTGACTGGGCAATATACTACGTCGCTGGGCAATATACTATGTGGCTCTGTGCTGTATACTACGTAACTGGGCAATAGACTACGTAACTGGGCAATATACTACGTCGCTGGGCAATATACTACGTGACTAGGCAATATACTACGTGACTGGGCAATATACTACGTCGCTGGGTAATATACTACGTCGCTGGGCAATATACTACGTGGCTCTGTGCTGTATACTACGTAACTGGGCAATATACTACGTAACTGGGCAATATAGTACGTCACTGGGCAATATACTACGTGACTCGGCAATATACTAAGTCGCTGGGCAATATACTACGTGGCTCTGTGCTGTATACTAAATAACTGGGCAATATACTACGTAACTTGGCAATATACTACGTCACTGGGCAATATACTACGTGACTGGGCAATATACTACATCGCTGGGCAATATACTACGTGGCTCTGTGCTGTATACTAGGTAACTGGGCAATAGACTATGTAACTGGGCAATATACTATGTCACTGGGCAATATACTACATGACTGGGCAATATACTACATCGCTGGGCAATATACTACGTCACTGGGCAATATATTATGTGACTGGGCAATATACTATGTCGCTGGGCAATATACTACGTCGCTGGGCAATATACTACGTGGCTCAGTGCTGTATACTAAGTAACTGGGAAATAGACTTCGTAACTGGGCAATATACTACGTCACTGGGCAATATACTACATGACTGGGCAACATACTAAGTCGCTGGGCAATATACTACGTGGCTCTGTGCTGTATACTACGTAACTGGGCAATATACTACGTTTCTGGGCAATATACTACGTCGCTGGGCAATATACTACGTGACTGGGCAATATACTACGTGGCTGGGCAATATAGTACGTGGCTGTGCAATATAGTATGTGGCTGGGCAATATACTACGTAACTGGGCAATAGACTACGTAACTGGGCAATACACTACGTCGCTGGGCAATATACTACGTGGCTCTGTGCTGTATACTACGTAACTGGGCAATATACTACGTTACTGGGCAATATACTACGTCGCTGTGCAATATACTACGTGACTGGGCAATATACTATGTGACTGGGCAATATACTACGTCGCTGGGCAATATACTACGTGGCTGGGCAATATACTACGTGGCTGGGCAATATACTACGTGACTGGGCAATATACTACGTGGCTGGGCAATATACTACGTGGGCTGGGCAATATACTACGTGGCTGGGCAATATACTACGTGGCTGGGCAATATACAACGTGGCTGGGCAATATACTTTGTGGGCATGCATATTCTAGAATACCCGATGCGTTAGAATCAGGCCACCATCTAGTAAAATATGACGTGCTGCGGAATATTAATAATATCTCTGCAACAGAGATGAGAAATTAAAAAATTTAAAATATTTTTTACTGAGGTCTGTTGCCAATTTTCCATGATGTGACCAGTTTTCATAAAGATTTGTATATATTTAGGAATCCACCACTGCTGTACATACTGTTTTCTGTGTGTTTGAACATTCATTTCATAAGGTGTGTGTGTGATTGTCCCAGGAGCTTTTATTTAAGACAGCAATGCCATATGGTATGTGCTTCTGTTAGCATCCTGCAAGGCCTAAAGCATCTTCTGACTTGTCTCCCATCAAGCACATTTGAGACGTCTTTGGCAATTGTCAATGGAGCTGCCAACGGTGGATCTTGATGATTTGCATGGCCAATTGTAATCTTCTTGGCAGAACATTTCTCAGACAATCAATAACCTCAGTGATAACATTCCAATATGTGAAAGTGCGTGTATATTACTACGTCGCTGGGCAATATACTACGTGGCTCTGTGCTGTATACTACGTAACTGGGCAATATACTACGTAACTGGGCAATATACTACGTCACTGGGCAATATACTACGTGACTGGGCAATATACTACGTCGCTGGGCAATATACTACGTGGCTCTGTGCTGTATACTAAGTAACTGGGCAATATACTATGTAACTGGGCAATATACTACGTCGCTGGGTAATATACTACGTCGCTGGGCAATATACTATGTGGCTCTGTGCTGTATACTACATAACTGGGCAATATACTACGTAACTGGGCAATATACTACGTCACTGGGCAATATACTACGTGACTGGGCAATATACTACGTCGCTGGGCAATATACTATGTGGCTCTGTGCTGTATACTAAATAACTGGGCAATATACCACGTAACTTGGCAATATACTACGTCACTGGGCAATATACTACGTGACTGGGCAATATACTACGTCACTGGGCAATATACTACGTGGCTCTGTGCTGTATACTACGTAACTGGGCAATAGAATATGTAACTGGGCAATATACTATGTCTCTAGGCAATATACTACATCGCTGGGCAATATACTACGTGGCTCTGTGCTGTATACTACGTAACTGGGCAATGTACTATGTAACTGGGCAATATACTACGTGACTGGGCAATATACTACGTGACTGAGCAATATACTACGTCACTGGGCAATATACTACGTCACTGGGCAATATATTACGTGACTGGGCAATATACTATGTCGCTGGGCAATATACTACGTCGCTGGGCAATATACTACGTGGCTCTGTGCTGTATACTATTTAACTGGGCAATATACTACGTAACTTGGCAATATACTACGTCACTGGGCAATATACTACGTGACTGGGCAACATACTACGTCGCTGGGCAATATACTACGTGGCTCTGTGCTGTATACTACGTAACTGGGCAATAGAATATGTAACTGGGCAATATACTATGTTACTGGGCAATATACTACGTGACTGGGCAATATACTACATCGCTGGGCAATATACTACGTGGCTCTGTGCTGTATACTACGTAACTGGGCAATATACTATGTAACTGGGCAATATACTACGTGACTGGGCAATATACTACGTGACTGGGCAATATATTACGTCACTGGGCAATATACTACGTCACGGGGCAATATATTACGTGACTGGGCAATATACTATGTCGCTGGGCAATATACTACGTCGCTGGGCAATATACTACGTGGCTCTGTGCTGTATACTACGTAACTGGGCAATAGACTTCTTCACTGGGCAATATACTACGTCACTGGGCAATATGCTACATGACTGGGCAATATACTAAGTCGCTGGGCAATATACTACGTGGCTCTGTGCTGTATACTACGTAACTGGGCAATATACTACGTTACTGGGCAATATACTACGTCGCTGGGCAATATACTATGTGACTGGGCAATATACTACGTCGCTGGGCTATATACTACGTGGCTCTGTGCTGTATACTAAGTAACTGGGCAATATACTATGTAACTGGGCAATATACTACGTCGCTGGGTAATATACTACGTCGCTGGGCAATATACTACGTGGCTCTGTGCTGTATACTACGTAACTGGGCAATATACTACGTAACTGGGCAATATACTACGTCACTGGGCAATATACTACGTGACTGGGCAATATACTACGTCGCTGGGCAATATACTACGTGGCTCTGTGCTGTATACTACGTAACTGGGCAACAGAATATGTAACTGGGCAATATACTATGTCACTGGGCAATATACTACATCGCTGGGCAATATACTACGTGGCTCTGTGCTGTATACTATGTAACTGGGCAATGTACTATGTAACTGGGCAATATACTACGTGACTGGGCAATATACTACGTCACTGGGCAATATACTACGTCACTGGGCAATATATTACGTGACTGGGCAATATACAATGTCACTGGGCAATATACTACGTCGCTGGGCAAAATACTACGTGGCTCTGTGCTGTATACTATGTAACTGGGCAATATACTACGTAACTTGGCAATATACTACGTCACTGGGCAATATACTACGTGACTGGGCAATATACTACGTCGCTGGGCAATATACTACGTGGCTCTGTGCTGTATACTACGTAACTGGGCAAAAGAATATGTAACTGGGCAATATACTATGTCACTGGGCAATATACTACGTGACTGGGCAATATACTACATCGCTGGGCAATATACTACGTGGCTCTGTGCTGTATACTACGTAACTGGGCAATATACTATGTAACTGGGCAATATACTACGTGACTGGGCAATATACTACGTGACTGGGCAATATACTACGTCACTGGGCAATATACTACGTCACGGGGCAATATATTACGTGACTGGACAATATACTATGTCGCTGGGCAATATACTACATCGCTGGGCAATATACTACGTGGCTCTGTGCTGTATACTACGTAACTGGGCAATAGACTTCGTAACTGGGCAATATACTACGTCACTGGGCAATATACTACATGACTGGGCAATATACTAAGTCGCTGGGCAATATACTACGTGGCTCTGTGCTGTATACTACGTAACTGGGCAATATACTACGTTACTGGGCAATATACTACGTCGCTGGGCAATATACTATGTGACTGGGCAATAT
The DNA here is from genome assembly GCF_032444005.1 of Ranitomeya imitator. NCBI lineage: Eukaryota > Metazoa > Chordata > Amphibia > Anura > Dendrobatidae > Ranitomeya > Ranitomeya imitator. The sequence goes on along the minus strand of NC_091286.1, from coordinate 222,643,922 downwards.
ACTACGTGGCCGGGCAATATAGTACGTGGCTGTGCAATATAGTTTGTGGCTGGGCAATATACTACGTAACTGGGCAATAGACTACGTAACTGGGCAATACACTACGTCTCTGGGCAATATACTACGTGGCTCTGTGCTGTATACTACATAACTGGGCAATATACTACGTTACTGGGCAATATACTACGTCGCTGGGCAATATACTACGTGACTGGGCAATATACTACATGACTGGGCAATATACTACGTCGCTGGGCAATATACTACGTGGCTGGGCAATATACTACGTGGCTGGGCAATATACTACGTGACTGGGCAATATACTACGTGGCTGGGCAATATACTACGTGGGCTGGGCAATATACTACGTGGCTGGGCAATATACTACGTGGCTGGGCAATATACAACGTGGCTGGGCAATATACTATTTGGGCATGCATATTCTACAGTCATGGCCAAAAGTTTTGAGAATGAGACAAATATTAATTTTTCCAAAGTCTACTGTTTCATTTTTTCTAATGGCAATTTGCATATACTCCTGAATGTCAGAGTGATCAGCTTAATAGCAATTACTGTACTTGCAAAGTCAATATTTGCCCAGAAAATGAACTTTAACCCCCAAAACACATTTCAACATCATTGCAGTCCTGCCTTAAAAGGAGCAGCGAACATCGTTTTAGTGATTGATCCATTAACACAGGTGTGGGTGTTGATGAGGACAGGGCTGGCGATCAATCAGTCATGATTAAGTAAGAATGACATCACTGGACACTTTAAAAGGAGGCTGGTACTTGGTATCATTGTTTCTCTTCAGTTAACCATGGTTATCTCTAAAGAAACACGTGCAGCCATCATTGCACTGCACAAAAATGGCCTAACAGGGAAGAGTATCGCAGCTACAAAGATTGCACCTCAGTCAACAATCTATCGCATCATCAAGAACTTCAAGGAGAGAGCTTCCATTGTTGTCAAAAAGGCTCCAGGGTGCCCAAGAAAGACCAGCAAGCGCCAGGACCGTATCTTAAAACTGTTTCAGCTGCGGGATCGGACTACCAGCAGTGCCGAGCTTGCTCAGGAATGGCAGCAGGCTGGTGTGAGTGCTTCTGCACGCACTGTGAGGTGGAGAGTCTTTGAGCAAGGCCTGGTTTCAAGGAGGGCAGCAAAGAAGCCACTTCTCTCCAGAAAAAACATCAGGGACCGACTGATATTCTGCAAAAGGTACAGGGAGTGGACTGCTGAGGACTGGGGCAAAGTCATTTTCTCTGATGAATCCCCTTTTCGATTGTTTGGGACATCTGGAAAACAGCTTATTCGGAGGAGAAGAGGTGAGCGCTCCCACCAGTCTTGTCTCATGCCAACTGTAAAGCATGCTGAAACCATTCATGTGTGGGGTTGCTTCTCAGCCAAGGGAATTGGCTCACTCACAGTCTTGCCTAAAAACACAGCCATGAATAAAGAATGGTACCAGAATGTCCTCCAAGAGCAACTTCTCCCAACCGTCCAAGAGCAGTTTGGCGCCCAACAATGCCTTTTCCAGCATGATGGAGCACCTTGCCATAAAGCAAAGGTGATAACTAAATGGCTCATGGAACAAAACATAGAGATTTTGGGTCCATGGCCTGGAAACTCCCCAGATCTTAATCCCATTGAGAACTTGTGGTCAATCATCAAGAGACGGGTGGACAAACAAAAACCAACAAATTCTGGCAAAATGCAAGCATTGATTATGCAAGAATGGACTGCTGTCAGTCAGGATTTGGTCTAGAAGTTGATTGAGAGCATGCCAGGGAGAATTGCATAGGTCTTGAAGAAGAAGGGTCAACACTGCAAATATTGACTTGCTGCATTAACTCATTCTGTCAATAAAACCTATTGGTACTCATAATATGATTGCAATTATATTTCTGTATGTGATATAAACATCAGACAAACACTAATAAAAACCAGAGGGCAGCAGATCATGTGAAAATATAATTTTGGTGTCATTCTCAAAACTTCTGGCCATGACTGTAGAATACCCGATGCGTTAGAATCAGGCCACCATCTAGTAAAATATGAAGTGCTGCGGAATATGTTAGCATTTAATAATATCTATGCAACAGAGATGAGAAATTAAAAAATGAAAATATTTTTTACTGAGGTCTGTTGCCAATTTTCCATGATGTGACCAGTTTTCATAAAGATTTGTATATATTTGTGAATCCACCACTGCTGTACATACTGTTTTCTGTGTGTTTGAACATTCATTTCATAAGGTGTGTGTGTGATTGTCCCAGGAGCTTTTATTTAAGACAGCAATGCCATATGGTATGTGCTTTTGTTAGCATCCTGCAAGGCCTAAAGCATCTTCTGACTTGTCTCCCATCAAGCACATTTGAGACGTCTTTGGCAATTGTGAATGGAGCTGCCAACGGTGGATCTTGATGATTTGCATGGCCAATTGTAACATAGTAACATAGTAACATAGTTAGTAAGGCCGAAAAAAGACATTTGTCCATCCAGTTCAGCCTATATTCCATCATAATAAATCCCCAGATCTACGTCCTTCTACAGAACCTAATTGTATGATACAATATTGTTCTGCTCCAGGAAGACATCCAGGCCTCTCTTGAACCCCTCGACTGAGTTCGCCATCACCACCTCCTCAGGCAAGCAATTCCAGATTCTCACTGCCCTAACAGTAAAGAATCCTCTTCTATGTTGGTGGAAAAACCTTCTCTCCTCCAGACGCAAAGAATGCCCCCTTGTGCCCGTCACCTTCCTTGGTATAAACAGATCCTCAGCGAGATATTTGTATTGTCCCCTTATATACTTATACATGGTTATTAGATCGCCCCTCAGTCGTCTTTTTTCTAGACTAAATAATCCTAATTTCGCTAATCTATCTGGGTATTGTAGTTCTCCCATCCCCTTTATTAATTTTGTTGCCCTCCTTTGTACTCTCTCTAGTTCCATTATATCCTTCCTGAGCACCGGTGCCCAAAACTGGACACAGTACTCCATGTGCGGTCTAACTAGGGATTTGTACAGAGGCAGTATAATGCTCTCATCATGTGTATCCAGACCTCTTTTAATGCACCCCATGATCCTGTTTGCCTTGGCAGCTGCTGCCTGGCACTGGCTGCTCCAAGTAAATTTATCATTAACTAGGATCCCCAAGTCCTTCTCCCTGTCAGATTTACCCAGTGGTTTCCCATTCAGTGTGTAATGATGACATTGTAATCTTCTTGGCAGAACATTTCTCAGACAATCAATAACCTCAGTGATAACATTCCAATATGTGAAAGTGCGTGTATATTACTACGTCGCTGGGCAATATACTACGTGTCTCTGTGCTGCATACTACGTAACTGGGCAATATACTACGTAACTGGGCAATATACTACGTCACTGGGCAATATATTACGTGACTGGGCAATATACTACGTCGCTGGGCAATATACTACGTGACTCTGTGCTGTATACTAAGTAACTGGGCAATATACTATGTAACTGGGCAATATACTACGTGACTGGGCAATATACTACGTGACTGGGCAATATACTATGTCACTGGGCAATATACTACGTTACTTGGCAATATACTACGTGACTGGGCAATATACTATGTCGCTGTGCAATATACTAAGTCACTGGGCAATATACTACGTGGCTCTGTGCTGTATAAAACAAAACTGGGCAATATAATACGTAACTGGGCAATAAACTACGTGACTGGGCAATATACTATGTCACTGGGCTATATACTACGTGACTGGGCAATATACTATGTGACTGAGCAATATACTACGTTACTGGGCAATATACTATGTCGCTGGGCAATATACTACGTGGCTGGGCAATATACTACGTGACTGAGCAATATACTATGTCACTGGGCTATATACTACGTGACTGGGCAATATACTATGTGACTGGGCAATATACTACGTGACTGGGCAATATACTATGTCGCTGGGCAATATACTATGTTGCTGGGCAATATACTATGTGGCTCTGTGCTGTATACTACGTAACTGGGCAATATACTACGTAATTGGGCAATATACTACGTAACTGGGCAATATACTACGTGACTGGGCAATATACTACGTCGCTGGGCAATATACTACGTGGCTCTGTGCTGTAAACTAAGTAACTGGGCAATATACTACGTAACTGGGCAATATAGTACGTGACTGGGCAATATACTACGTCGCTGGGCAATATACTACGTGGCTCTGTGCTGTATACTACGTAACTGGGCAATATACTACGTTACTGGGCAATTTACTACGTGACTGGGCAATATACTACGTGACTGGGCAATATACTACGTGACTGGGCAATATACTACGTCGCTGGGCAATATACTACGTGGCTCTGTGCTGTATACTATGTAACTGGGCAATATACTACGTCACTGGGCAATTTACTACGTGACTGGGCAATATACTACGTGACTGGGCAATATACTACGTGACTGGGCATTATACTACGTCGCTGGGCAATATACTACGTCGCTGGGCAATATACTACGTGGCTCTGTGCTGTATACTACGTAACTGGACAATATACTACATATCTGGGCAATATACTACGTCACCGGGCAATATACTACCTCGCTGGGCAATATACTACGTGGCTCTGTGCTGTATACTAAGTAACTGAGCAATATACTACGTAACTTGGCAATATACTACGTCACTGGGCAATATACTACGTGACTGGGCAATATACTACGTCGCTGGGCAACATACTACGTGGCTCTGTGCTGTATACTACGTAACTGGGCAATAGACTACGTAACTGGGCAATATAGTGAGGAAAGAATGGTTGTAGATGACGAGGAAAAAGCTAACATATTAAACACCTTCTTCTCCACGGTATTCACGGTGGAAAATGAAATGCTAGGTGAAATCCCAAGAAACAATGAAAACCCTATATTAAGGGTCACCAATCTAACCCAAGAAGAGGTGCGAAACCGGCTAAATAAGATTAAAATAGATAAATCTCCGGGTCCGGATGGCATACACCCACGAGTACTAAGAGAACTAAGTAATGTAATAGATAAACCATTATTTCTTATTTTTAGGGACTCTATAGCGACAGGGTCTGTTCCGCAGGATTGGCGCATAGCAAATGTGGTGCCAATATTCAAAAAGGGCTCTAAAAGTGAACCTGGAAATTATAGGCCAGTAAGTCTAACCTCTATTGTTGGTAAAATATTTGAAGGGTTTCTGAGGGATGTTATTCTGGATTATCTCAATGAGAATAACTGTTTAACTCCATATCAGCATGGGTTTATGAGAAATCGCTCCTGTCAAACCAATCTAATCAGTTTTTATGAAGAGGTAAGCTATAGACTGGACCACGGTGAGTCATTGGACGTGGTATATCTCGATTTTTCCAAAGCGTTTGATACCGTGCCGCACAAGAGGTTGGTACACAAAATGAGAATGCTTGGTCTGGGGGAAAATGTGTGTAAATGGGTTAGTAACTGGCTTAGTGATAGAAAGCAGAGGGTGGTTATAAATGGTATAGTCTCTAACTGGGTCGCTGTGACCAGTGGGGTACCGCAGGGGTCAGTATTGGGACCTGTTCTCTTCAACATATTCATTAATGATCTGGTAGAAGGTTTACACAGTAAAATATCGATATTTGCAGATGATACAAAACTATGTAAAGCAGTTAATACAAGAGAAGATAGTATTCTGCTACAGATGGATCTGGATAAGTTGGAAACTTGGGCTGAAAGGTGGCAGATGAGGTTTAACAATGATAAATGTAAGGTTATACACATGGGAAGAGGGAATCAATATCACCATTACACACTGAACGGGAAACCACTGGGTAAATCTGACAGGGAGAAGGACTTGGGGATCCTAGTTAATGATAAACTTACCTGGAGCAGCCAGTGCCAGGCAGCAGCTGCCAAGGCAAACAGGATCATGGGGTGCATTAAAAGAGGTCTGGATACACATGATGAGAGCATTATACTGCCTCTGTACAAATCCCTAGTTAGACCGCACATGGAGTACTGTGTCCAGTTTTGGGCACCGGTGCTCAGGAAGGATATAATGGAACTAGAGAGAGTACAAAGGAGGGCAACAAAATTAATAAAGGGGATGGGAGAACTACAATACCCAGATAGATTAGCGAAATTAGGATTATTTAGTCTAGAAAAAAGACGACTGAGGGGCGATCTAATAACCATGTATAAGTATATAAGGGGACAATACAAATATCTCGCTGAGGATCTGTTTATACCAAGGAAGGTGACGGGCACAAGGGGGCATTCTTTGCGCCTGGAGGAGAGAAGGTTTTTCCACCAACATAGAAGAGGATTCTTTACTGTTAGGGCAGTGAGAATCTGGAATTGCTTGCCTGAGGAGGTGGTGATGGCGAACTCAGTCGAGGGGTTCAAGAGAGGCCTGGATGTCTTCCTGGAGCAGAACAATATTGTATCATACAATTATTAGGTTCTGTAGAAGGACGTAGATCTGGGTATTTATTATGATGGAATATAGGCTGAACTGGATGGACAAATGTCTTTTTTCGGCCTTACTAACTATGTTACTATGTTACTATGTTACTACGTCGCTGGGCAATATACTACGTGACTGGGCAATAAACTATGTGACTGGGCAATATACTACGTCGCTGGGTAATATACTACGTCGCTAGGCAATATACTACGTGGCTCTGTGCTGTATACTACGTAACTGGGCAATATACTATGTAACTGGGCAATATACTACGTCACTGGGCAATATACTACGTGACTGGGCAATATACTACATTGCTGGGCAATATAGTACGTGGCTCTGTGCTGTATACTATGTTACTGGGCAATATACTACGTGACTTGCTCAGTGCTGTATACTACGTAACTGGGCAATAGGCTACGTAACTGGGCAATATACTACGTCGCTGGGCAATATACTACGTGGCTCTGTGCTGTATACTATGTAACTGGGCAATATACTACGTTACTGGGCAATATACTACGTCACTGGGCAAATTACTACGTGACTGGGCAATATACTACGTGACTGGACAATATACTATGTGACTGGGCAATATACTACGTCGCTGGGAAATATACTACGTCGCTGGGCAATATACTACGTGGCTCTGTGCTGTATACTACGTAACTGGGCAATATACTACGTAACTGGGCAATATACTACGTCGCTGGGCAATATACTACGTGGCTCTGTGTTGTATACTACGTAACTGGGCAATAGACTACGTAACTGAGCAATATACTACGTTACTGGGCAATATACTACGTGACTGGGCAATATACTACGTCGCTGGGCAATATACTACGTTGCTCTGTGCTGTATACTACGTAACTGGGCAATAGACTACGCAACTGGGCAATATACTACGTCACTGGGCAATATAGTACGTGACTGGGCAATATACTACGTCGCTAGGCAATATACTACGTGGCTCTGTGCTGTATACTACGTAACTGGGCAATATACTACGTTACTGGGCAATATACTACGTCACTGGGCAATTTACTACGTGACTGGGCAATATACTACGTCGCTGGGCAATATACTACGTCGCTGGGCAATATACTACGTGGCTCTGTGCTGTATACTACGTAACTGGGCAATATACTACGTAACTGGGCAATATACTACATCACTGGGCAATATACTACGTCGCTGGGCAATATACTACGTGACTCTGTGCTGTATACTACGGAACTGGGCAATAGACTACGTAACTGGGCAATATACTACGTCACTGGGCAATATACTACGTGACTGGGCAATATACTACGTCGCTGGGCAATATACTACGTTGCTCTGTGCTGTATACTACGTAACTGGGCAATAGACTACGCAACTGGGCAATATACTACGTCACTGGGCAATATAGTACGTGACTGGGCAATATACTACGTCGCTGGGCAATATACTACGTCGCTGGGCAATATACTACGTGGCTCTGTGCTGTATACTACGTAACTGGGTAATATACTACGTTACTGGGCAATATACTACGTCGCTGGGCAATATACTACGTGGCTCTGTGCTGTATACTAAGTAACTGAGCAATATACTACGTAACTTGGCAATATACTACGTCACTGGGCAATATACTACGTGACTGGGCAATATACTACGTCGCTGGGCAACATACTACGTGGCTCTGTGCTGTATACTACGTAACTGGGCAATAGACTACGTAACTGGGCAATATACTACGTCGCTGGGCAATATACTACGTGACTGGGCAATATACTACGTGACTGGGCAATATACTACGTCGCTGGGTAATATACTACGTCGCTAGGCAATATACTACGTGGCTCTGTGCTGTATACTACGTAACTGGGCAATATAATACGTTACTGGGCAATATACTACGTGACTTGCTCTGTGCTGTATACTACGTAACTGGGCAATAGACTACGTAACTGGGCAATATACTACGTCGCTGGGCAATATACTACGTGGCTCTGTGCTGTATACTATGTAACTGGGCAATATACTACGTTACTGGGCAATATACTACGTCACTGGGCAAATTACTACGTGACTGGGCAATATACTACGATACTGGGCAATATACTACGTGACTGGGCAATATACTACGTCGCTGGGCAATATACTACGTCGCTGGGCAATATACTACGTGGCTCTGTGCTGTATACTACGTAACTGGGCAATATACTACGTAACTGGGCAATATACTACGTCGCTGGGCAATATACTACGTGGCTCTGTGCTGTATACTATGTAACTGGGCAATAGACTATGTAACTGAGCAATATACTACGTCACTGGGCAATATACTACGTGACTGGGCAATTTACTACGTTACTGGGCAATATACTACGTCACTGGGCAATTTACTACGTGACTGGGCAATATACTACGTCGCTGGGCAATATACTATGTCGCTGGGCAATATACTACGTGGCTCTGTGCTGTATACTACGTAACTGGGCAATATACTACGTTACTGGGCAATATACTACGTCACTGGGCAATTTACTACGTGACTGGGCAATATACTACGTCGCTGGGCAATATACTACGTCGCTGGGCAATATACTACGTGGCTCTGTGCTGTATACTACGTAACTGGGCAATATAATACGTTACTGGGCAATATACTACGTGACTTGCTCTGTGCTGTATACTACGTAACTGGGCAATAGACTACGTAACTGGGCAATATACTACGTCGCTGGGCAATATACTACGTGGCTCTGTGCTGTATACTATGTAACTGGGCAATATACTACGTTACTGGGCAATATACTACGTCACTGGGCAAATTACTACGTGACTGGGCAATATACTACGTGACTGGGCAATATACTACGTGACTGGGCAATATACTACGTCGCTGGGCAATATACTACGTCGCTGGGCAATATACTACGTGGCTCTGTGCTGTTTACTACGTAACTGGGCAATATACTACGTAACTGGGCAATATACTACGTCGCTGGGCAATATACTACGTGGCTCTGTGCTGTATACGATGTAACTGGGCAATAGACTACGTAACTGAGCAATATACTACGTCACTGGGCAATATACTACGTGACTGGGCAATTTACTACGTTACTGGGCAATATACTACGTCACTGGGCAATTTACTACGTGACTGGGCAATATACTACGTCGCTGGGCAATATACTACGTCGCTGGGCAATATACTACGTGGCTCTGTGCTGTATACTACGTAACTGGGCAATATACTACGTTACTGGGCAATATACTACGTCACTGGGCAATTTACTACGTGACTGGGCAATATACTACGTCGCTGGGCAATATACTACGTCGCTGGGCAATATACTATGTGGCTCTGTGCTGTATACTATGTAACTGGGCAATATACTACGTAACTGGGCAATATACTATGTCACTGGGCAATATGCTACGTCGCTGGGCAATATACTACGTGGCTCTGTGCTGTATACTACGTAACTGGGCAATAGACTACGTAACTGGGCAATATACTACGTCACTGGGCAATATACTACGTGACTGGGCAATATACTACGTCGCTGGGCAATATACTACGTTGCTCTTTGCTGTATACTACGTAACTGGGCAATAGACTACGCAACTGGGCAATATACTACGTCACTGGGCAATATAGTACGTGACTGGGCAATATACTACGTCGCTGGGCAATATACTACGTGGCTCTGTGCTGTATACTACGTAACTGGGTAATATACTACGTTACTGGGCAATATACTACGTCACTGGGCAATTTACTACATGACTGGGCAATATACTACGTGACTGGGCAATATACTACGTCGCTGAGCAATATACTACGTCGCTGGGCAATATACTATGTGGCTCTGTGCTGTATACTACGAAAGTGGGCAAAATAATACGTTACTGGGCAATATACTACGTGACTTGCTCTGTGCTGTATACTACTTAACTGGGCAATAGACTACGTAACTGGGCAATATACTACGTCGCTGGGCAATATACTACGTGGCTCTGTGCTGTATACTACGTAACTGGGCAATATAATACGTTACTGGGCAATATACTACGTCACTGGGCAATTTACTACGTGACTGGGCAATATACTACGTGACTGGGCAATATACTACGTGACTGGGCAATATACTACGTCGCTGGGCAATATACTACGTCGCTGGGCAATATACTACGCGGCTCTGTGCTGTATACTACGTAACTGGGCAATATACTACGTGACTTGCTCTGTGCTGTATACTACGTAACTGGGCAATAGACTACGTAACTGGGCAATATACTACGTCGCTGGGCAATATACTGCGTGGCTCTGTGCGGTATACTACGTAACTGGGCAATATACTACGTTACTGGGCAATATACTACGTCACTGTGCAATTTACTACGTAAGAACAATAAAACCTAAAAATTATCAACGTAAATCACAACTAATATCCCACGGAGGTCTGGAGTTGGAATGATGCTCAAAATCAAAGTGGAAAATGAAGTCACAGGCTGATCCAACTTCAGTGAAAATGCCTCAAGACATGGAAATGATGCTCAGTAGTGTGTGGCCGCCACCTGCCTCTATGACCTCTCTACAATGCCTGGGCATGCTCCTGATGAGTCGGCGGATGGTCTCCTGAGGGAACTCCTCCCAGACCTGGACTAAAGCATCCGTCAACTCCAGGACAGTCTGTGGTGTAACGTGACATTGGTGGATGGTGCGAGACATGATGTTCCCTTGGATTCAGGTGTAGGGAATGGGCGGGCCAGTCCATAGCTTCAATGCCTTCATCTTGCAGGGACTGCTGACACACTCCAACCACATGAGGTCTGGCATTGTTCTGCATTAGGAGGAACCCAGGGCCAACCGCACCATCTTATGGTCTCACAAGGGGTCTGAGGATCTCATCTTCATACCTAATGGCAGTCAGGCTACCTCTAGTGAGCAGATGGAGGGCTGTGCGGCCAAAGAAATGCCACCCCACACCATTACTGATCCACTGCCAAATCGGTCATGCTCAAGGATGTTGCTAGCAGCAGGTCGTTCTCCACGGCATCTCCTGTTATGACCTGGTGGTCAGGACAATAATGGACCTGGTGGTTAAGAGCCCACGGAATGACCTGATAGTTACTGATAATAAAGGACGAGCTCTGGGACATGGGAACTCTGCTGAGCCATCAGAACTTCTTTGCAACAAAACAGCCCCTGCTCCAATCTCAGAAGCATCAACCTCAACCTGAAACGGGAGCGAAACATCTGGATGGCACAACACAGGGGCAGAAGAAAAACGACGTTTCAACTCCTGAAAAGCCTCTACAGCTGCAAAAGACCAATTGACCACATCAGCACCCTTCTTGGTCAAATCAGTCAACGGTTTAGCAACACTAGAAAAATTAGCGATGAAGCGCCGATAAAAATTAGCAAAGCCCAGGAACTTTTGCAGGCTCTTCACAGATGTCGGCTGAGTCCAATCGTAAATGGCCTGGACTTTAACAGGGTCCATCTTGATAGTAGAAGGGGAAAAAATGAACCCCAAAAATGAAACCTTCTGAACTCCAAAGAGACACTTTGACCCCTTCACAAACAATGAATTCGCACGAAGGACCTGGAACACCATTCTGACCTGCTTCACATGAGACTCCCAATCATCCGAAAAGACCAAAATATCATCCAAATACACAATCAGGAATTTATCCAGGTACTCTTGGAAGATGTCATGCATAAAGGACTGAAATACTGATGGAGCATTGTAAAACCCGAATGGCATAACCAGGTACTCAAAATGGCCCTCGGGCGTATTAAATGCTGTTTTCCATTCATCGCCTTGTTTAATACGCACAAGATTATACGCCCCTCGAAGATCTATCTTGGTGAACCAACTAGCCCCTTTAATACGAGCAAACAAATCAGACAGCAACGGCAAAGGATGCTGAAATTTGACTGTAATTTTATTAAGAAGGCGGTAATCAATACAAGGTCTCAAAGAACCATCCTTCTTGGCCACAAAAAAGAACCCTGCTCCTAACTGTGATGACGACGGGCGAATATGGCCTTTCTCCAAAGATTCCTTTATATAACTCCGCATAGCAGCGTGTTCTGGCACAGATAAATTGAACAATCGGCCCTTAGGAAACTTAATACCAGGAATCAAATTAATTGCACAATCGCAATCCCTATGAGGAGGTAGGGCACTGGCTTCGGGCTCATCAAATACATCCCGATAATCCGACAAAAACTCTGGAACTTCAGAAGGAGTGGAAGACGAAATAAACAAAAATGGAACATCACCATGTACCCCCTGGCAACCCCAGCTGGACACAGACATAGATTTCCAGTCCAATACTGGATTATGAACCTGTAGCCATGGCAACCCCAAAACGACCACATCATGCAGATTATGCAACAGCAGAAAGCGAATATCCTCCTGATGTGCAGGAGCCATGCACATGGTCAATTGGGTCCAGTACTGAGGCTTATTCTTGGCCAAAGGCGTAGCATCAATTCCTCTCAATGGAATAGGATACTGCAAGGGCTCCAAGAAAAAACCACAGCGCCTAGCATACTCCAAGTCCATCAAATTCAGGGCAGCGCCTGAATCCACAAATGCCATAACAGAATAGGATGACAAAGAGCAAATCAGAGTAACGGACAATAGAAATTTAGACTGTACCGTACCAATGGTGGCAGACCTAGCGAACCGCTTAGTGCGCTTAGGACAATCGGAGATAACATGAGTGGAATCACAACAGTAAAAACATAGCCCATTCCGACGTCTGTGTTCCTGCCGTTCAGCTCTGGTCAAAGTCCTATCACATTGCATAGGCTCAGGCCCATGCTCAGATAGTACCGCCAAATGGTGCACAGCTTTACGCTCACACAAGCGTCGATCGATCTGAATGGCCAAAGACATAGACTCATTCAGACCAGCAGGCATGGGAAATCCCACCATGACATCCTTAAGGGCTTCAGAGAGACCCTTTCTGAAGATTGCTGCCAGGGCACATTCATTCCACTGAGTGAGCACAGACCACTTTCTAAACTTCTGACAATATATCTCCGCTTCATCCTGACCCTGACACAGAGCCAGCAAGATTTTCTCTGCCTGATCCACTGAATTAGGTTCGTCATAAAGCAATCCAAGCGCCAGGAAAAACGCATCAACATCACGCAATGCCGGATCTCCTGGCGCAAGGGAAAATGCCCAGTCTTGAGGGTCACCACGTAACAAAGAAATAATGATCTTTACTTGTTGAACAGGGTCACCTGAGGAGCGAGGTTTCAAGGCAAGAAACAATTTACAATTATTTTTGAAATTCAAGAACTTAGATCTATCACCAAAAAACAAATCAGGAATTGGAATCCTAGGCTCTGAGATCGGATTCTGAACCACAAAATTTTGAATGTTTTGTACCCCTGTAGTGAGATTATCCATCCAAGAGGACAGACCTTGAATGTCCATGTTTACACCCAGAGGTAAAGGGGAAAAGAGAGACAAAACACACTGCAAAGAAAAAAAAATGGTCTCAGAACTTCTCTTATCCCTCTATTGAGATGCATTAGTACTTTGGGCCACCTGTACTGTTATGACCTGGTGGTCAGGACAATAATGGACCTGGTGGTTAAGAGCACACGGAATGACCTGATAGTTACTGATAATAAAGGACGAGCTCTGGGACGTGGGAACTCTGCTGACCGCAATCCCTAATCCTATCAACCACACTAGAAATAGCCGTGGATTGCTCCTAACGCTCCCTATGCAACTCAGCACAGCCTAAGGAACTAGCTAGCCCTGAAGATAGAAAAATAAAGCCTACCTTGCCTCAGAGAAATTCCCCAAAGGAAAAGGCAGCCCCCTACATATAATGACTGTGAGTAAAGATGAAAATACAAACACAGAGATGAAATAGATTTAGCAAAGTGAGGCCCGACTTACTGAACAGACTGAGGATAGGAAAGGTTGCTTTGCGGTCAGCACAAAAACCTACAAAAAGACCACGCAGAGGGCGCAAAAAGACCCTCCGCACCGACTCACGGTGCGGAGGCGCTCCCTCTGCGTCCCAGAGCTTCCAGCAAGCAAGACAACAATAAAAATAGCAAGCTGGACAGAAAAATAGCAAACCAAAGAAAATACAAGCAGGAACTTAGCTTCTGCTGGGAAGACAGGTCACAAGAACGATCCAGGAGTGAACTAGACCAATACTGGAACATTGACAGGTGGCATGGAGCAAAGATCTAAGTGGAGTTAAATAGAGCAGCCAGCTAACGAATCAACCTCGTCACCTGTGGAAGGAAACTCAGAAACACCCACTAGAGGAAGTCCATGGACAGAACCAGCCGAAGTACCATTCATGACCACAGGAGGGAGCCCGACAACAGAATTCACAACAATCTCCAGACTCTGTTACGTCTGTCACATGAGCTCAGTATGAACCTGCTTTCATCTGTGAAGAGCACAGATAACCAGTGGTGAATTTGCCAATCCTGGGGTTCTTTGGCAAATGCTAAGCGTCCTGCACAGTGTTGGGCTGCGAGCACAACCCCCATCTGTGGACGTTGGACACTCAGACCATCCTCATGGAGTCAGTTCCTAAGCATTTGTGCAGATATATTCACATTTTGCAGAGCTCTGGCAGTGCTCCTCCTCTTCCTCCTTGCACAAAGGCTGAGGTAGCAGTCCTGCTACTGGGTTGTTGCCGTCCTACAGCCCCCTCCATGTCTCCTGATGTATTGGCCTGTCTCCTGGTAGCACCTTCAGCCTCTGGACACTATGCTGACAGAAACAGCAAACCTTCTTGCCACACCTCGCATTAATGTGTCATCCTTGATGAGCTGCACTACCTGAGCCACTTGTGTGGGTTGTAGAATCTGTCTCATGATACCACAAGTGTGAAAGCACAACCAACATTCAAAAGTGACCAAAACATCAGCCAGAAAGCATTGGTACTGAGATGTGGTCTGTGGTCCCCACCTGCAGAACCACTCCTTTATCGAGTGTGTCTTGATAATTTCCTATAATGTCCATTTGTTGCCTATTCCATTTGCACGACAGCATGTGAAATTGATTGTCAGTGTTTCTTCCTAAGAGGACAGTTTGATTTCACAGATTTACTTGGAGTTATATTCTTTTTAAGCGTTCCCTTTATTTTTTGAACAATGTATACAGTACAGACCAAAAGTTTGGACACACCTTCTCATTTATAGATTTTTCTGTATTTTCATGACTATGAAAATTGTACATAAACTTTGAAGGCATCAAAATTATCAATTAACACATGTGGAATTATATACTTAACAAAAAAGTGTGAAACAACTGAAATTATGTCTTATATTCTAGGTTCTTCAAAGTAGTCACCTTTTGCTTTGATGACTGCTTTGCACACTCTTGGAATTCTCTTGATGAGCTTCAAGAGGTAGTCATTCAACACTAAAAATTCCTTTGCCCCTGAGTTTTTGTATTTAATAAACTTTTTTTTGCACTTTTGGACAAACAGGTTTGAGACTGAATTTTTTGTGATTTAGCATTCACACATATGATTGATTAAGTAGCTAAGGATTTAAGCTCCCACATGTTCTTCATTGCTAAACATCTCGTATCTTCACAGCAGATGACCCCAAAGATAAAAGTCTAAGGGGGTCAGATTGGGCGACCTTGGTGACCATTTAACTGGCCCATGACGACCAATCCACTTTCCACGTAGGAATGTTCATGTAGGAACGATCGGACCTGACACCAAGACGGTGCACCACCACATTATTCATGTAGGAATGCTTGGACCTGACACTCATAGTTTCCTGTAAAATGGATTTGTCAATGAGGGCCAGTTGAATGGCCACCAAGGTTTCCCGATCTGACCCCCTTAGACTTTTATCTTTGGGGTCATCTGATGGCAATTGTCTATGCTGTGAAGATACGAGATGTGCAGCATCTGAAACAATGGATACTGGAAGCCTGTGGTAGCATTTCTTCTGCAGTGTTGCTATCAGTGTGTCAAGAGTGGGAGAAGAGGGTTGCATTGACAATCCAATACAATGGGCAGCACTTTGAACACATTTTATAAGTGGTACAAAACTTGTAAAAAACTCATGAAAGAATAAAGTTACATTAAAACCAAACACACCATTGTTTTTCCTGTGAAATTCTCAATGAGTTTGATGTTGTCACATGACCCTCTTCCCATTGAAAAAAATAAAGTTGGATCCAAAATAGCCAACTTCAAAATGGCCACCATGGTCACCACCTATCTTGAAAAGTTTTCCCCCTCCCATATACTAATGTGCCACAAACAGGAAGTTGATATCACCAACCTTTCTCATTTTATTTAGGTGTATCCATATAAATGTCCCACCCTGCATATATACTGTATACCCTGCATATATATTTTTAAAAAAAGTTTGGGTAGCCTTGGAGATTTGTGTGCTCAGATAACTTTGACCAAGGTTTCGGACTTTAATTAGCTTGTTAGGGTTATGGCTTGTTCACTATCATCATTAAGAAAGGGCAGGAGATGAAAATTTCCCAGCTGTATAAAAGCCCAGCCTCCTCCAACCTAGTGCGAAAAACAACAGCTGTGAGTTCTTCTAAGCACCCAAAGCATGAGAAGGCTATAAGAAGATAGTAATGCATTTTCAAGTTGCACTTTCCTCAGTTTGAAATGCATTTTTTTTTCAATATGCAGTTGCTAAAAAAAAGTATTTAATCAGCCACCGGACATGCAAGATTATCAGTGGTCTTGTATGTCTTCCATTTTCTTATTATTGCTCCCACACTTGATTTCATCACACCAAGCTGCTTGCCTATTGCAGATTCAGTCTTCCCAGCCTGGTGCAGCTCTTTGGTCTTCAGGCAGCTCTTCGGTCTTCACCATAGTGGAGTTTGGAGTGTGACTGTTTTAGGTTGTGGACAGGTGTCTTTTATACTGATAACCAGTTCAAACTGGTGCCATTACTACAGGTAATGAGTGGAGGACAGAGGAACCTCTTAAAGAAGAAGTTACAGGTTTGTGAGAGCCAGAAATCTTGCATGTTTTTAGGTGACCAAATACTTATTTTCCACCATAATTTACAAAATAAATCTTGCCACATCAGTCAAGGTGAATTTCTAGATTTGTTTTCTCATTTTGACTCTCATAGTTGTGGTCTACCTATGATGTCAATTACAGGCCTCTCTCATCTTTTTAAGTGGGAGAACTTGCGCAATTGGTGGCTGACTAAATAGTTTTTTCCCCACTGTACATATATTATTCATTATGTAAACTAGGGGGTAAGTCACTGAGGGATCAGTGTTAGACGCCTGTGGTGCAGTAACCTATGTTGCAGCCAGGGGGTGCTGTGTGTGCGCTTCAGCATGCGCTTGGAGGCATAATTATGATGGTGAATTAGGGACTGGCATTGTTGTAAATGGCCGATATGTGTCGCAGAGGTGCTCTGCGCTCTAAGCCCAAAATGATATGGTTATGCTAGGACTTATAGTTCCACAAATGTTTGTTATGCTTACTTATAGAGGAGGGCTTATAGGGCTAGTTTGATGAGCTGGGCGGGTCAAACTAGTCACACATACACCTCCAGCCTATTGGAGTGGTTACAACTACATAATGTGACCAGGGTGTGGGTCACATGGTGAAGAGTGTATGGATCTGGAAGGTTCAGAGTCCTGGAATAGCCTGTGTTTTGGAATGTCCTGGGATGGACTGGATTCCTGAAAGCACCTGCTGAGGCTATGGACTGAATGGTCAAACAGTTGGAATGTCCTGGGATGGACTGGATTCCTGAAAGCACCTGCTGAGAGTGTGAGTCCTGGAATGGTCAGTGTGTTGGATTGTCCTGTAGTGTACTGGAGTCCTGGAAGCACCTGGTGAGACCATGGACTGATAGCCTGTGCGTTGGGAGTGCCTGGGATGGACTTCCTGAAAAGCACACAAAGGGGCCGCATCTACAGAGCCTGTGATGGCTACTGTGTTGGGGAAGCTACAGATCCTACTGTGGGTCTGGACTGTCTGAGGTGCCCTGGTCACAAGGATGGTGACCCCAGTGAGGCAGCTTTCCCCTGGGAATCAGCACTGAGAGGAGTCAGCATGTGAAGCCGGAGCTCCTGTAAGGTAACTCCAGATAACAGGGGGGTACACGCAGAGACGTATCTGTCATTGGAACAAACTGTCAGTGGTCAATGTGTTCCGTTGATGTATGTAATGAACTGTGTTGAATTGTTTGTGATGTGGTTTATGATGTTTAATAAACTGGACTAGACTGTTTATGTGGAGAAACCAGTGCTTTAATCCCGTGCCAATCAAGTGTCCCCCAGCCCACTCAGGTAGCGCTATCACCATATTTAGTGGAGAATGCAGGCAATGGTTCAGAGAGCACGTGTCAGGTGCTTGCTGTGGCTCGGCGGGTCCACGAAGTCTGCGGTGCGGAGCCATGCAGAGCCTTGTGGAAAGGAGCTGCAATTGCAGCAAGAGGTCTGCAGCAGCCGGAGCTGCAGCAACAGCAGCTTGTGATCGGCAGCTGGAGGGGCCGGTGGTTTGCAGGAGCTGTGGTAGCACCAGCAGGAGATGGTGAGGTGTCATAAAAACATTGTTGGTGCAGATCATGCAAACTCTTAAAGGGCCAGTACCAACCTAAAGAAACATTTTTTTTTACTGTGCGAACTGGTGCCTGAGAGTACCATGTGGAGTCCACGGGGTGTACCCTAGGGAAAGGGTCGTGTCCCCCAAATAGAGGGGGCGGTAATCCAAACAGGGAAGGTTGCCAAAAAAGGGGTGGAGTCCCAAAAGGGAGTAGTTGCCTATAAGAGGGTGGAGTCACTAAAGGGGGCGATGACCCTAAAGGGGCAGAGTCCAAAAAGGGGGGGGTAACCCAAATAGGGGTGGTGGCAAAAAAAGAGGCAGTGGCGAATGCAGCATTGGGCTGTAGCCAGGAACACCGTAGTTCATGCTATGTAGGTCCATGTTGTACTGTGGATTGCTTGACCAATAAGGAGTCCTGGGAAGTAGTAGTTACCCAAAAAGGGGTAGAGCATCCCAAAGTTAAAGAGGTGGTACAGACGGGCTGTCACCAGGAGCAATTTTGCTATGTAGGTTCATGCTATACTGTGAATTGCTCAGCCAATGATTTATCATGACAGTGCGCCTTTTGGTTGGATGGAGAATGTATGATGGGATTGATAGACCGAGGGAGTAAAGTGTCAATGTGTTCCGTTGATGTATGTAATGAACTGTAATGAACTGTTTGTGATGCGGTTTATGATGTTTAATAAACCAAACTAGATTGTTATGTGGAGAAACAATGCCTGAGTGCTTTAATATCATGCCAAGCAAGTGTCCCCCAACCCACTCAGGTAGCGCTATCACCTTCATTTGGTGGAGAATGCAGGTAACGGTTCAGAAAGCATGTGTCAGGTGTTTGCTGTGGCTCGGCAGGTCCACGAAGCTGACAAGCGTCTGGCTGTAACTCGGCAGGGTTACAAAGTTTTGCTGTAGATCGGCAGGACCACAAAGTCTGTAGTGCGGAGCTGGAGCTGCAGCAGCAGCAGCTTGTGATCGGCAGCCGGAGGTGCCGGTGGTTTGTAACTGCAGCAGGAACTGTGGTAGCTAGGGTTGAGCGAAACGGGTCAGCCATTTTCAGAAGTCGCCGACTTTTGGCAAAGTCGGGTTTCATGAAACCCGACCCGACCCCTGTGTGGGGTCGGCCATGAAGTCGGCGATCTTCTGAATCTGGAATCGGAATTCCAATACTGATTCCCGATATGTTTAAGATATCGGGAATTGGTATCGGAATTCAGATTTAAGTGTAAAATAAAGAATAAAAATAAAAAATATTGCTGTACTCACCCTCGGACGTGCCCTGGTTGTAATCGGGAGCCTTCCTTCCTAGAATCAGCGCTTGAAGGACCTTTCGATGACGTCACGGCTTCTGATTGGTCGCGTGATGCCCATGTGACCGCTCACGCAACCAATCAGAAGCCGTGACGTCATCGAAAGGTCCTTCAAGCGCTGATTCTTAGGAAGGAAGGCTGCGGGTTACAACCAGGGCGCGTCCGAGGGTGAGTATATTCCTAATAGGTATATACTCACCCTCGGACGCGCCCTGGTTGTAACCCGCAGCCTTCCTTCCTAAGAATCAGCGCTTGAAGGACCTTTCGATGACGTCACGGCTTCTGATTGGTCGCGTGACGCCCATGTGACCGCTCACGCGACCAATCACAAGCCGCGACGTCATCGAAAGGTCCTACAAGCGCTGATTCTTAGGAAGGAAGGCTCCCGGTTACAACCAGGGCACGTCCGAGGGTGAGTATAGCAATATTTTTTATTTTTATTCTTTATTTTACACATTAATATGGATCGCAGGGCCTGAAGGAGAGTTTCCTCTCCTTCAGACCCTGGGAACCATTAGAAACCCAATGCACTGCATTGGGTTTCGTGTTTCGGCCGACCCCAACTTTTCTATAGGATCGGCCGATTTCACTCGACCCGACTTTTGAAAAAGTCGGGTTTCGTGAAATCCGACCCGATCCTATAAAAACAAAAGTCGCTCAACCCTAGACTGGAGTCCTGGAAGTACCTGGTGAGACCATGGACTGATAGCTTGTGTTTTGGAAGTGCCTGGGACTGGACTTCCTGAAAAGCACACGGAGGGGCCGCATCTACATAGCATGTGATGGCTACTGTGTTGGGGAAGCTATAGTTCCTATGGTGGATCTGGACTGTCTAAGGTGCCCTGGTCACAAGGACGGTGACCCCAGTGAGGCAGGTTTCCCCTGGGAACTAGCACTGACAGGAGTATGTGTGTTTAGCAGGAGCTCCTGTAAGGTAACTCCAGATAACAGGGGTTACGGGCAGAGATGAATCTGCCATTGAAACAGACTGTTGGTGGTTAATATGTTCTGTTGATGTATATAATATACTGTAATGAACTGCTTGCGATGTATTTTATGATGTTTAATAAGCCGGAATAGACTGTTTATAAAAAGAAACCATGCCTGAGTGCTTTAATCCTGTGCCGAGCAAGTGTCCCTCAACCCACTCAGGTAGTGCTATCACCACAGAAGCCATACACATGGATACCTAATCAGAGCGCCCCCCCCCCCCCCCACATGGCGCTCCAGAGCACGAGCATATCATTAACTGAAAACTGAAAATAAAGATTAAACAACCACAAGACGAATTTCATGAACCAAGGTATCTTTTTAATCAGTATAACAACACCGACCTGACACTGTCTGTAGGTTACTGTGCACAATCCTGCTGACAGGTTTCCTTTAAGAAATGGCAGTTAGCAAGAGCAGTGGAGGACAAGATAAAATCTGGAAGACAAAGCAATATTTCAGCAAGAGCTGCTTGAAGGATTGGTAGAGAGGCAAATCACAATCTTAGATTGACTGCAAATGACATTCAGAAACATTTAGTAGATTCTGGAGTTGTGGTACATTGTTCTACTGTTTAGAGACACCTGCACAAATATGGCCTCTAAATCGCAGAGGAAGGTGAATAGCGGCACCAGTGTAGAAATATGTAATCCTTTGTTCGGAGGAGTTGAACCAGGGTATAAAAGTATGCAAAAGAACAATTTAACAAGCCTGATGCCTTTTGGAAACATGTCTTGTGGACCAATTATGTTAAAATAAAACTTCTTGGCCACAATGATCAAAGGTATGTATGGAGAAAAAAGGGCAAATAATTTCAGGAAAAGGATATCTTGCCAACCATTAAGCATGGGAGTGGATCAATAATGCTTTGGGGTTGTGTAGCAGCCAATGGCGCGGGGAACATTTCACAGATAGAGGGAAGAATGGATTCAATGAAATTTCAACAAATTCTTGATGCAAACATAATACCATGTGTAAAAAAGCTGAAGTTGAATAGAGGATAGCTTCTATAAATTGATAATGATCCTAAACACACGTCAAAATCCACAATAAACTGCCTCAAAAGGTGCAAGCTGAAGGTTTTACAATGGCCCTCACAGTCCCCTGGTCTGAACATTAGGCCTTTTAGAGATCATTTCATCTTCAACTTGCTTAACTGTTCACAATATCAGTAATTTTGACTAAGGGTGCCCAAAGTTTTACATGCCACTGTAGCTGTATTATGCAGCTGTATTATCACTCCTTTTAAGCTCTGAGCAATACCCAAAACAGTTTATAGGGCTCTTTTGCACATATATGAACTTGTAATTTCACATAGAGGCATATATAGAATTTTTCTGTAGATGTATTTAAGAAACTGACAAAAAAAGTTGGCATACTTAATTAGATGTCACAAAGGTGTTCTCATTTAGAAACATTCTTTCCTAACACATTGTAAGGACTCTGGATTCCTTGTTTCTGTGGTGTTTTATTGCCATTTTCCAAAATGGCGTCTGCTGCCTCAAATCTGCTCATGTGATCTGACTTCCCTGTCTTTATAAGCCTGGCTTGCTTCATACTCCTTGCTTGTGTATTCTGCCTGAATCCCTGGCTTGTGCTGCAAGAGACTTCCCCTCTCCAGATACTCCGGCTCCGCTAATTCAACTAACCTTCTCAGCTCTCAGAGGTTCTCCTCTATTACTCTGCATTCTTCTCCTATCTGCTGGGACATATAAGCTGGTTTATTTGACTGTTTCTGGACTCGAAGCTCTGCACTGCTTCTGGACTCTTTGTAATACTGCCAGCCCTGGTATGAACTTTGTCTTATGATCTGCATTTCTCCAGAAATTGCTACGCCCATAAGACTTTGCCTGCAGTCAAGCTGCAAACAAACTATTCCTAAGAAGGACCGAGTTTGCCATCCACTTGAACCGTTGTGCACATGCTACACCCACGTTTGTGTGTTTGAATATTGACTTTGCCTGCAGCCGAGCTGCACGGAATCTATCCTGATTTCACCTTATTTGCTGTGTTTTGAACTTGCTCACGCTTTGTACTAGTGTTTGTTTTGAATAATACAGACTTATCACTATATTTGGTTCTGCTGCTTATTTGTCTCAAGCCAAGAGATTCCTGAGTGTTCCACTATAATTTATACAGGATACACAAGCCAAATAAGGAATCTGCTGAGACAATGGCTACTGAACCTAAGATTAAAACACTTGTTTTCTATGATGAGATCTCTTCAAGCAGAGATGTGCAGTCTGCAGAGTAAGGTTGGAGGCTTAGAACATTATCAGCAGGTGTTTGGACAGTCTCTGCAGGATCTGAGTACTCGAATGGATGCACAGGAAAATAAAATTGAAAACATGGAGTCCCAGTATGGACAGGCTTTTCAGGACTTAAGTGCTCAGATGGCCACACAAGTGGTCTTACCCCCAGGAGAGCTGCAGGCAGTCAGTCCTCCTAAGCTGCCGCCATTCCGATACAATGGTGATCGTGATAAATTTCGTGGTTTTGTCACTCAATGTTTGTTATATTTTGATGTGCATGCCGACTGCTTTCACACTGATAGATCTAAAGTGTTATGTATTATTATGCTATTGACATCACGAGCAGTCGCCTGGGCAAATCCGATGATCGAGTCTCGTGATCCACATTTAAATGTATTGGATGATTTTTTTGGCTGCCATGGCATTAATGTTTGATGACCCTAACTGCCGCGCCTCTGCTGAGACCGCCTTACTGTCCTTGCGTCAGGATAAACGTTCAGTTATAGAATATGCCACTGATTTTAGAAGGCTAGCTGTGGATACTAACTGGGATTGTTATGCACAATTGCCTATTTTTAAGAGAGGTCTGTCTAATGTTATAAAAGATGAACTAGCCCGCTCTGAGTCACCACAAGAGCAAGAAACATTTATCCAACATTGTGTATGCATTGATATTCGCCTTACTGAATGTAGACAGGAGAAATTTGCGGTATTTAATCGTATGTCTAATTATTCTCTTTCTCCCAAAGAACCTGCAGGTAAAACCACTCGGGAGACAGAGGTAGTGCCTATGCAAATTGACTCAGTGCAGAGTAATGAACGTCGGGAGCGCCGCCTCTGGGAGAGTCTTTGCTTTTATTGTGGCCAATCTGATCACTTCTTACTCAACTGTCTGAAGCGGCCTAACAAGGTGTTAGCAGCGGTAGGGGAATATGATAATGATGACGATGAATCTGATGTCTCTGAATTTAGCCTACCATTGAATTCTGTTTTTTATTCTCTCTCTATGACTACTCCTTCCAGGGAGCAGAAGGAAAAAGACTCTCACTGCTCACTCCCTTTTAAAATCTTATGTTCTGGACAGTGAATCTCTAGTGCAGCCATGATTGATTCCGGCGCAGGGGGTAATTTTATGGACATTGCATTTGGCAAGAAACACGGCATAGAGATTCAGCATAGAGCTTCTCCAATTGCTATGGAGACGGTAGATGGCTCACCTTTAATTTCTGGGCCTTTTGATCAGGATACTGTACCTTTTGTCATTTTGTTGGAACCGGACCATCAGGAGCAACTCTCATTTTTAGTAATTTCTTCTCATTTTCCAGTCATTCTAGGCATTCCTTGGCTGTGCTCACAGAATCCAACAATCAACTGCGAGACCAAGGAGATTACATTCTCAACCAGGAGTGATTCAGTTGTAATGGAAACTGTTCAGGAGTCTCTTGATTCGGAACCCCCTGAACCAGTATTTACTTTACCTGCTGTGTATAAGGAATACTCTGACATCTGTGATAACACGAAGGCAGACCAGCTTCCCCCACATAGGGATTATGATTGTCCCATTGAACTGCTTCCAGGGGCAGCTATTCCTTTCAGTAATGTCTACCCTTTCGCAGCTCCTGAGCTCCAAGCTTTGAAAGAGCATATTGATGAAAATTTGGCTAAAGGCTTTAAACGTCCTTCTTCCTCACCAGTAAGGGCACCTATTTTTTTTGTAAAGAAGGATGGGACCTTAAGACCCTGCATCGACTATCAGGAACTCAATAAGGTGACCATCCGGAATTGTTATCCCTTGCCTTTGATCCCAGAACTGTTGGAAAGAATCCATCATGCCAAGGTATTCTCTAAATTGGATCTTCGTGGGGCGTATAATCTGATACGTATCCGACCAGGTGATGAATGGAAGAAGGCATTCAGATGTCGGTATGGACATTTGGAGTACTTGGTGATGCCTTTTCGGCTGTGCAATGCCCCAGCAACATTTTAACATCTCGCCAATTATATTTTTAGAGATTTACTGGACCAGTTTGTTGTAATCTATCTGGATGACACTCTAATTTTTTCTGACTCTTTGCAGGAGCATCAAGAACACGTCAAAACAGTTTTGAAGCATTTGAAAGAGAACCATCTTTATATCAAGCCGGAGAAGTGTGAGTTTCATCGTTCTGAAATTTAGTTCTTAGGTTATGCCTCCTCAGGGAATAAACATGGAATCCAGTAAGATTCAAGCAATCCTGGATTGGCCGGTGCCTAAGAACATTAAGGAGGTTCAACGCTCTATTGGCTTTGCAAATTTTTATAGACGTTTCATAAGAAATTTTTCAGAGATTGTCCATCCCATCACTTCTCTGACTAAGAAGGATAAATCCTTTAAGTGGTCTTCACAGGCTCAGGAGGCTTTTGATCGACTTAAGTCTTGTTTTACCTCAGCTCCGCTTTTGATTCATCCAGACCCAGCACTTCCTTTCATCGTGGAGGTTAACGCTTCTGATTGGGCACTGGGAGCCATTCTCTCTCAGAGAACTGGAAAGAAGACTCTATTACATCCTTGTGCTTTCTTTTCTCGTAGACTTACCCCTGCAGAAAGGAACTACGACGTGGGAGATAAGGAACTCCTAGCGATAGTTGCAGCCTTTAAGGAATGGAGACACCATCTGCAAGGGGCGCACAACAGAACGTAGTGCTCATCGTTCATCGCAAATTAGAGTTCCTCAGATCTGCTAAATGTCTGTCTCCACGTCAGGCTCGGTGGAATTTATTTTTAAACCAATTTAACTTTATCATTTAGTACCGTCCAGGTTCACGTAATGGGAAGGCTGATGCCTTGTCCCGAATCCATTCTGCGGATTCCGTACCTGGAGCCCCGTTCAAGACCATTCTTTCAGATGCCAACTTTATCGGAGTAATCCATGATTCAGATCTATGGACAAGGATCAAGAAGGCCTATGATGTTGATGTATTTCTTGCCAACCTGCCTGTGGATATCAATCTTGCCCTTAAGGGAGGTTTGTGGTTCCGTGACCAATGCATTTACATTCCTGAGGCCGTACGTCTGCAGATCCTCAAGTTGGTACATGACTTCAAGTTGGCTGGTCATAGGGGGGTACAGAAGACGCAAGTATTCCTGAGCCAATTTCTCTGGTGGCCAACTTGCCTGAAGAATACTAAGGACTATGTGCTCTCTTGTGAGGTATGTGCTCGTTATAAGACTCCTCATGCTTCTCCTACGGGTCTACTTCAACCACTACCTATTCCATCTCATCCGTGGGGCTCAATCTCTATGGACTTCATTGTGGATCTTCCTACTTCTGGTTGCATGAACACGATTCTAGTGGTAGTTGATTGTCTGACTAAGGCTGCTCATTTTGTTCCTTGTGCCGGACTCCCCTCAGCTAAAGAGACTGCAAACTTAGTAATACAGAATATTTTTCAGCTGCATGGGGTCCCAGATAAAGTTATTTCTGACTATGGAGTACAGTTCACTTCAAGATTCTGGGAGGGGATTTGTTCTGCGCTTAATATTGATGTTCGTCTTTCTTCCGCATATCACCCTCAGACGAATGGTCAGACCGAGCGAACCAATCAGACTCTGGAGCAATATCTATGATGCTACGTCTGCCAAGCTAATGGACATTACTCTGTACTCCTCCTTCTAGACCTGTCCTCTGCTTTTGACACAGTTGACCACTGCCTTCTACTACAGATCCTCTCCTCCTTTGGCATCAAAGACCTCGCCCTATCCTGGATCTCCTCATACCTTTCCAACCGCACATTCAATGTCTCCCACTCCCACACTACCTCCTCATCCCACCCTCTCTCTGTTGGAGTCCCCCAAGGCTTTGTTCTAGGACCCCCACTCTTCTCAATCTATACGCTTGGCTTGGGACAACTCATAAAGTCCCATGGATTCCAGTACCACCTCTATGCTGATGACACTCAGATCAACCTCTCTGGCCCAGACGTCACCGCTCTGCTGTCCAGAATCCCAGAGTGTCTTTCAGCCATATCCTCCTTCTTCTCCTCTCGCTTTCTCAAACTCAATGTGGACAAATCTGAACTAATTATCTTTGCTCCATCTCATAGATTTTCCTTACCTGACATATCTATCGCAATCAATGACATTATGCTTTCCCCCATACCAGAAGTCCGCTGCCTCGGAGTAACCTTCGATTCTGCCCTGTCCTTCAAACTGCACATCCAAGCTCTTTCCACCTCCTGTCACCTCCAGCTCAAAAATATCTCCATAATCCGTCCTTTCCTCAACCGTCAATCTACTAAAATGCTTGTGCATGCCCTCATCATCTCCCGCCTTGACTACTGCAACATCCTTTTCTGCGGCCTCCCTGCTAACACCCTTGCACCTCTCCAGTCCATCCTTAACTTTGCTGCCCGACTAATTCATCTCTCTCCTCGCTACTCCTCTGCTTCCCCCCTCTGCAAATCTCTTCACTGGCTCCCATTCCCTCAGCGCATCCAGTTCAAATTACTAATACTGACTTACAAAGCCATCCATAACCTGTCTCCTCAATATATCTCTGAACTAATCTCCCGATATCTTCCCTCACGTAATCTCCGGTCCTCCCAAGACCTCCTTCTCTCCTCCACACTTATTTGCTGCTCACCCAACTGCCTCCAAGACTTCTCCCGAATATCCCCCATCCTCTGGAATTCTTTGCCCCAACATGTCGACTATCAACCACATTCGGATCCTTCAGACGGAACCTGAAAACCCATCTCTTCAGGAAAGCCTACAGCCTGCACTGACCCCGCTGCCTCCTCATCACTACCAAAGCTACCACCTCACCAACACCGGAGCTCCTGCAACCCTCAACCTACTGTCTACTTCCCCATAATCCTGTAGAATGTAAGCCCACAAGGGCAGGGTCCTCGCCCCTCTGTATCAGTCTGTCTTTGTTAGTTTAATTACTGTAAGTGATATCTGTAACTTGTATGTAACCCCTTTTCATGTACAGCACCATGGAATCAATGGTGCTATATAAATAAATAATAATAATAATCTTCAGGATGACTGGTTGGAACTGCTTCCTTTAGCGGAATTCTTCTACAATAATTCTCAGAATGCCTCCACTATGGTAACGCCTTTCTTTGCCAATCTAGGTTATCACCCAAGCATCTTTCCTAGATCTCCAATGGATGTTCCAGTTCCGGCAGTGGAGGAGAGATTGACTGCTTTGAGGGAAAATCTAGAAGTCCTTAAGGAATCCTTAACTTCAGCTCAGGAACGTTGCAAGAGGTCGGCGGATAGATTCCGAAATTCGGCGCCCATGTTCAAGGTAGGAGATTCAGTATGGTTATCTACTAAGAATCTAAGACTGAACGTTCCTTCACAGAAACTGGGAAAGAAGTTCATTGGTCCTTTCAAGATCAACGGTATCGTGAGTTCTGTGGCCTGCCGTCTAAAGCTGCCAAAGACTATGACGGTACATCCAGTATTTCATGTCTCTCTATTGAAGCCTGTTTCTCCCAATAGCTTTCAGGGATGCATTGTGCCCCCTCCACGACCGGTACTGGTTGATGGGCAAGAACAATTCTTGGTAGAGGAAATCATTGATTCAAGGATCCACAGAAATCGTCTTCAGTATCTTATAAGATAGCAAGGATATCCACCTGAGGTTCTCCTGCATTACTCTGCATTCTACCTGCTGGGACATGTAAGCTCATCCTGCTACAGCTAAGCTTGTTTGATTTCCACTGGTGGTTTATTTGACTTTTTCTGGACTCGAAGCTCTGCACTGCTTCTGAACTCTTTGCTAATACTGCCGTCCCTGGTATGAACTGTGTCTTAAGATCTGCATTTCCCCAGAAAGTGCTGCTCCCATAAGACTTTGCCTGCAGTCAAGCTGCAAACAAACTATTCCTAAGAAGAACCGAGTTTGCCATCCACTTGAACTGTTGTGCACATGCTGCACCCACGTTTGTGCGTTTGAATATTGACTTTGCCTGCAGCCGAGCTGCAAGGAATCTATCCTGATTTCACCTTATTTGCTGTGTTTTGAACTTGCTCATGCTTTGCACCAGTGTTTGTTTTGAATAATACAGACTTATCACTATATTTGGTTCTGCTGCTTATTTGTCTCAAACCAAGAGATTCCTGAGTGTTCCACCATAATTGTCACACACATACTTATAGGGAATTTAGATTGTGAGCCCCAACGGGGACAGCGATGATAATGTGTGCAACCTGTAAAGCTCTGCGGAATATGTTAGCGCTATATAAAAATGAAGATTATTATTATTATTTCCTGAAAGATATGTAATACTATATGTGAATTCAAAGAGGACTTGTCAAAATGTAGTTAAGTACCTTGTAAAAAAAAAAATCGCTGAACTCAACTGATTCTGCAGCTATTTTCCACTTTGCACTCCACCGCTATGTTGTAGAGATATTCATATATGTTGTTTTGGAGGACCTTATGTGAAATCTCTGCCTGAAGTCCAACTGGGTGTTTCTTCAGAGTGTTCTCTGGGGGCATGCATTTTTCGCCTTCCTCCCAGATGCTGTTGATCTCAGCTTAGTAGCTGATCTAGCAGTCCATTAGTCCCATATGTTGCCAAGCTGTATTGGGCAGCACCTGAGAGGCAGGGATCAAAGTGCAAGCCCCCAGAGAATACTCTGAATAAAACCGCAGTTGGACTGAAAGCAGAGTTTTGCCATATTACACTCCAGAAGCAACAAATGAGAATATCTCAATGCAATTGGAGCATAGAACATTAAAAAGTGACAGAGTCAGGGAAGCTCATGCATTTTTACAACATATTTAACTTACGGTAATTTTTTTTTTAGTGACAGGTTCTCTTTAACCTTAACTGTGAACAGTTTCTACTGCTATCCTTGAAAGCATTATATAATACTTGACTATTAATGTTTAATGTCAGTCTCATAACATGGAAAAATAAAAAATTTACCAGCTGTGCTCATTTATTCTGAAATATATATTTTTTTAATTTTAAAATAACATTCATGTCCCTAAAATATCTAAAATATAGGTCAATGGCTTTCAACTAGAATACAGAGAAATAGTTAATGGCATCTACATGTTTTGATTGTCCCTGTTTTTTGGCTGCATTTTATAATAGCGTTTTCTTTCACCTAGCCTCATCAAGCACAGAATATGATAATTCTCATGTACAATTTCTCAGATGTACTAGCGCAATGAATTAGCTGGAGTAAGGCTTTCAAATAGTTAGAGGTGAAGAGACATTGAAGTACACTTCATGTGAATGTTCTAAATGTACTGCCTCATGCATAAGAAAAGCCAGGACCAGAATAATAATCTTCACTCTCCTCGATATCATTCATTAATTACTCTGAATTTTAATTTTAGTGGTTATAGTATCAGGTTACGGTATATAATGTTTGCATATTAATCCCTTGCAGTTGGGTGAAATAAAGCCGATCATCACTATCTGCGGTTTCAGGGTTCTGCGGATCTCTACGCTTTTTTCAATAAACATACTTTACAAAGGCTTGTGTCATGCAGCATTAATTCCTCAAAATATTCTAAATCTTTACCTTAGATCAACACTATTTGCCAAATGTCCTTCTATTTTGTTAATATGTCAGAATGTTTTAAAAATGTAGCAATTGTTCATGTTTTCATAGAAATTTATAAAACTTATTTTTTGATGGACCTATTCAGTTTTAAAAATACTTTGAGCAACCTGGGTATTTGAAACCATCAAAAGGGATACCATTTTAATAACAGCGCCCCTTGTCATATTTACCCTTCATATGCTTTTCAGGAAATAATGCAATGTTCTAATAGGCAGGGCTGGACTGGCCATCGGGCACTTCTGGCAAATCGCAATTTCAGGGCGATGGGTTTGAAGAAGGAGCCTCCATGCTCTCCTAACCATCTCGATGTCACTGACACTATTGAAGGCAGCATCTAGGGGTTTAAACAGCAATGGTCAATGCCAAAACTGATTGTGTATGATGCAGAAGGGAGTCAGCTATACTGTACAGCTGACAACGGCTTCATTTTCACACATCCGGGGGTGCTATTCTTTTAAAACTTAGGTAAGTAAAAATACATATTGGTGGTCATTAAGGGGTTAAAAATACAAATTTTACATTATTCAGCCTCCGCCAAGGTTAAAAAAATCTCTCAAAAATGATGAGAAAGACACTTGAGAAAAACTACTTCCAGCATTTTTGTGAAGTATCTTCTGCTTCAAAAAGGATTAACACACTAACAGACAACACGAACAGTAGTGGAGTCTCAGGACTGAACTCGGGGAGGGTGATTCCAGCATAGTAGAGGAAAATCCCTTGTTTGTCTTAGGTCCATTTGTCCATTGTAGCTTTTTATGGGTCATCTATTTTTCTAATGTGAGAAAAAAAGATGGAAGTTTCCTAGCATTAGTCAGTGAAAATGAACAGCACATGGGTGCAACATAGACTCATTCATTTGGCCTACAGGTTGTACCAAAGTAGGACATGTCTATCGAAGAGCAAGAAAAGCCAAACAAGCCAAAAGCTCCATAGACCAAAAAAGGTACATGTTCTATCTGTGAAAGAAAACAGAAAATGTACGTAAAACTTTGACATGTGAATGGGACCTAACATTGCAACTAGCTATAGCTGTGTGAACAGAACTAGAAAACCGTGGGCAGCACGGTGGCTCAGTGGTTAGCACTGTAGCCTTGCAGCGCTGGAGTCCTGGGTTCATGCTCCACCAAGGACAACATCTGCAAGGAGTTTGTATGTTCTCCCCACGTTTGCGTGGGTTTCCTCTGGGCACTCCGGTTTCCTCCAAAAGACATACTGATAGGGAATTTAGATTGTGAGCCCCATCGGGGACAGCGATGATAATGTGTTCAAACTGAAAAGCGCTGTGGAATATGTAAGTGCTATATAAAAATAAAGATTATTATCATAAAGATTAAAATGGTCAGTTTTAAGCCACTGAATGTGAAAAAATATTACATTCACTGACATCAAGCAAATACAATTACACCCCCTTTAACTTTGAATTATGGCATACTTATTTTATTTATGTGCATATATCTAAGTAACTGGCTCTGTAGTTCTGTGTACAATTTGGGACCTTTGCTTTTCTCCTAAGCAATGATTTTTTACATGTTGCCGGGATCAGGTACACAATCTGCACGTGATTAAACATATGGCACAAGGAATATAATTGGAGATAAGATGTCATACTGTACCCGGAGTACCTTACCCTATGTATTTCACAACCATATAACACAAAATATGTCACTGAAAAAAAAGAAATATATTGGGTATTATCTGGAGATGAGCAGGCCAGGCAAAATTCAAATTCGCCTGTTCCATGTTTTTTCCCTGGGAAATTCTGTTTGCAGAGAAGTTATTCTCCATA
Organism: Ranitomeya imitator; assembly: GCF_032444005.1. NCBI lineage: Eukaryota > Metazoa > Chordata > Amphibia > Anura > Dendrobatidae > Ranitomeya > Ranitomeya imitator. The sequence continues at coordinate 222,610,977 of NC_091286.1, read as the reverse complement.
AATTTAATGTCCCTTATTATGATCTGGTATCTCTGCAGAGCCTAGAGCTTAATAACGGTAAAATGTAAAAAAAATAAAAAGATACTTATACTCAGCTCATCACTCTCATTTCCCTGCCCCTCCACTATTAGCCGTCACTTGTTCAGTTCTTAACGCACTGTGTTAGGGTTGGTGGATTGCACTAAATAAAAATAGACCTGGGGTCCACTTTGCAGAGATGTAAAAGTGCTGCTAGTGAGCAATGACTGAACAAAACAGCGAGCGATTGCTTGAATACACTGTATTAGCGCCACACAGTGTGAACGGAACACTGAGTACCTAACTCTGTTACCGCACAGAGTGGTACTGGGAACAGGAAGCTAAGTGCTAAACCCTGTTAAACAACACAGGGAACTAGCTAAGAGATAGAACTCACTCTGCAAGAGGATTATGCTGACCGCACACGGGTAATAGAGCAGAAGCCGAGTCCACGAAGAGGACACATGGGGCGCTAGGTGCACGACTCTGTCACTTCTCCAGAGAAATATAGCCTGAGGGTTGCACTTGCTCTGTAACTCCACTGTGCTTACCGCACACATGTAGGAAACAGATGATAAGTAAGGGAGCTAACAACAAATTGCCCCCACTGACACTAACTGCCTGCCTACGTGCACCGACCAGAGTTAGACAGAGCCACAAAGCATGCAGACAGAATGGTTTAGTATTCTCACTCTCACACCATCACATATATGATACTAGTGTGCCTGTCTGTGCCGCTGAAAGCCTTTAATACATTAAGCTTCACCCCAAACACTCACACCCAGTCAGCCGAGACATCGCCCGTGAGCCAATACGGAGCTGCCACATCACCAAAGCAGGTGACGGCTGACCAACAATAGGAAGACGCAACATAACGGACATGCTCAGTAAGGTGATCTCTGGACTTAGACTCCAGAGTGCCATGCTACTCCTGTATATCACTGGTTATTAAGGACTTGGCTGGAGATCCTGCAGTAACCAATCTTTTACCATGAACTTAGACACTGTCCATGCTGAGCAGCACCCGCAGCGGTCAAGCCCAAATGGGAGACCGTAGAGGCAGATAAGGCTTGGGATCTATCCCGTGCAGTGGGAAAATCCCAGCGCTAACACTCTGTCCTTCAGAATATCTTTGAAGGAACATTATGTTTAACCCCTTAGTGACAGAGCCAATTTGGTACTTAATGACCGAGCCAATTTTTACAATTCTGACCACTGTCACTTTATGAGGTTATAACTCTGGAACGCTTCAACGGATCCAGCTGATTCTGAGACTCTTTTTTCGTGACATATTGTACTTCATGTTAGTGGTAACATTTCTTCGATATTACTTGCGATTATTTATGAAAAAAAAGGAAATATGGCGAAAATTTTTAAAATGTTGCCATTTTCAAACTTTGTATTTTTATGCCCTTAAATCAGAGAGATATGTCATGAAAAATAGTTAATAAATAACATTTACCATATGTCTACTTTACATCAGCACAATTTTCGAAACAAAATTTTTTTTTGTTAGGGAGTTATAAGGGTTAAAAGTTGACCAGCAATTTCTCATTTTTACAACACTATTTTTTTTTTAGGGACCACATCACATTTGAAGTCATTTTGAGGGGTCTATATGATAGAAAATAATGAAGCGTGATAAAAACTACACCCCTCAAGGTTCTCAAAACCACATTCAAGAAGTTTATTAACCCTTTACGTGCTTCACAGGAACTGAAACAATGTGGAAGGAAAAAATGAACATTTAACTTTTTTTTGCAAACATCTTAATTCAGAACCATTTTTTTTATTTTCACATGTGTAAAAACAGAAATGTAACCATAAATTTTGTTATGCAGTTTCTCCTGAATACGCCAATACCCCATATGTGGGGGTAAACCACTTTTTGGGCGCACCGCAGAACTTGGAAGTGAAGGAGCGCCGTTTGACTGTTTCAATGCAGAATTGTCTGGAATTGAGATCGGACGCCATGTCACGCTTAGAGAGCTCCTGATGTACCTAAACAGTGGAAACTCCCCACAAGTGACACCATTTTGGAAACTAGACCCCTTAAGGAACTTATCTAGATGTGTGGTCAGCACTTTGAACCCCCAAGTGCTTCACGGAAGTTTATAACGTAGAGCCGTGAAAATAAAAAATCGTATTTTTTCTACAAAAATGATCTTTTTGCCCCCAAATTTTTATTTTCACAAGGGTAACAGGAGAAATTAGACCACAAGAGTTGTTGTGCGATTTCTCCTGAGTACGTCGATACCCAATATGTGGGGGTAAACCACTGTTTGGGCGCACCGCAGAGCTTGGAAGAGAAGGAGTGCCGTTTTACTTTTTCAATGTAGAATTGTCTGGAATTGAGATCGGACGCCATGTTGCGTTTGCAGAGCCCCTGGTGTGCCTAAACAGTGGAAACCCCCCACAAGTGACACCATTTTGGAAACTAGACCCCTTAAGGAACTTATCTAGATGTGTGGTGAGCACTTTGAACCCCCATGTGCTTCACAGAAGTTTATAACGTAGAGCCGTGAAAATAAAAAATCGTATTTTTTCTACAAAAATGATTTTTTTGCCCCAAAATTTTTATTTTCACAAGGGTAACAGGAAAAATTAGACCACAAAAGTTGTTGTGCGATTTCTCCTGAGTACGTCGATACCCAATATGTGGGGGTAAACCACTGTTTGGGCGCACCGCAGAGCTTGGAAGAGAAGGAATGCCGTTTTACTTTTTCAATGTAGAATTGTCTGGAATTGAGATCGGACGCTATGACGCGTTTGGAGAGCCCCTGATGTGCCTAAACAGTAGAAGTCCCCCACAAGTGACCCCATTTTGGAAACTAGACCCCCCCTGGAACTTATCTAGATGTGTGGTGAGAACTTCGAATGCCCAAGTGCTTCACAGAAGTTTAGAATGCAGAGTCATGAAAATAAAAAATATTTTTTTTCCACAGAAAAGATATTGTAGCCCCCAAGTTTTTATTTTCACAAGGGTAACAAGAGAAATTGGACCCCAAAAGTTGTTGTCCAATTTGTCCTGAGTATGCTGGTACCCCATATGTGGGGGTAAACCACTGTTTGGGCGCACGGCAGATCTCGGAAGGGAAGGAGCGCCGTTTTGGAATGCAGACTTTGATAGAATGGTCTGTGGGCATTATGTTGCGATTGCAGAGCCCCTGATGTACCTAAACAGTAGTAACCCCCCACAAGTGACCCCGTTTAGGAAACTAGACCACCCAAGGAACTTATATAGATGTGTGGTGAGAACTTTGAATGCCCAAGTGCTTCACAGAAGTTTATAATGCAGAGTCATAAAAATAAAAAATATTTTTTTTTCCACAAAAAAGATTTTGTAGCCCCCAAGTTTTTATTTTCACAAGGGTAACAAGAGAAATAGGACCCCAAAAGTTGTTGTCCAATTTGTCCTGAGTATGCTGGTACCTCATATGTGGGGGTAAACCACTGTTTGGGCGCACAGCAAAGCTCGGAAGGAAGGAGCGCCTTTTTGGAATGCAGACTTTGATAGAATGGTCTGCGGGCATTATGTTGCGTTTGCAGAGCCCCTGATGTACCTAACCAGTAGAAACCCTCCACAAGTGACCCCATTTTGGAAACAAGACAGCCCAAGGAACTTATCTAGATGTGTGGTGAGAACTTTGAATGCCCAAGTGCTTCACAGAAGTTTAGAATGCAGAGTCGTGAAAATAAAAAATATTTTTTTTTCCACAAAAAAGATATTGTAGCCCCCAAGTTTTTATTTTCACAAGGGTAACAAGAGAAATTGGACCCCAAAAGTAGTTGTCCAATTTGTCCTGAGTATGCTGGTACCCCATATGTGGGGGTAAACCACTGTTTGGGCGCACGGCAGATCTCGGAAGGGAAGGAGCGCCGTTTTGGAATGCAGACTTTGATAGAATGGTCTGTGGGCGTTATGTTGCGATTGCAGAGCCCCTGATGTACCTAAACAGTAGTAACCCCCCAAAAGTGACCCCGTTTTGGAAACTAGACCACCCAAGGAACTTATATAGATGTGTGGTGAGAACTTTGAATGCCCAAGTGCTTCACAGAAGTTTATAATGCAGAGTCATAAAAATAAAAAATATTTTTTTTCCACAAAAAAGATTTTGTAGCCCCCAAGTTTTTATTTTCACAAGGGTATCAGGAGAAATTGGACCCCAGAAGTTGTTGTCCAATTTATCCCGAGTATGCTGATGCCCCATATGTGGGGGTAACCCACTGTTTGGGCGTACGGCAGAGCTCAGAAGGGAGGGAGCACCATTTGACTTTTTGAGCGCAAAATTGGCTGTCGTGTTTGGAGACCCCCTGATGTACCTAAACAGTGGAAACCCCCCAATTCTAGCTCCAACCCTAACCCCAACACACCCCTAACCCTAATCCCAACCTGATCCATAATCCTAATCACTAACCCTAACGATAATCAGAACCCTTACGCCAAAACAACCCTAATGTCAACCCTAACCATAACCCTAATCAAAACCCTAAATCCAACACACCCCTAATCCTAATCTCAACCCTAACCTCAAACCTAACCCTAATCCCAATACACCCCTAATCACAACCCTAACCTTAACCCTAATCCCAAACCTAACCCTAATCCCAAGCGTAACCCTAATGCCAACCCTAACCCTAATACCAACCCTAATCCAAACCCTAACCCTAATCCCAACTCTAACCCTAACTTTAGCCCCAACCCTAGCCCTAACTTTAGTCCCAACCCTAACCTTAGCCCTAAGGCTACTTTCACACTTGCGTCGTTTGGCATCCGTCGCAATCCGTCGTTTTGGACAAGAAACGGATCCTGCAAATGTGCCCGCAGGATGCGTTTTTTGCCCATAGACTTGTATTGCCGACGGATCGTGACGGATGGCCACACGTCGCGTCTGTCGTGCACTGGATCAGTGTTTTAGCGGACTGTCAGCACAAAAAAAATGTTCAATGTAACTTTTTTTGTACGTCGCATCCGCCATTTCTGACCGCGCATGCGTGGCCGTAACTCCGCCCCCTCCTCCCCAGGACATAGATTGGGCAGCGGATGCGTTGAAAAACTACAACCGCTGCCCACGTTGTGCACAATTTTCACAACATGCGTCGGTATGTCGGGCCGATGCATTGCGACGGCCCCATACCGACGTAAGTGTGAAAGAAGCCTAACCCTAAATTTAGCGCCAACCCTAACTCTAAATTTAGCCCCAACCCTAACTCTAAATTTAGCCCCAACCCTAACCCTAAATTTAGCCCTAACCCTAACCCTAGCCCTAACCCTAATCCTAGCCCTACCCCTAACCCTACCCCTAGCCCTAACCCTAGCCCTAACCCTAGCCCTAACCCTAACCCTAACCCTAGCCCTAACCCTAGCCCTAACCCTAACCCTACCCCTAACCCTAGCCCTAACCCTAGCCCTAACCCTAGCCCTAGCCCTAACCCTAGCCCTAACCCTAGCCCTAACCCTACCCCTAACCCTAACCCTAGCCCTAACCCTACCCCTAACCCTAGCCCTAACCCTAACCCTAATTTTAGCCCCAACTGCTCTTCTCCTGCCGGCCGGCAGATGGAGACAGATGGCGGGCGCACTGCGCATGCACCCGCCATTTTCTTTTCCCCAGAAGATGCCGGCGGCCAGGAGGAGCAGCAGGAGGACCCAGGGACACCGGTAAGTATAATAGCATCCCCGAATCCCCCTATTTCTCTGTCCTCTGATGTGCGATCACATCAGAGGACAGAGAATTACACTTTGCTTTTTTTTTTTTTTTTTTTTTTGCGGTTGCCGGTAAACAGTTCATTACCGGCGATCGCAAAACAGGGGTCGGTAAAACTGACCCCGATCATGCTCTTTGGGGTCTCGGCTACCCCCGGTAGCCGAGACCCCAAAGATTCTCCCGGGGTCGGCCGGCGGGCGCACTGCGCATGCGCCCGCCATTTTGAAGATGGCGGCGCCCACCGGGAGCCACGAGGAGCACCGGGGGAGGTAGGTGAGTATCGGGGGGCGATCGGGGACCCCTTTTCTCTGTCCTTTGATGTGCGATCACATCGGAGGACAGAGAAATTAAAAAGAAATCGCGTTTTTTTTTGCGATCGCTGGTAAACGATTAATTACCGGCGATCGCAAAAGCGGGGTGGGTAAAAAAAACCCCGAATCATGTTCTCTGGGGTCTCGGCTACCCCCGGCAGCTGAGACCCCGGAGAAAATCAGACTCTGGGGGGCGCTATTTACTTTTTCCACAGCGCCGTTAATTAACGGCGCTGTGGTTTAAGTACCCTTAGCGGCCGCCGTTAAAAGGCGTATCGGCGGTCGCTAAGGGGTTAAAGTATTGATCTGTGACCTTACTACTGAAAAGGCATGCTTTGTCCTGCTCGCATACATTAGGCAAGGTTTCAGAACCACCTCCCCCATGGCAGTATGAACACACTATGTTAATCAAAGCTTGAAATGTAAGCTTATAGCATTAGTTAGAAATTAATATTCAACTACATAGAAGATTGAATTAATAACCAATCAATAGTAAGATATAAATGAATAAAATACTTTAGTTTTTTTGTTTCTTATCTCTTTGCTACGTCCAAAAAGATACTGTATAATTATGCATTAACATCCTCTAATAAACTGGTAATCTTGTTATACAGAATACTGGTTTGTAACTTTATTCCCTCCGTTGACGGCATTCATCTGTGACATGAGGCTGATCCTTGCATGCATGGTCCCCATAGTTGCCGTGACAGTCCACTTCTGGGTGTCATGGCATCTTGGAAGTTTCTGTGCAGGCGTTTGGAAGGTCAATGGCACATTTCGTAGCAGCATGACGCTGTTAACCTTCCCTGTTTCATTGGCGCATTATTGGTTACCCTTTTGTTGGATCCGCGAGGAAGTAAATTATAAAAAAAAAAATCTGAATTTTGGCAAATGTGGATTTTTGTAAAATTCGAGTGGAATATTGAAAACTATAGATTGACGAGAAAAAATTACGTTCCCTAATACAAATCCGTTGACAAATTTTTTTTTTTTCATTTTTAAAAGTAGCTCAAAATAATAATAATATAACTATAGATGAGGAATTCCCATAGTCATACTTACATGCAAATCAAAGTTGATGTTTTACATGGACTACAAAATTATGGAACGGCTTTTAATTCATCGCTCTCCACTCACTTCCACGCCTTCTTCAAGATTTCTCATGTATTTTGTAATACATTATAATGGTAGGCAGTTTTCATACTCTGATGTTGATAAAAAAAATAAAAAGCAAAAAAGGCAAAAAAATAGTAAAAATTGTCCTGATGCTGAAGAGGCTACGTAAAAATTATAAAACCAAGGAACTTATGGTGCACTCACACAAGTAGTTTTCCAGCCGATGTGCTGTACATGTGCACAGTCACCACACGTACCAATTGTAACACATGGGCAGTGTTAAATGTGGACCTTAAGGGTACCGTCACACACTGTCATTTCGATCGCTACGACGGTACGATTCGTGACGTTCTAGTGATATCGTTACGATATCGCTGTGTCTGACACGCAGCAGCGATCAGGGATCCTGCTGAGAATCGTACGTCGTAGCAGATCGTTTGGAACATTCTTTCTTCGCCGGATCTCCCGCTGTCATCGCTAGATCGGTGTGTGTGACACCGATCTAGCGATGCGATCCAGCGATGCGTTCGCTTGTAACCAGGGTAAACATCGGGTTACTAAGCGCAGGGCCGCGCTTAGTAACCCGATGTTTACCCTGGTTACCAGCGTAAATGTAAAAAAAACAGTACATACTTACATTCCGGTGTCCGTCAGGTCCCTAGCCGTCTGCTTCCCGCACTCACTGACTGCCAGCCGTAAAGTGAAAGCAGAGCACAGCGGTGACGTCACCGCTGTGCTGTGCTTTCACTTTACTGCCGGCAGTCAGTGAGTGCGGGAAGCAGACAGCAAGGGACAGACACCGGAAGGTAAGTATGTGCTGTTTGTTTTTTTTACGCTGGTAACCAGGGTAAACATCGGGTTACTAAGCGCGGTCCTGCACTTAGTAACCCGATGTTTACCCTGGTTATGCGGGGACCTCGGCATCGTTGGTCGCTGGAGAGCTGTCTGTGTGACAGCTCCCCAGCGACCACACTACGATTTACCTACGATCACGGCCAGGTCGTATCGCTGGTCGTGATCGTAGGTAAATCGTATAGTGTGACGGTACCCTAAGTCTGCATGTAAAGAAACAAAATCGGAATTTTCTGGTCTAGTTGGTTTAGAGACAAGATGAGTGCATGTACACAGTTTTGGTGGCAAGCAAACTGCACACGGAGCCACTCACGTCCATAATTTGGAGACATGACTTGTCTGATAAATTCAGCATACAGTAATCTAGAAAAATATCTTCTAATAAGCCAGTTGAACAGGCAAACATATAATTTGGCAAGGCTTCTTTTTATGCAAATGTAGGAAACACATATTTAATATCCCTAATAATTCTCAATCTGCCAAACAGCCCGGCATCGTCCACCGTCACGTCCATCATCGCACGCTTGAGACAAGTCCATCATATAAATGTAGCAATCTTATGAAAAAGAAGCCAAATGTTACAGATTTGCAGATCAGTTAATTGCCTTTATTGTGAACAGATTTTATAGATGTTTTGATAGGCTGCGCACATATCATTTATAGTGTTGTTTCCTTGACGGAAGAACACAAAGTTACATTTGAATCCGGGGAACCAACAAGAAAATGGTCAGTAAGATATTCACTCCTCGGATGGACAGATTGTACTCTAGTTTGATGAGGTGTAAACACAGGAGTAATGAAAAAGAAGCCAACCATGATTTTCTTATGCCTCATTACTAAGTAATTATCTTGTCATATCTTGTAGTAATCATGTGAAGAACATTAATGTTTATTTTAATTGTGAAAGTGTATCCTCACAGGAAACTAAAGATTTAATTTTTTTTCATTAACAATTAAAATCATTTTCTTACAAAGTAAATGAATGTGAACAATCTTCATAAAGTTGATGAGGCAATGTTTAATATTTTATTGGTTTTAAAGGAAGTCACGCATAATTGCAGGATATCCCACAGGTCCAGAAACCCCAGGACTCAGCCTTTGTTAAACATGATGTTTAAAATAATATCAGGCCTCTTTTCCATGAGACATAAGAAGCTTGGCTCAAAAGTTTTATTTGAATATCTGAGCCCTAAAAGCAAACAATTTAAACCTTAAACAGCAGAAGGGATTTTAATAGCGATGAGCAAATTTATTGGAATTGGAATTTATTTATTTTTTTAATTTACAAAAATTAGTGTTCTTTAAAATATGTTTTTTGTTAGAGAATTCAGCAGAATGTATTTTTTTAAACAGTAGAAAGTCAGGTAAATGGTTAAAAAAATAAAAATGGCATCTCCCCTGCCCAGGAGTTGTGGTATGATCAGAAAATGTCCCTCCACGGTCAGACACAGCCATTGCACGGTTCACAGGGACACATTTATAAGATTATCTCAGCACAGGAACATTTTTTCTAACACATCCAATTGTGGAACTTATTTTTATTCCAAGATCTGCTAATTAAAATTAACTTTGCTCTGGTGGTGAGCCCGCATCAAAGCCGGGACACGTCAGCTGTTTTGAACAGCTGACATGTGCCTGCAATAGCGGCGGGTGGAATTGTGATTCACCCATCGCTATTAACTAGTTAAATGCCGCTGTCAAACGTTAACAGCGGCATTTAACTAGGGCCTCCGACCCTCCGGCCGGAAATGCGCTCATCGCTGACCCCGTCACATGATCGAGGGTCAGCGATGTGTCGGCATCACAACCAGAGGTCTCCTTGAGACCTGTATGGCTGTTGATGCCGGATTGCTATGAGCGCCACCATGTGGTCGGCGCCCATGGCAATGCTGTAATTCTGCTACATAGAGGTGATCTGTGCATCACTTCTATGTAGCAGAGGCAATCAAGTTGTGCCAGCTTCTAGCCTCCCATGGAGGCTATTGAAGCATGTCAAAAGTTAAAAAAAATATAAAAAAAAATTAAAAAATATAAAAGTTTAAATCACCCCCTTTTGCCCCATTCAAAATAAAACAATAAAAAAAATCAAATATACCCATATTTGGTATCGCCACGTTCAGAATCGCCCGATCTATCAATGAAAAAAGGATTAACCTGATCGCTAAACAGCATAGCAAGAAAAAAATTGAAACGCCAGAATTACGTTTTTTTGGTCGCCGCGACATTGCATTAAAATGCAATAACAGGCGATCAAAAGAACGTATCAGCACCAAAATGGTATAATTAAAAATGTCAGCTATCAATAATCCCTCACTGACCCCAGATCACGAAAAATGGAGATGCTATGGGTATCAGAAAATGGCACATTCTTTTTTTTTAGCAAAGTTTGGAATTTAGTTTCACCACTTAGATAAAAAATAACCTAGACTATGTCTCAAACTCGTAATGACCTGGAGAATCATAATGGCAGGTCGGTTTTAGCATTTAGGGAACCTAGCAAAAAAGCCAAACAAAAAACAAGTGTGGGATTACACTTTTTTTGCAATTTCACCTCACTTGGAATTTTTTTCCCATTTTCTAGTACATGACATTAGAGTTGAGCGACTTTTACTTTTTTAGTCGGGTCGGGTCGGGTGAAATCGGCTGATTATTGTGAAAAGTCGGGGGCCGACCGCAACACGAAACCCAATGCAAGTTAATGGGGAATCAAAGTCGGCAGTGAGTGGAGGACAGGAAAACACCTACAGTGCCCATTTTAATGCCAAAAACATCAATTCGTATTACTGAAGCTTGTTAATCCTAATTTACTTCATAATAATAGTTAGGCATTGAAAACAGGGGTTCATTTGGCTAAAGTTGTGGGGGGGTAGGGCTGGCTCAAGATTTTCGTGGGCCCAGGAAACGCGGAATACGTCACGGCGGTGGAGCAGGGAAAGGTAAGTATTTCAAGTTTGCAAGTGCTGTGATCCTGAGCAAGCAGGGGGGCCCACTAGTTGGCACTGGCACAGGGCCCCTCATAGTACGGCGGTGTGTTTGACGGCGTGCGGCACCTCCCACTGCCAGAGACACTTTTGCGTACTATGAGGGGCCCTGTGCCAGTGCCAACGAGTATGCCCCCCACCTGATGAAGGAACCTGCACTTTCATCTGCACCTTCCTCTTTGTCCCCGTATAAGGTGGTATAGTATGTGGGAAGGGGAACCTGACTTTCAGCAGGGTCAGATTCTGGCTGTGTAGAGTGCAAGGGGAATGTAGTGGTCTGGGTCAATGTATCAGCAGACTCATCTAGCTGTGGCTGGGCAATGGGCAGGATGAGGAGGAAACACAGATATAGGCCCAAATAACAAAGTAGGCTAAATGCAGTTCAAAATTGCGGCATTGCTTTGTTCAGCAGAGGACAACTGTAATGAGAGGCTGACACAGTTAGTAGGCCCCAAAAAGTAAGTAGGCTAAATGCAGTTCAAAATTGCTAACAGGACTAAACTGGCGGCATTGCTTTGTTCAGCGGAGGACAACTGTAATGAGGGGCAGACTGTTATGATCAGGTGGCCTTGGAGCAGCATGAAATGACCTTCGCTGGAGCAGTGGTAACTATACTGACCGCAAACCCTGATCCTATTACCGCAACTAGAAGTATCCGTGGGGTGTGCCTAACCAGACCTAGACACCTCGACACAGCCTAAGGACTAAATATCCCTAAAGATAGAAATAGGAAAACTCTCTTGCCTCAGAGTAGACCCCCAAAGGATAGGTAGCCCCCCACAAATAATGACTGTGAGTAGGAGAGGAAAAGACACACGCAGACAGAAAACAGGGATAATCAAAGGAGGCCACTTCTACCTAGATAGGAAAGGATAGTACAGGATACTATGCGGTCAGCATAAAACACTACAAAATATCCACAGCAGAAAAATACAAAAACTCCACCACCTAACTAAAGATGTGGAGAGTATATCTGCGACTCCAGCGAATCCAACTAGACTGAGAAAAACATCAGGCACAGTCTAGCAGGAACAAAAATAGAAACAAGATCAGCACAGAAAATAAACAGACAGCAGTGTGTCAAAAAGCAAACACTTATCTTTGCTGAAATGGCAGCAAGCAGGAGGGCCAGGCAGAGGACCAACACTTCCAAAGGAACATTGACTACTGGCAAGGACTAATGAGTCCTGCAAAGCTAAATACCTCAGTCCGAATTGCAATTAGCAGAAATACCTGTCCAAGACTGCTGCTGAGGAATAACTGCATTACCATCAACAACCACCGGAGGGAGCCCAAGAGCAGAATTCACAACAGTACCCCCCCTTGAGGAGGGGTCACCGAACCCTCACCAGAGCCCCCAGGCCGGTCAGGACAAGCAAGATGAAAGGCACGAACCAAATCAGCGGCATGGACATCAGAGGCCAAAACCCAAGAATTATCCTCCTGGCCATAACCCTTCCATTTGGCAAGGTACTGAAGCTTCCGCCTCGAAAAACGAGAATCCAAAATCTTCTCAACCACATATTCCAACTCCCCATCGACCAACACAGGGGCCAGAGGATCAACAGAGGGAACAACGGCCTCCACATATTTCCGCAACAAAGATCTATGGAAGACATTATGGATAGCAAAAGAGGCCGGAAGCGCCAGACGAAAAGACACCGGATTAATAATCTCAGAAATCCTATAAGGACCAATAAACCGAGGCTTAAACTTAGGAGAAGAAACCTTCATAGGAACATGATGGGAAGATAACCAAACCAGATCCCCAACCCGTAGCCGGGAACCAACACAGCGACGTCGGTTAGAAAAACAAATAAGTCTCCAAAGTCTGATTAGTACGCTCGGTCTGGCCATTTGTCTGAGGATGAAATGCCCAGCCTAGCACAAAAGGCCCGCCAAAACCTGGAAAAAAACTGGGAACCTCTGTCAGACACAATATTCTCAGGAATACCATGCAAACGGACCACATGCTGAAAAAACAACGGAACCAAATCAGAAGAAGAAGGCAATTTAGGCAAAGGCACCAAATGAACCATCTTAGAGAATCGGTCACAAACAACCCAGATAACCGACATCCTCTGGGAAACAGGAAGATCGGAAATAAAATCCATAGAAATATGCGTCCAGAGCCTCTCAGGGACCGGCAATGGCAAAAGCAACCCACTAGAACGGGAGCAACAAGGCTTAGCCCGCGCACAAGTCCCACAGGACTGCACAAAAGACTGCACATCACGCGATAAAGAAGGCCACCAAAATGACCTACCAACCAAGTCTCTGGTACCAAAAATGCCAGGATGACCAGCCAACACAGAACAGTGAATCTCAGAAATCACTCTACTTGTCCATCTGTCAGGAACAAATAGCTTCCTCACAGGACAACGATCAGGTTTGTCAGCCTGAAATTTCTGAAGAACCCGTCGTAAATCAGGAGAAACGGCAGAAAGGACTACCCCTTCCTTCAAAATACCGACTGGTTCCAAGACCTCGGGAGAATCAGGCAAAAAACTCCTAGAGAAGGCATCAGCCTTAATATTCTTAGAACCCGGAAGGTACGAGATCACGAAATCAAAACGAGAAAAAAACAAGGACCATCGAGCCTGTCTAGGATTCAACTGTTTGGCAGACTCGAGGTAAATCAGATTCTTATAATCGGTCAAGACCCCAATACAGTGCTTAGCTCCCTCAAGCCAATGTCGCCACTCCTCAAACGCCCACTTCATAGCCAACAACTCCCGATTGCCGACATCATAATTGCGTTCAGCAGGCGAAAACTTATGGGAAAAGAAGGCACACGGTTTCATTAAAGGGAACCTGTCACCCCGTTTTTTCAGATTGAGATAAAAATACTGTTAAATAGGGCCTGCGCTGTGCGTTACAATAGTGTATGTAGTGTACCCTGATTCCCCACCTATGCTGTGAAATACATTCCCAAAGATGCAAACTCGGCTTTGGGAAAATGGCCACTGCGATCTCCATCTGCGCATGCGCGGTATCCTGCGGCCATTTTCCTGAAGCCCCGTGCAGCAGAGCACTCCATCTGCGCACGCGCGGCCTCAGGAAGATGGCCGTCCCCACCGATGACAAGGGTAATAGCGCAGATCGCGCGCTTTTACTTCACCTGCGCGCAGTGGATTTGGCACTTGGACATGCGCACACCACTACGCCACCAACGGAAAGCTGGGGAAGAAACAGCGATGTCACCACGCCCACCTGACCTGACCAGCCTGATTGACAGGCGAAAATGGCGACTTTGGTAATGTATTTCGCAGCATAGGTGGGGAATCAGGGTACACTACATACACTATTGTAACGCACAGCGCAGGCCGTATTTAACAGTATTTTTATCTCAATCTGAAAAAACGGGGTGACAGGTTCCCTTTAAGGAACCAACAGGATCCCTCTGAGACAAAACAGCCCCTGCCCCAATCTCAGAAGCGTCAACCTCAACCTGAAACGGAAGAGAAACATCCGGTTGACGCAACACAGGAGCAGAAGTAAAACGATGCTTAAGTTCCTGAAAGGCAGAGACAGCCGCAGGGGACCAATTCGCCACATCAGCACCCTTCTTCGTCAAATCAGTCAAGGGTATAACCACGCTGGAAAAATTAGCAATGAAACGTCGATAAAAATTAGCAAAAACCCAAAAATTTCTGAAGGCTCTTCACGGATATGGGCTGAATCCAGTCATGAATGGCCTGAACCTTAACCGGATCCATCTCTATAGACGAGGGAGAAAAAATAAAGCCCAAAAAGGAAACCTTCTGCACCCCAAAAAGACACTTAGACCCTTTCACAAACAAGGCATTGTCACGAAGGATCTGAAATACCATCCTGACCTGCTGCACATGAGACTCCCAATCATCGGAAAAAATCAAAATATCGTCCAAATATACAATCAGGAATTTATCAAGATAATCCCGGAAGATATCATGCATGAAGGACTGAAAAACAGATGGAGCATTAGAGAGTCCGAATGGCATCACAAGGTATTCAAAATGGCCCTCGGGCGTGTTAAAAGCAGTTTTCCATTCATCACCCTGCTTAATACGAACAAGATTATAAGCCCCCCGAAGGTCAATCTTAGTAAACCAACTAGCTCCCTTAATCCTAGCAAACAAATCGGAAAGCAAAGGTAAAGGATATTGAAACTTGACCGTGATTTTATTCAAGAGGCGATAATCAATACAGGGTCTTAGGAACCATCTTTTTTAGCAACAAAAAAGAACCCCGCTCCCAACGGTGAAGAAGATGGCCGAATATGCCCTTTCTCCAAAGACTCCTTAATATAGCTCCGCATGGCGGTATGTTCAGGTACAGACAGGTTGAAAAGTCGGTCCTTAGGAAACTTACAGCCAGGAATCAAGTCAATAGCACAATCACAGTCCCTGTGTGGTGGAAGGAAACTGGACTTGGGCTCATCGAATACATCCAGAAAATCAGACAAAAACTCCGGAATTTCAGAAGAGGGAGAAGGGGTGATAGACATCAGAGGAACATCATTATGAACCCCCTGACAACCCCAACTAGTCACAGACATGGATTTCCAATCCAAAACAGGATTATGTACTTGCAACCATGGAAAACCCAGTACGATAGCATCATGCAAATTATGCAACACCAGAAATCGACACTCTTCCTGATGGGCTGGCGCCATGCGCATGGTCACCTGTGTCCAAAACTGGGGCTTATTTTTAGCCAAGGGTGTAGCATCAATGCCCCTTAAAGGAGTAGGGTTCTGCAAAGGCTGCAAGGAAAAACCACAACGCCTGGCAAACTCAAAGTCCATTAAGTTCAAGGCGGCGCCTGAATCCACAAACGCCATGACAGAAAATGATGACAATGAACAGATCAAGGACACAGATAACAGAAATTTAGGTTGTACAGTACTGATGGTAAATGAACTGGCGATCCTCTTGGTCCGCTTAGGGCAGACAGAAATGACATGGGAAGCGTCGCCACAATAATAACACAACCTATTCTGACGTCTGAAACCTTGACGTTCCGTTCTAGACAGAATCCTATCACACTGCATTGGCTCAGGAATTTACTCTGAGGATAACGCCATTGCGCGCACTGTTCTGCGCTCCCGCAAGCGCCGATCAATCTGAATGGCCAGAGACATAGAATCACTCAGATTGGAGGGTGTGGGAAACCCCACCATAACATCTTTAACGGATTCAGAAAGACCCCTTCTGAAAATTGCCGCCAAAGCATCATTATTCCATTTAGTCAATACAGACCATTTTCTGAATTTCTGACAATACAATTCTGCCGCCTCTTGACCCTGAGACAGGGCCAACAAGGTCTTCTCAGCTTGATCCACCGAATTAGGTTCATCATACAGTAATCCTAACGCCTGAAAGAAGGAGTCTACATTAAGCAAAGCAGGATCCCCAGATTCCAGGGAAAATGCCCAATCCTGTGGATCACCACGCAGCAGGGAAATGATGATTTTAACTTGTTGAATGGAATCACCGAAGGATCGAGGTTTCAATGCAAAAAACAGTTTACAATTGTTTTTAAAACTCAAAAATTTGGACCTGTCACCAAAAAACAAATCAGGAGTAGGTATCTTCGGTTCTAAATCAGGAGTCTGAACAATGTAATCAGAAATACCCTGTACTCTAGCAGCCAGCTGGTCTATACGAGAAACTAATTCCTGAACATTCATGCTAGCACAAGGCTCTTCAGCCACCCAGAGATAAAGAGGGAGGAGAAGACAAAACAGGCTGGAGAAAAAAAATGGCTCAAGATCTTTCCTCCCTTCTTCTGAGATGCAATTAACTCATTGTTGGCCAGTAGTACTGTTATGATCAGGTGGCCTTGGAGCAGCATAAAATGACCTTCGCTGGAGCAGTGGTAACTATACTGACCGCAAACCCTGATCCTATCACCGCTACTAGAAGTAGCCGTGGAGTGTGCTTAACCAGACCTAGACACCTCGACACAGCCTAAGGACTAAATATCCCTAAAGACAGAAATAGGAAAACTCTCTTGCCTCAGAGTAGACCCCCAAAGGATAGGTAGCCCCCCACAAATAATGACTGTGAGTAGGAGAGGAAAAGACACACGCAGACAGAAAACAGGGATAAGCAAAGGAGGCCACTTCTACCTAGATAGGAAAGGATAGTACAGGATACTATGCGGTCAGCATAAAACACTACAAAATATCCACAGCAGAAAAATACAAAAACTCCACCACCTAACTAAAGATGTGGAGAGTATATCTGCGACTCCAGCGAATCCAACTAGACTGAGAAAAACATCAGGCACAGTCTAGCAGGAACAAAAATAGAAACAAGATCAGCACAGAAAATAAACACACAACAGTGTGTCAAAAAGCAAACACTTATCTTTGCTGAAATGGCAGCAAGCAGGAGGGCCAGGCAGAGGACCAACACTTCCAAAGGAACATTGACTACTGGCAAGGACTAATGAGTCCTGCAAGGCTAAGTACCCCAGTCCGAATTGCAATTAGCAGAAACACCTGTCCAAGACTGCTGCTCAGGAATAACTGCATTACCATCAACAACCACCGGAGGGAGCCCAAGAGCAGAATTCACAACAGCAGACACAGTTAGTAGGCCCAAATAAGAAAGAAGGCTAAATGCAGTTCAAAATTGCTAACAGGACTAAACAGGCGGCATTGCTTTGTTCAGTGGAGGACAGCTGTAAGGAGTGGCTGACACAGTTACTAGGCCCAAATAAGTAAGTAGGCTAAATACAGTTCAAAATTGGTAACAGGAGTACACAGGTGGCATTGCTTTGTTCAGTGGAGGACAACTGTAATAAGTGGCTCAGACAGACTTAGTAGGCCTAAAATAAAAAATTAGGCTAAATGCAGTTCAAAATTGGTAAGAGGAGTACACAGGCGGCATAGCTTTTTTCAGCGGAGGAGGACAACTGTTATGAGAGGCTCATACAGACTTAGTTGGCCTAAAATAAAAAAAGTAGGCTAAATGCAGTTCAAAATTGGTAAGAGGAGTACACAGGCGGCATAGCTTTGTTAAGCGGAGGAGGACAACTGTTATGATGGCTCTGGAGGGAGAGGCCAAAGATTCAGTGATGTTGAGACCCCCCAACAGCATGACACATTTGACAAGATCTTACATATACTGGAGGAGAGACATGGGGACCCCACAGATTTAGGAGAGTTGAGGTCACGCCTGTTTAGCCGGATACAACAGGAGGGGCAGACAGTGAACCAGTACATGAACGTGTTACAGGAGATTCACACAGCTATGACCAGAAAAGGCGGGGTGTGGATAGGCCCCATTGATTTAGTTCGGGATCATTTGGTGACCTGGTTGAGAGATGCACTGCTAAAACAGGTCCTTTGTCAGCGCTTGAAAGTGAACCCAAACATGATGTTTGCAGAGGTGGGAGGTGTAGCGCGGGCACGAAAGCAGGAGCAGGGGGTGGCAATGCCGGTGGCGAAGGTTCGGAGTGGAGAGGTAGCCTGGTGACTGAACCAGGTTGGGCCGAAGATCTGCGGAGAGAAATCTTAGCCATGAGGGAGTTTCTGATGGAAACTAAGAGAAAAGTGTCTTCTTTGAGTGCTCCAGGGATCAAAACCTTCTCAGAGTCGAGACGGGGAGGAAGGACAGCTCGGTGGGAAGAACTCCCTACCTGCTTCCTCTGTGGGGAGTTCGGGCATATGGCCCGGGTCTGCCCACAGCGGGGACGGCCTCCGCAGTGCCACCCGTTAAACTAGGAGGCTTTGACGCTGGGGGGACGCCGCCAGAAGCCAGAACAGTCAGTAAGAAGAACCAGAAGTTCCACTAACTTAGTTTCAGTGTGTCCGTTAGTTTGGGCTGAAATTGATGGATGGGCTGTGCGCTGCCTGGTGAATATTGACTCTCAAGTGACCATGATGCCCAAGGCGTACTATCGAAGACATTTTCCGGAGGCAATGAGGCCTGAATGGGGACAGGTGATAAGATTTATGGCCACCAATCAACTATCCATCCCAATTGCAGGGGTTGCGTGGATGCAAATTAAGGTCTGTGGGAAAGATCTGGGCCACAAAGGGGTAGTGCTGACCTCGAGTGACACAGAACGTGGGTGCATGGTCACTCTGGGGATGAATGTGTTGAAGGAGTTTGGAATTGTGCTGTAAACAAGTCCCCAGAAGTATTCCCGAGACAGTGTGTTAGGAGTCGAGTTTCCTCTGCTGCACAGGAGGAATCTCGATCCGTGTCTGCGGCGGTCTCCCATTCTGCATCGGCCGCAATGGGGTCTGCTCAGCGGAGGCATCGCTCCCAGCGTCTTGCTGGGACTGATTCTGTGCAGAGGGTTACTACTGCCTTTTCTGGCTCTCCTGTTGTACCCTGCACTGATCTGCGGCGAGCAGGCTTCTCTGGGACTAAGTCCTTATTTTCACACACTGAGCATGCCCAGGGCAAGATCTCCCGTTGGAGATCAAGGGTCATATGCTCAGGTACTGCAGCACATTCCATTGGTCCTCCAGGAAGGTCCTGAAAGGGCAAAACTTCGGTAGCAGCTTCCTGTGCTGCAACTATATAAACTGCGCATGACCGCATGGCCATGCGCTAGTATTGTCTTGATTATATGTGTGTATGTTGTGATTGAAAGTCGCTCATTAAAATACCCTCCCTATTGGATGACTGTTCGCGGAAGGTGTATGTTTGCTATCTAGCGCCCGACTTATCCAACAGCACGTTACACACATAACAGCGTCTAGTTGCTGTGACCGCCTGTACGGCCCCGTGCGCTTTCCTTACCCAAGCCTGGGTGGTTAGTGGCGTCCATCAGTGCGGCACTGCATGCACTCTCGTGCCTTTATATACTATTTTAATAGTTTCCTTACACACCCAGTTGCGGTGTTGTGCCAGCAAGTGGTCTAATCGGACTTCAATCCTGTGTTGGGATTGTGTTCGCTGACTTCTTGCTCGCGCTCTATGTGCGGTACCGCGGTCCTGTGACTTAACAGGATCGCTTCCTTCACGCAGGGTGAAGTTAACCCGTGCATGTATACTTATAGTACCGCCATATATTCCGTCTTACTAGCAGGAGGGTTTTTACCTGCACGGTGGACCTCGGACTGCGAACGCACCTAGTTTCATATCATCTATACTTGGTGCGTTCTGCCAGTCCTTAACATAATACTAGCGCCAAGGTCTGGCTAGTAATTGGCGGACATTCAGCAATCTTTGCGGTATATCCAGCAGCTGGAGGGTAGGTTGACGGCTCTCGAGAGCTCAACCTCAGAATTCACAACAGTACCCCCCCCTTGAGGAGGGGTCACCGAACCCTCACCAGAACCCCCAGGCCGACCAGGATGAGCCACATGAAAGGCACGAACAAGATCTGGGGCATGGACATCAGAGGCAAAAACCCAGGAATTATCTTCCTGAGCATAACCCTTCCATTTGACCAGATACTGGAGTTTCCGTCTAGAGACACGAGAATCCAAAATCTTCTCCACAATATACTCCAATTCCCCCTCCACCAAAACAGGGGCAGGAGGCTCCACAGATGGAACCATAGGTGCCACGTATCTCCTCAACAACGACCTATGGAATACATTATGTATGGAAAAGGAGTCTGGGAGGGTCAGACGAAAAGACACCACATTGAGAATCTCAGAAATCCTATACAGACCAATAAAACGAGGTTTAAATTTAGGAGAGGAAACCTTCATAGGAATATGACGAGAAGATAACCAAACCAGATCCCCAACACGAAGTCGGGGTCCCACACGGCGTCTGCGATTAGCGAAAAGCTGAGCCTTCTCCTGGGACAAGGTCAAATTGTCTACTACCTGAGTCCAGATCTGCTGCAACCTGTCCACCACAGAATCCACACCAGGACAGTCCGAAGACTCAACCTGTCCTGAAGAGAAACGAGGATGGAACCCAGAATTGCAGAAAAATGGAGAGACCAAGGTAGCCGAGCTGGCCCGATTATTAAGGGCGAACTCAGCCAACGGCAAAAATGACACCCAATCATCCTGGTCAGCGGAAACAAAACATCTCAGATATGTTTCCAAGGTCTGATTGGTTCGTTCGGTCTGGCCATTAGTCTGAGGATGGAAGGCCGAGGAGAAAGATAGGTCAATGCCCATCCTACCACAAAAGGCTCGCCAGAACCTCGAGACAAACTGGGAACCTCTGTCAGAAACAATATTCTCAGGAATGCCATGTAAACACCCACATGCTGGAAGAACAAAGGCACCAAATCAGAGGAGGAAGGCAATTTAACCAAGGGCACCAGATGGACCATTTTAGAAAAGCGATCACAGACCACCCAAATGACCGACATCTTTTGAGAAACGGGAAGGTCAGAAATGAAATCCATCGAAATATGTGTCCAAGGCCTCTTCGGGACCGGCAAGGGCAAAAGCAACCCACTGGCACGTGAACAGCAGGGCTTAGCCCTAGCACAAATTCCACAGGACTGCACAAAAGCACGCACATCCCGTGACAGAGACGGCCACCAGAAGGATCTAGCAACCAACTCCCTGGTACCAAAGATTCCTGGATGACCGGCCAGCACCGAACAATGAAGTTCAGAGATAACTTTACTAGTCCACCTATCAGGGACGAACAGTTTCTCAGCCGGACAACGATCAGGTTTATTAGCCTGAAATTTCTGCAACACTCTCCGCAAATCAGGGGAGATGGCAGACACAATGACTCCTTCCTTGAGGATACTCGCCGGCTCAGATAACCCCGGAGAGTCGGGCACAAAACTCCTAGACAGAGCATCCGCCTTCACATTTTTAGAGCCCGGAAGGTATGAAATCACAAAATCAAAACGAGCAAAAAATAACGACCAACGGGCCTGTCTAGGATTCAAGCGCTTGGCAGACTCAAAATAAGTAAGGTTCTTATGATCAGTCAAAACCACCACGCGATGCTTAGCACCCTCAAGCCAATGACGCCACTCCTCGAATGCCCACTTCATGGCCAGCAACTCTCGGTTGCCCACATCATAATTACGCTCAGCAGCAGAAAATTTCCTGGAAAAGAAAGCACATGGTTTGAACACTGAGCAACCAGAACCTCTCTGTGACAAAACCGCCCCTGCACCAATCTCAGAAGCATCAACCTCGACCTGGAACGGAAGAGAAACATCAGGTTGACACAACACAGGGACACAGCAAAAACGACGCTTCAACTCCTGAAAAGCTTCCACGGCAGCAGAAGACCAATTAACCAAATCAGCACCCTTCTTGGTCAAATCGGTCAATGGTCTGGCAATGCTAGAAAAATTACAGATGAAGCGACGATAAAAATTAGCAAAGCCCAGGAATTTCTGCAGACTTTTTAGAGATGTCGGCTGGGTCCAATCCTGGATGGCCTGAACCTTAACCGGATCCATCTCGATAGTAGAAGGGGAAAAGATGAACCCCAAAAATGAAACTTTCTGCACACCGAAGAGACACTTTGATCCCTTCACGAACAAGGAATTAGCACGCAGTACCTGGAAAACCATTCTGACTTGCTTCACATGAGACTCCCAATCATCAGAGAAGATCAAAATGTCATCCAAGTAAACAATCAAGAATTTTTCCAGATACTCACGGAAAATGTCATGCATAAAAGACTGAAAAACAGATGGAGCATTGGCAAGTCCGAACGGCATCACCAGATACTCAAAATGACCCTCGGGCGTATTAAATGCCGTTTTCCATTCATCTCCCTGCCTGATTCTCACCAGATTATATGCACCACAAAGATCAATCTTAGTAAACCAACTAGCCCCCTTAATCCGAGCAAACAAGTCAGAAATCAATGGCAAGGGATACTGAAACTTAACAGTGATCTTATTAAGAAGGCGGTAATCAATACACGGTCTTAGCGAACCATCCTTCTTGGCTACAAAAAAGAACCCTGCTCCCAATGGTGACGACGATGGGCGAATATGTCCCTTCTCCAGGGACTCCTTCACATAACTGCGCATTGCGGTGTGTTCAGGTACGGACAAATTAAATAAACGACCCTTAGGGAATTTACTACCAGGAATCAAATCGATAGCACAATCACAATTCCTATGCGGAGGTAGGGCATCAGACTTGGACTCTTCAAATACATCCTGAAAGTCCGACAAGAACTCTGGGATGTCAGAAGGAATGGATGACGAAATAGACAAAAATGGAACATCACCATGTACTCCCTGACAACCCCAGCTGGTTACCGACATAGAGTTCCAATCCAATACTGGATTATGGGTTTGTAGCCATGGCAACCCCAACACGACCACATCATGCAAATTATGCAGTACCAGAAAGCGAATAACTTCCTGATGTGCAGGAGCCATGCACATGGTCAGCTGGGCCCAGTACTGAGGCTTATTCTTGGCCAAAGGTGTAGCATCAATTCCTCTCAACGGAATAGGACACCGCAAAGGCTCCAAGAAAAATCCACAACGTTTAGCATAATCCAAATCCATCAGATTCAGGGCAGCGCCTGAATCCACAAACGCCATGACAGAATACGATGACAAAGAGCACATTAAGGTAATGGACAAAAGGAATTTGGACTGTACAGTACCAATAACGGCAGAGCTATCGAACCGCCTAGTGCGTTTAGGACAATTAGAAATAGCATGAGTAGAATCACCACAATAGAAACACAGTCTGTTCAGACGTCTGTGTTCTTGCCGTTCTACTTTAGTCATAGTCCTGTCGCACTGCATAGGCTCAGGTTTACTCTCAGACAATACCGCCAGATGGTGCACAGATTTACGCTCGCGCAAGCGACGACCGATCTGAATGGCCAAGGACATAGACTCATTCAAACCAGCAGGCATAGGAAATCCCACCATTACATCCTTAAGAGCTTCAGAGAGACCCTTTCTGAACAAAGCCGCTAGTGCAGATTCATTCCACAGAGTGAGTACTGACCACTTCCTAAATTTCTGACAATATACTTCTACATCATCCTGACCCTGGCATAAAGCCAGCAGATTTTTCTCAGCCTGATCCACTGAATTAGGCTCATCGTAAAGCAATCCCAGCGCCTGGAAAAATGCATCAACATTACTCAATGCAGAATCTCCTGGTGCAAGAGAAAACGCCCAGTCCTGTGGGTCGCCGCGCAAAAAAGAAATAATAATCAAAACCTGTTGAATAGGATTACCAGAAGAATGAGGTTTCAAGGCCAAAAATAGCTTACAATTATTTCTGAAGCTCAGGAACTTAGTTCTGTCACCAAAAAACAAATGAGGAATCGGAATTCTTGGTTCTAACATCGATTTCTGATCAATAGTATCTTGAATCTTTTGTACATTTACAACGAGATTATCCATTGAGGAGCACAGAGCCTGAATATCCATGTCCACAGCTGTGTCCTGAAGCACTCTAATGTCTAGGGGAAAAAAAAGACTGAAGACAGAGTTAAGAAAAAAAAATGATGTCAGGATTTCTTTTTTCCCTCTATTGGGAATCATTAGCTGGCTCCTTGTACTGTTATGGCTGGCAATCAGGCAATACAGCGTGCAGTAATCAGCGCACATACAGAGATCTGGCAATAACCAAAAACAATAGGACGAGCTCTGAGACGTGGAATCTCTGTAGACTGCAGTACCTGATCTATCCTCACACAACTATAAGCAGCAGTGGATTGCGCCTATCACTACCTATGCAACTCGGCACTGCCTGAGGAGCTGACTAGCCTGAAGATAGAAATACAAGCCTGACTTACCTCAGAGAAATACCCCAAAGGAATAGGCAGCCCCCCACATATAATGACTGTTAGCAAGATGAAAAGACAAACGTAGGAATGAAATAGATTCAGCAAAGTGAGGCCCGATATTCTAGACAGAGCGAGGATAGCAAAGAGAACTATGCAGTCTACAAAAAACCCTAAAACGAAAACCACGCAAAGGGGCAAAAAGACCCACCGTGCCGAACTAACAGCACGGCGGTGCACCCCTTTGCTTCTCAGAGCTTCCAGCAAAAGTTAATAGCAAGCTGGACAGAAAAAACAGAAAACAAACTAGAAGCACTTATCTAGCAGAGCAGCAGGCCCAAGGAAAGATGCAGTAGCTCAGATCCAACACTGGAACATTGACAAGGAGCAAGGAAGACAGACTCAGGTGGAGCTAAATAGCAAGGCAGCCAACGAGCTCACCAAAACACCTGAGGGAGGAAGCCCAGAGACTGCAATACCACTTGTGACCACAGAAGTGAATTCAGCCACAGAATTCACAACAGGTTTCATTGATAATGATAAGTAGTTGGTACATGTCTAGATAAAATCCACATAAGTTCCAGCCCAAGATGTCCTAGCAGAACGCTGCCCAGAGCACCACAGCATCCTCTAGCTTGCGCTCTTCATACTGAACATTCTGGGGCCACCACCTTCCTCCATTGCTCAGTTCTGATGCTCACATGCCCATTATTGGTTCATTGGTAGATATTACATCAGCATGGGCACTCTGACATTAATGAATCTTGAGTACTTTTTAGTTATTCCCCTTGCCCCTGTTCACCAGTTTTACTTCTACATTCGCTGTTGATACTAACACACTGACACAGTCACACAATTTAGGATGTAGTCAAACTCATTTACAACATTATTCTTTTCCATTTTTCCTGCTTAAAGCATATCTTCTTAAAAATTTGACTTTTCACTTCCTGCCTAATTTATCTCATCCCTTGGATGGTTCAATTGTCATGAAAAAAATAAATGGTATTAAGACAGGCAATTAACAGTAAAAAGAAAGCATTTGCACTACTAAAGCAGGATGGCACCATTGAAACTCTAAAAAACTATAGGGAGAAAAATACTTTATCTAAAAAACTAATTAAAGCTGCCAAAAAGGAAACAGAGAAGCACATTGCTAAGGAGAGTAAAACTAATCCCAAACTGTTCTTCAACTATATCAATAGTAAAAGAATAAAAACTGAAAATGTAGGCCCCTTAAAAAATAGTGAGGAAAGAATGGTTGTAGATGAAGAGGAAAAAGCTAACATATTAAACACCTTCTTCTCCACGGTATTCACGGTGGAAAATGAAATGCTAGGTGAAATCCCAAGAAACAATGAAAACCCTATATTAAGGGTCACCAATCTAACCCAAGAAGAGGTGCGAAACCGGCTAAATAAGATTAAAATAGATAAATCTCCGGGTCCGGATGGCATAGACCCACGAGTACTAAAAGAACTAAGTAATGTAATAGATAAACCATTATTTCTTATTTTTAGGGACTCTATAGCGACAGGGTCTGTTCCGCAGGATTGGCGCATAGCAAATGTGGTGCCAATATTCAAAAAGGGCTCTAAAAGTGAACCTGGAAATTATAGGCCAGTAAGTCTAACCTCTATTGTTGGTAAAATATTTGAAGGGTTTCTGAGGGATGTTATTCTGGATTATCTCAATGAGAATAACTATTTAACTCCATATCAGCATGGGTTTATGAGAAATCACTCCTGTCAAACCAATCTAATCAGTTTTTATGAAGAGGTAAGCTATAGGCTGGACCACGGTGAGTCATTGGACGTGGTATATCTCGATTTTTCCAAAGCGTTTGATACCGTGCCGCACAAGAGGTTGGTACACAAAATGAGAATGCTTGGTCTGGGGGAAAATGTGTGTAAATGGGTTAGTAACTGGCTTAGTGATAGAAAGCAGAGGGTGGTTATAAATGGTATAGTCTCTAACTGGGTCGCTGTGACCAGTGGGGTACCGCAGGGGTCAGTATTGGGACCTGTTCACTTCAACATATTCATTAATGATCTGGTAGAAGGTTTACACAGTAAAATATCGATATTTGCAGATGATACAAAACTATGTAAAGCAGTTAATACAAGAGAAGATAGTATTCTGCTACAGATGGATCTGGATAAGTTGGAAACTTGGGCTGAAAGGTGGCAGATGAGGTTTAACAATGATAAATGTAAGGTTATACACATGGGAAGAAGGAATCAATATCACCATTACACACTGAATGGGAAACCACTGGGTAAATCTGACAGGGAGAAGGACTTGGGGATCCTAGTTAATGATAAACTTACCTGGAGCAGCCAGTGCCAGGCAGCAGCTGCCAAGGCAAACAGGATCATGGGGTGCATTAAAAGAGGTCTGGATACACATGATGAGAGCATTATACTGCCTCTGTACAAATCCCTAGTTAGACCGCACATGGAGTACTGTGTCCAGTTTTGGGCACCGGTGCTCAGGAAGGATATAATGGAACTAGAGAGAGTACAAAGGAGGGCAACAAAATTAATAAAGGGGATGGGAGAACTACAATACCCAGATAGATTAGCGAAATTAGGATTATTTAGTCTAGAAAAAAGACGACTGAGAGGCGATCTAATAACCATGTATAAGTATATAAGGGGACAATACAAATATCTCGCTGAGGATCTGTTTATACCAAGGAAGGTGACGGGCACAAGGGGGCATTCTTTGCATCTGGAGGAGAGAAGGTTTTTCCACCAACATAGAAGAGGATTCTTTACTGTTAGGGCAGTGAGAATCTGGAATTGCTTGCCTGAGGAGGTGGTGATGGCGAACTCAGTCGAGGGGTTCAAGAGAGGCCTGGATGTCTTCCTGGAGCAGAACAATATTGTATCATACAATTAGGTTCTGTAGAAGGACGTAGATCTGGGGATTTATTATGATGGAATATAGGCTGAACTGGATGGACAAATGTCTTTTTTCGGCCTTACTAACTATGTTACTATGTTACTATGTTACTATGTATTCACCTTTCAATAATTTTAATTTGACTGATTGTTGCATGGTATAGCTATATACAGTGCATTGTGAAAGTATTCGGCCCCCTGGAACTTTTCAACCTTTTCCCACATATCATGCTTCAAACATAAAGATACCAAATGTAAATTTTTGGTGAAGAATCAACAACAAGTGGAACACAATTATGAAGGTGAAAGAAATTTATTGGTTATTTTAAATTTTTTGGAAATTCAAAAATTGAAAAGTGGGTGGTGCAATATTATTCAGCCCTTTTAACTTAATACTTTGTTGCTCCACCTTTTGCTGCGATTACAGCTGCAAGTCACTTGGGGTATGTCTATATCAGTTTTGTACATCGAGAGACTGAAATTCTTGCCCATTCTTCCTTGGCAAACAGCTCGAGCTCAGTGAGGTTGGATGGAGATCGTTTGTGAACAGCAGTT
The DNA here is from genome assembly GCF_032444005.1 of Ranitomeya imitator. NCBI lineage: Eukaryota > Metazoa > Chordata > Amphibia > Anura > Dendrobatidae > Ranitomeya > Ranitomeya imitator. Next base: position 222,582,872 of record NC_091286.1, on the reverse strand, counting down.
TTCAGCTCTTTCCACAGATTCTCGATTGGATTGAGGTCTGGACTTTGACTTGGCCATTCTAACACCTAGATACATTTATTTGTCAACCATTCCATTGTAGATTTTGCTTTTTCTTTGGGATCATTGTCTTGTTGGAAGACAAATCTCCGTCCCAGTCTCAGGTCTTTTGCAGACTCAAACAGGTTTTCTTCAAGAATGGTCCTGTATTTGTCTCCATCCATCTTCCCATCAATTTTAACCATCTTCCCTGTCCCTGCTGAAGAAAAGCAGGCCCAAACCATGATGCTGCCACCACCATGTTTTTTTTTTAATTCGTTTATTAACCACAAAATAAAAGTATACAATATACACATTTGTACTCATTGTTGCTACACACAATATAGAACATGTATATTATATGCATTGTTAAGTATAAAGTAGAACATATATTCTTAATTATATCCAAGACGATGTTTATAATCTATGGAATTTTCGAAAGACAACAAATTGTGCATATCAAATTATTTACTTCATGTGAACCATGTAAACGGGAACATGGAACCATGAGAATTTAAAAATCCTAAGATACAACTACAACTATATCTATAGTAACTACCATTCGGCCGCTTGATATTAAGCATTATATTTTCCTCTGTGAGATGTCTTGAGTAGGGTTGAGCGAAATGGGTCGGCCATTTTCAGAAGTCGCCGACTTTTGGCAAAGTCGGGTTTCATGAAACCCAACCAGACCCCTGTGTGGGGTCGGCCATGAGGTCGGCGATCTTCTGAATCTGGTATCGGAATTCTGATCCCGAGTTCCGATATGTTTGCAATATCGGAAATCGGTATCGGAATCCATATTTAAGTGTAAAATAAAGAATTAAAATAAAAAATATTGCTATACTCACCCTCTGACGCGCCCTGGTACTAACCGGCAGCCTTCCTTCCTTAGAATCAGCGCGTGAAGGGCCTTAGATGACGTCGCGGCTTGTGATTGGTCGCGCGACCGCCCATGTGACCGCTCGCGCGACCAATCACAAGCCGCGACGTCACCGAAGGTCCTTCAAGCGCTGATTCTTAGGAAGGAAGGCTGCCGGAAAGAAGCAGGGCGCGTCCGAGGGTGAGTATATACCTAATAGGAATATACTCACCCTCGGACGCGCCCTGCTTCTTTCCGGCAGCCTTCCTTCCTAAGAATCAGCGCTTGAAGGACCTTCGGTGACGTCGCGGCTTGTGATTGGTCGCGCGAGCGGTCACATGGGCGGTCGCGCGACCAATCACAAGCCGCGACGTCATCTAAGGCCCTTCACGCGCTGATTTTAAGGAAGGAAGGCTGCCGGTTAGTACCAGGGCGCGTCCGAGGGTGAGTATAGCAATATTTTTTATTTTAATTCTTTATTTTACACTTAAATATGGATCCCAGGGCCTGAAGGAGAGTTTCCTCTCCTTCAGACCCTGGGAACCATTGGAAACCCAATGCACTGCATTGGGTTTCGTGTTTCGCCCGACCCCGACCCCGACTTTTTTATAGGATTGGCCGATTTCACTCGACCCGACTTTTGAAAAAGTCGGGTTTCGTGAAACCCGACCCGATCCTATAAAAGTAAAAGTCGCTCAACCCTAGTCTTGAGAAATCCAACTCTTTACTCTGATACCAATTAACTATGAATTTATAGAGTAAGGTGAGAGGAATTCCACCCGTTCCAGATTTTATCAAATTTACCTGGACATCCTCTATTCTGATATAATGTATGGGATGACCGAGTTTACCAGTTTAATCCAGGTTCTGATGGAAGGACATGAACCCCCCCATCCACCGTAATGCCAATACCTTCCGTAACATAAAAAGTGTCTCCTGTAGAAAAATCCCAACATAATGATCCCAAGTCTCCTCATCCCATAACCAAAACAAACAAATTAGTGGCTAAAGAGGAACAGGAGCTGACAACAGGGATGTTAATAATGATGTCACCTCTTTCCAGTATTGAATGATGATGGGGCACTTCCACATCATGTGGATAAAATCTGCATCTGATGAATGACAACGCAAGCATTCTGATGATTGAAGTCGACCCATCCTAAAAAGCCGTCTCGGAGTCAAATATGATTGATATATTGAATATACCTGGGTCATCCTGTTATTAATCGATGGGGACACCCTGAGTGGAGACTCTAGAATCTCTTCCATTCCTCTTCTTGCATGTCAGGGATAAGTCCCTCCCACTTCCCCTTGATAGATCTTATAGCAGACCCAGTCCCCACAGACAGCATATAGGTATACAAAGAAGAAATAAGGCCCTGGGGACCCTGCGAATTGAGAATTCCTATCAGAGGAAGAGACGAGATAGCTCGACCTGCACCCACACCACTCATATACGACTGAAAAGCTGATCTTAGTTGTAGGAAACGAAAAAATTGGGATTGCGGGATCATATTTAGTCTGCAGTTGTTCAAAGGACACGAAGGTCCCCCGGTCATATAAATCTCCCACTGAGGAAACACCATGTAAAATCCAAAAATCAATGGACGGGTGGTTCAACAACACCGGAAAGTAAGTATTTTTCATAGGAACATTTCAGCTATAATATCTTTAAATCCAACAACTTTTTTAATTTGTCTCCAAACTGATCGTGCCAGCCGAAGCATAGGCAGTAAACGAGAGAGATTCATTTTTTCTAATTCCAGGAAGCACAATGGACACTCAACTCAGGCAGAGTGAAGCAGATGATTTTCAGAATTAGGGAGATAATTATTAGGCATCCATTTACCTGTATTTTCTGGCGTATAAGACTACTTTTTAACCCTTGAAAATCTTCTCAAAAGTCGGGTATCGTCTTATACGCCAGGTGTCATCTTATAGGGCAGGTGTGGAGTAATCTGCGGTCGCCGCATATTATGGGGGGAGCGACCCCAATGATAAGGAGATGGGGCACCTCACCGGGAAGGTGTAAAGGTACCGTCACACTAAACGACGCTGCAGCGATACCGACAACGATGTCGATCGCTGCAGCGTCGCTGTTTGGTCGCTGGAGAGCTGTCACGCAGACAGCTCTCCAGCGACCAACGATCCCGAGGTCCCCGGTAACCAGGGTAAACATCGGGTTACTAAGCGCAGGGCCACGCTTAGTAACCCAATGTTTACCCTGGTTACCAGCGTAAACGTTAAAAAAACAAACACTACATACTTACATTCCGTGTCTGTCCTCTGGCGCTGTGCTTTCCTCTGCACTGTCAGCGCCGGTCAGCCGGAAAGCAGAGCGGTGACGTCACCGCTGTGCTTTCTGGCTGGCCGGCGCTGACACAGGATGCAGGAGGAGTGCAGAGAAGCACAACGCCGGGGACAGACAGCTGAAGGTAAGTATGTAGTGTTTGTTTTTTTATGTTTACGCTGGTAACCAGGGTAAACCTCGGGTTACTAAGCGCGGCCCTGCGCTTAGTAACCCGATGTTTACCCTGGTTACCAGTGAAGACATCGCTGGATCGGTGTCACACACGCCAATCCAGCGATGTGAGCGGGAGATCCAGCGACGAAATAAAGTTCTGGACTTTCCTCAGTGACCAACGATCTCCCAGCAGGGGCCTGATCGTTGGTCGCTGTCACACATAACGATTTCCTTAACGATATCTTTGCTACGTCACAAAAAGCAACGATATCGTTAACGATATTGTTATGTGTGACGGTACCTTAAGTGAAGCAGAGGCAGAGAAGGAGATAATAGGATACAAGGGTGAGCCAGATTAGTGAAAGAGGAGTGTTTTTCTAGGCACAGCATCGCTCTCTCTCTCTCTTATTTGCATAACCCTGGCATTTCAGACGCTGACAGTTTGCTTCACTTATACCTTCCTGGTGAGGCGCTCCCTCACCTCGTCATCGGGACCACTCCCCCCCACTATATACTTCGACCGCAGATTGCTCCGCACCCACCCTATAAGACGACACCCCGCATTTAAGACAACCCCCGACTTTTGAGAACTGGAAAAGTTGGGGGTAGTCTTATACGCCCAGTCGTCTTATACGCCGGAAAATACGGTAATTTAGATTTGTAAAGAGGGATTTAGGTGTTAGTACTGCACTGTGTTGAAGGCAATAACTAAGCTTAGGGAGCAGTATCATTTTAATTAGGTTAATACGGCCCACAACAGACAAAGGGAGTTTGCTCCAAGACGCAAATTTAGATTTGACTAATTTTAAGAATGGATAAACGTTAAGTTGTAAGTCAGAATTACTGCATTGGGACATGTAGATACCTAAGTATTTGTAAGTATTTGAAATTAGATGCAATAGGTAACGAGGAGAGGGTTTCGGGACCTGGTAGTGGGGTATGAGAGAGAGGCAATCGAGCAGATTTGTCTCAGTTTATATATAGGCCGGAGTATTTACTGAATTTATCTATAGTGGCAATCACCTGTGACAATGTTTCCTCCACCTTGTCCATAAATATCACCATGTCGTCAGCATATAAACCAATGGTATCCTCACGACCCGCTATTTCTATACCTTTAATGTCAGGGGAAGATTGCATACATATTGCCAACGCCTCTATCGCGAGAGCTAAAAGAGCTGGCGAGAGGGAGCACCCCTGACGGGTCCCGCTATATAATGAGAAGGACTCGGAACTGGAATTATTTAGAATTATACTGGCTTTAGGTTTTATGTATAGTATATTTAGTGCTGGGAAAGGTAATCACCCCAGCTGCAGGTAGACTGGAGATACCCTGTTATAATCTGGTGGTTTAGGAACAACATGAGACAAGCTCTGAAGGAGGTGGTATCTGTACTGACCGCAAACCCTGAACCTAGCAGCGCAACTAAAAATAGTCGTGGGGGGTACCTGACGCTCCCTAGACACCTCGGCACGGCCTAAGATCTAACTTCCCCTAAAGATGGAAACAGGAAACCTATCTTGCCTCAGAGAAAATCCCCAAAGGAAAGATAGCCCCCCACAAATATTGACGGTGAGAGGAGGGGAAAATAACATACGCAGAAATGAAATCAGATTTTATCATAGGCGGCCAGTCTAGCTTGATAGATAGGACAGGAAAGGATACTGTGCGGTCAGTATAAAAACTACAAAACAATCCACACAGAGTTTACAAAAATCTCCACACCTGACTAAAGGTGTGGAGGGTAAATCTGCTTCCCAGAGCTTCCAGCTAACAGAAATAATCCATACTGATAAGCTGGACAAATATAGAATGCACAGAACAATAAGTCCACAACATGTGGACTGAAATGAGCAAAGCCAGAACTTATCTTTGCAGAACTGGTCAGGAAATCAGGAGAATCCAAGCAGAGATGTGAATCCAGCCAGGAAACATTGACAAGTGGCACAGGCTGAAGAAAGAGCCAGACTTAAATAGCTGAGCAGAAGAGACGATAAGTGAAGGCAGCTGATGACAGCTAACTCCAAGGAGCAGCCATACCACTAGAAACCACAAGAGGGAGCCCAAGAGCAGAACTCAAAAAAGTGCCACTTAAAACCACCGGAGGGAGCCCAGGAGCGGAATTCACAACAGTACCCCCCCTTGAGGAGGGGTCACCGAACCCTCACCAGAGCCCCCAGGCCGATCAGGACGAGCCAAGTGAAAGCTCGAACCAAATCGGTGGCATGGACATCGGAGGCAACAACCCAAGAATTATCCTCCTGGCCATAACCCTTCCACTTGACAAGATACTGAAGCCTCCGCCTCGAAAAACGAGAATCCAAAATCTTCTCAACCTCATATTCCAACTCTCCCTCAATCAACACCGGGGAAGGAGGGTCAACCGAGGGAACAACGGGCACCACATATCTCCGCAACAAAGATCTATGGAAAACATCATGAATGGCAAAAGAGGCAGGAAGAGCCAAATGAAAAGACACCGGATTAATAATTTCAGAAATTTTATAAGGACCAATAAACCGAGGCTTAGACTTAGGAGAAGAAACCTTCATAGGAACATGACGAGAAGACAACCAAACCAAATCCCCCACACGAAGCCGGGGACCAACACGCCGACGGCGATTAGCAAAAAGTTGAGCCCTTTCCTGAGACAACGTCAAATTGTCCACCACATGAGTCCAAATCTGCTGCAGCCTGTCTGTAAGTACTCGGGCAGAAATCCGAGAGTGGACCCTCTGGGTCGTGACTCTAGAGCCCCCGGGGTCGAGCGGACCAGATGGAATCACCCCCTATACAGGGAGTGTTAGGAGCAGGACCTCGAGGGAATGGAGACACAACAGCTAGAGCCAAAGGGGCGACCCAAGATAAAGAAGGAAACCACAGGCTATAAGGATGGCAGGGAATAATAGGAAAACAAGACTTAACTGAAAATGACTGGAACACGGAACGGCAGAACACAGCAGGAACACGGACTGGCAGGGTACAGCAGGAACACGGACTGGCAGGACACAGCAGGAACACGGACTGGCAGGATACAGCAGGAACACGGACTGGCAGGATACAGCAGGAACACGGACTGGCAGGATACAGCAGGAACACGGACAGGCAGGATACAGCAGGAACACGGGCTGGCAGGACACAGCAGGAACACGGACTGGCAGGGTACAGCAGGAACACGGACTGGCAGGATACAGCCGGAACCCGGACTGGCAGGATACAGCAGGAACATGGACTGGCAGGATACAGCAGGAACACGGACTGGCAGGATACAGCAGGAACACGGACAGGCAGGATACAGCAGGAACACGGGCTGGCAGGACACAGCAGGAACACGGACTGGCAGGGTACAGCAGGATACTGAGACAAAGTGAGGACTGGGCTGAGAAAAGACACTGGTACAGGGGAGCCTAGGGCATAGGGACACTGACGGCAGACAGTGCACCTACAAAGCAAAGCAAAGTCTTACCTAGGAAGACGCCGGGAAGAAATAGCCGAAGGGCGCCGCCATGTTGGGGCGGAGCTATTGGGTCGCGACCTCCCAGAGGGCTCAGCGCTGGAGGAGACGCGACCGTGCATGCGCAAAGACGCTGGACGCCGAGAGCCAGAGAAAGAAGCAGCAGAGCGGCGAGGAACGGGATCGCGAGTGCGCCGCTGGATGGAAGAAGATGGGTAAGTATGTGCGGGCGTGACAGTACCCCCCCACCTTAGTCCCCCTTTTTTTAAGGCTAGAAAGGAATCTTTTCATGATAAGAGGAGCATTGATGTTCTCTCGAGGCTCCCAGGACCTCTCCTCAGGACCAAATCCCTCCCAATCAATTAAAAAATAAGTTTTACCCCTAACTACCTTTTTGGCAAGAATATCTTTAACGTTAAAGATTCCATCAGAAGTACAGAGCTGAGGAGAGGGAGAGGTAGCGGAGTGAAAACGATTAAAGACTGCGGGTTTGAGAAGAGACACATGGAAGGCATTGGGAATGCGCAAAGAGGCAGGTAGCTTCAACTTATAAGAGACATCATTAATGCGACTCAAGATAGGAAACGGACCAATATAGCGAGGACCCAGTTTGCAAGAGGGAATTTTAAGCTTGATATAGCGAGAGGAGAGCCAAACTTTATCACCCGGAGAATATGGCGGAGCATCCAAACGCTTCTTGTCAGCAAACTTTTTCATATTAAGGCTAGCTTTCTCAAGAGCCACTTTGGTCTCATTCCAAATTGTAGAGAATTCCCGGGACAAGAAATCCGCTGCCGGTACCCCCGAGGAGAGAGAAACAGGAAGAGGAATGTTCGGATGTTGACCATAGACTACAAAAAAGGGAGATTTGGAGGAAGACTCGCTAGGAAGATTGTTGTAAGAGAATTCAGCCCAGGGGAGAAGAGAGACCAAGTCATCTTGGTGTGCATTGGTGAAATGTCACAGATATGTAGTCAGAACTTGATTAACTCGCTCCACTTGTCCGTTGGACTGAGGGTGATAGGCGGAAGAGAAGTCCAAGTTAACCTTTAATAGACTGCAGAGAGCTCTCCAAAAACGTGAGGTAAATTGTACTCCACGGTCAGAGACGATATGATGTGGGAAACCATGAAGTCGGAAGACTTGGTGTAAAAAGATCTTTGCCAACTCAGGAGCGGAAGGCAGACCAGGCAATGCGATGAAGTGAGCCATTTTAGAGAACCGATCTACAACAACCAAGATGACAGAACAATTCGAGGAACAAGGTAGATCAGTGATGAAGTCCATAGCTATAAAACTCCAAGGAACGGAAGGTACAGGCAGAGGATGCAGGAGACCGGAAGGAGGCTGCCTAGGAACTTTATTTTTAGCACAAGAAGGACAAGAAGCGATGAATTTGGTGACGTCTTGTCGGAGAGATGGCCACCAGTAGTGCCGAGAGATAAGAGAAAGTGTTTTCTTGACTCCTACATGTCCTGCAATTTTGGAGGAGTGACCCCAACGTAAAACTCTCTCCTTGTCTTGATTAGCCACAAGAGTCTTGCCAGGAGGAGTTGAAATCACTCTTAGAGGAGCAAGAGTGACGATCTTCGTAGGATCAATGATGTGAGCCGGAGAATCCTCAATGTCCTGAGGCTGAAAGGATATCGAAAGAGCATCTGCTTTGACATTCTTATTTCCAGGTCGGAAATGAAGCTCAAACTCAAATCGTCCGAAGAATAAAGACCATCTGGCTTGTCGTGGATTTAGTCTTTGGGCTGACTGAATATAGGCCAGATTCTTGTGGTCTGTGTAAATGGTGAATGGATGAAGAGACCCCTCAAGAAGATAACGCCATTCCTCCAAGGCTAGCTTGATAGCCAATAGTTCCTTATCCCCTATAGAGTAGTTACGCTCAGGAGCGGAAAAAGTTTTAGAAAAGAAACCACAGGTCACCAAACGTCCGGACGAAGATCTTTGCAAAAGTACTGCTCCAGCTCCAATAGAGGATGCGTCGACCTCAAGGACAAACGGTCTATTAGCATCAGGACGATGAAGCACAGGGGCCGTAGCGAAACTTTGTTTAAGGGACAGAAAGGACTCTTCAGCCTCAGGGGTCCAAAGACCGGAATTGACTCCCTTGCGAACTAGGGCAGAGATAGGCTTGGTCATGGAAGAAAAATGAGGAATAAATTGTCTATAGTAATTGGCAAAGCCAAGAAAACGTTGGATTGCTTTTGTTCCAAGAGGACAAGGCCAATTCAGGACAGCCGAAACCTTCTCTGGATCCATCTCTAAGCCAGATCTTGAGACAATATACCCAAGGAAGGGAAGAGAAGATTGTTCAAAGACGCACTTCTCAATCTTAGCGAACAGATGATTCTCTCTTAGCCTTTGCAGAACTCGGCGGACATCTCGCCTGTGAGTGGAGAGATCCGGAGAAAAGATGAGAATGTCGTCAAGGTAAACCACGACTGAGGAGTAGAGAAGATCCCGAAATACATCGTTCACAAATTCCTGGAAAACCGCGGGGGCGTTGCAGAGACCAAACGGCATAACCAAGTATTCGTAGTGACCGTCACGAGTATTGAAGGCAGTCTTCTACTCGTCGCCTGCACGAATATGAACCAGATTGTATGCGCCACGTAGATCTAATTTGGTAAAAATTTGCGCACCCCGCAGACGGTCGAAGAGTTCCGGAATGAGTGGCAGAGGATATTTGTTCTTCACCGGGATGTTGTTTAAGCCTCGATAATCAATGCAGGGGCGGAGAGAACCGTCTTTCTTCTTCACGAAAAAAAACCCTGCTCCAGCCGGTGAAGAAGACTTGCGAATGAATCCTTTAGCAAGATTTTCTTGAATGTACTCAGACATAGCTTGAGTCTCAGCAGGAGAGAGAGGATAGATTCTGCCCCTGGGCGGATTAGTTCCTGGCACGAGATCTATGGGACAATCATAGAGACGGTGAGGCGGAAGGCCCTCAGCCTCCTTCTTGTTGAAGACATCAGAAAAAGCGCTGTAGACACAGAGTAAAGCGGGAAGAGAAGAGGAAGGAGATGAATTAGAGGAAGACCCCACAGGACGCACCGGCAGCAGACAACGTTCCCGACAAAGCTCACCCCAGCGCAAGATATTGCCATTGCGCCAATCTAAAACGGGCTCGTGGAACCGTAACCAAGGAAGACCTAAGAGCATAGGATGAGACAGACCCGCTAAAACATAAAATGCAATTCTCTCCTTGTGCAGAGCCCCAACTTGAAGTTCCACCTCAAGTGTTACTTGAGTAATGGTCTCTTGTAAAGGTTTACCATCCACAGATGCAAGAACCACAGGAGCCTCTAAGGTTTTGACTGGAATGGAGAATTTCAAAACCTCTTCCAACCTGATAAAATTCCCTGCTGCGCCCGAATCCACATACGCATCTAGAGAAATGCCCTTGCCCGCAATATGCAAAAGAACGGACAAAGTAAGGGGTTGAGAGGAATCACATACACCTAGGGAGGCCTCTCTTACCTGACCTAGGCGGAGGAGTTTTCCGGACGATCAGGGCAGGAGCGCAATAAATGAGCAGAACTTCCGCAGTAAAAACATAACCCCTAAGTGCGCCTCTCTTTACGACGTTGTTCGGACATCTTAAGACGGTCCACTTGCAAAGGTTCTGGTGCGGACGCCTGAGAGGAGGTTCTAGGCTGAGGACTGAGTGGCTTACGGGTGGCAGAAGAAGGGCGAAGAGATCTCCGCTCGCGGGCGCGTTCTTGGAACCGAAGGTCAATACGGGTAGCTAAGGAAATTAATTCCTCCAAAACAGTAGGGGTGTCCCGACCAGCTAACTCATCTTTTATGCGCCCAGAGAGCCCCCGCCAGAAAGCACCCACCAACGCCTCATTGTTCCAGCCCAAGTCAGAGGAGAGGGTGCGGAACTGAATAGCGTACTGGCCTACGGATAACGATCCCTGATGGAGAGAAAATAGAGCTTCAGTTGTAGAGGCCAGGCGTCCAGGTTCGTCAAAGACAAGACGGAAAGTCTCCAAAAATTCAGACAACCGGGAGACTAGAGGATCGTCTCGCTCCCAGAGTGGATTAACCCATGCCAAGGCGTCACCCTCCAGATGGGAAATCAAAAACGCAACTTTGGACCGATCCGTCGGGTAATGCTGGGGCAGAAGCTCAAAGTGAAGACGGCATTGGTTTAGAAATCCTCGGCAGGACTTAGGATCCCCATTGTACCGAGGCGGTTTAGCCAAGCGGGGTGGAGGGTGGGACGCAGGAGCAGACGTAGAAGCGGCTGTCTGGATGGAAAGCAGCCGGTCGTCAATAGAAGACATATAACTAAGTATATGGGCCTGGGTGTCACGCTGCTGAGCTAACTCTTGCTGTAAGCCAACGAGTAGAGCGGCATTGCCAGGATCGGAGGACTGGAGCGTGGACAAGCGAGAATCCATAGCTTTCATGAAAGACATCATGCGGGACTGATTCTCTCGCAAAAAGAGTAGCTCTTTCTGCGCAGCAGAGGCCCCAGCGGGGTCCATGGCCTTTGCTTACTGTAAGTACTCGGGCAGAAATCCGAGAGTGGACCTTCTGGGTCGTGACTCTAGAGCCCCCGGGGTCGAGCGGACCAGATGGAATCACCCCCTATACAGGGAGTGTTAGGAGCAGGACCTCGAGGGAATGGAGACACAACAGCTAGAGCCAAAGGGGCGACCCAAGATAAAGAAGGAAACCAGAGGCTATAAGGATGGCAGGGAATAATAGGAAAACAAGACTTAACTGAAAATGACTGGAACACGGAACGGCAGAACACAGCAGGAACACGGACTGGCAGGGTACAGCAGGAACACGGACTGGCAGGACACAGCAGGAACACGGACTGGCAGGATACAGCAGGAACACGGACTGGCAGGATACAGCAGGAACACGGACTGGCAGGATACAGCAGGAACACGGACAGGCAGGATACAGCAGGAACACGGGCTGGCAGGACACAGCAGGAACACGGACTGGCAGGGTACAGCAGGAACACGGACTGGCAGGATACAGCAGGAACACGGACTGGCAGGATACAGCAGGAACACGGACTGGCAGGATACAGCAGGAACACGGACTGGCAGGATACAGCAGGAACACGGACAGGCAGGATACAGCAGGAACACTGGCTGGCAGGACACAGCAGGAACACGGACTGGCAGGGTACAGCAGGATACTGAGACAAAGTGAAGACTGGGCTGAGAAAAGACACTGGTACAGGGGAGCCTAGGGCATAGGGACACTGACGGCAGACAGTGCACCTACAAAGCAAAGGCGTCTTACCTAGGAAGACGCCGGGAAGAAATAGCCGAAGGCCATGTTGGGGCGGAGCTATCGGGTCGCGACCTCCCAGAGGGCTCAGCGCTGGAGGAGACGCGACCGCGCATGCGCAAAGACGCTGGACGCTGAGAGCCAGAGAAAGAAGCAGCAGAGTGGCGAGGAACGGGATCGCGAGTGCGCCGCTGGATGGAAGAAGATGGGTAAGTATGTGCGGGCGTGACACTGTCCACCACAGAATTAACACCAGGACAATCAGAAGGCTCAACCTGCCCAGAAGAAAAACGAGGATGAAAACCAAAATTACAAAAGAAAGGTGAAACCAAAGTAGCCGAACTAGCCCAATTATTAAGGGCAAACTCGGCCAACGGCAAGAAAGACACCCAATCATCCTGATCAGCAGACACAAAGCATCTCAAATAGGTCTCCAAGGTCTGATTAGTTCGCTCAGTTTGGCCATTAGTCTGAGGATGAAACACCGAAGAAAAAGACAAATCAATGCCCATCCTAGCACAAAAGGCCTGCCAAAATCTAGAGACAAACTGAGAACCTGTGTCAGACACAATATTCTCTGGAATGCCATGCAAACGAACCACATGCTGAAAAAATAATGGAACCAGATCTGAGGAGGAAGGCAACTTAGGCAAAGGTACCAGATGGACCATTTTAGAGAACCGGTCACAAACAACCCAGATAACAGACATCTTCTGGGAAGCAGGAAGATCCGAAATAAAATCCATGGAAATATGCGTCCAGGGCCTCTCAGGGACCGGCAAAGGCAAAAGCAACCCACTAGCGCGGGAACAGCAAGGCTTGGCGCAAGTCCCACAGGACTGCACAAAAGCACGCACATCGCGAGACAAGGAAGGCCACCAAAAGGACCTAGCAACCAAATCTCTGGTACCAAAAATCCCAGGATGACCAGCCAACACTGAACAATGAACCTCAGAAATTACCTTACTTGTCCATCTATCAGGAACAAACAGCTTCCCCACTGGACAGCGGTCAGGCCTATCAGCCTGAAATTCCTGACGCACCCGCCGCAAATCAGGGGAGATAGCAGAAAGAATCACCCCCTCCTTAAGAATGCCAACCGGCTCCAGGACTCCAGGAGAATCAGGCGAAAAACTCCTAGAGAGGGCATCAGCCTTAACATTCTTAGATCCCGGAAGATACGAGACCACAAAATCAAAACGGCAAAAAAACAGGGACCATCGAGCCTGTCTAGGATTCAGCCGCTTGGCCGACTCGAGGTAAATCAGATTCTTATGATTGGTCAGGACCACAACACGGTGTTTAGCTCCCTCAAGCCAATGTCGCCACTCCTCAAATGCCCACTTCATAGCCAACAACTCCCGATTGCCGACATCATAATTGCGTACCGCAGGCGAAAACTTTCTGGAAAAAAAAGCACACGGTTTCATCAAAGAACCATCAGACTCCCTCTGAGACAAAACGGCCTCTGCCCCAATCTCAGAAGCGTCGACCTCAACCTGAAAAGGAAGAGAAACATCCAGTTGGCGCAACACAGGGGTAGAAGTAAATCAGCGTTTAAGCTCCTGAAAGGCCTCAACAGCCTCAGAGGACCAATTCGTCACATCAGCGCCTTTCCTCGTCAAATCAGTAAGGGGCTTAACCACACTGAAAAAGTTGGCAATGAAACGGCGATAGAAATTAGCAAAGCCCAAAAATTTTTGAAGACCCTTCACAGATGTGGGTTGGATCCAGTCATGAATAGCTTGGACCTTAACAGGATCCATTTCTATAGACGAGGGAGAAAAAATAAAACCCCAAAAAGAGACCTTCTGAACGCCGAATAGGCACTTAGACCCCTTCACAAATAAAGCATTATCACGAAGGATCTGGAACACCATCCTGACCTGCTTCACATGAGACTCCCAATCATTGGAAAAAAATCAAAATATCATCCAAATATACGACCATGAATTTATCAAGATAATTGCGGAAAATATCATGCATGAAAGACTGGAACACAGATGGAGCATTAGAGAGCCCAAATGGCATCACAAGGTATTCAAAATGGCCTTCGGGCGTATTAAATGCAGTTTTCCATTCGACACCCTGTTTAATACGAACAAGATTATATGCCCCTCGGAGGTCAATCTTAGTAAACCAACTAGCTCCCTTAATCTGAGCAAACAAATCAGTAAGCAAAGGCAAGGGGTATTGGAATTTGACCGTGATCTTATTAAGAAGACGATAATCAATAAAGGGTCTCAAGGAGCCATCCTTCTTAGCAACAAAAAAGAAACCCGCTCCCAATGGTGACGAAGAGGGCCGAATATGCCCTTTCTCCAAAGATTCCTTAACATAGCTCCGCATGGCGGCATGCTCTGGCACAGACAGATTGAAAAGTCGGCCCTTAGGGAACTTACAACCAGGAATCAAGTTAATAGCACAATCACAGTCCCTATGTGGAGGAAGGGAACTGGACTTGGGCTCATCAAATACATCCTGGAAATCCGACAAAAACTCAGGGACCTCAGAAGAGGGGGAAGAGGAAATTGACATCAAAGGAACGTCACTATGTACCCCTCGACAACCCCAACTAGTCACCGACATAGTTTTCCAATCCAGCACCGGATTATGTTCCTGTAACCATGGAAATCCCAGTACAACAACATCATGCAGGTTATGCAACACCAGAAAACGGCAATCTTCCTGATGTGCAGGAGCCATGTACTTATTCATCTGTGTCCAGTACTGAGGTTTATCCTTGGCCAAGGGTGTAGCATCAATGCCCCTCAAAGGAATAGGGCTCTGCAAAGGCTGCAAGGAAAAACCACAGCGCCTGGCGAATTCTAAGTCCATTAAGTTCAGGGCAGCGCCTGAATCCACAAATACCATGACAGAAAAGGACGACAATGAGCAAATCAGGGTCACAGATAAGAGAAATTTAGGCAGTATAGTACTAATGGTAACAGACCTAGCGACTCTCTTAGTACGCTTAGGGCAATCAGAGATAACATGAGCCGAATCACCACAGTAAAAACACAGCCTATTCTGACGTCTGAATTCCTGCCGTTCTATTCTAGTCAAAATCCTATCACATTGCATAGGTTCAGGACTTTGCTCAGAGGATACTGCCATATGGTGCACAGCTTTGCGCTCGCGCAGACGCCGATCAATCTGAATGGCTAGAGACATAGATTCGCTCAAACCGGCAGGCGTAGGAAAGCCCACCATAACATCTTTAAGGGTTTCAGAAAGACCTTTTCTGAAAATAGCAGCCAGAGCCTCTTCATTCCATTTAGTGAGCACAGACCATTTTCTAAATTTCTGGCAGTATAACTCTGCCGCTTCCTGACCTTGACACAAGGCCAACAGGGTTTTTTCTGCATGATCCACAGAATTAGGTTCGTCATACAATAATCCGAGCGCTTGAAAAAATGCATCTACATTCAATAATACCGGATCCCCTGTTTCAAGAGAAAAAGCCCACTCTTGAGGGTCACCACGCAGCAAGGATATGATGATTTTTACTTGCTGAATGGGATCACCAGAAGAACGGGGTTTCAAAGCAAAAAATAATTTGCAGTTTTTTTTAAAGTTCAAAAACTTAGATCTGTCCCCAAAAAACAACTCAGGAGTAGGAATTCTGGGCTCTAAAGCCGGAGTCTGGACAACATAGTCCTGGATACTCTGTACTCTTGCAGCAAGTTGATCCACACGAGAAAACAAACCCTGAACATCCATGCCAAAACATATATCCTGAACCACCCAGATATCAAGAGGAAAAAAAAAAGACAAACCAAAGCACAGAAAAAAAAATGGTTCAGAACTTTCTTTTCCTTCTTTTGAGATGCATGTAATTCATTTTTGGCCACTTGTACTGTTATGATCTAGTGGTTTAGGAACAACATGAGACAAGCTCTGAAGGAGGTGGTATCTGTACTGACCGCAAACCCTGAACCTAGCAGCGCAACTAAAAATAGCCGTGGGGGGTACCTGACGCTCCCTAGACCCCTCAGCACAGCCTAAGATCTAACTTCCCCTAAAGATGGAAACAGGAAACCTATCTTGCCTCAGAGAAAATCCCCCAAGGAAAGATAGCCCCCCACAAATATTGACGGTGAGAGGAGGGGAAAATAACATACGCAGAAATGAAATCAGATTTTAGCATAGGAGGCCAGTCTAGCTTGATAGATAGGACAGGAAAGGATACTGTGCGGTCAGTATAAAAACTACAAAACAATCCACACAGAGTTTACAAAAATCTCCACACCTGACTAAAGGTGTGGAGGGTAAATCTGCTTCCCAGAGCTTCCAGCTAACAGAAATAATTTATACTGACAAGCTGGACAAATATAGAATGCACAGAACAATAAGTCCACAACATGTGGACTGAAATGAGCAAAGCCAGAACTTATCTTTGCAGAACTGATCAGGAAACCAGGAGAATCCAAGCAGAGATGTGAATCCAGCCAGGAAACATTGACAAGTGGCACAGGCTGAAGAAAGAGCCAGACTTAAATAGCTGAGCAGAAGAGACGATAAGTGAAGGCAGCTGATGACAGCTAACTCCAAGGAGCAGCCATACCACTAGAAACCACAAGAGGGAGCCCAAGAGCAGAACTCAAAAAAGTGCCACTTACAACCACCGGAGGGAGCCCAAGAGCGGCATTCACAACAATACCCCCTGGACAGACCATACGATCCTTGCCTGTCTGGGCCTGCATTCCCCTGGAAGGGGTAGAGATACAATTGGAGCCAACCGTCATAGAGAACTTACCACCAGGGCTCTTAGTCTCACGAATGTTGGCTACCATGTGCAAAGGAAAAGTACCAGTACGCTGTATAAATTTGAGAGAAGAACCACTTACCTTGTCTCCCAAGAGTGAAATAGCCCAAGTCATTGGCATGCCAGAAGAATTGAGTGACCCCAGACTGTCCAATTGACCGCAAAAAAAGAAGATCCTTGGATTGTAGCTATAGAGGCTTTCTCTGTGTCAGAGCCATTACAGCAAAAAGAGGGACAGAAAATTCTTGATCAAATGCGGGACGAACTTTCAAGGCTTACATGCAATCAGATACAACAAGTGGAAGTCCTACTGGGACGCTATCGAGATGTGTTCGCCCAGCATGAAGATGACTTTGGCTGTACCACCGCCATTACCCACAAAATCCCAACTTGGCAATCGGCACCTTTAAGAGAGCGCTATCAGCAGATTCCTCCACAATTCCATCCAGAGGTGAAAGGGATGCTCTCCCAGATGTTACAGAACGGTGTGATCCGGGAAAGCCAGAGCCCGGGGGCCTCTCTGATTGTTGTTGTTCGAAAAAAAGACGGAACCCTCAGATTCTGTGTGGACCACCGCAAGTTAAATGCCTGTACCGTTCGAGACTCATATCCGCTGCCCGATGTAGAAGAGTTTCTCTGTGCAAAGTATTTCCCCACACTAGATTTGGCAAGTTGCTACTGGCAAGACCGAGCGAAGACGGCCTTTATATTACCAATGGGGCTGTTTGAATTTAACCGGATGCCGTTGGGACTGGTGAATGCCCCGGGAACTTTTCAATGACTTATGGAGCAGTGTCTGGGGGACCTGAATTTTGAAGCCACACTGATCTACCTGGATGACACAATCGTCTATTCTGGCAGATTTGATGAACATCTGCAATGATTAGATCAAGTTTTGAGCCAGTCCAAGGACACGGTCTAAAGGTGAAACCTTCCAAATGCCATCTATTCAGAACCTAGATTGAATACCTGGGGCATATGGTTTCGGCTGAAGGAGTAAGACCATCCCCAGAGAAGATCGCAGTGATACAATACTGGCGTACCCCGAAGACAGTAAAGGATGTAAGGACCTTCTTGGGACTAACTGGCTACTACCGACAGTGAACTGTTGAGAGGTGTCCCGTCCAGGGCAAAGAATCGGAAGATACAGTGGGTAGAACAGCAGGAACAGGCATTCCAAGCTCTAAAAACAGCTCTGATGAAAGCACCAGTGTTGGCCTATGCTGACTTCTTGCAGCCCTTCATGTTGCACATGGATGGCAGCCTGCAAGGACTAGGAGCAGTGTTGTTACAAATCCAGGATGGAAAAGTACGGTGATTGCATATGCGAGTCACTCCCTCCATGACTCCAAACGAAATCTCAACAATTACAGCTCATTCAAGTTGGAGCTACTGGCACTTGTGTGGGCTATGATGGAGAAATTAGCAGAATACTTGGCAGTATCTGAAGTGCTGGTGCCTACTGACAATAACCCGTTGGCTCATCTGGAGAATGCAAAATTAGGGGCCCTAGAACAACATTGGGCAGCCAAGGATGGCAAAATATCACTATTAAATCGCTTTCCGTCGAGGAGCTGAAAACACCCATGCAGACGCATTATCCAAAGTCACACGTGAGAAGCCTGGTCCTAATCGGGATGAAGAACTTGAAGATGAGGAAATTCCTGTCTTCCGGGGCACTGTCTGGACATTGGCAGGTGGATGTCTCGAAAAGTATACTGAGACAGCCTCGTGATGAATGGGTGAGGATCCAAAAAGAAGATGGAGAGCTTGCACAGATCTGGCTTTGGGTGACCCAACAACAACTGCCCAGCAAGAATGAGAGAGAAGTCTTGACCACCAGTGCCCTACAAATACTTTGGCAGTGGGAAAGGTTATATCTGAAAGATGGGCTCCAGTACCGGAAAATTCAGCCACAGAGAGTGTTGTCCATTGCCTGGTAGGTGGTGATCCTGGAAACACTTGTACGTGAAGTAACAAGGGAGGCCCATGAAAAAGGAGCACAGTTTGGTCCCGGGAAAACCCTGCACTGTTTGCAAAAAACAGTTTATCATCCCCTGCTGAAAAAGGTGTGACGGCAGTGCAGGAGCTGTGAGCTGTCCAAGCCCCCAGGACAGAGAGCCCCTATCCAGACGGTGGTGACCTCTGCCCCAATGGACGTACCGATGATCGACTATGTAACGATTTGACCAGCCTGCCAAGGATATGAACCTTGTCTGGTGATGGTTGATCATTTTACTAAATTTGTGGTAGTGACCCCAACTCGAAACCAAACTGCAGAGTCCGCCCTGGAGGGCCAGTCTACAAAATTCAACCCGAAGAAAAATAAAGTGCCCCTTCCCGTGTGGTACATCAAAACATGCTCCAGCCGTGTGTGTCCCATGATCCAATTGTAAAAGAAGAACAGGTTTCTCCTACTGAAAGCCCTCCACTAATTCAGGTCGAGGAAGAGGAAGATGCTGAGCAATTGCCAGTGAGAGAGAAAGAACAGGCACCTGAGACACCTGAGACTCCTGAGTCTCCTGTAATTCCAGAAATGACTGCTGTACCTGAATTCGGCATGTCCCCGGCTCTGTCGGTCCGGCCAAATCCAATCACTTCCCAGGACTCGGCAGAGACTCCGAGTTTACGTCGCTCTGAACGCTCAACCACAGGAAGACCCCCTAACCGTTTTGATCAGGGACATTTCATCTGGCAACAAATTGTGAAAGGAATAGGAGAATGCAAATGTCTGCTGCAAGAAATCTCGCCCATGGAGTGGCGAGCACAAAGAAAGGGGGAATGTAAGGAGGAGAAATGGCCTCGGCGTGCCTTGTCTGGGAAGAGTCCGGAGCCACCGGCGCTGTCACCCGAGTTGCAGGGGGGAGAGTTTAGTTCTCCGGACAGACCTTTGAACTTGAGACCAGGAGGCGTGGAGGACGTAAAAGGGTGACAGTGCACGGGAACAAGAGCAGTTTGGATGGAAAGCAGTAGTGTGCAGGGACTGAGTGCAATCCCTCCTGCGCTGCACTGTCAGGACAAAGTAGGCCCAAGCCAGAGTGGCCAACGGAAGCTTACCAGAGACCACAGGTGGAGACGCTTTCAGAGATCGCTGACCATGCTGACTCACACAATACCACTGGCCGTGAGTGATTCTTCTTCACAAACAGACCACAGAGGGCACACTCCCAGATGGGACAACCAGGCTGCACACAGAGTGTGGCTACCTTACATACCTGCTCCCGCATACTCCTGTCCACTTAAAAAGGACTGTTCCTCCTCCAGCAGATCTTCACCCTGGACCCAGGACCAGTGATTGGACATCCCGAGACCACTGACGACACTGAAGTCTAAGGCCCCTTCCGTACCAGGACGACACCAGATTCTTCAAGCATTTAGGCCTTAACGCCACCGCTATCATCTCAGAGACTGCTTCTCATCGAAGCTGGATTGATAAGTTTGTTACTTTTGAACTCTTCCCTACCTTATTATACACCTGTTGCCCCGAAGTTAGTCATATACAGTTTTACTACCCTATCCTCCATTAACTCCCTCCCTGCGTGGAGTAACGCATGGATATTAAATCCCTCTGTTAACCCTTGCTCTGCCTCCGACTATTACTGCATCTGCTTAGCTGCTTTCACATGGCTCCCCCCATCCCATCTTGCATGCATGGCTCAGCTCCCCCTGTCCCATCCTTGTATGCATGGCTAGGCTCGGCTCCCCCTGTCCTCCCCCATCCTCACCATTAAATTCACCCTCCTCACGCCGTCGCTACATGATTTCTCCGTTCTCCCAATGGCAGCTCTTTCTGTGCTGAGCAGTCACATGGTAACGCTCATTAAGGCAATGAATATGCGCTCCACGCCTATGGGAATGGAGACGCGTGTATATTCATTAGCTTACTGAGCGGTACCACGTGACCGCTCAGCACAGGAAGCGCTGCCACACTGAGACAACGGAGATGCAGGGATGTTCAGTGATGGCACAAGGAGGGTGAGTATGATCTCACAGACGCCGGCTCCTGCCGCTGCTCCGCCGCACCCTCCCCCGCCGGCTTTATGGACCATGATTCTTGTATAAGCCGAGGGGGGCGTTTTCAACACAAAAAATGTGCTGAAAATCTCGGCTTATACACGAGTATATACGGTAATCTTCTAACTGAATTTATACATATAGTATAATAGATTAGCAGAATAATGATGTAGTATCCACAGTAGATGGAGTAACAACAAGAAACACAATACACTGAAATATGTTGAAGCTATATGAAGGTAGATAAACTTTCTTCAGTGGAGTAGTTTCCTCCCCGGGGTCACTTAGAAATACAGAATCAATGTGATCCATTCAATTTACCAACATTCCTGTACCACAGTCTTTCCTTGTAATAAGAGCAGCTTGAGGGAAGCAATGGTGCATTTTATCTGCTATGCCTCAGTGTTCCTCGAGCATCAAATCCTACATAATGTTTACAAACAGCTCAACGGGGATGTCAAGATAAGAAGTGTGTCTGCCATGAGTGTTTAAGTACCACTATTAAGGTACCTTCACACATAACGATATTGTTAACGATATCGTTGCTATTTGTGACGTAGCAACGATATCGTTAATGAAATCGTTCTGTGTGACAGCGACCAACGATCAGGCCCCTGTTGGGAGATCGTTGGTCGCTGAATAAAGTCCAGAACTTTATTTCGTCGCTGGACTCCCTGGAGACATCGCTGGATCGGCGTGTGTGACACCGATCCAGCGATGTCTTCACTGGTAACCATGGTAAACATCGGGTAACTAAGCGCAGGGCCGCGCTTAGTAACCCGATGTTTACCCTGGATACCATGCTAAAAGTTAAAAAAAACAAACACTAGACAATGGAGATCTGTGGCAATCGAGCAGAAAGGTAAGAGAACTAAGGGCATTACAAATCAGATTTGTAACTGTTAGAAAATTGAGGCAACCCTGTGAAAACAAGAGAAATCATAGGAGATGTTCAAATAATTAGGTAGAGAAAAAACAGAACCATGCTGAATCCTCCTCATAGATCTGCTTCAGAGAGCACAGCTTGTAGAAAATCCAGCAATTTGTTAGCGCCACTGTGCAAATGCTTACAGCTTTTGATAAAAAAAAAAGTTCATCATAATGAATAATTCTAGGAATACAATAATATTTTCGGATCTTTCAAATCTTGTTAGAAAGTAAGCTTCTTAATTTTGGACGCTATTATGTAGTTCATGCTAAAATGTAGTTGTTGGTAGTTTTAATGGGCAAGCAAAGTCTGCAGACTGTGCTATAATAAATTCCCAATTAGACAAACACTTTAATGGCTTTTTACAAAAGTTTGAAATGCAGAGATAAAATACAAGTGGTAGTTAAGTCACTTGTTTAGAACAGGAGTTAACTGACTAATAAAGCTATAATTACTGTATATTTACTGAAAAAATAGTCTTTAGATTTTTTCAGTAGAAATGGTTGGTTGGTTTGTATGATTTATATTCAGATAACCAAAGAAAACCAGGCATAACACTCAATAAAATATTACACAATGGGGTTAATTTATCATCCAATTTACACCAGAAAACCAAAGCCAAAAATACACTAAATTTGTCGCAAGCGGTATTTGTTAAAAATGTTGCAACTTTTTGCTCCAGCTTTGATCCTGGCACTTTTTAAAAAATGAATGAAGTTTGGTAAAAGGAGGCAGAATAAATCACTAACAAGTCACATTTAAAGTAACATATGGCAGAAAAATGTTATACATTGAGGCTGAATTCTATGCCAGCTAATGTCTGGCATAAATTTTATGTTCTGGCATGCAGAGAGCCTAAAAGTAGGGATGAGCGAACATGCTCGGTGATACTCAGATATCCCTTGATTATCTGGTGCTCGAATGTGCTCAGCACTGGGCGATCATTAGCCAGTGCTTAAATTAGAAACTCGAATCCTCGCCCTACAAGTTTTTGCTCCTATTACACAGCCAAAAAGCATGTGAGGATTGCCTGTGAGTCACTGTAATGCTGTAGCCATCTTGGTAGTGGTATCACTGTGATTGGCTGGCAATATGATATCAGGGGTTATATATGCTCATGTGGAACAGATAGCATAGGTAAATAGTGTGGTTGTTTATTTGCTTATAACCTAAGTTTCTATCATTAGTTGAAATATTTGGGGCACATAAGGTTTAAATACACTGAAACAATAAGGCACACGCCATTACCAAGTTTGGTACACAAGGTGTTAATAAGGTGTGGATGGGTGTTTGACGAAACCTATATCTTGAGAGTGACAGGATGGGACGGTAACCCTGAGGAAGAAGGATGCGATCCTTCGAAACACATTGGTTTACTTCTTTGGCCACAGTGATGCTCCTTAGCCTGGTGACGTTACACGCTGCAGCTACCACTAGCGGCCATCTTTTTTCCCAGTGCATCCAGCGACGCTGCCGGCTGGGGCATTGTGCACTCTCCCAAACAGACACCGGATTGTCAAGCACATCACCTGCCCTACCACCCGCACCCTTGGAAAAGGCTGCAAGGACCGGACACCTGGGAAACATTAGCTAGGTAAGAACCCGGCCTTGCTTATAACATTCTGCTAGCAGACACAGTATATGAGAATGGTGAAACTAGGCGCACATAGCGTATGAAAGTATACTAGATACGACAACAGCAATATACAGTGGGAATATCACCCACATCACCCACATCCAATAGAGTAAATAACGCCTGGTATACACAGCCTCTATTAGGTATTTTAAGTGTGTAGGTTTGGAATAACAACTGTTTTACTATTAGCCATCAATTGTAGCGCAATATCCATATTTTTCTTGTAAATTGAGATCCTAGACCTGCACAAAGCTAGAATGGGCTACAAAACCATAAGTAAGAGGCTGGGTGAGAAGGAGACAACTGTTGGTGCAATAGTAAGAAAATGGAAGAAATACAAAATGACTGTCAATCGACAACTGGGGCACCATGCAAAATCTCACCTCGTGGGGTATCCTTGGTCATGAGGAAGGTGAGAGATCAGCTGAAAACTACACGGTGGAAACTTGTTAATGACCTCAAGACAGCGGGGACCACAGTTACCAAGAAAACCATTGGTAACACATTACGCTGTAAAAGTTTAAAATCCCGCAGTGCCCGCAAGATCCCCCTGCTCAAGAAGGCACATGTGCAGGCCTGTCTAAAGTTTGCCAATGACCCCCTGGATGATTCTGTGAGTGATTGGGAGAAGGTGATGTGGTCAGATGAAAAAATGTAGGTCTTTGGCATTAACTCAACTCGCCGTGTTTGTAGGAAGAGAAATGCTGCCTATGACACAAAGAACACCATCCCCACTATCAAGCAAGGAGGTAGAAACATTATGCTTTGGGGGTGTTTCTCTCCTAAGGGCATATGACTACTTCAATGGGAGAATGGATGGAGCCATGCACCGTAAAATCCTCAGTGACAACCTCCTTCCTTCCACAAGGACATTAAAAATGGGTTGTGACTGCATCTTCCAGCAAGACAATGACCCAAAACATACAGCCAAGTCAACAAAGGAGTTGCTCAAAAAGAAGCACATTAAGGTTATGGAGCGGCCTAGCCAGTCTAACAATTTTAATCCCATAGAAAACTTATGGAGGGAGTTGAAGCTGCGAGTTGCCAAGCGACAGCCTCAAAATCTAATAATTTAGAGATGATCTGCAAAGAGGAGTTCACCAAAATTCCTCCTGACATGTGTGCAAACCTCATCATCAACTACAAAAAACGTCTGACTGCTGTGCTTGCCAACAAGGGTTTTGCCACCATGTCTTGCTTGCCAGAGAGATCAAATACTTATTTCTCAGTGCAAACTGCAAATAAATGTATATAATTCATACAATGTGATACAATGTGATTTTCTGGATTTTATTTTTGATATTCTATCTCTCAATGTTAAAATTAACCTACCCTTAAAATTACAGACTGTTCATGCCTTTCTCAGTGGGCAAACTTTCAAAATCATTAAGGGATCAAATAATTATTTCCCCCACTGTAAATATACAAAATGTCAATCAAAATTAGCATTTTGTTTAATTTATTTATCACAATAGTTATATATATTTCTATAAGTAGCTCAGATTGTGCTCTTCCAGATTATGCCCAAATGAACATTAAAACAGCTAAATTGTCGGAGATAAAGAAAGAACTATATAAAGGAAATAAATACATTCCCATATATTGATTCAAATGCATCAGGAATATAATTATACTGGGACTAGAGTGTAGTTATTACTTACTGTAATTAGATTATAGAGTTATTCCTCACAGAGTTGCTGCTTAACATATTAATAATTTAGACTGAATGGAAATCTGACACATTAGATATTATTTAATTAATGTTGTTCCATCCATTTTATCCCAGCCATTTACAATCATGACACTTATTTACACTGAATGCTCTTAAAAACCTTCTCCTGGTTTATTCATATTTCTGCAATACTTTGGCTTTTCACCTCTTGATATTTTACTTTTGAGTTCAATTTTGTTCATGCTCCTGTTTTGTCTCTTAGTTCATTTGATGCTGCCGTCCCAAACTATATTTCAATTTTTAATTTAATTACTGATTTATGAAGCTTAAAGTAGGTGATAAATACTTGAAAAATACTTGAAAATGCTGCCTACTTTAGTGGGACTAGTTACCCATCTAATGTCCTAACTCTCCTCTTATTATGTCACGTGAAAGAATTGAGTATAAATGAAGAGTTGAATTTCAATACATGACCTATTTGTTTTCTGAGCAACTAAGCTTCTAATTCAATCATACATGTTATGAGTGTGATGAGGAGGAGGAGGAGGAGGAACAACTTTTGAAGGTGTATGGCCATCTTTAGTTTTGTCGCCATTGGCATAAGTGACCAAAAGATTTAGTGTGTATTCTGTTTCCAGATCCTTGGTAACATTATTTGAGAATTACGTCCAGGAGAATCACCTTAACTGTAAAGAGGTTGTCCACTACTTTATCTGATCATTCGGGGTCTGACACCCGGCACCCTCACCGATGAGCTTTTCTCTGTTTCGGAGGCAGACTAAAGAGCTGCTCTATCCTCTGGCAGTGGCCAGGTACTGCACATCCACATACTATTTATTTGAAGGATAAGGATATGTAATCAGTGTTAAAGTCCTGAAGCCTGCAGGGTAAAATGATAAATAGAGGCCCATGGGGACACAATATAATGTATTTTGGTTCTTCCTCTTTTTCTGTGTGTCTTTATTCATTTTCATTACGAGGTTAGTAATAGAGGTGTCTGATATACGCCTCTCCATTACTAACCCCTGGGCTTGATGTCAGCTGACATTACAAAGCTGACATAAACTCCAAAACCAGTACCCTGCTTGCCAACACACCAAGGCAAGAGAGAAGAGCTGAGGCAAAGCACCAGAACTGGTGCATCTAATGGATGTGCCATTTCTGGGGTGGCTGATGGCTGATGTTTTTAGTCTGGGAGGGGGACAATATCCATGGCCCCTTCTCAGCCTATTAATATCAGCCCTCAGCTGTCTGCATAGTCTTTGCTGGTTAATAAAAATAGGGGGACCACACACCATTATTTCATTATGTAAATTATTGAATTAACTAATAAGTTATTAAAATATGATTAATTAAATTAATTAATTATTAACCCCTTTCTGATGTTGGGCTTAAAAGTACGCCCACGTCGGAATTCCTCCCTAAGCCCACATCTTTCTCTGCACATGTCACCTGTTTTGAACAGCTGATATGTGCCCACAACAGCTGCAGGTAGAATTGTGATCCACGCACGGCTGTTAACTATTTAAATGCTGCGGTCAGTCTCTGACAGAGGCATTTAACTCACGCTTCCGGAATCACGCCAGAAATCCAGCCCATCTCACCGAGATCGTGGATCACCAATGGGTTGGCATGACAGCCAGAGGTCTCCAGCAGACCTCTATGGTTTCATATCCAGATAGTAATATAACTTTGATATTTTTTTTTTTATTTTTACACTAACTGAAGAGCCCGGCGTTGCTCGGGCATAGTAACAAACTGGTTAGTTATAACAAATTATAATGATCATATTGCACATAAAAACATTTCACATCATATATTTAACACTACAGGTTTGCAACACAAATTAACTAATTGATTACCAAAATATTGATAGTATTTTATTTTACTACCCCTAACATCCCACATCATCCCATCAGCCAGAGCCACTGTACTACTACCCCTAATATCCCACATCATCCCATCAGAGCCACCGGATTACTACCCCTAATATCCCACATCATCCCGTCAGCCAGAGCCACCAGACTACTACCCCCAATTATCCTAATCATCCCACCAGCCAGAGCCACCGGACTAATACCCCTAATATCCCACATCATCCCATCAGCCAGAGCCACCGGACTACTACCCCTAATATCCCACATCATCCCATCAGAGCCACCGGATTACTACCCCTAATATCCCACATCATCCCGTCAGCCAGAGCCACTGGACTAATACCCCTAATATTCCACATCATCCCATCAACCAGAGCCACCGGACTACTAGCCCTAATATTCCACATCATCCCGTCAGCCAGAGCCACCGGACTAATACCCCTAATATCCCACATCATCCCATCAGCCAGAGCCACCGGACTACTACCCCTAATATCCCACATCATTCCGTCAGAGCCAACAGTCTCAGGTTGGCGCTGTTACACCAATTAAAATGATACCTGGGTTGGAGAAATCGGTCTTGTGTTTCTTTTTTTAATCTGTGCTTTAATTTTTAAGTTAGGCTACTTTCACACTAGCGTTTTCTGCAATCCGTCACAATGCGTCGTTTTGCAGAAAAAACGCATCCTGCAAAAGTGCTTGCAGGATGCGTTTTTCCCCATAGACTTGCATTGACGACGCATTTGCGACGGATTGCCACACGTCGCATCCGTCGAGCGACGGATGCGTCGTGCTTTGGCGGACCGTTGGGAGCAAAAAAACGCTACATGTAACGTTTTTTCTCCTGACGGACCGCTTTTTCCGACCGCGCATTGGCGGCCAGAACTCCGCCCCCACCTCCCCACACCTTACAATGGGGCAGCGGATGCGCCGGAAAAATGCATCCGCTGCACCCATTGGTGCAATGCAGCAAACGCTAGCGTCGGAATCTCTCCCCGACGCATTGCGACGGGGAGATTCCGACGCTAGTGTGAAAGAAGCCTTAATGAGGATGCTTCATGCCAGACAAAGATAAGTTCCTGATTCGGGGCTCCCCCTGCAGTCTGTGGAGGAGGGTGATCTGTGTCGGTACAGTAATAAATTGTGTTATTTCCAGCTTTACAGAAGGACGATAACACCATAGAAATGATAACAATAATAGGCCTCAGTTACCACAGCTGTCTACATTGAAAATTGTTGCTCATAGCAACCAG
The DNA here is from genome assembly GCF_032444005.1 of Ranitomeya imitator. Classification (NCBI taxonomy): domain Eukaryota; kingdom Metazoa; phylum Chordata; class Amphibia; order Anura; family Dendrobatidae; genus Ranitomeya; species Ranitomeya imitator. The sequence goes on along the minus strand of NC_091286.1, from coordinate 222,554,633 downwards.
TCACAGCTCAGCTTCTTTTAAACAGCTCTGGTGAAATGAAAGATGCTGAGTGATTGGTTGTGACTATGTGGAGTGGGCATGGCTGATACACACACATGCTTAGTGATTGGTTGGGGCTAAGTGGAGTGGGCGTGGCTGATATACACACACATACACACACATACATTGATTTTTATATATATAGATTAACTAGATGGTGGCCCGATTCTAACGCATCGGGTATTCTAGAATATGCACATCCACGTAGTATATTGCACAGCCCACGTAGTATATTGCTCCGTCACGTAGTATATTGCCCAGCTACGTAGTATATTGCCCAGTCACATAGTATATTGCCCAGCCACATAGTATATTGCCCAGTCACATAGTATATTGCCCAGCTATGCGTAGTATATTGCCCAGCTATGTAGTATATTGGCCAGCCACGTAGTATATTGCCCAGTCACATAGTATATTGCCCAGCTATGCGTAGTATATTGGCCAGCCATGTAGTATATTGCCCAGCCACGTAGTATATTGCACAGCCACATAGTATATTGCCCAGTCACATAGTATATTGCCCAGCTATGCGTAGTATATTGCCCAGCCACATAGTATATTGGCCAGCCACGTAGTATATTGCCCAGCCACGTAGTATATTGCCCAGCCACATAGTATATTGCACAGCCACATAGTATATTGCCCAGTCACGTAGTATATTGCCCAGCTATGGGTAGTATATTGCCCAGTCACGTAGTATATTGCCCAGCTATGCGTAGTATATTGCCCAGTCACGTAGTATATTGCCCAGCCACGTAGTATACTGCCCAGTCATGTAGTATATTGCCCAGCTACGTAGTATATCGCCCAGTCATGTAGTATATTGCCCAGTCACGTAGTATATTGGCCAGTCACGTAGTATATTGCCCAGCTACATAGTATATTGCACAGCGACATAGTATATTGCCCAGTCACGCAGTATATTGCACAGTCACGTAGTATATGGCCCAGTCACGTAGTATATTGCCCAGCCACATAGTATATTGGCCAGTCACGTAGTATATTTCCCAGCTACGTAGTATATTGCACAGCGATGTAGTATATTGCCCAGTCACATAGTATATTGCCCAGTCATGTAGTATATTGCCCAGCCACATAGGATATTGCCCAGCCACATATTATATTGCCCAGCCACATAGTATATTGCCCAGCTACGTAGTATATTGCACAGCGACATAGTATACAGCACAGAGCCACGTAGTATACAGCACAGACATGTAGTATATTGCCCAGCTATGTAGTATATTGCCCAGTCACATGGTATATTGCCCAGTCACGTAGTATATTGCCCAGTCACGTAGTATATTGCCCAGTCATGTAGTATATTGCCCAGCCACGTAGTATATTGCCCAGTGACGTAGTATATTGCCCAGCCACGTAATATATTGCCCAGTCACGTAGTATATTGCCCAGTCACGTAGTATACAGCACAGAGCCACGTAGTATACAGCACAGACCCATGTAGTATATTGCCCAGTCACGTAGTATATTGTCCAGTCACATAGTATATAACACTGCCCACACATTATATAACACTAGCCACATAATATCTAGCACAGCCCACGCAGTACATAACACAGCCCACATAGTATGTAACACTGGCCAGGTAGTATACAGCACAGAGCCACGCGGTATATAATACAGCTCACGTAGTATATAGTAGTGTGTGCACCATATCCCTGTTAAAAAAAATAAAAAATAGTTCTATACTCACCCGCCGGGATCCAATCCAGCGAATCTGTACCGATGCGCGCGTGGCTGCCGCCATCTTCCGTTCCCAGGATGCATTGCGAAATTACCCAGATGACTTAGCGGTCTCGCGAGACCGCTAAGTCTTCTGGGTAATTTCGCAATGCATCGCTGGGAACGGAAGATGATGGCAGGCGCGAGCGGCTCGGCGGAACACAGAGGGTGAGTATAGCAGGTTTTTTGTTTTTTTATTATTTTTAACATTACATTTTTTTAATATTGATGCCGCATAGGCAGCATCAATAGTAAAAAGTTGGGGACACACAGGGTTAATAGCGGTGGTAACGGCATTAACCCTGTGCGAGCGGTGACCGGAGGGGAGTATGCGGGCACCAGGTAGTGACTGCGGGGAGTAAGGAGCGGATATTTTGTTCCGGACTGTGCCTGTCGCTGATTGGTCGTGGCTGTTTTGCCGCGACCAATCAGTGACTTGGATTCCATGACAGACAGAGGCCACGACCAATGAATATCCGTGACAGACAGAAAGACGGAAGTGACCCTTAGACAATTATATAGTAGATAAATGGGTTAAAGAGGGTCAGGGGAGTGTTTATTTCAATTAAAGACTTTTTTCACTGTGTTTTGTTCACTTAAAGGACTTTTTTGTTTTTTATCTTTATTAAATTTGACAGCGGGGTTAGTAATGGGGGTGTCTGATAGATGCCTTCCTATTACTAACCCCTGGGCTTGGTGTCAGAAGACATAAAAAAGCTGACATCAACCATAAAACTATTGCCTCACTTGCCAATGCACCAGAGCAAGTGGGAAGAGCCCAGCAAAGAAGTGGATGTGTCTTTTTTTGAACAACTGTCTGCTTCAGCATGGCTGGTTAGCAAAAATGGGGGGAACTCATTTTTTTGTTCCAAACAATTTTATTGGATTTTTCAACTGAAAACAGGGTAATTATGAGGTGTGGGTAGGGGATGGCGGGGGAAGGGAAATAACATTAACAATCAGTGTAATGTGCATCAGATATCAAACATTTTGTTGACAGCAAAAATCATGCAAGCATTTAGAAAATTATTCGATGTACATCTTATGAATGAACATATTAACGTGTGTGAGTGTGAAATTTTTATTAACCTATGTCTTTCTTTATAATGGTGAAGTAGGTATGTTAATTAGTCTTGAGGTTCAAGTAGTCAGCGGGGGGAAAGATTGGTCCCATTTAGACCATTTTTTTGTGAATTTGGTGAGTTGATTGTTTGCTAATGCAAATTGGAGTTCATGGGCTCTATGTTGAGTAGTTATTAGCTTTATTTCCCTCAATGAGGGGGTGTGTTGACTCTTCCAATGAAAAGCTATACTGTTCTTTACTACTAAACAGATATGGATTATGATGAGTTTCACGGCAAAATCCATTTGTTCGAGTTCTAACGAGAGCAGAGCTGTCTGAGGCGAAAGGGTGAAAGGTGTATTAAGGAGTTTACTAAATATTTTTTTAGAGATCTGAACCCAGAGGGAGTTTATAGTTGGGCAATTCCAAAAGACATGTAGCATGTCTCCATTTTGTCCGCAACCTCTCCAGCAGAGGGGGGAGTTAGTGGACCCTATATGAGCTAATCTGTTTGGTGTGAAATACCAGGGGGAACTCATTTTTTAAATGATTTAGGAATGGAGTTGGCACCCCTCTTTTTTTGATAACCACTTACAACTCATCTTGCAAAAAACAAGCACTCATACTTTATAGCTAAGTTGATGGAAAAATAAAAAAGTTATGGCTCTTGGAAGTCAGAAAGGAAAAACAAAAATGCAAAAACAGAAAATATCCATAACGTGAAGGGGTTAACAAGCCTACTCGTTATTGACATCACAAAAAAATATATCAAAATATGTTCCCCAAAGACTGCAACATTCATTAAAATAGCACACAATGCATAATAAAGCCTTGTGTAAAGTAAATGGAGAAAAGCATAACCTTTTGTTCTTCAAAGGTTTACATTTTTTCACGCGAATTTCATCAAGATTTCTTTTGCTGTTGCTTGAGATTTCTTGATAGTTACTTATTAATATTGTTCTTAATTTAAAATGTTGTATGCTTTTCAAAAAATGTGTTTTTAGATAAATTAATTGAATGAAATTGAATTTCTCGACTTCTAAAGCACATCCCTCTGAAATGTGAACAATATGAGTGATTTGAGTGTTGTTAATCCATTATTGTGTGTTCCTTCAAACCATAAACACTACTGCTAATCATAAAAGGTTGCATTGAAGCTCAGTCATACTGCTTAGTCAAATGCCCAATTTCATGCCAAAATGGGTATATTACAATTTGTGGCAGCTAAATCTGGCCATAGTAAAGAAGGGTGAAAATTTTCAGCAATAGTAGTCATACACACATGTTGTATTCAACATCAAATAAACTACACAATATGTTATGTTTATTTTTCAAATACTTGTTGTTAGCCCCTCATACTAAAATTAACCCCTTCATGACCTTGGGATTTTTCGTATTTCCGTGTTCGTTTTTCACTCCCCTCCTTCCCAGAGCCATAACTTTTTTATTTTTCCATCAATTTGGCCATGTGAGGGCTTATTTTTTGCGGGACGAGTTGTACTTTTGAAAGACATCATTGATATTAGCATGCCGTGAACTAGAAAGCGGGAAAAAATTCCAAGTGCGGTGAAATTGCAAAAAAAGTGCAGTCCCACACTTGTTTTTTGTTTGGCTTTTTTGCTAGGTTCACTAAATGCTAAAACTGACCTGCCATTATGATTCTCCAGGTCAGTATGAGTTCATAGACACCTAACATGACTAGGTTATTTTTTAACTAAGTGGTGAAAAAAAATTCCAAACTTTGCTAAAAAAAAAAAAATTGTGCCATTTTCCGATACTCGTAGCGTCTCCATTTTTCATGATCTGGGGTCGGTTGAGGGCTTATTTTTTGTGAGCCGAGATAATGTTTTTAATGATAGCATTTTGGTGCAGATATGTTTTCTTGTTCGCCCGTTATTGCATTTTAATGCAATGTCGTGGCGACCAAAAAAACGTAATTCTGGCATTTCGAATTTTTTTCTCGCTACGCCGTTTAGCGATCAGGTTAATGCTTTTTTTTAATTGATAGATCGGGCGATTCTGAACGTGGTGATACCAAATATGTGTAGATTTGATTTTTTTTTATTATCTCCATCTGCGCACGCGCGGCCTCCCGCGGCCATTTTCCTGAAGCCCCGGGAAGCAGAGCGCTTCATCTGCACACGCGCGGCTTCAGGAAGATGACCGCCCCCACCGATAACAACAGGATTCACTCGGCTCTGCTGCTTACCGGGCTGCTGCATCACCTCACCGGGGAAAGGGACCCCTCTCACAGCACCTCCTCAGCCCGGGACCCCTCTCACAGCACCTCCTCAGCCCAGCACCTCCTCAGCCCAGCACCTCCTCAGCCCGGGACCCCTCTCACAGCACCTCCTCAGCCCAGCACCTCCTCAGCCCAGCACCTCTGCCGGTAATCACTGCTGCAACCCTCCCATGGACACCAGGCCGTGGCATCGCCCACCTAAGCAGGAAGGGACCCTGCTCAGGTGCACGCCACACCGCATCACCCCACCTCTGCCGACACCATGCCTCCTGTGACCCTGCTCTGCCACCGCCATCCCTCAGGTAAGATACTGTACATTCGGACAATAAGACGGACCCGCATCTTATAAAAAATCTTTTTTTCTGCAATTTTCACCCCAAATTTGGGGTGCGTCTTATGGTCCGGTGCGTCTTATAGTCCGAAAAATACGGTAATCTCATGGACTTTATTGATCCATTTTCTCATTACTACCATCCGGTCCAATGATCCACCTTTCTCATTCACAGGTATGTTTGCTTCTGCTCAGCACAACTGAACTAATGAATCCAGCATTAGCCAACTATTTAGATCCTTATGGGACACTAACTGAAGAGCCGGGCGTTGCCCGAGCATAATAACTAACTGTGGTTAGTTATAACAAGTTATAATGATTATATTGCATATAAAGAGCAGCTTTTCTCCTTTACAGTCAACTCCTCCAGCATCACCTCACACTCCTCTTCCATATACAATTGGAAACACTTGAGAAATTGCACTAATGGCAATAAGCGTATTGTAATCACATGTTTGCATTTGAGGATGTCATTTTTCTCACCAACACTTGTCATGATCCTATAGGCCAGTGTTCCCCAACTCCGGTCCTCAAGAGCCACCAACAGGTCATGTTTTCAGGATTTCCTTAGTATTGCACAGGTGATGCACTTATCACCTGTGCAATACTAAGGAAATCCTGAAAACATGACCTGTTGGTGGCTCTTGAGGACCGGAGTTGGGGAACACTGCTATAGGCATAGAAGTCCATGGCCGACACTTTTTTCCCTGAAGGGTTGCCTGTTGCAGGATTTGTCTGAGGTATTTCAAAGTGATAGCCATCCTGCCCCTGCCAAATCGTCACTTGGCATGCATTCAACTGCTGTAAGTTAGTAACAATATCAAGGCGAGTGTTTCGAATTAACCCATAAAGTCCCAAGGGATGTTTGCACGTTAATGACCGGGCCAATTTTTCCAATTCTGACCACTGTCCCTTTATGAGGTTATAACTCTGGAACGCTTCAGCTGATCCTGGTGATTCTGTTTTCTCGTGACATATTGGCCTTCATGATAGTGGTAAAATTTTGTTGATATTAATGTTAGGAGTCGAGTTTCCTCTGCTGCACAGGGGGAATCTCGATCCGTGTCTGCTGCGGTCTCCCATCCAGCATCGGCCGCAGTGGGGTCTGCTCAGCGGAGACGTCGCTCCCAGCGTCTCGCTGAGGCTGATTCTGTGCATAGGGTCACTACTGCCTTTTCTGGCTTTCCTATGGTACCCTGCACTGATCTGCGGCGAGCAGGCCTCTCTGGGACTAAGTCCTTATTTACACACACTGAGCATGCCCAGGGCAGGGTCTCCCATTGGAGGTCGAGGGCCACATGTTCGGTCACATGCTCAGGTGCTGCAGTACATTCCATTGGTCCTTCTGGAAGGTCCTGAAAGGGCAAAACATGCTCAGGTACTGCAGCACTTTCCATTGTTCCTTCTGGAAGGTCCTGAAAGGGCAAAAACTTCAGTAGCAGCTTCCTGTGCTGCAACTATATAAACTGCGCATGACCGCACGGCCATGCGCTAGTATCGTCTTATGCTATATGCTTTGCGCCAATGTGGTCATGTGTTTGAATGTGTTCAGGGACCCGGCTGAAATAAGCCCCTAGAATGCTGGCACCTCCGGCGAGGAGATTGTGTTTAAGTGTGTTCAGGGACCCGGCTGAAATAAGCCCCTAGAATGCTGGCATCTCCGGCGAGGAGTTTTGTATGCATGCATGACCACTTACTGCTCACATCTGGGTAGTTGGCCTGTGCCTCTGTGAAAGTCTAACAGGGCACAGAGCTTTCCTCTCGCGGTTACTCTGTGAAGCTAACAGAGTTGGTATATACCGCCATATAGAGCCGCCATTATTTAGCAGCAGGTGCTTTCCTGCACGGTGGATCCCGGGTTGCGAACGCACCAATTCCATTTAATAAATTATATATTTGGTGCGTTCCGCCAACCCTAACAATTACCTTTATCTGAAAAAAAAATGAAAATTTGGCAAAAATTTTGAAAATTTCAAAATTTTCCAACTTTGAATTTTTATGCCCTTAAATCACAGAGATATGTCACACAAAATACTTAATAAGTAACATTTCCCACATGTCTACTTTACATCAGCACAGTTTTGGAACCAATTTTTTTTGTTAGGGAGTTATAAGGGTTAAAAGTTGACCAGCAATTTCTCACTTTTACAACACCATTTTTTTTAGGGACTACATCACATTTGAAGTCATTTTGAGGAGTCTATATGATAGAAAATAATCAAGTGTGACACCATTCTAAAATCTGCACCTCTCAAGGTGCTCAAAACCACATTCAAGAAGTTTATTAACCCTTCAGGTGTTTCACAAGAATTTTTGGAATGTTTAAAAAAAATTAACATTTAACTTTTTTTTCACAAAAAATTTAATTCAGCTCCAATTTGTTTTATTTTACCAAGGGTAACAGGGGAAAGTAGACCCCAAAAGTTGTTGTACAATATGTCCTGAGTATGTTGATATCCCATATGTGGGGGTAAACCACTGTTTGGGCGCATGGCAGAGTTCGGAAGGGAAGGAGCGCCGTTTGACTTTTCAGTGCAAAATTGACTGGAATTGAGATGGGACACCATGTTGCATTTGGAGAGCCCCTGATGTGCCTAAACATTGAAATCCCCCAAAAGTGACACCATTTTGGAAAGTAGACCCCCTAAGGAACTTATCTAGATGTGTTGTGAGAGCTTTGAACCCACAAGTGTTTCACTACAGTTTACAACGCAGAGCCGTGAAAATAAAAAATATTTTTTTTCCACAAAAATTATTTTTAGCCCCCAGTTTTGTATTTTCCCAAGGATAATAGGAGAAATTGGACTCCAAAAGTTGTTGTACAATTTGTCCTGAGTACGCGGATACCTTACATGTGGGGGGAACCACCGTTTGGGTGCATGACAGAGCTCGGAAGGGAAAGAGCGCCATTTGGAATGCAGACTTAAATGGATTGGTCTGTTGGCGTCACGTTGCATTTTCAGAGCCCCTGATGTACCTAGACAGTAGTAACCCCCCACAAGTGACCCCATATTGGAAAGTAGACCCCCCAAGGAACTTATCTATATGTGTTGTTAGAACTTTGAACCCCTACGTGTTTTACTACAGTTTATAATGCAGAGCAGTGAAAATAAAAAATCATTTTTTTCCACAAAAATTATTTTTTTGTCCCCAGTTTTGTATTTTTCCAAGGGTAACAAGAGAAATTGGACCCCAAAAGTTATTGTCAAATTTGTCCTGTGTACGCCGATACCCCATATGTGGGGGGAACCACCATTTAGGCACATGGCAGAGCTCGAAAGGGAAGGAGCGCCATTTGGAATGCAGACTTAGATGGATTGGTCTGCAGGCATCACATTGCATTTGCAGAGCCCCTGATGTACCTAAAAAGTAGAAATCCCCACAAGTGACCCCATATTGGAAACTAGACCCCCCAAGGAACTGATCTAGATGCGTTGTATGAACTTTGAACCCCCAAGTTTTTCACTACAGTTTAAAAATGCAGAGCTGTGAAAATAAAAAATAAATATGGATTTTTAGCCCCCAAAATTTTTATTTTCCCAAGGGTAACAAGTGAAATTGAACCCCAAAAGTTGTTGTCCAATTTGTCCTCAGTACGCTGATATCCCATATGTTGGGGTTAACTTCTATTTGGGCGCAAGGGAGAGCTCGGAAGGGAAGGAGCACTGTTTTACTTTTTCAACGCAGAATTGGCTGGAATTGAGATCGGACGCCATGGCGCGTTTGGAGAGCCCTGATGTGCCTAAACAGTGGAAACTCCCAATTGTAACTGAAACCCTAACCCAAACACTCCCCTAACCTTAATCCCAACCACACCCCTAATCCCAACCACACTCCTAACCTCAACACACCCCTAACCCTAATCCTAACCCCAACCACACCCCTAGCTCCAACACACCCCCAACCCTAACCCTAACTTTAGCCCCAGCCCTAACCCTAATCCTAACTCTAGCCCTAACCCTAGCCCCAACCCTAACCCTAGCCTCAACCCTAACCCCAACCCTAACCCTAGCCCTAACCCTAGCCCTAACCCTAGCCCTAATCCTAACCCTAGCCCTTACCCTAGCCTAACCCTAGCCCTAACCCTAGCCCTAACCCTAATGGGAAAATGGAAATAAATACATTTTTTAAATTGTATTACTTTTCTCTAACTAAGGGGGTGATGAAGGGGGGTTTGATTTACTTTTATAGCGGGTTTTTTAGTGGATTTTTATGATTGGCAGCCGTCACACACTGAAAGACGCTTTTTATTGCAAAAAATAGTTTTTGCGTCTCCACATTTTGAGAGCTATAATTTTCCATATTTTGGTCCACAGAGTCATGTAAGGTCTTGTTTTTTGCGGGATGAGTTGATGTTTTTATTAGTAACATTTTCGGGCACGTGACTTTTTTAATCGCTTTTTATTCCGATTTTGGTGAGGCACAATGACCAAAAAACAGCTATTCATGAATTTCTTTTGTGGGGAACGTTTATACCATTCCATGTTTGGTAAAATTGATAAAGCAGTTTTATTTTTCGGGTCAGTACGATTACAGCGATACCTCATTTATATCATTTTTTTATGTTTTGGCACTTTTACATGATAAAAACTATTTTATAGAAAAAATTATTATTTTTGCATCGATTTATTCTGAGGACTATAACTTTTTTATTTTTTCACTGATGATGCTGTATGGCAGCTTGCTTTTGCCGGACAAGATGAGGTTTTCAGCGGTACCATGGTTATTTATATCGGTTTTTTTAATCGTGTGTTATTTCACTTTTCGTTCGGCGGTATGATAATAAAGCGTTATTTTTTGGCTCGTTTTCTTTTTTTATGGTGTTCACTGAAGGGGTTAACTAGTGGGACAGTTTTCTAGGTCGGGTCGTTACGGACGCAGCGATACTAAATATGTGTACTTTTATTGTTTTTTTTATTTCGATAAAGAAATGTATTTATGGGAACAATATTTTTTTTCTTTATTTATGAATTATTTTATTTTATTTTTTTACACATCTAAATATTTTTTTTTCTACATTATCACATTTTCTCAGGGTAGGACATCACTATATAGTGACAGATCGCTGATCTGACACTTTGCAGAGCACTGTGTCAGATCAGCGATCTGACGTGCACTGCTCCAGGCTTACAGGCGCCTGCTCTGAGCAGGCGCTTGTAAGCCACCTCCCTGCAGGACCCGGAAGTAGCCCCGCAGCCATTTTGGATCCGGGCCCTGCAGGGAGGAGACGCTCGGTACCAGGTGAGCACATCGCCTTGTACGGAGGGTCTCAGGGAAGCCCGCAGGGAGCCCCCTCCCTGCACGATGCTTCCCTATGCCCCCGGAACACTGCGATCATATTTGATCGCAGTGTGCTGGGGTTAATGTGCCGGGGGCAATCCGTGACCGCTCCTGTCACATAGTGCCGGATGTCAGCTGCGATAGTCAGCTGACACCCGGCCGCGATCGGCGGCGCTCCCCCCAGGTCACCTAGACGGGATAGTACGTCATATGGGATTAAGGGGTTAAAGAGCATTTCTACTGAGTCTCTGCTTCTACATCTCCCTTGAAATAGAGTTGAAGAAATTTAGGTTCTTTTCCTTGTAATGGAAGCAGTGAGCCAATGGAGTGGTAAATCTGTCCTTCAACCTTTTATGTGGGCAAAAATCCAGTTGAGAAAACTTCTCTTTTTGCACCAATGATGTCATTTGGAAGCTGGAGTTGTGCTATTTCCCCCTCACATCTCTCATTTTCCCCCCTTACTCCACTCATTTTCCCCCTCACTCCTCTCATTTTCCCCCTTAACTCCTGTCATTGTGACCTCACTCCTGTAATTTTCCTCTTAGTATATACCTGTATGTCATCTCTACTGTATATAGTATAAACCTGTATGTCATCTACTGTATATAGTATGTACCTGCATGTCATCTCTGATGTATATAGTATATACCTGTATGTCATATCCTCCTGTATATAGTATATACCTGTATGTCATCTCCCCTGTATACAGTATATACCTCTATGTCATCTCCTCCTGTATATAGCATATACCTATGTGTCATCTCCTCCTGTATATAGTATATATAGGAGGAGATGACATACAGGATATATACTATATACAGGAGGAGATGACACATAGGTATATGCTATATACAGGAGGAGATGACACACAAGTATATACTATATAAAGGAGGAGATGAAATACAGGTATATACTATATACAGGAGGAGATGACATACAGGTACATTCTATATACAGGGGAGATTACATATTTTACCTCAGTATTTATAAGCCAAAACGAGATGCGTTTTCACTGCACTAGGCAGTCTTACTCATGGTACAGGTATACACTATATACAGGAGCAGATGACACACAGGTATTATGCAGGAGCAGATGACATGACACACAGGTATATACTATATATAGGAGGAGATGACATACAGGGTATATAGTATATACCTGTGTGTCATCTGCTCCTGTATATAGTATATACCTGTGTGTCATCTGCTCCTGTATATAGTATATACCTGTACCATGAGTAAGACTGCCTAGTGCAGTGAAAACGCATCTCATTTTGGCTTATAAATACTGAGGTAAAATATGTAATCTCCCCTGTATATAGAATATACCTGTATGTCATCTCCTCCTGTATATAGTATGTACCTGTATGTCATCTCCTCCTTTATATAGTATATACTTGTGCGTCTTCTCCTCCTTTATATATTATATACTTGTGTGTCATCTCCTCCTGTATTAGACCTCATTCACAAGTTATTTGGTCAGTATTTTTACCTCAGTATATGTAAGCTAAAACTTGGAATAAAACAGAGGAAAAGTTTATTAGAAACACGTCACCACATCGGTATTTTACTCCCACTTGTTGTTTTGGCTTATAAATACTGAGGTAAAATACTGACCAAATACTGAACATGTGAATGTGGCCTTATATACAGCCTCCACCTGCTGTGCTTCACTCTTCTCTATTCACAGCCTCCTACTGCAGAAGCACCTCACTTCTCTCATTTTCCCCCTGACAGCTCTCATTTTGCTCCTCACATCTCTATCCATGAGGCTTCTCCCATTCCATTGATGTCATGCCTCACAGAAGCTACTCCATTCTAGACATGGAGCTAGATGTGGCCTGTACCTGCTATGCGGAGTGGGCGTGGCTAATGGAAACTGTTGCTCATAGTAACCAATCACAGCTCACCTTTCATCTTTTAAACAGCTCTGGTGAAATGAAAGATGCTTATTGATTGGTTGTGAAGTGGGCGGGGTTATGTGTAGTGGGCGTGGCCGATACATACACACACACACATACATACACTCAGCTTTATATATTAGATAGATGTTTCTGGTATCCGTCTGCTCTCATTTCCTTCCCTGCTTTGTAAACTAGCAAATTGTTTAAATTAACTCATCTCAGTACATCCTTTTCTTGGGTTGTCTGATTTGTCTCTCTGTACCTTGTCTCCTTTGTTCCCATTCGATAACTTTCATGTGTAATTAAAGTTGTATAAAATTGGAGCCATGTGTCTATGTTAACCGTGGTCTATGCGTGCAGCTTTTAAGTGCAAAACTGAAATATACCAGAAATGTGCCAGAAGGGAAGACAAGGTAAGAGCTGCAACCAATTATAACTGCATCTTCTTTTGCATTTTTACACAATTGCTTCACACTATGCTTGCATATGACTTTACAGTTTTGGCTCCACTAATACTTACTCCCCTTCGCTATCCCCAAATCCCATCAACCTCTAATCAAATATTTTTCTCTCCTTCCCTCCTACCTCCTTGCCTGACCTAATCAGACGACCTGGTCCTGAACATCAGATACCCCCTTTTAAAAGTTAATACCCTATATTATTCCTCCTTCCATTCTCCAGCTATTAGAAGCTACTGCAACCTTTCCAACCTTAATCCTATCCATTTGATCCCTGCTTCACTGTTTCCTCTCTCTGTGGAATCTCGATGTTATCTGCAATAACCTCCATGTCATTCAAGACCTCTTTACTTCCCACAATCTTCCATGGGATCACACAGGCTTTGCTGACACCCTTTGATGCAGCCTTCCCTGCTGCACTGTGTTATGGTGGCCTTCCCTTCACCCACAGAAGACTGGAGAAGAGCAAATGTTGCTCCTGTCTTCAAAAAGGGAAGAAGGTGGACCAAGGGAACTATAGGCAGGTGAGTCTGACGTCTATACCAGGAAAGACCTTTGAACAAATTATTAAATAACATGTATGTAAGTGCCTGGATAAGAATGAAGTGATGAAACAGAGTCAGCATGAGTTTGTAACAAACAAGTCAAGTCAGACAAACTTAATTTCCTTCTATGACAGAATCAGTGACAAGGTGGATCAGGGAAATGCTGTAGATATAGTATATCTTGACTTCAGCAAAGCATTTGACAAACTATCTCACACAATCCTTATTGAAAAAATGACTAAGTATGGAATGGATGTTAGGGGTTGAGTTCCTGCCTCTACACAGGGGGAATCTCGGGCCATCTCCGCTGCGGTCTCCCATTCTTCTCCTGCCGCAGTGGAGCCTGCTCAGCAGAGACGTCGATCCCAGCGTCTCGCTCAGTCTGACTCTGTGCTAAGAGTTACTGCTGCATTTCCTGCTTCTGCCATTGAAGTCAGTGCTGGGCAGCGGCGAGCAGACGCTTCTGGGACTAAGTCCTGCTTTTCACGTCTTGAGCATGCCCAGAGTAAGATCTCTCAGTGGAGATCGAGGGTCACATGATCAGATACTGCAGCTAAGGTCATTGGTCCTTCTTGGAAGGTCCTTGTAGGTGCTAGGACTAAGTCCTGCTTTGCACTCTGAGCATGCCCAGGGCAAGATCTCTCAGTGGAGATATGGGGTCACATGCTCAGGTACTGCAGCAACTCCATTGGTCCTTCTTTGAAGGTCCTAAACGTGCTGCAACTATTTAAGGCTTGCATGGCCGCACGGCCATGCGCTAGTATTGTCTTTTGTTATGTGCTTTGCGCCAGTGTGGTCACGTGAGAGTGTGTTCAGGGACCCGGCTGAAATAAGCCCCTAGAATGCTGGCACCTCCGGCGAGGAGTTTGTGTTTGAATGTATTCAGGGACCCGGCTGAAATAAGCCCCTAGAATGCTGGCTCCTCCGGCAAGGAGTTTTGTGTACATGCGTGACCACTGACTGCTCTCTGTTTGGGCAGTTAGCCTGTGCCTCTGTGGAGTCTAACAGGGCACAGTGCTTCTCTTTCACGGCTACTCGGTGAATTAACTGAGTTAGTCTATACCGCCATATAGTACCACCGTTTGCTAGCAGTAGGTACTCCTGCACGGTGGACACCGGGCTGCAAATGCACCAATATCAATAAAAACATCTCTATTTACTCGGTGCGTTCCGCTAGCCCTAACAGATTACTAGCGCCAGGGTCTGGCTAGTAAATGGCAGACATTCAGCAATCTTTGCGGTTTATCCAGCAGCTGGAGGGTAGCTTGGCAGCTCTCGAGAGCTCAACCTCAGCTGTGGATATTACCACAGTTTCTGTACAGGCTGCTAGCTTGGCTGCAGCAACCTTGTCCACTGCCACCCCTGTTCCGACATTATCTCGCCTCCCGCTGCCAGAAAAATTTTCTGGAGATAGCAAATCTTGTAGGGGATTCGTGAGGCAGTGCTCTATTCACCTCGAGCTCCTGGCTGCACGTTTTCCTACAGAGTGGGCTAAGGTGGGATTTATTGTGTCTCTATTGTCAGACAGGGCGTTGGAATGGGCTACGCCGCTGTGGGAGTGTGGTGATCATGTGGTATAGAGTGCTCCGCTGATCCTGAGCACTCTGAAATAGGTCTTTTTAGGACCTCAAGTCACTCATGACACAGCGCTCCAACTACTGGCACTAACTCAGGGTGAGTCCTTGGTCAACCATTTTTCCGTCCGCTTTCGTACTTTAGCTTCTGAGCTGGAGTGGTCGGATAAAGCCCTTATCCCCATATTTTGGAGGGGCCTGGCTGATCACGTTAAGGAACGCTCTGGCCACTAGGGAGATTCCTGCCACACTGGAGGAGTTAATAACTGTCTCTACTCGAATTGACCTCTGTTTTAACGAGCGGAGGTTAGAGCGAGCCCAGTGTAGGCAGAGGTTTCGGCTGGCTCCCACCTTCGCCAAACTTCTGGAATTTCCGGTCCAGGTTCCTGAGTCACATGAGGCCATGGAAGTGTCACGAGCAGGATCTAAGTCCCGGACCGCTAGTGCACTCAAGGTCTGTCATGTTTGCCAGCACTCAGGACATCTTGCCACCAGATGTTCCCAGCGGTCGAGGAAACGTCAGCGTCTAGTGGTAGTAGGTGGAGGTACACTAGACACTGAGATGTTTGCCTCCAAATTGTCCTTTAAAAGGACAATTACTATAGGCTCATCCTCCCACTCGGTAGAGCTCTGCATGGATTCTGGGGCGGAGGGCAATTTTATGTCTTCTGCCTTCACCCAACGGCATGCAATACCCCTGGTTATGCTAGCTCAACCAGTAACAGTACAAGTGGTGAATGGGTCGACACTACCCTCACAGATAACACACCAGACCATCCCTTTTACTCTGTCCATGTCGCCATCCCATCAGGAGATTATATCTCTGCTCATCATTCCTGAGGGAATTGATGAGGTCCTGTTGGGGATACCTTGGCTACAGTACCACTCTCCTCATATCGAGTGGTCCTCAGGCAGAATTCTGGGATGGGGTGAATCTTGTGGGGGTAGGTGTCAGAGGGAGTGTGTTCAGGTTGCTACTACAGAGGTACCCGCAGATCTATCCTCTCTTCCCAAGCAATACTGGTCTTATGCAGACGTGTTCTCCAAAAAGGCGGCGGAGACCCTTTTGCCCCATCGCCCTTATGACTGTCCTTTTGATCTCTTGCCTGGTGCTGAGCCTTCCCGGGGTGGAGTCTATCCGTTATCTCTCCCGGAGACGGAGGCAATGTCTCAGTACATTCAAGAGAATCTGGCAAGAGGGTTCATCAGGAGGTCAGTGTCACCTGCTGGGGCTGGGTTCTTCTTCGTGCAGAAGAAGAATGGAGAACTGCGTCCATGCATAGACTACAGGGGTCTTAATGCCATCACCGTTAAGAATAAGTATCCTTTGCTCCTGATATCTGAGCTCTTCGATAGGCTTCGGGGAGCAAGGGTGTTTACTAAACTAGATCTGCGGGGTGCTTACAACCTGATTCGCATCCGTGAGGGGGATGAATGGAAGACGGCTTTTAACACCAGGGATGGGCACTATGAATATCTGGTGATGCCCTTCGGGCTCTGTAATGCCCCAGCTGTATTCCAAGACTTTGTGAACGACATCTTCCGGGGGTATGCTTTCCAACTCGGTCGTAGTCTATCTGGATGATATTCTCATCTACTCTCCAGATATTGACTCCCACCGGAGAGATGATTGCAAAGTCTTCAACCTCTTACGGGCAAACTCCCTCTATACCAAGTTGGAGAAGTGTATGTTTGAGCAGGAGTCCTTGCCTTTCCTCGGCTATATCATCTCCGCCCAGGGATTGGCTATGGATCCTGCCAAACTACAGGCTGTGATGGACTGGCAGGAACCCCATTATCTTAAAGTGGTGCAGCACTTTATGGGGTTCATAAATTATTATCGCCAGTTCATTCCGCACTTCTCAACTTTGGTAGCTCCCTTGGTTGCTCTCACCAAGAAGGGGGCAAATCCCAAATTGTGGTCTGAGGAGGTCTCCAAGGCCTTTGTCTCCATAATGTCACACTTCGCTAGCGCTCCCATCCTACATCGCCCCGATGTAGATAAGCCATTTATCATGGAGGTGGATGCCTCATCTGTTGGTGCTGGAGCAGTCCTTTTCCAAAAGGATGCTCAAGGTCGGAAGCATCCTTGCTTCTTCTTTTCTAAGACCTTTTCACCAGCAGAGAGGAATTATTCCATCGGGGACAGGGAGTTGCTAGCCATGAAGTTGGCTTTTTCGGAGTGGAGACATCTCTTGGAGGAAGCTCGTTTTCCCTTCCAAGTCTTCACAGATCATAAAAATTTGGTGTACCTGCAGACAGCCCAGCGGTTAAATTCTCGCCAGGCCAGATGGTCCTTGTTCTTCTCAAGGTTTCATTTCACCCTTCAATTTCTTTCTAGGAAGAAGAACATTCGTGCCGATGCTCTCTCTCGCTCCGTTGTGTCATCTGTGGAGGAGGAAGAGGAGCCTCGGCTTATTGTCCCCACCGAGAGCCTGAGAACTGTGGCCCCGGTTTCGCTAGAGTCTGTGCCTCCGGGCAAGACTTTTGTACCAGCCAGTTTGCGACCGGAGGTTATCTCTTGGGCACACTCGTCCAGGGTGGGTGGACATTTTGGTTCCAAAAGGATATCTGAGTTACTGGTGAGGACATACTGGTGGCCGTATATGGCTCGTGATGTCGCAAACTATGTTCAGGCGTGTGTCTCTTGCACCAAGAACAAGTCTGTTGTGAATTCTGTTGTCTGGCTCCCTCCTGTGGTCATGAATGGTACTTCGGCTGGTTCTGTCCATGGACTTCCTCTGGTGGGTGTTTCTGAGTTTCCTTCCACAGGTGACGAGGTTAATGCGTTAGCAGGCTGCTCTATTTAACTCCACTTAGATCTTTGCTCCATGCACCTGTCAATGTTCCAGTATCGGTCTAGTTCACTCCTGGATCGTTCTTGTGACCTGTCTTCCCAGCAGAAGCTAAGTTCCAGCTTGTATTTCTTTGGTTTGCTATTTTTCTGTCCAGCTTGCTATTTTTATTGTTAGTGGATGCTTTCCTGAAAAGGAAAGTACTTGCAAGCAGCATAATACAAAGAATAGCAGGTTTACCCAGAATCCTTTGCAGTAGGCGGAGCTATGCAAATTATCTATTTCCACCCCTGTCTAATCCACAGCGCTTGTAACCGCCAAGCGTGCAATGCTGCGGATTAGTTTCTAAATTTACACAGCCAACCAATTCCTACCTGTGGACACGTGTTTCGGGCTTTAGGCCCTCATCAGCACAGGGCTGGAATTGGTTGGCTGTATGGAGTGGGGCTCGGTGAGCAAGCGATACATATATGCTAGCCACCTTAGGGAGAGACCCAAGTTGGGCTAAATGTAGCGGGACGAAAAAGACCGAAAAGCCCTCTACTTAAAGGAAATACATGGTGGATGCTTTCCTGAAACGGAAAGTACTTGCAAGCAGCATAATACAAAGAATAGCAGGTTTACCCAGAATCCTTTGCAGTAGGCGGAGCTATGCAAATTATCTCTTTCCACCCCTGTCTAATCCACAGTGCTTGGAACCGCCAAGCGTGCAATGCTGCGGATTAGTTTCTAAATTTACACAGCCAACCAATTCCTACCTGTGGACACGTGTTTCGGGCTTTAGGCCCTCATCAGCACAGGGCTGGAATTGGTTGGCTGTATGGAGTGGGGCTCGGTGAGCAAGCGATACATATATGCTAGCCACCTTAGGGAGAGACCCAAGTTGGGCTAAATGTAGCGGGACGAAAGAGACCGAAAAGCCCTCTACATACATAGTGGATGCTTTCCTGAAACGAAAAGTACTTGCAAGCAGCATAATACAAAGAATAGCAGGTTTACCCAGAATCCTTTGCAGTAGGCGGAGCTATGCAAATTATCTATTTCCGGGCTAGCTAGTTCCTTAGGCTGTGCCGAGTTGCATAGGGAGCGTTAGGCGCAATCCACGGCTATTTCTAGTGTGTTTGATAGGATTAGGGATTGCGGTCAGCAGAGTTCCCACGTCCCAGAGCTCGTCCTTTATTATCAGTAACTATCAGGTCTTTCCGTGTGCTCTTAACCACCAGGTCCATTATTGTCCGGACCACCAGGTCATAACACAAGTCCCCTCGGCAACGGCCAGCTGGTTTGCTTTATCCTCTGCTGGTGGTGGACAGGCTTTGGGAGATGGTCAGGATGGACTTTGTGGTGGGCTTACCCAAGTCTCGTAGTTTCACCATTATCTGGGTGATCTCCGACCATTTTTCCAAAATGGTTCATTTGGTGCCTCTTCCACGGCTACCATCTGCATGGGCTCTGGCAGCCTTGTTCATCAAACATATCTTTCGCTTACACGGTATGCCGGACAAGATTGTCAGTGACCGGGGTCCCAAGTTTGCGTCTCGATTCAGGAGGGAGCTTTGTTGTCTAATCAGTATTAAGTTAAATCTCTCTTCGGCTTATCATGCCGAGACGAATGGGTTGGTTGAGAGAGCAAATCAGACTCTGGTCACTTATTTGCGACATTTTGTTTCTGCTAGGCAGGATGACTGGGCATCCTTGTTACCGTGGGCAGAGTTTGCCCTTAACAACGCTGTAGCCAACTCCACCGGTCAGACTCCTTTCCTCCTTAACTACGGCCAGCATCCGCGGGTTCCTGTGCCTATGCCCATGTCCTCTGCTGACTCCAGGGTGGCAGACTGGGCAGTGGAGGCACGAGACATTTGGGACTGCACTCAGGATGCCATCCGGGCCTCCAAGGAGAGAATGAGGTCCTCCGCCGATGCACATCGGCACCCTGCCCCGACCTTTGCTCCTGGCGACTTAGTGTGGCTCTCCGCTCGTAACATCATTCTGCTTGTTGAGTCCACTAAGTTTGCTCCTCGCTACTTGGGTCCCTTCAAGGTCCTCAAACAGGTTAATCCTGTGGTCTACCGTCTGGCCCTTCCTCCACGCCTAAGTATCACCGACACCTTTCATGTGTCCCTCCTTAAGCCCGTATATATGTCCCGGTTTTCTGAGTCATCTGCCGGGACATCGGGTTCGTCTACGGACGATTACGAGGTGAACGCTATTTTGGGGTGCAAGGCGGTTCGTGGCAAAAAATTTTATTTGGTGGACTGGAGGGGTTACGGTCCTGAGGATAGATCCTGGGAGCCTGCTGAGCACATTCAGGCTCCGCAGCTCATTGCTGCCTGCAAACGTAGCAAGGCCCAAGGAGGGGGGCCCTAGGAAGGGGGGTAATGTTAGGGGTCAAGTTCTTGCCTCTGCACAGGGGGAATCTCGGGCCATCTCCGCTGCGGTCTCCCATTCTTCTCCTGCCGCAGTGGAGCCTGCTCAGCAGAGACGTTGATCCCAGCGTCTCACTCAGTCTGACTCTGTGCTAAGAGTTACTGCTACATTTCCTGCTTCTGCCATTGAAGTCAGTGCTGGGCAGCGGCGAGCAGACGCTTCTGGGACTAAGGCCTGCTTTTCATGTTTTGAGCATGCCCAGAGTAAGATCTCTCAGTGGAGATTGAGGGTCACATGATCAGATACTGCAGCTAAGGTCATTGGTCCTTCTTGGAAGGTCCTTGAAGGTGCTAGGACTAAGTCCTGCTTTGCACTCTGAGCATGCCCAGGGCAAGATCTCTCAGTGGAGATATGGGGTCACATGCTCAGGTACTGCAGCAACTCCATTGGTCCTTCTTTGAAGGTCCTAAACGTACTGCAATTATTTAAGGCTCGCATAGCCGCACGGCCATGTGCTAGTATTGTCTTTTATTATGTGCTTTGCGCCAGTGTGGTCACGTGAGAGTGTGTTCAGGGACCCGGCTGAAATAAGCCCCTAGAATGCTGGCACCTCCGGCGAGGAGTTTGTGTTTGAATGTATTCAGGGACCCGGCTGAAATAAGCCCCTAGAATGCTGGCTCCTCCAGTGAGGAGTTTTGTGTACATGCGTGACCACTGACTGCTCTCTGTTTGGGCAGTTAGCCTGTGCCTCTGTGGAGTCTAACAGGGCACAGTGCTTCTCTTTCACGGCTACTCGGTGAATTAACTGGGTTAGTCTATACCGCCATATAGTACCGCTGTTTGCTAGCAGCTGGTACTCCTGCATGGTGGACTCCGGGCTGCGAACGCACCAATATCAATAAAAACATCTCTATTTACTCGGTGCGTTCCGCTAGCCCTAACAATGGACAAGGCAACTGTTAGGTGGATTCATAACTGGCTTAGTGATTGGACCCAAAGAGTGGTCGTAAATGTCTGCACATACAGTTGGAAGAATGTCTCAAGTGATGTACCACAGGGCTCTGTCCTGGGCCTTGTATTGTTCAACATCTTTATCAATGATTTACATGAAGGAATTGAGGGTAAACTGAGTAAATTTGCTGATGACACAAAGCTAAGAGGGACAGCTAATACTAGAGAAGAGAGAGAGGATTCAAAAAGATATAAATAAACTGAAGCAGTGGGCAGCAACTAACAGAATGATTTTTAACAAGGAAAAATGCAAAGTACTACATCTGGGCAATAAAAATGAAAAAGACATATACAGAATGGGAGGAATAGGGCTAAGCAACAGCAGATGTGAAAAAAGACTTGGTATACTAATAGATCACAGACTGAACATGAGTCAACAGTGTGATGCAGCAGCAAAAAGGGCAAAAACACTTCTGGGATGTATTATGTCATTATTGCCCTCTACTCCTCTTTGGTCAGACCTGATCTGGAATACTGTGTCCAGTTTTGGGCACCACATTTAAAAAAAGATATCAACAAACTGGAGCAAGTTCCGAGAAGAGCGACCAGAATGGTGACTGGTCTGCAAACCATGTCCTATGAGGAACATTTACAGGATTTGGGAATGTTTAGCTTGCAAAAAGGAAGACAGAGAGGAGACTTAATAGCTGTCTACAAATATCTCATAGGCTGTCACATTGTAGAAGAATCATCTTTAGGGCTCTTTTCCATTTGCGAGAAACACGTCCGTGTCTCACATGTGAAAACCAAGCTCTGGTGCCGGCACTCCAGAGCGGAGCATGCGGCCGCATAGCAACAAATGGAGCTTCATGCTCCGCTCCCAAGTGCCGGCACCAGAGCTTGGTTTTCACATGCGAGACACGGACGTGTTTCTCGCAAATTGAAAACAGCCCTTATTCTCATTTTCACAAGGAAAGAATATAAGCAATGGGATGAAACTGAATGTGAGACACAGATTAGATATTAGAAAAAACTTTTTGACAGTTAGGGTGATCAATGAGTGGAACAGACTGCCACGAGACGTGGTGAGTTCTCTTTCAATGGAAGTCTTCAAACAGAGGCTGGACAGACATCTCTCTGGGATGATTTAGTGAATCCTGCTTTGAGCAGGGGGTTGGACCAGATGACCCAGGAGGTCCCTTCCAACTCTACCATTCTATGATTCCTTGCTATGGCAATAAACATGGTGGAAGAGGTAGCCTTCTACTTTTCAACAACTGCACCTTCAACCCGATCACAACTCTACCTTCCATTTTTCTCCCTTATTTTGAAGTACACTTTGTCCACATCCACTCTCTCCAACCAGTAAATGACCACCATTATATACCAACCTCCAAGCCCTGCCACCACCATTATTCAGCACTTCTCTATTTGGCTTCTTCATTTTCTCTCTTCAGATATTTTGGTTATCATCATAGGTGATTTCAACATCCCGATTAATAGCCAGCAACCTTCAAACTCCTGTCACTTGCCTCATCCTTTTGTCTCACACGATGGTCCTCCACATCCATCCACAAAGATGAATATACACAAGACCCCATCTTCACCTGTCTCTGTTCCCTATCTAACTTTACAATCCCACCTCTACCCCTATGTGACCACAATTTACTCACTTTCTCATCCTGCACCACTTCACCTGCCCTACACGTTCAACAGCTTGCAAATACTCGCTGAAACCTTGCACACCTTGACGCTCACACATTTTCTGACTATCTTATGCCATTGTCCACAATATCCTTAATTCATGACACAGACACCATTTTCTTTACCAAATTGGTATCAACTATTGAATCATAGCTGTGGGCGACTAAGCAATAGACAACCCAGGCACACTGTCTACACAAAAAAGCTTTGTCAAATTTCCAGAGTCCCAAGCTTGGAAAAAACACACTTGCAGGAAGGCTTAAGCACATTCAAACAAACAGTTCTCACATTCAAGTCCTGCTCTCATCTCTGCTATACAGGACTACTTTACAACCCTCATATCTTCTTTATCCCATAACCTCAGATATTTAACATTTTTATCATTGACCTTCATCCACTGCTGCCCCTCCGATTGCCATAATTTCTGCAGAAATCTTTGTCATACATATCAGAAATAAGATTTACCAAATCAGACAAGCCTTTACTGTTCAACCACAATCCCTTCATTTAACAGACCAATGCCATTCGCCCATAACATTCACTCCCACCATTACTGAAGAAAAATGTACTAATTTTCTCAAGGAAAAATCACAACTCATCACTTGTGTACTTGATCCCATCCCTTTCTGCTCCCCAACCTCACCACCCTGCTTATCCCAGCCCTAACCCATCTCTTCAACCTATCATTAGCCTCTGGAGTCTTCTCTTCTACTTTCACACGTGCAACAATTACACTTATCTATATATAATTGTCTAAGTGTCTGTTTCTCTGTAACCGAAATCCCGCATCGCTGATTGGTCACGCCCGGCCGGCCTTGACCAATCAGCGTTCCTAAAAAACTACATACAAATACTAGAATGAGAATAACATGAAGGACAGACTGTGAGGGAGAGAATAACATGGAGGACAGTCTGTGAGGAAGAGAATAACATGGAGAACAGTATGTGAGGGAGAGAATAACATGGAGGACAGTCTGTGAGGGAGAGAATAACATGGAGGACAGTGTGTGAGGGAGACAATAACATGGAGGACAGTCTCTGAGGGAGAAAATAACATGGAGGACAGTCTATGAGGGAGAGAATAACATGGAGGACAGTCTGTGAGAGAATAACATGGAGGTTAGTCTGTGAGGGAGAGAATAAAATGGAGGACAGTCTGTGAGAGAATAACATGGAGGTTAGTCTGTGAGGGAGAGAATAACATGGAGGACTGTCTGTGAGGGAGAGAATAACAAAGAGGATAGTCTGTGAGGGAGAGAATAACATGGAGGACAGTATGTGAAGGAGAGAATAACATGGAGGACAGTCTGTGAGGGAGAGAGTAGCATGGAGGACAGTCTGTGAGGGAGAGAATAACATGGAGGACAGTCTGTGAGGGAGAGAACAACATGGAGGACAGTGTGTAAGGGAGAGAATAAAAATTGTCCATGTTTTTAAGTTTATCATATGGTAAAATAAATGGTGTCTTTGAAAACTATAAGTCATCCTGTAGAAAACAAGCTGTCATACAGCGATAGATGACTAATAAAGTTTTGACTCTTAAAATAAAGACAGGAGTAAAACATTGGCAGTATGTCCAATGGGTTAAAACATAAATGTAGTACCAATGTTTATATGAATACTAGATGGTGGCCCAATTCTAACGCATCAGGTATCTACTATATAATCGTCTAATTCTGTCTGTTTGTAACGGAAATCCCGCATTGCTGATTGGTCTCGCCAGCTGCCCGCGACCAATCAGCGACAGGCGCAGTCCAGCCGCGAATTGGCCTGGGATTTAAACCATGCTTCACTGATTGGTCGCGCCCGGCCAGCCGCGACCAATCAGCGATATTGGCTCGGGATTTAAACCCCGGCCCGGCCAGACGCGACCAATCAGCAAAGCGTGGTTCAAATCCCGAGCCAATTCGCAGCCGGACTGTGCCTGTCGCTGATTGGTCGTGGGCAGCTGAAAAGACCAATCAGCAATGCAGGATTTCCGTTACAAATAGACAGAATTAGACGATTATATAGTAGATACCCGATGCGTTAAAATCGGGCCACCATCTAGTATTCATATAAACATTGGTACTACATTTATGTTTTAACCCATTGGACATACTGCCATTGTTTTTCTCCTGTCTTTATTTTAAGAGCTGGATTTATATACCACTTCACTGATTGGTCACGCCGGGCCTGCCGCGACCAATCAGCAACAGGCGCAGTCCAGCCATGAATTGGCATGGGATTTGAACCACGCTTCGCTGATTGGTCGCGCCCGGCCGGCCACGACCAATCAGTGATATTGGCGCGGGATTTAAACACCGCTTCACTGATAATGTATATATTTTACCAGGAAAATCCTGAGTATTCATTGCATTATTCCTAAATCTTCATAAATAAACTACATACTGTACATACTCTGGAATACCCCATGCGTTAGAATCGGGCCACCATCTAGTAGTATATAAAGAAAGAAGAGCAAATCACAAATAACAAAAAATGAAAGAAAAACATCATAACATATCAAAACATTTTAAAATATATACAGTTAGGTCCATATATATTTGGACAGAGACAACATTTTACTAATTTTGGTTATAGACATTACCACAATGAATTTTAAACAAAACAATTCAGATGCAGTTGAAGTTCAGACTTTTAGCTTTCATTTGAGGGTATCTACATTGAAATTGGATGAAGGGTTTAGGAGTTTCAGCTCGTTAATATGTGCCATCCTGTTTTTATAGTGACCAAAAGTAATTGGACAGATTCAATAATTTTAAATAAAATGTTCATTTTTAGTACTTGGTTGAAAACCCTTTGTTGGCAATGACTGCCTGAAGTCTTGAACTCCTGGACATCACCAGACGCTGTGTTTCCTTCTTTTTGATGCTCTGCCAGGCCTTCACTGCGGTGGTTTTCAGTTGCTGTTTGTTTGTGGGCCTTTCTGTCTGAAGTTTAGTCTTTAACCCCTCTGTGACCTTAGACGTACTATCCCGTCGGGGTGCCCTGGGCTTATCTGACCCTGGACGGGATAGTACGTCATAGCCGATCGGCCGCGCTCACGGGGGGAGCGCGGCCGATCGCGGCCGGGTGTCAGCTGCTTATCGCAGCTGACATCCGGCACTATGTGCCAGGAGCGGTCACGGACCGCCCCCGGCACATTAACCCCTGGCACACCGCGATCAAAGATGATCGCGATGTGCCGGCGGTGCAGGGAAGCACCGCGCAGGGAGGGGGCTCCCTGCGGGCTTCCCTGAGACCCCCGGAGCAACGCGATGTGATCGCGTTGCTGCGAGGGTCTCAACTCCCTCCCTGCTCCCTCCAGCCCCGGATCCAAGATGGCCGCGGATCCGGGTCCTGCAGGGAGGGAGGTGGCTTCACAGAGCCTGCTCAGAGCAGGCACTGTGAAGCCTGCAGCGCTGCATGTCAGATCAGTGATCTGACAGAGTGCTGTGCAAACTGTCAGATCACTGATCTGTGATGTCCCCCCCTGGGACAAAGTAAAAAAGTAAAAAAAAAAATTTCCAAATGTGTAAAAAAAATAAAAAAAAATATTCCAAAATAATGAAAAAAAAAAAAAATATATTATTCCCATAAATACATTTCTTCATCTAAATAAAAAAAAAAAACCAATAAAAGTACACATATTTAGTATCGCCGTGTCCGTAACGACCCGACCTATAAAACTGTCCCACTAGTTAACCCCTTCAGTAAACACCGTAAGAAAAAAAAAAAAAAAACGAGGCAAAAAACAACGCTTTATTATCATACCGCCGAACAAAAAGTGGAATAACACGCGATCAAAAAGACAGATACAAATACCCATGGTACCGCTGAAAGCGTCATATTGTCCCGCAAAAAAAGAGCCGCCATATAGCATCATCAGCAAAAAAATAAAAAAGTTATAGTCCTGAGAATAAAGCGATGCAAAAATAATTATTTTTTCTGTAAAATAGCGCCAAACCATAAAAAAATGATATAAATGAGGTATCGCTGAAATCGCACTGACCCGAAGAATAAAACTGATTTATCAATTTTACCAAACGCGGAACGGTATAAACGCCTCCCCCAATAGAAATTCATGAATAGCTGGCTTTTGGTCATTCTTCCTCACAAAAATCGGAATAAAAAGCGATCAAAAAATGTCACGTGTCCAAAAATGTTTTCAATAAAAACGTCAACTCGTCCCGCAAAAAACAAGACCTCACATGACTCTGTGGACCAAAATATGGAAAAATTATAGCTCTCAAAATGTGGTATTGCAAAAAATATTTTTTGCAATAAAAAGAGTCTTTCAGTGTGTGACGGCTGCCAATCATAAAAATCCGCTAAAAAACCCGCTATAAAAGTAAATCAAACCCCCCTTCATCACCCCCTTAGTTAGGGAAAAATTAAAAAAAATGTATTTATTTCCATTTTCCCATTAGGGCTAGGGTTAGGGCTAGGGCTAGGGTTAGGGCTAGGGTTAGGGCTAGGGTTAGGGTTAGGGCTAGGGTTAGGGCTAGGGTTAGGGCTAGGGTTAGGGCTAGGGTTAGGGCTAGGGTTAGGGTTAGGGCTAGGGTTAGGGCTAGGGTTAGGGCTAGGGTTAGGGTTAGGGTTGGGGCTACAGTTAGGGTTGGGGCTAAAGTTAGGGTTAGGGTTTAGATTACATTTACAGTTGGGAATAGGGTTGGGATTAGGGTTAGGGGTGTGTCAGGGTTAGAGGTGTGGTTAGGGTTACCGTTGGAATTAGGGTTAGGGGTGTGTTTAGATTAGGGTTTCAGTTATAATTGGGGGGTTTCCACTGTTTCGGCACATCAGGGGCTCTCCAAACACGACATGGCGTCCGATCTCAATTCCAGCCAATTCTGCGTTGAAAAAGTAAAACAGTGCTCCTTCCCTTCCGAGCTCTCCTGTGTGCCCAAACAGGAGTTTACCCCAACATATGGGGTATCAGCGTACTCAGGACAAATTGGACAACAACTTTTGTGGACCAATTTCTCCTGTTACCCTTGGGAAAATACAAAACTGGGGGCTAAAAAATAATTTTTGTGGGAAAACAAAAAGATTTTTTATTTTCACGGCTCTGCGTTATAAACTGTAGTGAAACACTTGGGGGTTCAAAGTTCTCACAACACATCTAGATAAGTTCATTGAGGGGTCTAGTTTCCAATATGGGGTCACTTGTGGGGGGTTTCTACTGTTTAGGTACATTAGGGGCTCTGCAAACGCAATGTGACGCCTGCAGACCAATCCATCTAAGTCTGCATTCCAAATGATGCTCCTTCCCTTCCGAGCCCTCCCATGCGCCCAAACGGTGGTTCTCCCCCACATATCGGGTATCGGCGTACTCAGGACAAATTGGACAACAACATTTAGGGTCCAATTTCTCCTGCTAACCTTGGAAAAATACAAAACTGGGGGCTAAAATATAATTTTTGTGGAAAAAAAATATTTTTTATTTGCATGGCTCTGCGTTATAAACTGTAGTGAAATACTTGGGGGTTCAAAGCTCTCACAACACATCAAGATGAGTTCCTTAGGGGGTCTACTTTCCAAAATGGTGTCACTTGTGGGGGGTTTCTACTGTTTAGGTACATTAGGGGCTCTGCAAACGCAATGTGACGCCTGCAGACCATTCCATCTAAGTCTGCATTCCAAATGGCGCTCCTTCCCTTCCGAGCCCTCCCATGCGCCCAAACGGTGGTTCCCCCCCACATATGGGGTATCAGCGTACTCAGGACAAATTGGACAACAACTTTTGGGGTCCAATTTCTCCTGTTACCCTAGGGAAAATACAAAACTGGGGGCTAAAAAATAATTTTGTGGGAAAAAAATTTTGTTTTATTTTTATGGCTCTGCATTATAAACTTCTGTGAAGCCCTTGGTGGGTCAAAGTGCTCACCACACATCCAGATAAGTTCCTTAGGGGGTCTACTTTCCAAAATGGTGTCACTTGTGGGGGGTTTCAATGTTTAGGCACATCAGTGGCTCTCCAAACGCAACATGGCGTCCCATCTCAATTCCTGTCAATTTTGCATTGAAAAGTCAAACGGCGCTCCTTCCCTTCCGAGCTCTCCCATGCGCCCAAACAGTGGTTTACTGCCACATATGGGGTATCAGCGTACTCAGGACAAATTGTACAACAACTTTTGAGGTCCAATTTCTTCTCTTACCCTTGGAAAAATAAAAAATTGGGGGCAAAAATATAATTTTTGTGAAAAAATATGATTTTTTATTTTTACGGTTCTGCATTATAAACTTCTGTGAAGCACTTGGTGGGTCAAAGTGCTCACCACACCTCTAGATAAGTTCCTTAGGGGGTCTACTTTCCAAAATGGTGTCACTTGTGGGGGGTTTCAATGTTTAGGCACATCAGTGGCTCTCCAAACGCAACATGGCGTCCCATCTCAATTTCTGTCAATTTTGCATTGAAAAGTCAAACTGCGCTCCTTCCCTTCCGAGCTCTCCCATGCGCCCAAACAGTGGTTTACTGCCACATGTGGGGTATCAGCGTACTCAGGACAAATTGGACAACAACTTTTGAGGTCCAATTTCTTCTCTTACCCTTGGAAAAATAAAAAATTGGGGGCAAAAATATAATTTTTGTGAAAAAATATGATTTTTTATTTTTACGGTTCTGCATTATAAACTTCTGTGAAGCACTTGGTGGGTCAAAGTGCTCACCACACATCCAGATAAGTTCCTTAGGGGGTCTACTTTCCAAAATGGTGTCACTTGTGGGGGGTTTCCATGTTTAGGCACATCAGTGGCTCTCCAAACGCAACATGGCGTCCCATCTCAATTCCTGTCAATTTTGCATTGAAAAGTCAAATAGCGCTCCTTCCCTTCCGAGCTCTCCCATGCGCCCAAACAGTGGTTTACTGCCACATATGGGGTATCAGCGTACTCAGGACAAATTGGACAACAACTTTCTGGGTCCAATTTCTCCTGTTACCCTTGGTAAAATAAAACAAATTGGAGCTGAAATAAATTTTTTGTGTAAAAAAGTTAAATGTTCATTTTTATTTAAACATTCCAAAAATTCCTATTAAACACCTGAAGGGTTAATAAACTTCTTGAATGTGGTTTTGAGCACCTTGAGGGGTGCAGTTTTTAGAATGGTGTCACACTTGGGCATTTTCTATCATATAGACCCCTCAAAATGACTTCAAATGAGACGTGGTCCCTAAAAAAAAATGGTGTTGTAAAAATGAGAAATTGCTGGTCAACTTTTAACCCTTATAACTCCCTAACAAAAAAAAAAATTGGTTCCAAAATTATGCTGATGTAAAGTAGACATGTGGGAAATGTTACTTATTAAGTATTTTGTGTGACATATCTCTGTGATTTAATTGCATAAAAATTCAAAGTTTGAAAATTGCGAAATTTTCAAAATTTTCGCCAAATTTCCGTTTTTTTCACAAATAAACGCAGGTACTATCAAAGAAATTTTACCACTATCATGAAGTACAATATGTCACGTAAAACAATGTCAGAATCACCAGGATCCGTTGAAGCGTTTCGGAGTTATAACCTCATAAAGGGACAGTGGTCAGAATTGTAAAAATTGGCCTGGTCATTAACGTGCAAACCACCCTTGGGGGTAAAGGGGTTAACAAGTGAAATGCATGCTCAATAGGGTTGAGATCAGGTGACTGACTTGGCCATTCCAGAATATTCCACTTCTTTGCTTTAAAAAACTCCTGGGTTGCTTTGGCTATATGTTTGGCTATATCTGAATCGTTTTGTTTAAAAGTCATTGTGGTAATGTCTATAACCAAAATTAGAAAAATGTCTCTGTCCAAATATATATGGACCTAACTGTATATATACATTGGCCTCCCAGACCTAAGTACCCACACATATGCAGTTTTAATTAGAGGGTTAAATCCTATATTCACATGAATGCGAAGAAAAAAGGAAAAAAAAATTATTCAATTCAAAAGGAAACTGCCATGTATTTAGATAAGCATGTATTGCACATACCCATGGATATAGTGTTAAATCTCTTGAAAGCCGAGCTCCAATCAGAGAACCAAAAATAACTATCTCCCAAATAGATGAAAAGCAAGGTCAGGGGCCAAATAAGGCCAGGTTCTGCATATATACCGTATATACTCGAATATAAGCCGACCCGAGTATAAGCCGACCCCCCTAATTTTGCCACAAAAAAACTGGGAAAATTTATTGACTCGAGTATAAGCCTAGGGTGGAAATGCAGCAGCTACCGGTGAATTTCAATAATAAAAATAGATCATTATTTCCCCATAGCTGTGCCATATAGTGCTCTGCGCCGTTCATTATTGCCCTATAGCTGTGCCCCATATAGTGCTCTTGCACCGTTCATTATTGCCCTATAGCTGTGCCCCATATAGTGCTCTGCACCGTTCATTATTGCCCTATAGCTCTGCCCCATATAGTGCTCTTGCACCGTTCATATTGCCCCATAGAAAGCTCTGCCCCATATAGTGCTCTGCACCATTCATATTGCCCCATAGAAAGCTCTGCCCCATATAGTGCTCTTGCACCGTTCATATTGCCCCATAGAAAGCTCTGCCCCATATAGTGCTCTGCACCGTTCATATTGCCCCATAGAAAGCTCTGCCCCATATAGTGCTCTTGCACTGTTCATATTGCCCCATAGAAAGCTCTGCCCCATATAGTGCTCTTGCACCGTTCATATTGCCCCATAGAAAGCTCTGCCCCATATAGTGCTCTGCACCGTTCATATTGCCCCATAGAAAGCTCTGCCATTGTCGCTGCTGCTGCTGCAGTAAAAAAAAAAAAAACACATACTCACCTCTCTTGCTTGCAGCTCCCGGCATCTCGTTCCGGCGTCTCCGCTCTGACTGATCAGGCAGAGGGCGCCGCGCACACTATATGCGTCATTGCGCCCTCTGACCTGAACAGTCAGAGCGCAGAGACGCCGGGAAGATGGAGCGACGCCGGGAAGATGGAGCGGCACCCGGCGGCTGGAATGCGGACAGGTGAATATTACATACTTACCTGGTCCTGGCGTCCGGCTCCTTCTCCCAGACAGCTGTCTTCGGTGCCGCAGCTTCTTCCTCTATCAGCGGTCACCGTTACCGCTGATTAGAGAAATGAATAGGCGGCTCCACCCCTATGGGAGGTGGAGCCGCCTATTCATTTCTCTAATGAGCGGTCCCACGTGACCGCTGATAGAGGAAGAACTGCAGCACCGAAGACTGTGGGATGGCAGGGGGAGCACCAGGATCGCTGGGACTAGGTAAGTATGCCTCAGCGCCCTCTCCCCCTCACCCGCTGACCCCACCGCCGACCGTGACTCGAGTATAAGCCAAGAGGGGCACTTTCAGCCCAAAAATTTGGGCTGAAAATCTCGGCTTATACTCGAGTATATACGGTATATATTTTTTTAAATGGCATTAGCTTTTAGCCCAAGCACCATTCTGCTAACAGCTAAGGTGTATGGAAGGGTTTACAAAATAAAGCAGACCATTGTGTTAGGCTGCAGTCACACTAGCAGTATTTGGTCAGTATTTTACATCAGTATTTGTAAGCCAAAACCAGGAGTGGGTGATAAATGCAGAAGTGGTGCATATGTTTCTATTATACTTTTCCTCTAATTGTTCCACTCCTGGTTTTGGCTTACAAATACTGATGTAAAATACTGACCAAATACTGATAGTGTGACGGCAGCCTTACACTGTTGATAACATCCTTCGAATCTACTTAGACAGTATATAAATGTTGACTATTCAGTATATCAATATATACATTTTTCAGTTACCAGATATCCTTCTCTGTTTTACTGTCTGAACCTAGAAATATTGACATGTATTAAGTTTTTTACAGTTATTCAACCTTTCAGTCAACTTTTCGCTGGCATACTAAACATAATAGTGAACTACCATTACATACTTTATAGAAAGATAAAGAAGCTGGATTCCAGGTTAAAAGCGTTTTTTTTTTTTTTTGTTTTTTGAAAGCGACTACTTTTTGGTATTTTCCAACATTCTTTTAAACTCACAGAAAATGATTTTGAGTTCAAAAATAATACGCAAATGGTAAAAAATTCTTGACAAAGACTGTGCGCTATATTATTGCTTCTGTGATGGAGATGTTAAAATTCTGCATCTTCAGATAATGTAATACCACAACAATCAAACCAACATTTTGTCGTATAGTCAATGTTATAAACACACTAACCAAAAAGATAAACTAGAGTTGGAATTTTCACCAAACCACCCAAGAACCAGACAAAAGTATTAAAAAAGAACTAGATTTTTTGCTTTGATGTGAATTATATTTCCTAAAAATATAACCTGGTACTTATTTATGGATTCTCAAAAGTTTTACCCAGAAATTACCAGCCTTTCCCTCTTCAATTCCCAATCTCCTCACTCTATGATTTACACAATGTGTATTATGTCTACACATAGCTGCTTTTTAAATTTTGTAATTGATCACATTATTGTTTTACTTGAATTGCTTATTTTTCATAGCACATTAAGAACAATAAAAAGATAACAGCTTCATAAATATTTGAAACTAAAATTACGATAATTAGAGGAAGGCCTATTATAGCAATCCACAAGACAATAGGTGTCATTATTTTACAATTAAAATGCAGAAAACTATGCACAAAATATTATCATATTTTTTCCCACTAGAAACATATTAAGACTGATGATGTAAAAGTATGTACTAGGACACATGTTCATAAATTCTAAATTACAGTATATTTAGACTATTACAATTTTAAATTTCATACAGCATCCCACAGCCATTTTGTGATCTAAGCATCTGCATACTATCATTTCTAATTAAAACTGCCATTCTCTTTGACGTGTTAATAAAGAAAATATTTTTTTCTAAGTAGATAGGTCAAAGAAGAAAATATGGAAATACCTACTTTTACTACTGCAATTCTCAGCAGTACATTCATATTTCAAACAGGAGCACAAAAGTTGTCAGAAAATGGCCCATTTTATTTAACCTCTTAGTGATCGAGCCAAGTTTGACCTTATTGATCAGGCCAATTTTTTTTAAAAATCTAACCAGTGTCACATTATGTGTAACACACGCGGTAGTGGAACCACTGTGCCATGAACCGAGTAGAGCGTGGAGGGGCGTTACTAAGTGGACACCTGACTCTTCACTACAGCCCCCCTCCTGAGCTGAACCCCTAGCTGCACCTCGGTTGTCCATTGTGTTTCTATTTCTACTGTCCTGAACTTGAACATATAAAATGTTGAGTTTGAGCTTTGGCTCTTGGATTTATTTTTTAATTTGTCTGAGCATTACACGGTTTAACCATAGTATTTATTTGCTAGGACATCCACTCCTGTGAATATTATCAACTGTCTTGACTGCTTTCCACTTTTATAAATCTTTCGCAATGTAGAATGATCGACTGAAAATGCTTTGGAAATAACCTAATAACCCTTTCCTATTTGACTGGGAGAAACAATTGAGTGTCTGATATCATTGCTGATGTCTTTGTTCCTTGACATTGCAGTAACACATGTTGGAATGCTCCAGACCCGCAAACAGTCAAAACTTCTGCTTTCATAGAGATGGTTACACTTGCTAATGAACACTTTATTAAGTGTATTTGATTAGCAGCACCTAGCTTCTTAATTTCCATGAAAAAAACAGTAAGAACATCATGCTCCTAGGTTTGATCCCTTGAGCTTATGTTTTGTGGTCGGCTTTTCTATCCGCCGAGCAACAGAAGACACACATTTTTTCCTAGTATTTAGGTTCTAGTATGCTGGCTGCAGTCTCTAGTATAACACAGGTGTTTTCATTTGTCTGCCCAATAACCTTTTTGGTGTGGCTTTATACTATTCTTTCCGCTGCTGGCATTTCCTGCCGGTGATATTCTCTTTTGGATGTCTACCCATTCTGCTATAGTTTAAAGCCAGTCAGTGAAATTCCAGCTAGATTTTATCTCTATGCTGTTACTGTTCTGCACTCTGCACCTATCTTTTGTTTCGTTTTAGGAAGTAGGCTGCATATTATCTAAGAGAACATACATTATACTTTATTTAGTATTTTGTTTATTTTACTCACTCTGGGATCTTTCCTTTATCAGCACACTTTCCCTATTGTAGGTGATTCACTCTCTGCTCTGCCATCAGGTTCTTTAGGAGGAACGTAAAGTGCTCGACGACCTTCACATTGTAATCAGGTCTATGTCACCTCACGCGGGAACCCTTGGGGCTGCGGGGTCAGGACATCTAGTCAGTAAAGGAACTGGCAGCGTCAGTTGCCGTTTTTAGCTTTACCTATTATTCTGATTGAGTTGCTACTCTAGCATATCAGGATGCACTTAATTTTTCGTGCAAGTTCTGTATTTTGGCCTACATTTTGTTAAATAAATATGATGCTCTTCCTGTCAGGTTTAACGCAGGCCTTAGAGCCCTCAGACTGCATTTCACGGCCAATTTGCAGCAAATTTAGTTAAATTCTTCACTGTCAACCAGATTTTAGGGGAAAATTTGATGAGTTCAAGTAATCCATCCAACTCTAATCCCTAAGATCTAATTTATAAGACTCAGTTTAGATATAATCTGCATTCAGTTACATTCATACTCTTTTTAAAGTGCTTAGTACAAAGGTTCAAAATAAAAACTTTAATATACTTTTTCTATTAAATTCATATATGTTGTGCACTCACCTTTACATGTTTGTTTATAATAAACTTCACTTTTTTTTTAATAAACTTTACAGAAATTTTGGAAAACAAGGCCGAGAGACAAGTTCAAGTATTTTAGGGTTTTTTGGTAATTGCTTTTGTTTATTCTTTTTCTTTTAAAGAAAAAAAATGTTTTCAGAGACATAATTGATTGACACTTTGCGGTACACCTCAAGATATGCACTGTATGCCCTAGACCAAGAAACCATACCTTCAGCTTCACGCGGAGGTATACAGACAAGTTGTGCCTTTTAACAATTTTCACAATTCATAGGAGATTTTCAGTTGTCTGCATGAGATAAGATGCTGGATTGAATTTTAAAATGAGACCTACAGAAGCTTAGTCCTTGAATAGAGAATGAGGAACGTGAACAGCAATTTTCTGTGATTTTGTTTATTATTACTGATGGGAATCTGTAACTCATTGTGAAAAAACAGCATCTGACAGATTCTCTTCACTGAGTTGTCTTGATGTGTTTCCATGTTTTTGCCTAGACTGATACAAGGTGATTCAATTCAGAACATTAATTCCAAACAATTAGTCATGTATTCCCTTACTGCTGATTTAATATAGTCTGAATAAGCAAATGTATAAATGTATATTTATGATTATACAAAGATATATATCTTTCCTGTATTTATGATTGAAAATTATTAGAAAAATTGCACAAAACCAAAACATTCAACAATTTGCTTTGAATTCATGTGAGTATAAACTCATATATCTCGTATGTGATTAACCATAAAATTAAAACCAATGTCAAGTGAAGAACATTGAATTGTATGACAATTTCAGGGTTTGGGATACATTAGATAGCAAGAAGTCAGTTCTTGAAGGTGACGTTAAGGAAGCAGTAAAAAAAAAAAGGCATGTTTAAAAGTCTTGAACCTTTAACACATACCATTATTAAAAATAAAAAAATTTAAAAAAAAGTTGAAAACATATATAAAACAAAGATTCCTGCGCAAATCGCTACTCCGTGGTAGCTTTGTCTGCAATAGTTTCCTATAAAGTAACAATACAAATGCGGAAATTTCTTTTCATCCGGCAACCCATTTGCTTATTTGTTTACCTAGTATCTCATTGATTGCCTTATTGGTCTTTTTCTTCTCCATATGGAGTTTTCCATCTCCTCTACTATTGCTGTTAATAATTGTTGTTCTTTCTTTGCATATTGTATGCTGTATTAATCGAATTATATGCAGCCATGACCAGGTTCGGACTGGCCCACCGGGATACCGGTGAAATGCCCGGTGGGCCCCGATCCATAGAGGAGGAGGAGGAAGAAAAAAAAAAAGAGACGCGGGCCCTTTAAATCTTCGGGCTGTGCCGACCGCCGCCACGACCAGGGCCCCCCCGATGCCAGCGCTGGTATTGGGCCCCCTTCTAATACTCACCCCATCTGGTTACTGCGGCAGCTGCAGCGTCTTCAGTGCCCTCTCACTCTGCGACGTCTCAGGGCAGAGGGTGCGATGACGTCATCACTGCGCTGTCCTGAGTGTTGCAGAGCCGGAGAGACGCTGAGTGCACCTGACCTGCGCTGGGAACGGGAGAGGTGAGGATTTTACTTTTTTTTTCTTTATGTCTGACTCAGACAGACTGGTGGTAATATGCTGGACACACTGGGGCAGATTGCTGGACACACTGTCTGGGGGCAATGCTGGAGACACTGAAGCAATACTGGAGACCCTGGGGCAGATTGCTGGACACACTGGGGCAATGCTGGAGACACTGGGGCAGATTGCTGGACACACTGGGGTAATGCTGGACACTGGGGCAGATTGCTGGACACACTGGGGCAGATTGCTGGACACACTGGGGCAGATTACTGGACACACTGGGGGCAATGCTGGACACACTGTGGCAATGCTGGAGACACTGGCGCAGATTGCTGGACACACTGGGGCAATGCTGGACACTGGGGCAGATTGCTGGACACACTGGGGCAGATTGCTGGACACACTGGGGCAGATTACTGGACACACTGGGGGCAATGCTGGACACAATGGGGCAATGCTGGAGACACTGGGGCAGATTGCTGGACACACTGGGGCAATGCTGGACGCTGGGGCAGATTGCTGGACACACTGGGACAATGCTGGACAATTAGACATACTGGGGCAGATTGCTGGACATACTGGGGCAGATTGCTGGACACACTGGGGGTAATATGCTGGACACACTGGGGAAGATTGCTGGACACACTGGGGCAGATTGCTGGACACACTGTCCGGGGGCAATACTGGACACAATGGGGCAATATGCTTGACATACTGGGGGAGATTGCTGGACACACTGTCTGGGGGCAATGCTGGACACACTGGGGCAGATTGCTGGACACTGGGGCAATATGCTGGACATACTGGGGCAGGTTGCTGGACACACTGGGGGTAATATGCTGAACACACTAGGGGTAATATGCTGGACACACTGGGGCAGATTGCTGGACACACTGTCTGGGGGCAATGCTGGAGACACTGGGGCAATACTGGAGACCCTGGGGCAGATTGCTGGACACACTGGGGCAATGCTGGAGACACTGGGGCAGATTGCTGGACACACTGGGGCAATGCTGGACACTGGGGCAGATTGCTGGACACACTGGGGCAATGCTGGACACTGGGGCAGATTGCTGGACACACTGGGGGCAATGCTGGACACACTGTGGCAATGCTGGAGACACTGGGGCAGATTGCTGGACACACTGGGGCAATGCTGGACAATTAGACATACTGGGGCAGATTGCTGGACATACTGGGGCAGATTGCTGGACCACTGGGGGTAATATGCTGGACACACTGGGGCAGATTGCTGGACACACTGGGGCAGATTGCTGGACACACTGTCCGGGGGCAATACTGGACACAATGGGGCAATATGCTTGACATACTGGGGGAGATTGCTGGACACACTGTCTGGGGGCAATGCTGGACACACTGGGGCAGATTGCTGGACACTGGGGCAATATGCTGGACATACTGGGGCAGTTTGCTGGACACACTGGGGGTAATATGCTGAACACACTAGGGGTAATATGCTGGACACACTGGGGCAGATTGCTGGACACACTGTCTGGGGGCAATGCTGGAGACACTGGGGCAATACTGGAGACCTTGGGGCAGATTGCTGGACACACTGGGGCAATGCTGGAGTCACTGGGGCAGATTGCTGGACACACTGTGGCAATGCTGGACACTGGGGCAGATTGCTGGACACACTGTGGCAATGCTGGACACTGGGGCAGATTGCTGGACACACTGGGGCAGATTGCTGGACACACTGGGGGCAATGCTGGACACACTGGGGCAATGCTGGAGACACTGGGGCAGATTGCTGGACACACTGGGGCAATGCTGGACGCTGGGGCAGATTGCTGGACACACTGGGACAATGCTGGACAATTAGACATACTGGGGCAGATTGCTGGACATACTGGGGCAGATTGCTGGACACACTGGGGGTAATATGCTGGACACACTGGGAGTTATGACTGGCGGAACGCACCAAGAAAGGTGGTATAGATGCGTTCGCAGTCCGGGGTCCACCGTGCAGGTGAAAACCTGCTGCTAGTAAATACAGACTATATGGCGGTACACTAAAGTATATACACGTGGGTTCAACCTCACCCAGCGTGAAGGGAGCAATCCTGTTGCGTCACAGGATCGCGGTACCGCACCTAAAGCGCGAGCGAGTAGTCAGCGTACTTAACCCCAACTGGGATTGAAGTCCGATTAGAACCTCGCTGGCACTACACCACAAAAGGGTGTGTAAGGAAACTAAGAATAAATATATAAATGCAAAGGAGTGCGAGCAATGCCGCACTGACGGACGCCACCAACCACACTGGCTTGGGTATGGAAAGCGCAAGGCAAGCGCACGGCGCCGTACAGGCGGACACAGCAAGAGGACGCTGTATGTTATGGCCGGCAATCAGGCAACACAGCGTGCAGTAATCAGCGCACATACAGAGATCTGGCAATAACCAAAAACAATAGGACGAGCTCTGAGACGTGGAATCTCTGTAGACTGCAGTACCTGATCTATCCTCACACAACTATAAGCAGCAGTGGATTGCGCCTATCAACTACCTATGCAACTCGGCACTGCCTGAGGAGCTGACTAGCCTGAAGATAGAAATACAAGCCTGACTTACCTCAGAGAAATACCCCAAAGGAATAGGCAGCCCCCCACATATAATGACTGTTAGCAAGATGAAAAGACAAACGTAGGAATGAAATAGATTCAGCAAAGTGAGGCCCGATATTCTAGACAGAGCGAGGATAGCAAAGAGAACTATGCAGTCTACAAAAAACCCTAAAACGAAAACCACGCAAAGGGGCAAAAAGACCCACCGTGCCGAACTAACAGCACGGCGGTGCACCCCTTTGCTTCTCAGAGCTTCCAGCAAAAGTTAATAGCAAGCTGGACAGAAAAAACAGAAAACAAACTAGAAGCACTTATCTAGAAGAGCAGCAGGCCCAAGGAAAGATGCAGTAGCTCAGATCCAACACTGGAACATTGACAAGGAGCAAGGAAGACAGACTCAGGTGGAGCTAAATAGCAAGGCAGCCAACGAGCTCACCAAAACACCTGAGGGAGGAAGCCCAGAGACTGCAATACCACTTGTGACCACAGAAGTGAACTCAGCCACAGAATTCACAACAGTACCCCCCCCTTGAGGAGGGGTCACCGAACCCTCACCAGAACCCCCAGGCCGACCAGGATGAGCCACATGAAAGGCACGAACAAGATCTGGGGCATGGACATCAGAGGCAAAAACCCAGGAATTATCTTCCTGAGCATAACCCTTCCATTTGACCAGATACTGGAGTTTCCGTCTAGAGACACGAGAATCCAAAATCTTCTCCACAATATACTCCAATTCCCCCTCCACCAAAACAGGGGCAGGAGGCTCCACAGATGGAACCATAGGTTCCACGTATCTCCTCAACAACGACCTATGGAATACATTATGTATGGAAAAGGAGTCTGGGAGGGTCAGACGAAAAGACACCGGATTGAGAATCTCAGAAATCCTATACGGACCAATAAAACGAGGTTTAAATTTAGGAGAGGAAACCTTCATAGGAATATGACGAGAAGATAACCAAACCAGATCCCCAACACGAAGTCGGGGTCCCACACGGCGTCTGCGATTAGCGAAAAGCTGAGCCTTCTCCTGGGACAAGGTCAAATTGTCCACTACCTGAGTCCAGATCTGCTGCAACCTGTCCACCACATAATCCACACCAGGACAGTCCGAAGACTCAACCTGTCCTGAAGAGAAACGAGGATGGAACCCAGAATTGCAGAAAAATGGAGAGACCAAGGTAGCCGAGCTGGCCCGATTATTAAGGGCGAACTCAGCCAACGGCAAAAATGACACCCAATCATCCTGGTCAGCGGAAACAAAACATCTCAGATATGTTTCCAAGGTCTGATTGGTTCGTTCGGTCTGGCCATTAGTCTGAGGATGGAAGGCCGAGGAAAAAGATAGGTCAATGCCCATCCTACCACAAAAGGCTCGCCAGAACCTCGAGACAAACTGGGAACCTCTGTCAGAAACAATATTCTCAGGAATGCCATGTAAACGAACCACATGCTGGAAGAACAAAGGCACCAAATCAGAGGAGGAAGGCAATTTAACCAAGGGCACCAGATGGACCATTTTAGAAAAGCGATCACAGACCACCCAAATGACCGACATTTTTTGAGAAACGGGAAGGTCAGAAATGAAATCCATCGAAATATGTGTCCAAGGCCTCTTCGGGACCGGCAAGGGCAAAAGCAACCCACTGGCACGTGAACAGCAGGGCTTAGCCCTAGCACAAATTCCACAGGACTGCACAAAAGCACGCACATCCCGTGACAGAGATGGCCACCAGAAGGATCTAGCAACCAACTCCCTGGTACCAAAGATTCCTGGATGACCGGCCAGCACCGAACAATGAAGTTCAGAGATAACTTTACTAGTCCACCTATCAGGGACGAACAGTTTCTCGGCCGGACAACGATCAGGTTTATTAGCCTGAAATTTCTGCAACACTCTCCGCAAATCAGGGGAGATGGCAGACACAATGACTCCTTCCTTGAGGATACTCGCCGGCTCAGATAACCCCGGAGAGTCGGGCACAAAACTCCTAGACAGAGCATCCGCCTTCACATTTTTAGAGCCCGGAAGGTATGAAATCACAAAATCAAAACGAGCAAAAAATAACGACCAACGGGCCTGTCTAGGATTCAAGCGCTTGGCAGACTCAAGATAAGTAAGGTTCTTATGATCAGTCAAAACCACCACGCGATGCTTAGCACCCTCAAGCCAATGACGCCACTCCTCGAATGCCCACTTCATGGCCAGCAACTCTCGGTTGCCCACATCATAATTACGCTCAGCAGCAGAAAATTTCCTGGAAAAGAAAGCACATGGTTTGAACACTGAGCAACCAGAACCTCTCTGTGACAAAACCGCCCCTGCACCAATCTCAGAAGCATCAACCTCGACCTGGAACGGAAGAGAAACATCAGGTTGACACAACACAGGGGCACAGCAAAAACGACGCTTCAACTCCTGAAAAGCTTCCACGGCAGCAGAAGACCAATTAACCAAATCAGCACCCTTCTTGGTCAAATCGGTCAATGGTCTGGCAATGCTAGAAAAATTACAGATGAAGCGACGATAAAAATTAGCAAAGCCCAGGAATTTCTGCAGACCTTTTAGAGATGTCGGCTGAGTCCAATCCTGGATGGCCTGAACCTTAACCGGATCCATCTCGATAGTAGAAGGGGAAAAGATGAACCCCAAAAATGAAACTTTCTGCACACCGAAGAGACACTTTGATCCCTTCACGAACAAGGAATTAGCACGCAGTACCTGGAAAACCATTCTGACTTGCTTCACATGAGACTCCCAATCATCTGAGAAGATCAAAATGTCATCCAAGTAAACAATCAAGAATTTATCCAGATACTCACGGAAAATGTCATGCATAAAAGACTGAAAAACAGATGGAGCATTGGCAAGTCCGAACGGCATCACCAGATACTCAAAATGACCCTCGGGCGTATTAAATGCCGTTTTCCATTCATCTCCCTGCCTGATTCTCACCAGATTATACGCACCACGAAGATCAATCTTAGTAAACCAACTAGCCCCCTTAATCCGAGCAAACAAGTCAGAAATCAATGGCAAGGGATACTGAAACTTAACAGTGATCTTATTAAGAAGGCGGTAATCAATACACGGTCTTAGCGAACCATCCTTCTTGGCTACAAAAAACAACCCTGCTCCCAATGGTGACGACGATGGGCGAATATGTCCCTTCTCCAGGGACTCCTTCACATAACTGCGCATAGCGGTGTGTTCAGGTACGGACAAATTAAATAAACGACCCTTAGGGAATTTACTACCAGGAATCAAATCGATAGCACAATCACAATTCCTATGCGGAGGTAGGGCATCAGACTTGGACTCTTCAAATACATCCTGAAAGTCCGACAAGAACTCTGGGATGTCAGAAGGAATGGATGACGAAATAGACAAAAATGGAACATCACCATGTACTCCCTGACAACCCCAGCTGGTTACCGACATAGAGTTCCAATCCAATACTGGATTATGGGTTTGTAGCCATGGCAACCCCAACACGACCACATCATGCAAATTATGCAGTACCAAAAAGCGAATAACTTCCTGATGTGCAGGAGCCATGCACATGGTCAGCTGGGCCCAGTACTGAGGCTTATTCTTGGCCAAAGGTGTAGCATCAATTCCTCTCAACGGAATAGGACACCGCAAAGGCTCCAAGAAAAATCCACAACGTTTAGCATAATCCAAATCCATCAGATTCAGGGCAGCGCCTGAATCCACAAACACCATGACAGAATATGATGACAAAGAGCACATTAAGGTAATGGACAAAAGGAATTTGGACTGTACAGTACCAATAACGGCAGAGCTATCGAACCGCCTAGTGCGTTTAGGACAATTAGAAATAGCATGAGTAGAATCACCACAATAGAAACACAGTCTGTTCAGACGTCTGTGTTCGTGCCGTTCTACTTTAGTCATAGTCCTGTCGCACTGCATAGGCTCAGGTTTACTCTCAGACAATACCGCCAGATGGTGCACAGATTTACGCTCGCGCAAGCGACGACCGATCTGAATGGCCAAGGACATAGACTCATTCAAACCAGCAGGCATAGGAAATCCCACCATTACATCCTTAAGAGCTTCAGAGAGACCCTTTCTGAACAAAGCCGCTAGTGCAGATTCATTCCACAGAGTGAGTACTGACCATTTCCTAAATTTCTGACAATATACTTCTACATCATCCTGACCCTGGCATAAAGCCAGCAGATTTTTCTCAGCTTGATCCACTGAATTAGGCTCATCGTAAAGCAATCCCAGCGCCTGGAAAAATGCATCAACATTACTCAATGCAGAATCTCCTAGTGCAAGAGAAAACGCCCAGTCCTGTGGGTCGCCGCGCAAAAAAGAAATAATAATCAAAACCTGTTGAATAGGATTACCAGAAGAATGAGGTTTCAAGGCCAAAAATAGCTTACAATTATTTCTGAAGCTCAGGAACTTAGTTCTGTCACCAAAAAACAAATCAGGAATCGGAATTCTTGGTTCTAGCATCGATTTCTGATCAATAGTATCTTGAATCTTTTGTACATTTACAACGAGATTATCCATTGAGGAGCACAGAGCCTGAATATCCATGTCCACAGCTGTGTCCTGAAGCACTCTAATGTCTAGGGGAAAAAAAAGACTGAAGACAGAGCTAAGAAAAAAAAATGATGTCAGGATTTCTTTTTTCCCTCTATTGGAAATCATTGGAGGGCTCCTTGTACTGTTATGGCCGGCAATCAGGCAACACAGCGTGCAGTAATCAGCGCACATACAGAGATCTGGCAATAACCAAAAACAATAGGACGAGCTCTGAGACGTGGAATCTCTGTAGACTGCAGTACCTGATCTATCCTCACACAACTATAAGCAGCAGTGGATTGCGCCTATCAACTACCTATGCAACTCGGCACTGCCTGAGGAGCTGACTAGCCTGAAGATAGAAATACAAGCCTGACTTACCTCAGAGAAATACCCCAAAGGAATAGGCAGCCCCCCACATATAATGACTGTTAGCAAGATGAAAAGACAAACGTAGGAATGAAATAGATTCAGCAAAGTGAGGCCCGATATTCTAGACAGAGCG
This sequence comes from Ranitomeya imitator, assembly GCF_032444005.1. Taxonomy (NCBI): domain Eukaryota; kingdom Metazoa; phylum Chordata; class Amphibia; order Anura; family Dendrobatidae; genus Ranitomeya; species Ranitomeya imitator. Next base: position 222,509,769 of record NC_091286.1, on the reverse strand, counting down.
AGGATAGCAAAGAGAACTATGCAGTCTACAAAAAACCCTAAAACGAAAACCACGCAAAGGGGCAAAAAGACCCACCGTGCCGAACTAACAGCACGGCGGTGCACCCCTTTGCTTCTCAGAGCTTCCAGCAAAAGTTAATAGCAAGCTGGACAGAAAAAACAGAAAACAAACTAGAAGCACTTATCTAGAAGAGCAGCAGGCCCAAGGAAAGATGCAGTAGCTCAGATCCAACACTGGAACATTGACAAGGAGCAAGGAAGACAGACTCAGGTGGAGCTAAATAGCAAGGCAGCCAACGAGCTCACCAAAACACCTGAGGGAGGAAGCCCAGAGACTGCAATACCACTTGTGACCACAGAAGTGAACTCAGCCACAGAATTCACAACAGCTGTAATGTGTGTATCGTGCAGATGATTAGTCGGGCGCTAGATAGCAGCGGAGACGGATCGAACTGGCGGTAATAGTTTATGAACCCCATAAAGCGCTGCACCGCTTTAAGAGAATGGGGCTCTTGCCAGTCCATCACAGCCTTTAGTTTGGCAGGATCCATAGCCAATCCCTGGGCGGAGATGATATAGCCCAGGAAAGGTAAGGACTCCTGCTCAAACACACACTTCTCCAACTTTGCGTAAAGAGAGTTTGCCCGTAGGAGGTCGAAGACTCTGCCAACATCTCTCCGGTGGGAGTCAATATCTGGAGAAAAGATGAGAATATCATCCAGATAGACTACAACCGAGGTGGAAAGCATATCCCGGAAGATGTCGTTGACAAAGTCTTGGAAAACGGCAGGTGCATTACAGAGCCCGAAGGGCATCACCAGATACTCATAGTGCCCATCTCTGGTGTTAAATGCCGTTTTCCACTCGTCCCCCTCACGGATGCGAATCAGGTTATAAGCACCCCGCAGATCTAGTTTAGTAAACACTCTAGCTCCCCGAAGCCTATCGAAAAGCTCAGATATCAACGGCAAAGGGTACTTGTTCTTAACTGTGATAGCATTAAGACCCCTGTAGTCTATGCATGGACGTAGTTCTCCATTCTTCTTCTGCACGAAAAAGAACCCTGCCCCAGCAGGTGACACTGACTTCCTGATGAACCCTCTTGCCAGATTCTCTTGTATGTACTGAGACATTGCCTCCGTTTCCGGGAGAAATAATGGATAGACTCGACCCCGGGGAGGCTCAGCACCAGGCAAAAGATCAATAGGACAGTCATAGGGGCGATGGGGCGGAAGGGTCTCCGCTGCCTTTTTGGAGAATATGTCTGCATAAGACCAATATTGCTTGGGGAGAGAGGAGAGATCTGCGGGTACCTCTGTAGTAGTAACCTGAACGCACTCTCGATGACACCTGTTCCCACAAGATTCACCCCATCCCAGAATTCTGCCTGAGGACCACTCGATGTGAGGAGAGTGGTACCGTAACCAAGGTATCCCCAAGAGAACCTCATCAATTCCCTCAGGAATGACGAGTAAAGATATAATCTCCTGATGAGATGGTGACATGGACAGAGTAAAAGGGATAGTTTGATGTGTAATCTGTGTGGGCAGTGTCGACCCATTCACCACTCGTACCGTTACTGGTTGAGATAGCATGACCAGAGGAATTGCGTGACGTTGGGCGAAGGCTGAAGACATAAAATTGCCCTCCGCCCCAGAATCCACGCAGAGTTCCACCGAGTGAGAGGATGAGCCCAATGTTATTGTCCCCTTAAAGGACAATTTGGAGGCAAACGTCGCCGTGTCTAGTGCACCTCCACCAACTACCACTAGACGCTGACGTTTCCTCGACCGCTGGAGACATCTGGAGGCAAGATGTCCAGACTGTTGGCAAAGATGACAAATCTGGAGTGCACGAGCGGTCCGGGACTTAGATCCTGCTCGAGACTCTATCACAGGCTCATGGGGCTCAGGAGCCTGGTCTGGAGATTCCAAAGGTTTGGCGAAGGTGGGAGCCAGCCGAAACCTCTGCCTACACTGGGCTCGCTCTAACCTCCGCTCGTGAAAACGGAGATCAATACGAGTGGATAGAGAAATTAATTCCTCCAGTGTGGCGGGAATCTCCCTAGTGGCCAGGGCGTCCTTAACGTGGTCAGCCAGCCCCCTCCAAAATATTGGAATGAGGGCTTTATCTGACCACTCCAGCTCAGATGCTAAGGTGCGGAAGTGGACGGCAAAATGACTGACCAAGGACGAGCCCTGAGTCAATGCCAACAATTGGAGCGCCGTATCATGGGTGACACGAGGTCCCAAAAAGACCTGCTTCAGAGTGCTCAGAAACAACGGAGCACTCTGCACCACATGATCGCCACGCTCCCACAGCGGCGTAGCCCACTGCAACGCTCTGTCCGACAGAAGAGACACTATAAATCCCACCTTAGCCCACTCTGTAGGGAAACGAGAGGCCAGAAGCTCGAGATGGATAGAGCACTGACTCACGAAACCCCTACAAGACTTACTGTCACCAGAGAATTTCTCTGGAAGCGGGAGGCGAGTTAGAGTCAGGACAGGAGCGGCAGTGGACAAGGTGGCTGCAGCAACACTAGCAGCCTGAACAGCGACAGCAGTGACATCCACAGCTGAAGTTGAATGCTCAAGAGCCGCCAACCTTCCCTCCAGCTGCTGGATGTACCGCTGTGAACGCTGATCGTCCATCATTTACTAGCCAGACCCTGCGCTAGTATTCTGTTAGGACTGGCGGAACGCACCAAGAAAGGTGGTATAGATGCGTTTGCAGTCCGGGGTCCACCGTGCAGATGAAAACCTGCTGCTAGTAAATACAGACTATATGGCGGTACACTAAAGTATATACACGTGGGTTCAACCTCACCCAGCGTGAAGGGAGCAATCCTGTTGCGTCACAGGATCGCGGTACCGCACCTAAAGCGCGAGCGAGTAGTCAGCGTACTTAACCCCAACTGGGATTGAAGTCCGATTAGACCCTCGCTGGCACTACACCACAACTGGGTGTGTAAGGAAACTAAGAATAAATATATAAATGCACAGGAGTGCAAGCAATGCCGCAATGACGGACGCCACCAACCACACTGGCTTGGGTATGGAAAGCGCAAGGCAAGCGCACGGCGCCGTACAGGCGGACACAGCAAGAGGACGCTGTAATGTGTGTATCGTGCAGATGATTAGTCGGGCGCTAGATAGCTACCAACATCCGCGAGCAGATAACAACTCTAAGGAGGGATATTTAGGAGCTTTCATCCATCGACATACATTCATCTACACACACACATATAACATTATGAGACAATACTAGCGCATGGCCGTGCGGTCATGCGCAGTTTATATAGTTGCAGCACAGGAAGTGGCTACAGCACTTTTGCCCTTCCAAGACCTGCCAAGAGGATCAATGGAATGTGCTGCAGAGCCTGAGCACATGACCCTCGATCTCCAACGGGAGATCTTACCCCGGGCATGCTTAGTACATGCAGACAAGGACTTAGTCCCAGAGAAGTCCGCTCGCTGCTGACCAGCACTGACTTCAATGGCAGAGACTGGAGAAGCAGCAGCAACTCTTCGCACAGAGTCAGACTGAGCGAGACGCTGGGATCGACGTCCCTGCTGAGCAGACTCCACTGCGGCTGGAGGAGAATGGGAGACCGCAGCGGAGACGGATCGAGATTCCCCCTGTGCAGCAGAGGAAACTCGACTCCTAACACTGGGGCAGATTGCTGGACACACTGGGGCAGATTGCTGGACACACTGTCCGGGGGCAATACTGGACACAATGGGGCAATATGCTTGACATACTGGGGCAGATTGCTGGACACACTGTCTGGGGGCAATGCTGGACACACTGGGGCAGATTGCTGGACACTGGGGCAATATGCTGGACATACTGGGGCAGGTTGCTGGACACACTGGGGGTAATATTCTGAACACACTAGGGGTAATATGCTGGACACACTGGGGCAGATTGCTGGACACACTGGGGGCAATGCTGGACACACTGGGTCAGATTGCTGGACACACTGTCTGGGGGCAATGCTGGACACACTGGGGCAGATTGCTGGACACACTTGGGGCAGGACTGGATGCATGGGCAGAATGTAGATACGGGGCATGATTGGAGACACGGGGCAGAATGAAAGACATGGGGCAGGATTGGATCATGGGGCAGGATGGATACGATGGGGCAGGATGGGGAGATCATATTGGGTAGAATGGATACTCATGAGGGCAGGATGCGAGAACATATGGCTGGAGCCAGGAATGAGATAAACAAGGCCAGGGTGGGGAATATTATTACCATAGGTGCTAATTAAGGGATATTAGTACTGCGGTGATGTATTTATTTTATTTTTTGAATATACTCTTTTAAATGGGGGGCGGTCCTGTTACTGTGCAGAGTGACACTATATCACCTTTTTTTCTTCATGTGGTGTAATGTAGAAGTTGTGAAAAATTAAGTAATGTGTTCTGCAAGCAGAGCTTGAGATAACTGTGTTATTTCCTGCAGAAACGAGTCCTGGCTGGAAGAAATGATGGTGGTCTGTGCTGGATGAAAGATGAAGGACTTCACCTACAGACGTCACTGGTGAGTCAGTGTTACCTATACACTGACACTATACACTGTATACTATATACAGCGGTCCTGTGTACAATGTCACCAGTGATCACTGTATTACCTATACATTATATACAGAGCTCCTGTGTATAATACCACCAGTGATCTCTGTATTACCTCTACACAGACACTGCATACTAAGTACAGATCTCCTGTGAATACTGGCACTTATGGTGATAGTATTGTGTTTTTTGTTTTGTTTTTTATTACTGATCAGTATTGTAGTATTCAGTCACTATGTGGTATGTGGTCTGGAAATGGTGTTGTGGTATTTGTCCCCTGTATGTGCTATTTGGTCACCAAGTGGTGGTAATATGTGGTCTTGACATGGTGCGGTGGTATTTGTCCCTTGTATGTAGTATTATTCGGTCACTATGTGGTCTGGTCATGGTGTGGTGGTATTTCTTCCTGTATGTGGTATTATTGGTCTTGGTATAGTGCATTGTGTTGTGTATGGCGGTCATTTGTTCTCTCTGATATTAATTAGGAGAAGATTCTTTATTTCCATTAGAGTTTTAATGCTTTGTACACAGCGGTGGAGATGCACTTACAGGGGGTTTCCTGTGGAAAAAAGTAATCACCTCTCCACAGGATAAGTGATAACGTATTGATTGGTGGGGGTCTGACTGCTTGGACCCATTCAGCAAAATGTGGAACTTCTTATCCCCTTTAGACTGGAGTGGCATGTCCGACTAGATCACTGATCCATTCATTCCCTCAGTGGCTGCACTTGTTTTTTTCTGGAAGCCCCAAAGAGAATGAATGGAGCTGCGGTCAGAAATCCCACCTGCCGCTGCATTTTAAAATAATGATAAAAGTGTCCTGTCAGGGATAAAACTTCCCCATTCTTCCAATCGGTGCAGTTTCTAATGGTCGGATCTAAGCGATCACCTATCCTGTGGAGCCCATGGAGTGATAACTTGTTTTAACCAAGAGTCCCATTAATGTAAACTACCGTAATTATACATCCCAGTTATTGGGGCACCCGGTAGATGTGCAGCAGCCGCCGGTGTTTTACAGCCGATGCTCCACTATAATGACAGATATTTGCATATAACTGTAGGGTGGGCCCCTAGAGTCTATTCCTCTGGTGGGCCCCAGACACCCCAGTCCGACCCTGGCCATGACTATTTTGTCTTCTGCTTATGCTTGCCTGGTTTACTCTTTGGATTATTATATCCTCAGCCCTATTTTTCTTCCTGCACACTTTTGAATTATTTTAAACATGTCAGTGTTTTTTGTTTTCAATAAATTTTAGTCATATATTTTTCATTACTTGGTGTGCAGTATATAGAGTTGTGCTCAAAAGTTTACATACCTGGAAGAATTTTTGCTTTCTTCGCCTTTTTTCAGAGAATGTGAATGATAACATCAAAACTTTTTCTCTACTCATGGTTAGTGGTTGGGTGAAGCCATTTATTGTCAAACTACTATAGTTTCTCTTTTAAAATCATAATGACAACACAAAACATCAAAATAACCCTGATGAAAAGTTCACATACCCTGGTGAGTTTGTTCTGATAACATGCACAGAAGTTGACACAAATGTGTTTGAATGGCTACTAAAGGTAACATCCTCCCCTGTGACCTGTTTGCTTGTGATCAGTGTGCGTGCATAAAAGCTGAGTGAGTTTCTGGGATCCAGACAGACTCTTGCATCTTTCATCCAGCCACTGATGATCCTGGATTGTGAGTCATGGGGAAAGCAAAATAATTGTCAACAGATCTATGGGAAAAGGTAGTTGAACTGTATAAAACAGGAAAGGGATACACTCTTTTTTTTCATTGCAGCCATTTGGTAAATTCAAAAAAGTTCTTTTTTTTCATTAATGTACACTCTGCACCCCATCTTGACTAAAAAACAGAAATGTAGAAATGTTTGCAAATTTATTACAAAATAAAAGCTGAAATATGACATGGTCAGAAGTATTCAAACCCTCTGCTCAGTATTGAGTAGAAGCACCCTTTTGAGCTAGTACAGCCATGAGTCTTCTTGGGAATTATGCAAGAAATTTTTCACACCTGGATTTGGGGATCCTCTGCCATTCTTCCTTGCAGATGCTCTCCAGTTCCGTCAGGTTAGATGTGAACGTTGGTGAACGGCAATTTTCAGGTCTTTCCACAGATGCTCAATTGGGTTTAGGTTAGGGCTCTGGCTGGCCAGTCAAGAATGGTCACAGAGTTGTTCTGAAGCCACTCCTTTATTATTTTAGCTCTGTACTTAGGGTCATTGTCTTGTTGGAAGGTGAACCTTCAGCCAAGTATGAGGTCCAGAGTACTCTGGAAGAGGCTTTCATTCAGAATATATCTGTACTTGGCTGCATTCATGTTTCCTTCAATGGCAACCAGTTATCCTGTCCCTGCAGCTGAAAAACACCCCCATAGCATGATGCTGCCACCAACATGTTTTACTGTTGTGATTGTATTGTACAGGTGATGAGCAATGCCTGGTTTTCTCCACACATACCACTTAGAATTATCACCAAAAAGGTCTGCCTTCATCTCATCAGACCAGAGAATCTTATTTCTCATAGTCTGGGAGTCCTTCATGTGTTTTTAGTAAACTGCATGCGGCCTTTCATATGTCTTGCACTAAGGAGAAGCATTCGTCGGGCCACTCTGCCATAAAGGCCTGACTGGTGGAGGGCTGCAGTGATAGTTGACTTTGTGGAACTTTCTCCCATCTCCCTACATCTCTGGAGCTCAGCCACAGTGATCTTGGGGTTTTTCTTTACCTCTCTCACCAGGGCCGCCATCAGGGCATTACTGCCCTGACCGGCATATGGGGCCTGATGACCAGAGGGGGCCTGCATTGGGCCCCATCTCTTCTGGTCATCGGGCCCCAGTGGCAGGATTCTGCCAGAGCACAAACTGAACCTGCGAGATGCAGGTTCATTTAAACTTTATTGCCGTGCGAGCCCAGGGCCGCATGGCAATAATTAAAAGCCACCAGCCAATCGGATTATGGCAGTTGACGTCAGCACTAGAGTTGAGCGACCTTGACCTTTTTAGAGTCGAGCCGGGTTTCGCGAAACCCGACTATCTCAAAAGTCGGGTCGAGTGAAATCGGCCGATTATGACGTAAAGTCGGGATCGACCGAAACACGAAACCCAATGCAAGTCAATGGGGCAGCATAGTCGGCAGTGAGTGGGGGCCAGGAAAACACCTAGAGTGCCCATTTTAATGTCAAAACCATCCATTCTTCTTAATGAAGCTTGTCAAGCGTAATTTACCTTATAATAATTGGAAGGCATTTGAAATTGGGGGTCATTTGGCTAAAGTTGTGTGGGGTAGGGCTGGTTCAAGTAATTAGTGGGCCCAGGAAATCTGGACCACGTCACGGCAGTGGAGCAGGGAGAGGTAAGTATTTCAACTTTGCAAGTGCTGTGATCCTGAGCAAGCAGGGGGGGCCCACTTGTTGGCATTGGCACTGGCACAGGGCCCCTCAAAGTACAGCAGTGTGTTTGCACGGCGGGGGCACCTCCCACCGGCAGCAACACTTTTGCGTACTATGAGAGGCCCTGTGCCAGTGACGTCGCCAACTAGTATTCCTCCCCCCACCTGATGAAGGAACCTGCACTTTCATCTGCACCTTCCTCTTTGTCCCCGTGTAAGGTGGTATGGTATGCGGGAAGAGCAACCTGACTTTCAGCAGGGTCACAATGTTGTTGTGTAGCATGCACGGGGAATGTTGCGTTATGGGTCAATGTACCAGCAGACTCATCTATCACTGGCTGGGCAATGGGCACGATGAAGTGGAAACACAGATATAGGCCCAAAGAATAAAGTGGGCTAAATGCAGTTCAAAATTGGTAACACAGGAATAACCAGGGGGCATTGCAGTGGAGGACAACTGGAATGAGAGGCTGACACAGAGAGTAGGGCCAAATCAGTAAGTAGTCGAAATGCAGTTCAAAATTGGCAACCGTAGTAAACAGGCGGCACAGCTTTGTTCAGTGGAGGAGAACAGCAAGGAGTGGCAGACACCGATAGTAGGCCCCAACCCAACTAGTAGGCCAAATGCAGTCTAACATTAACAACTACTTAACGAGAGCCTGAAAATGGAATTTCAGGACAGGAAACCAGGAGAACAGCAAGGAGTGGCAGACACCGATAGTAGGCCCCAAACCAACTAGTACGCCAAATGCAGTTGTTCCATTTAACCACAATTTAATGAGAGCCTGAAGATAGAAGCTCAGGAAAGGCAACCTGGGGAACACCTTGGAGTGTAACACACCATCTCTCTCCACCCCATACCCATTTTGTAGGCCTAATGCAGTGTACTTTTCTACAACTACTAAACGAGAGTCGGAAGACCGAAGCAATGGCAAGGAAACCTGGGGAACACCTTGGAGTGTAACACACCATCTCTCTCCACCCCATACCCAATTTGTAGGCCTAATGCAGTGTAGTTTCCAAGAACTACTAAACGAGAGCCGGAAGATCGAAGCTCAGGAAAGGCAACCTGGGGAACACCTTGGAGTGTAACAAACCCTCTCTCTACACCCCATACCCAATTTGTAGGCCTAATGCAGCGTAGTTTCCGACAACTACTAAACGAGAGCATGAAGATCGAAGCTCAGGAAAGGCAACCTGGGGAACACCTTGGAGTGTAACACACCCTCTCTCTACACCCCATACCCAATTTGAAGGCCTAATGCAGTGTAGTTTCCAAGAACTACTAAACGAGAGCCGGAAGATCGAAGCTCAGGAAAGGCAACCTGGGGAACACCTTGGAGTGGAACACACCATCTCTCTACACCCCATACCCAATTTGAAGGCCTAATGCAGCGTAGTTTCCAACAACTACTAAACGAGAGCCGGAAGATCGAAGCTCAGGAAAGGCAACCTGGGGAACACCTTGGAGTGTAACACAACGTCTCTCTACACCACGGAAGGGCTGATTCTTAGGAAGGAAGGCTGTTGGAAATAAGCATTGCGCGTCCGAGGGTGATTATATTCTTATTAGGTATATACTCACCCTCGGACGCGCCCTGCTTCTTTATTTGGAATGAATGTTTATTTGCAATGTGGTGTTGACTTTCTCTATTATTTTGGTAATTAATGATTTTATTATTTTCATTGTTTTGCATCTTCTCGGCAATAATATAAAGAAGACGCGACAGGACAACACTCGGTGGATGCCATATGTGTGTTTTCAATTTAAAAAACCTTTCAGTTAACTACTTGCAGGAGAAAGTAATTGTAGCTGGTGGCCATTTTTAGTACTGTACCAGATTTTAGTTGTGTGTTTGTTTTTAATGTTAAAATGTCTGCATTTGATATCTCTCCAGTATTTTCTTTTTTGTAAGCAAAATACTTATTTTTATATTTTCTGATGTTGGTTCCAGGGGTACACGGGCAGCAGTGCCCTGGTCAGTGTAGTAGTAGTTGAAAGAATGGACCGCAGACAGGCATCGAAGGCCTAAAATAAAAAAATTGGGCTGGCTGTAGGCAATTTTAAATTGGTTCCAGGGGTACATGGGCAGCAGTGGTGTGGTCAGTGGAGGCCTAGTGGAAGGAGTGACCGCAGACAGGCATCGAAGGCCTAAAATAATAACACATGGCTGTAGGCAATTTTAAATTGGTTCCAGGGGTACACGGGCAGCAGTGACCTGGTCAGTGTAGTAGTAGTTGAAAGAATGGACCGCAGACAGGCATCGAAGGCCTAAAATAAAAAAATTGGGCTGGCTGTAGGCAATTTTAAATTGGTTCCAGGGGTACACGGGCAGCAGTGGTGTGGTCAGTGGAGGCCTAGTGGAAGGAGTGACCGCAGACAGGCATCGAAGGCCTAAAATAATAACACATGGCTGTAGGCAATTTTAAATTGGTTCCAGGGGTACACGGGCAGCAGTGGTGTGGTCAGTGGAGGCCTAGTGGAAGGAGTGACCGCAGACAGGCATCGAAGGCCTAAAATAATAACACATGGCTGTAGGCAATTTTAAATTGGTTCCAGGGGTACACGGGCAGCAGTGGTGTGGTCAGTGGAGGCCTAGTGGAAGGAGTGACCGCAGACAGGCATCGAAGGCCTAAAATAATAACACATGGCTGTAGGCAATTTTAAATTGGTTCCAGGGGTACACGGGCAGCAGTGCCCTGGTCAGTGTAGTAGTAGTTGAAAGAATGGACCGCAGACAGGCATCGAAGGCCTAAAATAAAAAAATTGGGCTGGCTGTAGGCAATTTTAAATTGGTTCCAGGGGTACACGGGCAGCAGTGGTGTGGTCAGTGGAGGCCTAGTGGAAGGAGTGACCGCAGACAGGCATCGAAGGCCTAAAATAATAACACATGGCTGTAGGCAATTTTAAATTGGTTCCAGGGGTACACGGGCAGCAGTGACCTGGTCAGTGTAGTAGTAGTTGAAAGAATGGACCGCAGACAGGCATCGAAGGCCTAAAATAAAAAAATTGGGCTGGCTGTAGGCAATTTTAAATTGGTTCCAGGGGTACACGGGCAGCAGTGGTGTGGTCAGTGGAGGCCTAGTGGAAGGAGTGACCGCAGACAGGCATCGAAGGCCTAAAATAATAACACATGGCTGTAGGCAATTTTAAATTGGTTCCAGGGGTACACGGGCAGCAGTGGTGTGGTCAGTGGAGGCCTAGTGGAAGGAGTGACCGCAGACAGGCATCGAAGGCCTAAAATAATAACACATGGCTGTAGGCAATTTTAAATTGGTTCCAGGGGTACACGGGCAGAAGTGGTGTGGTCAGTGGAGGCCTAGTGGAAGGAGTGACCGCAGACAGGCATCGAAGGCCTAAAATAATAACACATGGCTGTAGGCAATTTTAAATTGGTTCCAGGGGTACACGGGCAGCAGTGCCCTGGTCAGTGTAGTAGTAGTAGTTGAAAGAATGGACCGCAGACAGGCATCGAAGGCCTAAAATAATAACACATGGCTGTAGGCAATTTTAAATTGGTTCCAGGGGTACACGGACAGCAGTGGTGTGGTCAGTGGAGGCCTAGTGGAAGGAGTGACCGCAGACAGGCATCGAAGGCCTAAAATAATAACACATGGCTGTAGGCAATTTTAAATTGGTTCCAGGGGTACACGGGCAGCAGTGGTGTGGTCAGTGGAGGCCTAGTGGAAGGAGTGACCGCAGACAGGCATCGAAGGCCTAAAATAATAACACATGGCTGTAGGCAATTTTAAATTGGTTCCAGGGGTACACGGGCAGCAGTGCCCTGGTCAGTGTAGTAGTAGTTGAAAGAATGGACCGCAGACAGGCATCGAAGGCCTAAAATAAAAAAATTGGGCTGGCTGTAGGCAATTTTAAATTGGTTCCAGGGGTACACGGGCAGCAGTGGTGTGGTCAGTGGAGGCCTAGTGGAAGGAGTGACCGCAGACAGGCATCGAAGGCCTAAAATAATAACACATGGCTGTAGGCAATTTTAAATTGGTTCCAGGGGTACACGGGCAGCAGTGGTGTGGTCAGTGGAGGCCTAGTGGAAGGAGTGACCACAGACAGGCATCGAAGGCCTAACATAACAAAAATGTCAATACAATGGTATTGTCAGTGGCAGGCATTGAAGGATGTCAGCGCATAGACTAAACATTGGTGGAGCTGTGAGATAATTTTGCAAGTGGTAGAGCACTGTTTGAGCTGGGGTGGGGGGAAACTGTCTTGTGGCCGGCGGTACAGGCCCAGGGCCCCTCATATTACAACGGTGTGTCTGACGTTGGGTGCGCACCACCACCGCCAGAGACACTTTATTGTACTAGGAGGGACCCAGTGGCAGTGCCGTTGACCAAAAGCGGGCTCACCCACCTCTTCAGACAAGCTGCACTCTCACGGGTGCTGTCGCCAAGTGTCGATACCATGGCCCCGTGTGGGGAGTTTGCCCATTTAGTGAGGTGTAAACATGTCGTATGCTGGACAATCAGGTGCTGAAAATTACGAGATTGGAAAAGGCATTCAGAATAGTCCACAGGCAAGACCTTTTCATAGGAAAGCTAGGTGTCAGCCGGGCAAGGTGGGGCAAAAGATTTCGAAATCCAGTTGTGGTTCATTTTAATGAAGGTTAGATCATCTACATTTTGGGTAGCCAGACGAGTCCTTTTTTCTGTTAGTATTGAACCTGCAGCACTGAATACTCTTTCTGATAGGACACTAGCTGCCGGGCAAGCAAGCTCCTGCAATGCATATTCTGCCAATTCTGGCCAGGTGTCTAATTTTGATGCCCAGTAATCAAATGGGAATGACGGTTGAGGGAGAACATCGATAAGGGATGAAAAATAGTTTGTAACCATACTGGACAAATGTTGTCTCCTGTCACTTTGAATTGATGCTGCAGTACCTGTCCTGTCTGCGGTCATAGCAAAATCACTCCACAACCTGGTCAGAAAACCCCTCTGGCCAACGCCACTTCTGATTTCTGCCCCTCTAACTCCTCTGGTCTGCTGGCCCCTGCAGCTCGTGTGAGAACGATCACGGGCGCTGTGTGCAGGGAATGCCAGAAGCAAACGGTCAACAAGAGTTGATTGTTTGGTTGCTAATATTAGTTCCAAGTTCTCATGTGGCATTATATTTTGCAATTTGCCTTTATAGCGAGGATCAAGGAGGCAGGCCAACCAGTAATCGTCATCATTCATCATTTTAGTTATGCGTGTGTCCCTTTTGAGGATACGTAAGGCATAATCCGCCATGTGGGCCAAAGTTCCAGTTCTCAAATCTGCGGTTGTGCTTGGTTGAGGGGCAGTTTCAGGCAAATCCACGTCACTTGTGTCCCTCAAAAAACCAGAACCCGGCCTTGCCGCGCCACCAATTTCCAGTGGCCCCGGAAAAGCTTCCTCATTAAAAATATAATCATCCCCATCATCCTCCTCGTCCTCCTCTTCCTCTTCGCCCGCTACCTCGTCCTGTACACTGCCCTGGCCAGACAATGGCTGACTGTCATCAAGGCTTTCCTCTTCCTCAGCTGCAGACGCCTGATCCTTTATGTGCGTCAAACTTTGCATCAGCAGACGCATTAGGGGGATGCTCATGCTTATTATGGCGTTGTCTGCACTAACCAGCCGTGTGCATTCCTCAAAACACTGAAGGACTTGACACATGTCTTGAATCTTCGACCACTGCACACCTGACAACTCCATGTCTGCCATCCTACTGCCTGCCCGTGTATGTGTATCCTCCCACAAAAACATAACAGCCCGCCTCTGTTCACACAGTCTCTGAAGCATGTGCAGTGTTGAGTTCCACCTTGTTGCAACGTCTATGATTAGGCGATGCTGGGGAAGGTTCAAAGAACGCTGATAGGTCTGCATACGGCTGGAGTGTACGGGCGAACGGCGGATATGTGAGCAAAGTCCACGCACTTTGAGGAGCAGGTCGGATAACCCCGGATAACTTTTCAGGAAGCACTGCACCACCAGGTTTAAGGTGTGAGCCAGGCAAGGAATGTGTTTCAGTTGGGAAAGGGAGATGGCAGCCATGAAATTCCTTCCGTTATCACTCACTACCTTGCCTGCCTCAAGATCTACAGTGCCCAGCCACGACTGCGTTTCTTTCTGCAAGAACTCGGACAGAACTTCCGCGGTGTGTCTGTTGTCGCCCAAACACTTCATAGCCAATACAGCCTGCTGACGTTTGCCAGTAGCTGCCCCATAATGGGAGACCTGGTGTGCAACAGTGGCAGCTGCGGATGGAGTGGTTGTGCGACTGCGGTCTGTGGACGAGCTCTCGCTTCTGCAGGAGGACGAAGAGGAGGAGGAGGGGGTGCGAACGGCTACAGCCAATTGTTTCCTAGACCGTGGGCTAGGCAGAACTGTCCCAAACTTGCTGTCCCCTGTGGACCCTGCATCCACCACATTTAACCAGTGTGCCATGATGGACACGTAACGTCCCTGGCCATGCCTACTGGTCCATGCATCTGTTGTCAGGTGCACCTTTGTGCTCACAGATTGCCTGAGTGCATGGACGATGCGCTCTTTAACATGCTGGTGGAGGGCTGGGATGGCTTTTCTGGAAAAAAAGTGTCGACTGGGTAGCTCGTAGCGTGGTACAGCGTAGTCCATCAGGGCTTTGAAAGCTTCGCTTTCAACTAACCGGTAGGGCATCATCTCTAACGAGATTAGTCTAGCTATGTGTGCGTTCAAACCCTGTGTACGCGGATGCGAGGCTAAGTACTTCCTTTTTCTAACCATAGTCTCATGTAGGGTGAGCTGGACTGGAGAGCTGGAGATCGTGGAACTAGCGGGGGTGCCGGTGGACATGGCAGACTGAGAGACGGTGGGAGATGGTATTGTTGCCACCGGTGCCCTAGATGCAGTGTTTCCTACTACGAAACTGGTGATTCCCTGACCCTGACGGCTTTGGCCTGGCAAAGAAACCTGCACAGATACTGCAGGTGGTGCGGAAAATGGTGGCCCTACACTGCCGCAAGGGATGTTGCGTTGCTGACTAGCTTCATTGGCCGAGGGTGCTACAACCTTAAGGGACGTTTGGTAGTTAGTCCAGGCTTGCAAATGCATGGTGGTTAAATGTCTATGCATGCAACTTGTATTGAGACTTTTCAGATTCTGTCCTCTGCTTAAGGTAGTTGAACATTTTTGACAGATGACTTTGCGCTGATCAATTGGATGTTGTTTAAAAAAATGCCAGACTGCACTCTTTCTAGCATCGGATACCTTTTCAGGCATTGCAGACTGAGCTTTAACCGGATGGCCACGCTGTCCTCCAACAGGTTTTAGCTTTGCCACGCGTTTTGGGCAAGATACGGGCCCGGCAGATGGAACCTGTTGCGATGTTGATGCCTGCTGCGGCCCCTCCTCCTCCGCTTCAGAACTGCTGCCGCCTGCACCCTGTTCCCCCAATGGCTGCCAATCGGGGTCAAGAACTGGGTCATCTATTACCTCTCCTTGTAGCTCGTGTGCAACTTCGTCTGTGTCACCGTGGCGGTCGGTGGTATAGCGTTCGTGATGGGGCAACATAGTCTCATCAGGGTCTGATTCTTGATCAGCACCCTGCGATGGCAATGTTGTGGTCTGAGTCAAAGGACCAGGATAGTAGTCTGGCTGTGGCTGTGCATCAGTGCACTCCATGTCAGATTCAACTTGTAATGGGCATGGACTGTTAACTGCTTCACTTTCTAAGCCAGGGACGGTATGTGTAAAGAGCTCCATGGAGTAACCCATTGTGTCGCCTGCTGCATTCTTCTCTGTTGTTGTTTTTGCTGAAGAGGACAAGGAAGCGACTTGTCCCTGACCGTGAACATCCACTAACGACGCGCTGCTTTGACATTTACCAGTTTCACGAGAGGAGGCAAAAGAGCTAGAGGCTGAGTCAGCAAGATAAGCCAAAACTTGCTCTTGCTGCTCCGGCTTTAAAAGCGGTTTTCCTACTCCCAGAAAAGGGAGCGTTCGAGGCCTTGTGTAGCCAGACGACGAACCTGGCTCCACAGCTCCAGACTTAGGTGCAATATTTTTTTTCCCACGACCAGCTGATGCTCCACCACTACCACTACCCTCATTACCAGCTGACAATGAACGCCCCCGGCCACGACCTCTTCCACCAGACTTCCTCATTGTTTTAAAAACGTTAACAAACGAACGGTATTTGTTGCTGTCACACAACTTACACGGTGAGCTATAACTTCAGTATGATTTAGCTACCCCTTTACAGGTGGGTGAGACCACAACGAAAATCAGCCACAATGTTACACACTCTGTTGTTGTTGGCAACAAATGAGATGGCACACACGCAGGACTGTCACTGAAGCGCAAATGTAAATATTTATCTCCCACTGATTTGTGTTTGTTTTTTTTAAAAGGGAGACTTCAGAAAAAAAAAAAATTAAAAAAAAATTATTTTTTACAGAAGAATTTATAAAACAAATAAAATGAAATGATTGTTTCAGGGAGAATTTAGGAAAAAAAAAAAAAAAAAAGTCTTTGTAGGGCCCACTGAGTGAGAGAGGACGCACACAGGAGTCAGGAGTGGCACACAAGCCCAGAGGCCAATATTTATCTCCCACCGATTGATTTAGTTATTTTTTTTGGTAGATTTTGGAACCCAAATCAAGCAAAAAAATTAATAGGCTTTCTATGGCCCACAATTGGGGAGAGAGAGAGAGATGGCACACCCAGGAGTCAAGACTGGCACACAAGCAGAAGGGGCAATATGAATCTCCCACAGATTTTTTTTTTTTTTCAAGGAGACTTGAGAGAAAAAAAAATACCAAAAAAATGATTTTTTTCAGGAATAATTTAGAAACCAAAGAAAATAAAATGATTGTTTCAGGGAGAATTTAGAAAACAAATAAAACAAAAAATAGGCTTTCTAGGGCCCACTGAGTGACAGATGACGCACACAGGAGTCAGGAGTGGCACACAAGCCCAGAGCCCAATATTAATCTCCCACTGATTGATTTAGTGATTTTTTTTGGTAGATTTTGGAACCCAAATCAAGCAAAAAAATTAATAGGCTTTCTATGGCCCACAATTGGGGAGAGAGAGAGAGATGGCACACCCAGGAGTCAAGACTGGCACACAAGCAGAAGGGGCAATATGAATCTCCCACAGATTTTTTTTTTTTTTTTTTTTTTCAGGGAGACTTGAGAGAAAAAAAAATACCAAAAAAATGATTTTTTTCAGGAATAATTTAGAAACCAAAGAAAATAAAATGATTGTTTCAGGGAGAATTTAGAAAACAAATAAAACAAAAAATAGGCTTTCTAGGGCCCACTGAGTGACAGATGACGCACACAGGAGTCAGGAGTGGCACACAAGCCCAGAGGCCAATATTAATCTCCCACTGATTGATTTAGTGATTTTTTTTGGTAGATTTTGGAACCCAAATCAAGCAAAAAAATTAATAGGCTTTCTATGGCCCACAATTGGGGAGAGAGAGAGAGATGGCACACCCAGGAGTCAAGACTGGCACACAAGCAGAAGGGGCAATATGAATCTCCCACAGTTTTTTTTTTTTTTTTTTTTTTTCAGGGAGACTTGAGAGAAAAAAAAATACCAAAAAAATGATTTTTTTCAGGAATAATTTAGAAACCAAAGAAAATAAAATGATTGTTTCAGGGAGAATTTAGAAAACAAATAAAACAAAAAATAGGCTTTCTAGGGCCCACTGAGTGACAGATGACGCACACAGGAGTCAGGAGTGGCACACAAGCCCAGAGGCCAATATTAATCTCCCACTGATTGATTTAGTGATTTTTTTTGGTAGATTTTGGAACCCAAATCAAGCAAAAAAATTAATAGGCTTTCTATGGCCCACAATTGGGGAGAGAGAGAGAGATGGCACACCCAGGAGTCAAGACTGGCACACAAGCAGAAGGGGCAATATGAATCTCCCACAGATTTTTTTTTTTTTTTTTTTCAGGGAGACTTGAGAGAAAAAAAAATACCAAAAAAATGATTTTTTTCAGGAATAATTTAGAAACCAAAGAAAATAAAATGATTGTTCCAGGGAGAATTTAGAAAACAAATAAAACAAAAAATAGGCTTTCTAGGGCCCACTGAGTGACAGATGACGCACACAGGAGTCAGGAGTGGCACACAAGCCCAGAGGCCAATATTAATCTCCCACAGATTGATTTAGTGATTTTTTTCAGGTAGATTTTGGAACCCAAATCAAGCAAAAAAATTAATAGGCTTTCTATGGCCCACTATTTGTGAGAGAGATGGCACGCTCAGGACTGGCACACAAGCCCAGAGGCCAATATTAATCTCCCATTTTTTTTTTTTCCAGGGAAAATTTATAAACCCAATAAAAAAAATAATAATAAATAGGCTTTCTATGGCCCACTATCTGAGAGAGAGAGATGGCACGCTTAGGACTGGCACACAAGCCCAAAGCCCAATATTAATCTCCCACTGATTGATTTAATGATTTTTTCAGGTAGAATTTAGAACCCAAATCAAGCAAAAAAATTAACAGGCTTTCTATGGCCCACTGAGTGAGAGATGGCACACACAGGAGTAAGGAGTGGCACACAAGCCCTGAGGCCAATATTTTTCTCCCACTGATTGATTGATTGATTTTTTCAGGTAGAATTAGGAACCCAAATCAACCCAAAAAATAAATAGGCTTTCTATGGCCCACTATTTGTGAGAGAGATGGCACGCTCAGGACTGGCACACAAGCCCAGAGGCCAATATTAATCTCCCACTTTTTTTTTTTTTCCAGGGAAAATTTATAAACCCAATAAAAAAAATAATAATAAATAGGCTTTCTATGGCCCACTATCTGAGAGAGAGAGATGGCACGCTTAGGACTGGCACACAAGCCCAAAGGCCAATATTAATCTCCCACTGATTGATTGATTGATTTTTTCAGGTAGAATTATGAACCCAAATCAACCAAAAAAATAAATAGGCTTTCTATGGCCCACTATTTGTGAGAGAGATGGCACGCTCAGGACTGGCACACAAGCCCAGAGGCCAATATTAATCTCCCACTTTTTTTTTTTTCCAGCGAAAATTTATAAACCCAATAAAATAATAAAAAAATAGGCTTTCTATGGCCCACTATCTGAGAGAGAGAGAGATGGCACGCTTAGGACTGGCACACAAGCCCAAAGGCCAATATTAATCTCCCACTGATTGATTTATTGATTTTTTCAGGTAGAATTTAGAACCCAAATCAAGCAAAAAAATTAATAGGCTTTCTATGGCCCACTGAGTGAGAGATGGCACACACAGGAGTAAGGAGTGGCACACAAGCCCTGAGGCCAATATTTTTCTCCCACTGATTGATGTTGTGATTTTTTCTGGTAGATTTTGGAACCCAAATCAAGCAAAAAAATAAATAGGCTTTCTATGGCCCACTGAGTGAGAGATGACACAGACAGAGATGGAACTCTAGCAGAAATGTCAATCTTAATCTCCCACAAAAAAAAAAAAAAAAGGAACTGTCCTTCAATTACTATCTCCCTGCAGTAATCTCAGCCAGGTATGGCAGGCAGCAATAAGGAGTGGACTGATGCACAAATTAAATAAAAAGTGTGGACAAACAAACAAGATAGCTGTGCAGAAAGGAAGGAACAAGAGGATTTGTGCTTTGAAAAAAGCAGTTGGTTTGCACAGCGGCGTACACACAGCAATGCAGCTATCAAGGAGCCTTCTAGGGCAGCCCAATGAGCTACAGCGCTGAGGAAAAAAAAAAAAAAGGAGCTTCCACTGTCCCTGCACACCGAAGGTGGTGTTGGGCAGTGGAAATCGCTACAGCACAAGCGGTTTTGTGGTTAATGGACCCTGCCTAACGCTATCCCTGCTTCTGACGAAGCGGCAGCAACCTCTCCCTAAGCTCAGATCAGCAGCAGTAACATGGCGGTCGGCGGGAACTCCCCTTTATAGCCCCTGTGACGCCGCAGACAGCAAGCCAATCACTGCAATGCCCTTCTCTAAGATGGTGGGGACCAGGACCTATGTCATCACGCTGCCCACACTCTGCGTTTACCTTCATTGGCTGAGAAATGGCGCTTTTCGCGTCATTGAAACGCGACTTTGGTGCGAAAGTCGCGTACCGCATGGCCGACCACGCACAGGGGTCGGATCAGGTTTCATGAAACTCGACTTCGCCAAAAGTCGGCGACTTTTGAAAATGTTCGACCCGTTTCGCTCAACCCTAGTCAGCACGCACATCGCCGACGTATATCGTCATTCACCGGCGAGTGTGCACTTCAACTGGGTGGAGAGAACTTTGCCGCAAGAGCCGGCAAGGTAAGAAGAAAATTTGTTATTTTTATTGAAGGCAGCAGGGGGGCAGGATGGGAGACATAGGGGTAAGAATAGAGACCCAGAAGGAAAATTAGAGACACAGGGGCAAGAATGGAGACACAGGGGCAGGATGGAGAGACAGGGAGAAGAATGGAGACACAGGGGCAAGAATAGAGACACAGGGGGCAATAATGGAGACACAGGGGGCACAATAGAGACACAGGGTGCAAGAATGGAGACACAGGGGCAGGATGGAGAGACAGGGAGAAGAATGGAGACACAGGGGTCAATAATAGAGACACAGGGGGAAAGAATGGAGGCACAGGGGCAGAATAGAGACACAGGTTGCAAGAATGGAGATACAGGGGCAAGAATGGAGACATGGGGCAAGAATGGAGACATGGTGCAAGAATGGAGACACGGGGAAGAATGGAGACACGAAGAAGAGTGGAGACAAATGGGCAAGAATTGAGACATAGGGGCCAGGAGACACATGGGGCTAGAATGGAGACACAGGGGGAAGAATGGAGACACAAGGGAAAGAATGGAGACATGGGGAAGAATGGAGACACAAGGAAGAATGGAGACACAGGGAGAAGAATGGAGACAGGGGGTAAGAATGGAGACACAAAGAAGAATGGAGACACAGGGAAAAATGGAGACAAGGGGAAGAATGGAGACACAGGGGGCAAGAATGGAGACACAGGGGGCAAGAATGGAGACACAGAGCAAGAATGGAGACACAAGGAAGAATGGAGACACAGGGAGAAGAATGGAGACAGGGGGTAAGAATGGAGACACAAAGAAGAATGGAGACACAGGGAAAAATGGAGACAAGGGGAAGAATGGAGACACAGGGGGCAAGAATGGAGACACAGGGGGCTAGAATGGAGACACAGGGGGAAGAATGGAGACACAAGGGAAAGAATGGAGACATGGGGAAGAATGGAGACACAAGGAAGAATGGAGACACAGGGAGAAGAATGGAGACAGGGGGTAAGAATGGAGACACAAAGAAGAATGGAGACACAGGGAAAAATGGAGACAAGGGGAAGAATGGAGACACAGGGGGCAAGAATGGAGACACAGGGGGCAAGAATGGAGACACAGAGCAAGAATGGAGACACAGGGCAAGAAAGGAGACATGGGGAAGAATGGAGACACAGGCAAAAATGGAGACACAGGGGAAGAATGGAGACACAGGGGAAGAATGGAGACACAAGGGGCAAGTATGGAGCCAAAGGGAAGAATGGAGACACAGGGAAAAATGGAGACACAGGGGAAGAATGGAGACACAGGGGGTAAGAATGGAGACACAGGGGGCAAGAATAGAGACACAGGGGCAAGAATAGAGACACAGGGGGCAATAATGGAGACACAGGGGGCACAATAGAGACACAGGGTGCAAGAATGGAGATACAGGGGCAAGAATGGAGACACAGGGCAAGAATGGAGACACAGGGCAAGATTGGAGACACAGGGGGCAAGAATGGAGACACAGGGGGCAAGAATGGAGAGACGGGGCAGGAGACAGAGGGGGCAAGAATGGAGACACAGGAGGCAAGAATAGAGACACAGGGGGCAAGAGTGGAGACACGGGGCGAGAATAGAGACACAGGGGGCAGAATAGAGACACGGTGCAAGAATGGAGATACAGGGGCACGAATGGAAACACGGGCAAGAATGGAGACACAGGGGGAAGAATGGAGACACAGGAGGCAAGAATGGAGACACGGGGCAAGAATGGAGACACGGGGCAAGAATGGAGACACAGGGGGCAAGAATAGAGACACAGGGGGCAAAAATGGAGACACAGGGGGCAAGAATGGTAACACAGGGGGTAGGATGGAGACACAGGGGACAGGATGGAGAAACAGGGAAGGATGAAACACAGGGGGCAGGATCATGGGGCAGGATGGAGACAGATGGGGCAGGATCATGGGGCAGGATGGAGACACAGGGGGCAGTATCATGGGGCAGGATGGAAACATATGGTTCAGGGTCATGGGGAAGGATGGAAACACATGGATGGACACAATGGAGACAGATGGAGCAGGATCATGGGACAGATGGAGCAGGATCATGGGGCAGATGAGTCAGGATCACAGGGCATCACATAGGGCAGAATGGATACTGATGAGGGCAGGATGAGATAACATATGGCTGAAGCAAGGATTGAGACACATGGGGTCCAGGATGGGAGATATTATCACCATAAGGGCTAATTAAGAGATATTATTACTGCAGTTATGTATTTATTTTATTTTTTAGGATACTGTTTTAAATGGGGGGCAGTCCTGTTACTGCACAGAGCGACACTGTTGCCTTTTTTTCTTCATCTGGTGTAGTGTAGAAGTTGGGAAAAAAATCATGTAGTCTGCAAGCGGTGCCCTAGATAGCTGTGTTATTTCCTGCAGAGACGAGCCCTGGCTGGAAGAAGTGATGGCGGTCTGTGCTGGATGAAGATGAAATGCAAAGATAAAGGACTTCACCAGAGATGTCACTGGTGAGTGAGTGTGTTAGCTGTACACTGACACTATACACTGTACACTATATACAGCAGTCCTGTGTACAATGTCACCAGTGATCACTGTATTACCTTTACACTGACACTATATACATAGCTCATGTGTATAATGTAATTGATCACTGTATAACCTGTACAATATATACAGCGCTCATGTGTATAATGTCCCTGTTGATCACTGTATTACCTGTACATTGATACTGTATACAGTGCTCCTGTGTATAATGTCACTGGTGATCACTGTATTACCTGTACACTGTACACTATATACAGAGTTCCTGTGTATAATGTCACCCTCACCAGTAATCAATATATTACCTATACACAGACACTGAATACTAAGTACAGATCTCCTGTGTATAATGGCACTTATGGTGATATTAGTATTGTTTTTTTTATTAATGATCAGTATTGGAGTATGCAGTCACTATGTGGTGGTAGTATTTTGTCTGGCCATGTCGTGGCGGTATTTGTTCCTTGTATGTGCTTTTATTTGGTCACTATGTGGTGGTAATATATGGTCTGGTTAAGGTGTGGTGGTATTTTTTCCTTGTATGTGCTATTATTTGGTCACAAGGTTGTGATAATATGTGGTCTGGACATGGCGTGGTATTTGTTCCTTGTATGTGATAGTATTCTGTCACTGTGGTGGTAATATGTTGTCTGTACATGGTGTGGCGGTATTTGTGAGGTCTTATATAGACAGGTGTGTGCCTTTCCAAATCAAGTCCTATCAGTTTAATTAAACACAGCTGACTCCAATGAAGGAGTAGAACCATCTAAGGAGGATCACAGGGAAATGGACAGCATATGACTTAAATATGAGTGTCTGAGCAAAGGGTCTGAATACTTATGACCATGTGATATTTAGGTTTTTCTTATTTTAATAAATTTGCAAAAATTTCTGCATTTCTGTTTTTTTCAGTCAAGATGGGGTGCAAAGTGTACATCAATGAGAAAAATGAACTTTTTTGGATTTACCAAATGGCTGCAATGAAACAAAGAGTGAAAAATTTAAAGGGGTCTGAATACTTTCCGTACCCACTGTAGATATACCGTTTATATTTTAGACATTATTTTTTGTCATCACCCGTGAACCAAATCTTCCTTTGTCTGATCACTTGTTTCATATACTTCAATACCACACGATCACTAAATATAGGAAAAATCGTAGTCTCTTATGAAGCACATAATGTGGGACCACATCATGAGGGGACTGATCAACAATTGAACAGAAGCACAGGCAGGATCACATGGCTTAAAAGCAATTGGAAGAGATTAATGGAAACGTTTAATGAGTTAAAAAACAGTAATCAAAGAGACTGTCTGCCAGTTATGGGGCCCACTTCATACATCAGAACCTGGCATGTGACGTACATGTACATCACAAGTCATTAAGGCACTGTAGAGTTTTTGCATTCAGTGCACACTTTGGTACTCTGCAAGCTTTACCTATAGCACTTTTGCAGGCAGGTATTTACTCATAGGTCTCGATGTAAGAATTAATACAATTGCACAAACAAATCTAAATAAATATAGTATATAAGGATCTCCTACATGATTGCGATTGATTTTATTCACAGTTCCTTGCTCATAGCTCCTTTAAAGCTGTTATGGTTATTAATTAGGTCCCCCGATGTATAAGAATACAGTTAAAAACCCAGAACGTGTGGATACCAGATTGCTGCTATTTAGCTTACCTAGCACAACACATTTTGTTAAGTGTACCTGAGACATTTGTAGTTGCACAGAATGAAATGATTATGTGCAGAGAGCTCTGGTTTTATTTCTTGCCCCTACATAAATCTTCCTGATCTTTTATTTCTTTTTACTTTTGTTTGTCTTCTAATTTCATGCTTTAATGCCTATGGCCACCACAGCATTTCAAGCTTTATTTTTACTGCTATTTGCTTCCTAGATACAAATCCTAGAAATGTTATCAACAGCTTTTACAAAAGGCTTTTTCCAGGCTTCAAAAGGAAAAGTCTGCAGATATTTTATGTGACTACGGGGGGGAAAAATTAGTATTTGATACACTGCAGATATTGCACATTTTCCCACCTACAAAGAATGGAGAGGTCTGTACACTTCAACTGTTTGAGACAGAGTCTTAAAAAAATCCGGAAAATCACATTGCATGATTTTAACAAAATGAATTTGCATTTTAATATATGAAATAAGTATTTTACTATAAACAGAACTTAACTCCTTTCCGACATCGGGGGTAATAGTACGCTGATGTCAGACTCCCCCCCTTTGATGTGGGCTCCGGCGGTGAGACCACATCTTTTCCGGCACATGTTATTATTATTATTATTATTATTATTATCCATTTATATAGTGCCATTTATTCCATGGTGCTTTACATGTGAAAGGGGTAGATATTGACAAGCACAATAAGCATGAGCAAAACTTGGCACACACAAGTACAGAAGGAGAGAGGACCCTGCCCGCAAGGGCTTACAGTCTACAGGTCTTTTTAACAGCTGACATGTGCCGCTAACAGCCACAGGTGAAATCGCGATCCACATGCAGCTGTTATCCCATTGAATGCCACTGTCAAACTCTGACAGCGGCATTTAACACGCCCTTCCAGCAAGCGTGCCAGAAATCCTGAACATCAGCGCCCGTGTCACATGAACTCCGGTTGCCGATGACTTGGCATGAAAACCAGAGGTCTCCAGCAAACCTCTATGGTTGTCACTGCCAGATTGTTATGAGCGCCGCCTGGTGGTTGGCGATCATAGCAAGTCAGCAATTCTGCTACATACAGACAAACTGATCATTGCCTGCATGTGGCAGGGGCGATCAGGTTATCGCAGCTTCTAGTCTCCCATGGAAGCATGGCAAAAATAAAAAAAGTTTTAAAAAATATAAACAAAATACGAAAGATACAAAGGCTCAAATCACCCCCCTTTAGCCCTATTCAAGATAAAACAATTTAAAAAAATTAAACATTCACATATTTGGTATCACCGCATTCAGAATCGCCCGATCTATCAATATAAAAAATTAACCCGATCGCTAAACGGCGTAGCGAGAAAAAAAGTCAAAAGGCCAGAATCACTTTTTTTGGTTGCTGCATTAATATGCAATAACAGGCAATCAAAAGATCGTATCTGCATCAAGATTGTATGTTTAAAAATATCTGCTTGGCACACAAAAAATAAGCCCTTACCCAACCCAAGATCACGAAAAATGGAAACGCTGCGGGTATTGGAAAATGGGGCAATTTTTATTTTTTTTTTAAACTTTGGATTTTTTTTCACCACTTACATAAAAAAAAACTAGACATGTTTGGCATCTATGAACTCATAATGGCCCGGAGAATCATAATGGCAGGTCAGTTTTAGCATTTAGTGAACACAGTAAAATAGCAAAACAATAAATAATTGTGAAATTGCAGTTTTTTTGCAATTTGACAGCACTTGGAATTGTTTTCCCGTTTTCCAACACAGGATATGTTAAAACCAATGGTGTCGTTCAAAAGTACAACTCGTCCAACAAAAAACAAGCCCTCACATGGCCATATTGACAGAAAAATAAAAAAGCTATGGCTCTGGGAATAAGGGAAGCAAAAAAAACAAAACGAAAAAACAAAAATACCTCCGGTCATGAAGGGTTTAAAATTTGTTACAGAAACCTTTGTTTGCAATTACAGAGGACAGCTGTTTCCTGTAGTTCGTAACCAACTTTTCACACATTGCAGCAGGGATCTTGACCCACTTCTCCATACAGATTTTCTCCAGATCTTTCAGGTTTGGGGGCAGTCACTGGGCAACATTGAGTTTCAGCTTTCTCCAAATATTTTCTATTGGGTTCAGGTCTGGAGACTGGCTGAGCCACTCAAAGACCTTGAAATCTCTTGAAATCTTTCTTACAGAGACGCTCCTCAGTTGCCCTGGCTGTGTGTTATGACTTATTGTCATGCTGGAAGACTCAGCCACGACCCATCTTCAATGCTCTTACTGAGGCAAGGAGGTTGTTGGCCAAAATCTTATGATACATGACCCCATCCATCCTCCCTTCAATATGGTGCAATCATCCTGTCCCCTTTGCAAAAAAGCACCCCCAAGATATGAAGTTTCACCCACCATGCTTCATGGTTAGGACGGGGTTCTTGGGGTTGTCCTCATCCTTCTTCTCCCTCAAAACATTGCAAGTGGAGTTGATACCAAAAAGGTCTATTTTGGACTCATCTGACCACATGACCTTCTCCCATGCCTTCCTGGATCATTTAGATGGTCATTGGTGAACTTCAAAGGGGCCTGGTCATGTGCTGGTGTGAGCAGGATTTTAATCCATGAGAGAGTAGAGTTTTACTAACAGTAATGTTTGAGACTGTGGTCATAGTTCTCTTTATATCATTGACCAAGTCATCCCATGTTGTTCTAGGCTGATTCCTGATCTTCCTCAGAATCAGCCCAAGGAAGATTAACAGCCATCTTGTGTTTCTTCTTTTTTCTAATAATTGTGCCAATAGTTGTTTTGTTCTCCCCAAGCTGATTGCCTATTGTCTTGTAGCTCATTCCAGTCTTGTGCAGGTCTCCATTTTTGTCCCTAGTGTCCTTAGACAGCTCTTTGGTCGTGGCCATGGTGGAGAGTTTGAAGTGTGATTGATTGTGTGGACAGATATGTTTTATGTAGGTAACAAACTCAAACAGTTACAAGTAAGTAATGAGTGCAGAGTAGGAGGGCTTCTTAAAGAAAAACTAACACGTATGTGAGATTTATGCCAACTGGTAGATGATCAAATACTTATTTCATGCAATAAAATGCAATTTTTAATTATGTAAAAATTATAGAATGTGAGTTTCCGGTTTTTATTTTTAGGTTCTGCCTCTCATGGTTGAAATGTACCTACGATAAAAATTGTAGGTGGAAAAACTTACAAAATATTTATTTTCCCCACTGTATTTAGAATATTAGTCTAGTCATCTCATGACCGCAAGTATACAAATCGCATACATACTGTCATAGTATAATGGGAGGAGTGGCTGTGGCCGAGGGTCACATCTATGTCCCAACATGCTACAGAAAAAGGCTGAGTGTGTGTGCTGTTACCATAGCAATATGCCATTGCAGATCGTATGCTTCCACTTGACATGGCAGGCCAGGACCTGATGAGGCAGAGATGAATGAGAGAGACCAGAGTTCAAAAATAAAATTTTCTTTATTGGATGAACTAATGAAACATGTTTACTTCAGATAGCAGGCTGTATACTTAAGGAATACATCTTCTGCACAATACTGATGCAGGAACTTCACGGTTACACATGGCGATACATTTCTTCCATTATGTATTACAGTCAATATACAGATCACAATAGGAACCTCCATCTTCCCTTGAGTAGGTTGCACGCTCTGAGGTGTGTCACTACGAACCCTCAAAACTATTCTCAGCTTCCAATTGATGTGGACCACACACCTCTTGGTGAGCCACTGCATCTTCAATTCTCCACAGGAGAACACTTGTCCCAGCCTGGCTATTTTTCCCTCTATGACCATAAGGTCTGACTACACTTTCACTTCTTATTTAGCATAGATAACTCTTAATGTAGGCTACCACTTGCCTGAGGTAAGGAATCCTTCTGTCACTTAATCTTTGTTTACTTCAAAATGTGCTATTCAAGTATGGTCCCCCTTCTTCACAAACACCCTTTATGATGCAGGTCTGATAACAATAGGACCATTGGTCCTGCTCCTTCCAACTGAGTTCCCCTTGTCCATATACCTCTTCCCTTCATGGACTTGCCCTGTCCTATGGTTAGCTAAGTGCTAAAGACAACAAAATAGATAAAAAAATTCTAACTAGCATAATACATTATATGACCATAAGATTTACAAGGAGGGTATTAACAGGTTCTCCACTTCTTTAAAGTGAACCTGTCACCTCGTTTTGCCGCTAAAAGATGCAGCTACTGCCTTTCGAGGCTTATCTACAGCATTCTATAATGCTGTAGATAAGCCCCCGGTCCGACCTGAAAGAGAAGAAAAACAAGTTTTATTATACTTACCCAGGGGCGGTCCAGTCCGATGGGTGTCGCAGGTCCCGGGTCTGGCGCCTCCCATCTTCATGGAATGTAATCATCCTGCTTACTTCATGCCGTGCTCCTACACAGGTGTGCTGATCTGCCCTGTTGAGGGCAGAGCAAAGTACTGCAGTGCGCAGGCATTTGGAAAGATCAGAGAGGCCCAGTGCCTGTACACTGCATTACGAACAGTTCTTTCGTTTACTGCCATTTGCCATTCCTTTTGTAGGTCACTTGATGTCATCCTGCGGTTGCTGAATGACACTCGAATAAGATGACGGTCATCCCGGTCAGTGGAGAGTCGTTTTTGCCCTCTGCCGGTCTGTAGCTTTGTTGTCCCCAATGTCTGCTGCTTGACTTTGTTGTAATGGACTGCCATCTTAGCAATTTTAAGGATGGATACAACATGACGCTCACTGTATCCCTCTGCTAGTAAAGCCAGAATTGAGCCCTTCTTTTCCTCACTTAAGATTTTTCTTTTCAACTCCTTTGGCATGGTTAAAAGTTATTTTTTCATTCCTATTACTTTTGGGATATTACAAGCACTTGTTTTGCCATCCAGCTTGTCCTATTGTAAGAGGATTGGGAACACCACAGCAGGGTTTTTTTAGACATTTCCTTCACTAAATATGATTTGGTTCAGGTGATTACTTAATCAGAAGCACATTGAGTAGAATGATGTGTACTCTGGTTGGAATTCAACTGACACTGGAATGGAATGGCTATCAGACATGTAGAGAAGCTGATTTTTATAAAACTGTGCAGTGGTCTCTTAATTTTTGCCAAAGCTGTATAATTATCACATTAGTTGATAATCCACGCAGGGAGTAAGGGGGTGAAGATAAATAGTCACACAATGTGTAAACGGTAATAAAGTAATAACAAGGGGTCAAACAAAGAGTTAACTTATCAATCTTTGGTTCCTGGACGATGGAGGCTACAAAATCTCACTATAGCGCCATAGGTGATGAGAGAATTCTCTGAGCTGGTCCTGGAGAAAACTGAATCACTGTCTCTGAACGGCAACAAAGTATCATGGTCTTTCTACATGCGGTCTCGTGATCCTGGAATGAGGTGCTGACTGACGGGA
Organism: Ranitomeya imitator; assembly: GCF_032444005.1. Taxonomy (NCBI): domain Eukaryota; kingdom Metazoa; phylum Chordata; class Amphibia; order Anura; family Dendrobatidae; genus Ranitomeya; species Ranitomeya imitator. Next base: position 222,479,873 of record NC_091286.1, on the reverse strand, counting down.
GGTCTGATGCACCGCTAAGGGTGTACATAGCCCCAGAGTGGAGGCCGCAGTCTCACCATTACAAACCGCGTGCACCGCAGGATCTTCACTGCAAAGAATGTCAGCAGATGTCAGCGGCACCGGCCGGTTAGTACTGTAGAGGTCAGAGGGTAACGGGGAGAAGATCTCAGGAGATGCACAGTCTGTATGCATGGGGGATAGAAGGATGCAAAGCAGGCCTGTCAGTTGGCATCAGTCAGCAGAGAGGGAGTCAAACTTCTCTTGTCGCACATGCTGGGTACCCACCAAAAGCCCTGTTCCCATGCACTCAGTCTCATTTATATCACACCCACCCTCAACAGTCAGATGCAAAGGTTTGCTCCGGTCAGAAAGTGCTTCCCCCGGCAACAATGGTGACAGCCCCAACAGTTCCGGCCCAGAAGCGCAAGAGAGACCACTATTCTGATCCATCTTCCTACAATCCCCTACTCCTTTTGCTCGCCATTCCACAGGTGAGGATTCTTGTGAAACACATGGCCATCTTCCTCTCCTTCGTACATTTTGCTGCCAGATGAAGCGTTCTTGATCAAAATCATTGGGGTATTTGCCTGTTGTTGTTCGTTCGGAGCATTGTAAGTTGGAAGGAGTAGTGGAGTCTCCTTGAGTGCCAGAATCAGGCTGCATGGGAGGGAGCAATGGTGTGCCTGTATTTTCGGGACCAGGTTCTTCGGGGACTCCAGGTCTTTGTGCATCACTATCCTCATCCTCTTGTTCCTCTACTACCGTGGGAACTTGCTTGAGAGTCTCTGGTGCCTCTCCTACTGATACAATATATTTCGATAGGCAAGGCCGAAGCATATTCCAGTGAACTATCCGAGTGGGAGAGCTACTTTCTCCTTCAGGCTGAATCTCTTACACAGGCCCCTTGGAGCTGACTCACCGCTTTACCCGGTACGGATTCATTTTCCACTGATTTTCCAGTTTGTCTCCAGGATGTTTTTCTCACACTAAGACACGGTCTCTGAACTGAAGATCTGTTGCCCGCAGCGGGGTTCTCTCAGCATGCTCCTACTCCTGAAGTCTGGCCTGCACTAACCAATGCAAAGTCTGCAGGCGATGGCGACGTTCTCCAACCCAGGAGGACACCACCGCCTGCGGGTAGTCCTCTTCTGGATCCAATTCTAACTCAGTGATTCCCTTTCCAGCCTGGCCCAATAAGTGAGAATAGGGGGTATAACCCGTGGTTCGGTGTACTCGATTGTTGTATACCCACACTAACTCTGATACATACTCAGGCTACGGGGCTTTCTGATCTTCTTCCAGAGTTCTCAACATTTGAATTGTAACATCTCCAGAATCCGACCTTTTCTCACCGTTGAAACTGCTAAGACTCTTACTGTCGCTCTTATTCATTCCTGTCTGGACTACTGCAACTCTCTTCTGATCAGTCTCTTACAAAACTTTCTCCTCTCCAATCCATCTTGAATGCTGCAGCCAGAGTCATATTTTTGTCCAGCCGCTTCACCGATGCCTCCATCTTGTACCAGTCACTACACATCGCTACAGGGTCCAGTATAAACTCATCTCTCTCACCCACAAAGCTCTCCACAGTTCTGCACCGCCTTATATCTCCTCTCTCATCTCTGTCTATCGCCCTACACGTGCCCTCCGTTCTACAAATGACCTAAGACTAACATCTCCTGTAATCCGAACCTCACACCTCCGTCTCCAAAACTTCTCTCGTGCTGCGCCAGCTCACTGGAATGCACTTCCCCAGACGATCAGACTCATACCTAGCCCCGACCTATTCAAGCGCGCTTTGAGAACCCATCTCTTCAAACAAGCCTACCACATCAACTACTCAGTAAACTAACTTTGCCCTGTTCCCTCCTTCCAAATATTACTCTGAATCTGCACCCTACTATTCATCTGTCTCCACACCCTCCATACACATGATAACTGCACTTGATACTTGACTATTGCACTTAAACACACGGGCTGATGACCGGATCATGCAGTTTTATATGAAAATCCCTTTTTATTATAATTGCCAGACCTGAAATTACAAGCACTTTTCACCTATTGTGTCACCCCATTTCCTTGTAGATTGTAAGCTTGCGAGCAGGGACCTCACTCCTAATGTCACTGTTTAAATTGTCTTAACTCGTACTGAATTTATTGTTTGTACATGTCCCCGCTTAATTGTAAAGTGCTGCGGAATATGTTGGCGCTATATAAATAAAAAATATTATTATTAATTATTATTAATGTCCTGTTGAACCATTCACAGGCGCCATTTCCCTGAGGATGATACGATGTGGTGCGGGATTTGTCCGGTACATACGATGTAATTCTTCCATCACTTTAACCAAGTAACAGGCTCCCTGGTCAGAATGGATCCGTGTCAGACAACCATAAAGTTGAATTTAATTTTTCCAGATTGCTTGTGCGGCTGATTCCGCAGTTTGATCTCTGGTTGGAGTCATAACTAGTGTTGAGCGATACCGTCCGATACTTGAAAGTATCGGTATCGGATAGTATCGGCCGATACCCGAAAAATATCGGATATCGCCGATACCGATATCCGATACCAATACAAGTTAATGGGACATCAAGTATCGGAAGGTATTCTCATGGTTCCCAGGGTCTGAAGGAGAGGAAACTCTCCTTCAGGCCCTGGGATCCATAGGGATGTGGAAAATAAAGAATTAAAATAAAAAATATTGATATGCTCACCTCTCCGGCGGCCCCTGGACTTCACACTGCTAACCGGGAGGCTTCTTTGTTTAAAAAGCGCGCCTTTCGGACCTGTGAATGATGTCCCGGCTTCTGATTGGTCGCGTGCCGCCCATGTGACCGGCACGCGACCAATCAGAGGCCGCGACGTCATTTGCAGGTCCTCAATTCCTATAATTAGCAGTTTTGTGAATGAGAATGACGTCGCGGCTTCTGTAAGGGGGGTGATTTACATTTTTATATTTTTTTTATTTATTTCATATTTTTTTAAACATTTTTTTTTACTTTTGCCATGCTTCAATAGCCTCCATGGGAGGCTAGAAGCTGGCATAGCCTGATCGGCTCTGCTACATAGCAGCGATCATCAGATCGCTCCTATGTAGCTGAATTACAGGCTTGCTGCGCGCATTTCCGGCTTAATGGCCGGAAGCGGTAGTTAAATGCCGCTGTCAGCGTTTGACAGCGGCATTTAACTAGTTGATAGCTGCGGGTGGATCGCGATTCCACTCGCTGCTATTGCGCGCACATGTCAGTTGTTGAAAACAGCTGACATGTTGCGGCTTTGATGTGGGCTCACGGCCGGAGCCCACATCAAAGCAGGGAATCTGACCTCGGACGTACTATCCCGTCCAAGGTCAGAAAGGGGTTAAGTCTGTTGAGTATCTTACATTGAGAAAGTATCCCCCTCATCACAGTGGTCACTCTTTAAGCGAGCAAAGAAGAGGAACACTCACGTGACCTAGAAGAGGACTTTATTGGCATTGGAAACCCGGGAAGATGGTGATCCGTAAGAATATTCACATTATGTGGAACTCTTAGAAACGCTAATGTTGGCCACTTGGACACTTATACAAGAAAAGCATTTCCATTCTCTAATTTTGCTGTTTATTGGGAACTGGAATATAACTGGCTGATGGTTCTGAGTCTTCAATAATCTGTATGTCTCTGTGCGTAGCTTTGGTACTGTATTGTAAGTTAGCCCCTATGATGCTAATAACATACAGCTCTGGCAAAAATTAAGAGACCACCACATCAAAACCCTGTCATGGGCAGCCCAATCTCCAGACCTGAACCCCATTGAAAACCTCTGGAATGTAATCAAGAGAGGATGATGGATAGTCACAAGCCATCAAACAAAGAAGAACTGCTTAAAATTTTTGCACCAGGAGCAGTGTGAAACACTGGTGGAAAGCATGCCAAGACACAAGAAAGTTGTGATTAAAAATCATGGTTATTCCACAAAATATTGATTTTTGAACTTTTCCGGAGTTAAAATATTAGTATTGTTGTTTCTAAATGATTATGAACTTGTTTTCTTTGCATTATTTGAGGTCTGAATGCACTGTTTTTTTTTGTAATTTTGACCATTTCTCCTTTTCAGAAATAAAAATAGAATTAGGCTTACCGGTAATTCGGTTCTAGGAACCTTCCACGACAGCCACTTCGGAGGTTGTCTTCCCCGCCCTAATAGGGGACAGGAACACAAAGAGGTTAATTACCCCTCCCCTTCCTGCAACCACCAGTGTTTTCCTGGACACTAGCATGTATAATTAACACAGAAGTGCAGGAATCATCCAATAAAAATATCAGATGGGGAGGGAAATTAGTGCTGTCGTGGAAGGTTCCTTAAAACCAAATTAACGGTAAGCCTAGTTCTATTTTCTCTAGTCACCTTTGACGATAACCACTTCGGAGTAGTACCAACAGCTAATTTCTCTAGGGGGGGACCACGGCCTGCAGAACACGCCTGCCAAATGTTAAATCCCTATTGAAATTTAGCCTGTAATGTCTGGTGAACGTGTGGATGGATGACCAGGTGCCGGTCTGCATAACTGCTCTGATGAAGCATTCCCCCTCTCTGCCCATGATGTTGCCATTGCCCGGGTAGAGTGTGCTTTCAGTGAAGCAGGTGGATCCAGTCCCTGTGATGAGTGTGCCAGACAAATAGTCTGCTTGATCCAATTTGCGATAGTGTTTTTTGCCCCCTTCTTGCCCTTGTTTCGTCCTGAGAACTGGATGAATAAATTTTGATTGATCAATTCGCTAGGCATCAGTCTGTTGTAGGTAAGATAGGACCACTCTGCGAACATCCTGGGTGTGGAAGGTCTCTTCTTTAGGGCTGGAGGGATTTTGGAAGAATGAAGGTAGCACAATGTCCTGATCCCTGTGGAAATTTGAAACCACTTCAGGTAGAAAGGACTAGTCTAGTTTTAGTATAATGCTATCCGTAGTGAACATTAGATAAGGTTCCTGAATTGACAGGGCCTGCAAATCTCCAATATGTCTAGTCGTAGTGATTGCAACTAAAAAGACTGTCTTAAGAGTTAAGTTCTTTATGGTTATAAATCCAGGGGTTCAAATGTATCCTGTGTTAGACCGTTAAGCACAGAATTGAGGTCCCAGGAAGGCACCTTACTCCGGAGCGTAGGACGAATTCTGGATGCTGCTGTCACAAAGCGCTTGATCCAGCAATGGCTGGCTAAATTTAAATTAAAAAAAGCTATTAAGGGCCGATACTTGCACTTTGAGTGTGCTAGGGGTAAGGCCCATTTCTAAGCCCTTCTGTAAAAAATCTAAGATTTGGATTATATTTGGATTGAAGGGGCCTGGAGTTTCTGGGGAGCACCAGGACGCAAATTTTCTCCAGACCTTAGTATAGATGGCATTAGTTACCGCCTTCCTGCTTTTTTGGAGGGTCTGGATCACCTCATTCCTTTGGCCTTTAAAATTCTGGCATCAGTAGCCATGCCGCCAAGTTCAATTTGCGCAGGTCCGGATGCAGTAGGGGACCCTGGTGAAGAAGACCGACTTTTTGAGGTAGAAGGTAGGGACCTTCCAGTTCCAGAGTCATGTCTAATAGGGCACTGTACCAACTCCTCCTGGGCCACAATGGGGCAATCAAGATTGTGGTAACTTGGTTTGTCCTGATCTTTTGTAGAGTTTTTTGCCAGCATAGGAATGGGTGGAAAGGCATATGCGAGGTTGAACCTCTACTGTTGTGAGAAGGCATCTATTCCCTGCGTCCTGTCCGTGTGGTAAAGGGAGAAGAATGTTTCCACCTTTGCATTTTGCCCGTTGGCGAATAGATCCACCTCTGGAGTACCCCATTTTGAGGTTAGGGACTGTAACACTGTTTGGTCTAGACACCACTCTCCCAGATGTATGTCCTTCCTGCTGAGGAAGTCTGCCTGAGTGTTGTCTAACCCCCTCAGATGTACCGCTGTGACTGACAGTAGGTTTTTCCCTGTCCAGAAGAATATTCTTGCAGCTATTTCCTTCAGACCGGCATACTTCGATCCCCCCTGGTGTCGTAGATAGGCTACTGTGGTCATGTTGTCTGAGTAAATACATACGTGGTGATTTCTGATCAGTGCAGATGATGCCTTTAGGGCTTCTTCCACAGCTTTTAGTTCTTTTAGATTCGAGGAACTGCTGTTGATATTTGATGCCCATCGTCCCTGAAAGTGAAAACCGTCTACTACTGCACCCCAGCCTCTTTTGCTGGCATCTGAGCAGAGTGTTTTTAGGGGAAACTGATCCCAGCTGACCCCTCCCTGAAGATTTTGGTCTATCCACCACTTTAGAGCTGATTTTACATGGCCAGGGAGTAGAATTCTTTGATTCAATGGAGTCTGCTGTCTTTTGGAATATAGAAGCACGTAAGTCTGAAGTGTTCGCGTGTGAGCCTGAGCCCAGGAAACCGCTTGGATGCATGCGGTTAGGGATCCTTGCACAGATATTGACTCTCTGAGCATCGGCGCTCGCTGGCCTCTGAATTTGGCTACTTTGCAGACAAGGTTGATCTGATGATCTCTGGGTAGAAACGATGTCCTCTCTTTCGAGTCTAGTAGCACCCCAAAAAATTTCCTCCTTGTGGAGGGATGGACTTCTGATTTTTCTAGATTCGGGATCCAACCAGGGATTGTAATATCTCCTGGGTTTTTGACATGTCTGTTTCCAGACAAGGGGCAGATGGTGCCATAATAGGAAAGTCGTCCAAATACGGGACGATGCATATTCCCTGTTGACGGATGAAGATTATTGCTTCTGCCATAATTTTTGTGAAAACTCGTGGAGCCGATGAGATGCCGAAGGGGAGGACATTGAATTGGAAATGTTCGATTTGCTGCCCCTGGGACACTGCGAATCTGAGGAATTTTCTGTGTTCTGGGTGGATTGGTACATGGTAGTACACATCCCTCAGATCCACAGTCGCCATCACCCAATTTTGTCCAATGAGGGGGATGAGAGGGATTACTGATCTGATTGTTTCCATTTTGAATCTCCTGTACCGGACTGATTCGTTTAATGGTTTCAAGTTTAAAATAATTCTGTTCTTTCCTGACGGCTTTGTTATCAGAAAGAGACGTGAATAATGACCACGTCCTTCTTCCAGTTTTGGTACCTGCGAGATCACATTTGATTGGAGTAGTTTTTGTAGATCCTTCAATAAGGAGCTCTGGAGGTGTGGGGTTTGTAGGGAGTAATTCTTAAGCATTGTGGGGTGGATTCTCAAATTCTATTTTTAGTCCCTCTCGTATGGTACGAAGGACCCACTGATTTGTGGAGATGGACTACCACTTGGTGAAAAAAGTGAGAGTCGACCCTCGACCGGAGCACCGTCATTGCTTATCTGGGGTTTGTTGAGCCTGAGGGGCCAGGATGTTCTTGCCCCTGCCTCCTTTGGGATAACTCCATCTCCCTGTTTTGCCTTTTCCTCTCTGTGCAGATTGGTCACGGGACTCTTGGGGTGCCCTGTGTCAAATGATCCTCAAGCTTGCGTAACCAGATGAACAGGGATCTGGCTATGTTAGACTTTAGTAAATTTGTAGAGGTGTCCCAAGCCTTCTTTAATAAACTATCTTTCGATCCATCGGATCCTTGAGCTGAGAAGGGTCCTCAAAGGGAAGGGCTGTGTTCAGGGAGAGATTTCTTTTTATCTGCTGCCTTATCCAAGATATCATCCAGAACGGGTCCAAATACATTATGACCCTGGAAGGGTATGCTACACAATTTGGACTTGGAGACAAAATCGCCTCCCCAGGACGTTATCCAAAGTGCTCTCCTGGATGAGTTGGAGAGGACTACAGCTTTCGCGGCTACTCGGACAGATTCCGCTGAGGCGTCGGCTAGGAACCCAGTTGCTTTCTGTAGTGAGGGGGAGTCTAAGATTTTTTTCTTAGTTACACTGGACACCTGTACATCCACTTTCGGGGTCTCCCATAAGGAGTTTTCCCCGTCCAAGGGACACCGGATCTTTAGCTCTGATGGAACAGTCAGACCTTTTCAGGGAGGTCCCATTCATGCAGAATTAGATTTTGTATATTCTTATGCACTGGAAAGCCCTTCTGATCTTTGGGCTTTAGACCCTCAAACATCTCATCCTGTATCGTGAGTGTAACTTCTTCATCCTCCACCCCCCATGGTGCCTCTTACTACACTGATTAGGTCACCCATGTCCTCAGAAATAAAATAGTATTTTTTGTTCTCTGGTTTAAAGGTGGGGGTAGAAGTGGAGCCCTTATTTTCACATGCATCCTCCGAGCCCGAGGATTGAATCTCTCCTGAGTCTGGGTCAGATTCTACCGGGGCCTTTTTCCTCTTTTTAGGAGGAGGTGGTTGTGGCACCGGGATTTGGGAAAGGTTAGCCATAGAAGAATGGACCTCATCTTTAATGAGGGATCTGATGCTATCCAGAAGAGAGGGTTGTTCAGCGCATAGGACATCATCCGTACAGGACTGGCAGAGCTTTTTCCCAAATGTAGATGGGAGTCTGGCTGCACACACTATACATTTGCGGCTTGACCTTTTAGGATCAGAAACCTTTTCTCCCTATAAGAGAGAGAAAAAGTGTTTGCTAAGCCACTTAGGAGTATATATATGTATAGGACAGCTGGGCCCAACACCTGCTACTTGCAGTAGGAGGGGGAACGCTGAGTTCTGCAGATGCAGCGCTAGGGGGTCGGTCACCGTCCATGTCCGTCACAATAGTAACTGTCAGACAGGCTTACCTTGCCACCTGGATCTCTTTAAATGGATCGTTGGGCAAGCGTCATTGTGCTCCGCCTCCCCACGTTGCCCAATTGGGGGGTCCGCTCTGGAACGCCCCAGTAATGCTGCCTGGTAGTGCCGTCCACCGCTATTGAGAACGCCGGCCGGCATGCGCTCCACTGTGGAACGCACCTGGATGACCCGGAAGTGATGCACGTTCACCCGGAAGTGACTCCGACGGCCGGAGCCATAGCCTCCGAGACGCGCTCCACCTCCAGCGTGTTGCAGGGGAGGAGGAAACTGGTTGGCTGCAAGATGCCACTAATATGCACGTCACTGCCCCGCATTACCCCCAAAGGAGGCGCAGGAGGAGCGGTGAAGGTCCAGAGTCCCGCCAAAGCGAGGAGACGGGAGCAGCGTCCGAGGAGGGGAGCCCGACCTCAGCTACCCGGCTTATTTAGGTATGTGTGGAGCTCCGATCGCTGGCCACGGCAGCCCCTTCAGATCCTCTTCATGCCCCATAGGGGACAGGAAACCACTGGAGGTTGCAGGAGAGGGGTATTTAACCTCTTTGTGCTCCTGTTCCCTATTAGGGCGGGGAAGACAACCTCCAAAGTGGCTGTCGTGGAAGGTGACTAGAGAAATACGAAATTTATTGCTTGGAAATTAGGAGACATGTTGTCAGTAGTTTATAGAATAATAGAAAAATTTACATTTTACTCAAAAATATACCTAAAAAGAGAAAAATCAGACAAACTGAACATTTTGCAGTGATCTCTTAATTTTTGCCAGAGATGTATATGGTAGAAGTACTTTGTTCAACTGATAAAAAGAAGGACTAAACTGGCCTTTATGATAGATCATATACACTACATTTTAGCTCATAAACCAAGCAACAGGGAAGTTGGAATTTTAATGGTTGTAACTAAGGATGAGCAAGCAATTCCTAATGCACTGATGTTCGTTTTAAGTAACAAGTATAATGGGAGTCAATTTGAAACCTTACCATTTTTCCAGCAGACCCAACAAGGTTTGGGGCAGTGAAAATGGTGAAATGGGTGAAAAAGTTCTGAATAGAAGGAGAACAGCGTAAGGAAGACCCAACAATAAAATACTCAACATCGATGACAAATTGGAGTATACATTGCAAAAATGTTGACACATTCTTTCCTGTATAATGACTTACAATGAAAGGCAAAATTTTAAAATAATTTATAAAAAAAAAAATAATAATTTAAGCAAGCCAAAATTCAAATTTTTATTAAAAACTGGAAATGTAAAGGCAATTTATGAAGAAAGCAAGAACTGCCAAAAATATATGAAAGAACGACACAGATACAACTTGTATTAGACATAAAGGAGGACCTCATACACATTCTGTTCAAATTGTCATGTAGTGGTACACCTACACTCATAAAGGCTATAAACTAAATTCAAAGTCTGCCAAAAGGTACCAAATGTAGTGCCTCATTCAAATATTGCGAACAAAGTGTAGTTGTACGCCTATACTTATGAAAGCTCTGCACACAGTGCAAAGTGTTATGATCTGGTGGCCTTGGAGCAGCATGAGACGTACTCTGGAGAAGGTGGCACCTGTACTGACCGCAATTCCTGAACCTAGTAGCGCAACTAGAAGTAGCCATGGGGGGTACCTAACACTCCCTAGACCCCTCGACACAGCCTAAGAAACTAACTACCCCTAAAGACAGAAACAGGAAACCTATCTTGCCTCAGAGAAAATCCCCAAAGGACACACGGCCCCCACAAATATTGACTGTGAGAGGAGAGTGAAAAAACACACGCAGACATGAAATCAGGATTTAGCATAGGAGGCCATACTAGCTAAATAGAAAGAATAGAACAGAGTACTATGCGGTCAGTATTAAAACACTAGAAAATATCCACCACAGAAAATACAAAACACCACATCTGACTAAAGACATGGAGGGTATATCTGCATCTCCAGAGACACAGCAAGGTTGCAAAAAATACTTCACAGACAAAGCTGGACAAGACAAAACATGGAAATGCACAGAACTATAAGGTCCACAGCAAGTGGACAGCAAAAACAAAGCCAGGACTTATCTTTGAAGAAAAGCACAGCGAACAGGAGAGACCAGAAGGGATGTGAATCCTCCAAAAACAATGGACAACTGGCAGGGACTAAAGAGTCCTGCAAAGCTATATACCCCAGTCAGTTTTGCAATTAGTAGATACACCTGTCCAATCCAGCAGTCCAGGCACAACTGCATTACCCTCTACAACCACCAGAGGGAGCCCAAAAGCTGAATTCACAACAGCAAAGCCTGCCAAAAATGACAAGCAGGATCATCCATACACCCTTAAAGGCACCAATTGGAGTGCCAAATTCATATATTGCGAACAAAATGTAGTTGTATGCCTACACTCATAATAGCTCTGCACACAGTGCAAAGCCTGACAAAAATGACAAGCAGGGTCATCCATACAACCTTGAAGGCACCAACTGGAGTGCCTCACTCAAATATTGTGAACAAAGTGTAGTTGTGGTACTCCTATACTCATAAAGGTTCTGCACACAGTGCAATTCTAAGGAGGGTCATGCATACATCCTTGAAGGTGCAATCTGGAGGGCCTCATAAAAAAATCAAGAGAGTGTAGTTCTGATACTTCTACAATCGAAAAAGATCTGCACACCTGCGTTGTTGCAGTCCTGTGGAATAGGTATTTCACCACTTTTGATATTTATATTAATGGCTATAGGATGCAGATGAAATGCTACACTCCCGGGTATACAAATACTGTAATATGGTCTAAGTAGACTCATTACATTAAAGACAAACATCAGTCATTAAGACTATTCCTATCGACACTTGACTTTTGGATATGGGACGGACCCCTACTCTATCTTAAAACAACCATAACTACAGTAAACCTAGGCACTAGAATATATACTTCAAACACATTATTTAGGTTGTCAAAATTGCCACAGCTTTATTTAAATCACAGGATTAAAACAACCACAGTAGGAGTCAAGTGAATTGCTAGTACCTTGGGATTCACAAGTATTGTCATACCCAAAGCTGTCTAACATATAGCACCAGGACAAACAGCCATAAAAGGGCAGCACGCACTGGCTTGCCATTCAAGCATAGCCAGTAAACTTTCAGGGCACCAATGACTCTATTATCCTCACTCCTGTTCTTAATCACTGTGCCCACCCCTGATTGACATACCATTTCAACGTCCTTGAGGCTGGCCACCAAAGCCGAGCCTGTTCGCCACCATGAGGTTTTTACCTCCTCTATTAGTTAAAATGAGTCCACCTTAACTTTTCCGCAACTTTCACCTGACTCCTAAACCGCAAAGTTGTGACGGGTTATAAATTCCAAGACACATTTGACACTTTTTTCTAAATCACTTTTGTAAACTTATTGTCAGGGATCCCGGGTGTAACTACTGCAGGGAAACTACTCACCGCAGTAAGGGAGCCTAGAGCAGAATGGCGGAGAACTCACCGGGTAGCAAGCAGGACATGAACCATGTGACAGAGGGGGAGTGGCCAGGGGTGGAGCCAGGTACCGGGGTCCAAAGGAGGGGCGAACGGCGCTGGAGAGTAGTCAAACGTGCTGAAGTCAATAACTGGGAGATAAGCAAGGTACAGGAGGGTGAGACAGAAGGATAGTCACGTGGAAGCCGAAGGTCAGAAAGCCAAGTGAATCAAACAGACCAGATCAAGTATGGAGAGCAAACAAACAACACAGTATGCACACGCACACCAGGGGTCAGGCACACAGACAGAACAAAAGTATATCTGACAGAGAATCCCAGACCAGCATGAGTATAAATACCCCTCCCAGATCCAAAAGGAGGCCACAACAGTTAACCCTAGGAGGGCAGGGCATTAACCCTGTCCAAACCATGTCACTTATAAACTAAAAGTCCCTGCAAAAGCATTAAGGGAACTAAACTTGGCACACCTCTCACTCACAAAGAGTAATCCTACAGCGCTCAGGAGAGGAAAAACCCTTGTGGAGGAAACCTCTAGGGAACCATGGCTGAAGTACTGCCCTTCCATTGGGCTTAGAAGGTTAATACCAATGTTAACTCTTTATAGTCCTGATAAAATTGGACCTGGAAAAAGATATACAATAGCAAATTCAAAACAAAAAATACAATAAAGCATTCATCATTGTAATAATTTTTAATAATTAAAATGTTTTGGGACCGTGATTATAACAGGGCAGGAGGGCGGGTATTGTCTTCTCCAAAGAAAGAGGTGGAAAGACAAATTTAACTCCTCTATATAAACCCCTACCCCCTCACAGAGAGAGACCAGCCCATACCTTCCTCACGGAAATAGACAGGTACCTCACCTATTTAAACCTCACCCTCCTCACAGTGACACCAGGCACATTAGTTAAAATGAGTCCACCTTAACTTGTCTGCAACTTCCACCTGACTCTTAAACCGAAACTAAGAGGCCATTTGACACCTTAAATGGACTCGACTGCCATCAACCATGCCTAATAAAGCCATCAACAATTTCTACATGCTATGGAAAGACTGTGCCTACAAGTAACAATTCCAGAGCTCCAGCAGAATAATTTTATCAATGTAACTCTACCAAATTATGATTGATAATACTGTAACTAAAGCAAAATAACAGTTGCTAAACATCCTGCAATGAGGATCCCAACCAGGGGGAATGTGAAAAGTACACCATAATAAAGGTGTCAGCCACAATCGGAATACCTGTACAATGACATCAGTCATGCATTAAAAACTATTATGCTGTATGTATTGTAGCCAGCTCTAATAATTCACCAATTCACAGTTTTTTGGTTCTAGAAACCACCACTATATACTACTACCGGAAAAACTGATGAGTATACATAAAGAGAAAGATACTATAAATAAGGCGTAATTAAAAGCTATACACAATATAACATCAACATTAAAACCGACCCTTAAATAACTTTCATAATATTTGGACATAGTAATTGAAATAAACCTATAGCAGAAAAATGTACAAATGCATTATTAATAACCCTGCTACACCATTGTTTATTATTTTTACTGCACTTGACATTCTCTGTTATCTGCTCTAACTGGGTCAAAGTCATCGACTCCCCACTGACTCAAGGGCACCCAGATTAAGGATACTGTTTTTCAGTTTAATGCACTAGATTACTGCTTTGTCCAGAAGACAACCTTAAAAAAACAAGAGTTGGTCAACATAAACAATCAAAATCCATGCCTCAGCATTCTCAAGTCACATGAACAAAAAGAGAGGGTCCTTGAAAGGAGATTGTATTGAATAGCATGTTTTGTTTTGGTTTATTTTTTCTTTTTTTTCTTTTTATTTCTTCTCCCCACCAGCCGCTGTTTCTAGCGTGAGGAGCCAATTGCAATTTATTCTTTAGGCATGCAAAATATGATTGCCATGAAGCTTTTGGAGACCAGGGAGCCAAACCATGATGGTCACCCTGGATAAATAGGCCACAGCAGACCTGTTTATTAACATATTTACATTAGAAAAATGAACATATGAATATAACATTGACAAATAAGGAACGGGGTCTATGGAAGCTGTGCACCAGCTTTTTTGTGCCATCAGCCTCACCTTAGGCCCTCAACCGCACCACACCAGCTTGAGGACCCTCCTTCTTATGCCCTCAAAGGCACCACACTGGTTCGAGGACCCTACTGAATGGTGCCACCAATTACATTTTCCCACTAAGACCTCTGCCCAGTAGGGACCCCTTTTATTTCAATTATACTCTGACCATCAAATGAAGCAAAGAGGGGAGGGGTAGGTAACCACCCCACCAAATGGGCCCCCTGTTCCCCCCTCTGCTACCATCACTTGCCTCTCCACAGACCCATTCCCACCCCATCTGAGATGGTTGCCCCTCCACTCAATAACATTAAACAACATTAACTTGACTCTGAAAAAAGGAGGAGGGGAATTAAAGGTTCAACCATTTTGAAAAAAACTGCAGCAAAGAGCTCCACCATCCACCCCCAGCCACACCGCAACTGGCCCAGGGGGACCCAGCTGACTGTTGCCCATACCAAAAATGTCCCTCTGAGACCTCTTTCAGAAGGGACCCGTTCTAAATTTAAACAACAAACAGCTCCACCATCCCACCCCCAGCCACAACGCAACCAGCCCGGGGGACACAGCAGACTGTTGCCCTTATCAGAAATTGTCTCATTGATACCTCTCTCAGTACGGACCCGTTTTTAATTTTAAGAACAAACAGGTCCACCATGCCACCCCCAGCCGCACTGGAAAAGGCCCAGGGGGACCCACTTGCCAAAAGCAAATAATTGCTTTAATTTAGTTCCTGAAATGTACAGTATATAAGTGAGGATGAAACACCATGTATGTAAGTATAAGTTAAAGTTTACAACTAAGGTATACAACAGGTTGATAATGGAAAATCTCCCATCAAGTCAAATATAGTCAGTGATGGGCAATGTTATGTCATATGTTGCAACAATAAATGAGATGCAGCCTGCTCCTCTGCAGTAGTTACAGACAGACACAGCTATCAAATCACCAGCTGCACATAAATAGTAGGAAATATAATATGTAGGTCTAGTATAATCTGCCTGCAGCCATAGGTGTATGTGTAGAAGACTTCAAGTTCTGTATCCCATTCAGTCACACTACGTGCATACAATAGACAAAAGACAGGGCTGAAAACTAGGCCCATGATGTGTCCTCAAGAGCAAGGTGCACCATCACACTAGAAGGGCCCATTCAATGCCCCGTCATGTGCCAAGTTATTAGTGCCCACTCACTGCCCGCCATATGCTGCATTATTAGTGCCCCACTCACCGACCTGCCATGTGCTGAGTTACTCCCCAAATATTTAATTTATATAAGATGAAACGTATATAGTAAAGCTCCAGATAATCCATTCAGGCATGTGCTATCCACCATCTTAGGTAATTAATGGATATACACCGATCCTGTAAAATATGACAATATACAGAGACAGGATGGATATATCAGGCAGGACAGCATGCCACATAAGAGGACTAAAAGCTGCCATAACTACAGAAATAAAGAACTAAGCTGGAGGTCAGGTCCAGATTACCGTATATATACAGCAAGGAAGAACTTGTATATACAGGATCTTTATACACAGCATGATCCGTATATAGCAGAGTGAGAAGTGATAAATAGGGTTGAGCGAAATGGGTCGGCCAGATTCAGAAGTCGCCGACTTTTGGCAAAGTCGGGTTTCATGAAACCCGACCCGACCCCTGTGTGGGGTCGGCGATGAGGTCGGCGATCTTCTGAATCTAGAATCGGAATTCCGATACCGATTCCCGATATGTTTAAGATATCAGGAATCGGTATCGGAATTCAGATTTAAGTGTAAAATAAAGAATAAAAATAAAAAATATTGCTATAGAACCAGGGTGCGTCCGAGGGTGAGTATATACCTATTAGGAATATACTCACCCTCCGACGCGCCCTGGTTCTAACCCACAGCCTTCCTTCCTAAGAATCAGCGCTTGAAGGACCTTTTGATGACGTCACGGCTTGTGATTGGTCGCGTGATGCCCATGTGACCGCTCACGCGACCAATCACAAGCCGCGACGTCATTGAAAGGTCCTTCAAGCGCTGATTCTTAGGAAGGAAGGCTCCCGGTTACAACCAGGGCGTGTCCGAGGGTGAGTATAGCAATATTTTTTGTTTTTGTTCTTTATTTTACACAATAATATGGATCGCAGGGCTTGAAGGAGAGTTTCCTCTCCTTCAGACCCTGGGAACCATTAGAAACCCAATGCACTGCATTGGGTTTCGTGTTTCGGCCAACCCCGACTTTTCTATAGGATCGGCCGATTTCACTCGACCCGACTTTTGAAAAAGTCGGGTTTCGTGAAATCCGACCCGATCCTATAAAAACAAAAGTCGCTCAACCCTAGTGATAAAGTGTACCTCAGGTACAGTTGTGGCCAAAAGTATTGACACCCCTGCAATTCTGTCAGATAATACTCAGTTTCTTCCTGAAAATGATTGCAAACACTAATTCTTTGGTATTATTATCTTCATTTAATTTGTCTTAAATGAAAAAACAAAAGCGAATGAAGCAAAAAGCAAAACATTGATCATTTCACACAAAACTCCAAAAATGGGCCAGACAAAAGTATTGGCTGTTATGAACTGGTGGTTCAGAAACACCATGGACCTGGTGGTTAAGAGCACACAAAGTGACCTGATAGTTACTAATAACATAGGATGAGCTCTGAGACGTGGGAACTCTGCTGACCGCAATCCCTAATCCTATCACACCACACTAGAGGTAGCCGTGGAGCGCTCCTGACCAGACCTAGGCGCCTCGGGCACAGCCTGAGAAACTAGCTAGCCCTGAAGATAGAGAAATAAGCCTACCTTGCCTCAGAGAAATTTCCCAAAGGAAAAGGCAGCCCCCCACATGTAATGACTGTGAGTAAAGATGAAAATACAAACACAGAGATGAAATAGGTTTTAGCAAAGTGAGGCCCGACTTACTGAATAGACCGAGGATAGAAAAGATAGCTTTGCGGTCAGCACAAAAACCTACAAACAACCACGCAGAGGGCGCAAAAAGACCCTCCGTACCGACTAACGGCACGGAGGTGCTTCCTCTGCGTCCCAGAGCTTCCAGCAAGCAAGAAAAATCAATATAGCAAGCTGGACAGAAAAAATAGCAAACAAAAGTAACACAAGCAGAACTTAGCTTATGCAGGGCAGACAGGCCACAAGACGATCCAGGAGAGAGCAAGACCAATACTGGAACATTGACTGGAGGCAAGGAACAAAGAACTAGGTGGAGTTAAATAGAGCAGCACCTAACGACTTAACCTCGTCACCTGAGGAAGGAAACTCAGAAGCCGCAGCCCCACTCACATCCACCAGAGGAAGCTCATAGACAGAACCAGCCGAAGTACCACTCATAACCACAGGAGGGAGCTCGACCACAGAATTCACAACAGTACCCCCCCCTTGAGGAGGGGTCACCGAACCCTCACCAGAGCCCCCAGGCCGACCAGGATGAGCCAAATGAAAGGCACGAACCAGATCGGCAGCATGAACATCAGAGGCAAAGACCCAGGAATTATCTTCCTGACCATAACCCTTCCACTTAACCAGGTACTGGAGTTTCCGTCTCGAAATACGAGAATCCAAAATCTTCTCCACTATATACTCCAACTCCCCCTCAACCAAAACCGGGGCAGGAGGATCAACGGATGGAACCACAGGTGCCACGTATCTCCGCAACAATGACCTATGGAATACATTATGGATGGAAAAAGAAGCTGGAAGGGTCAAACGAAAAGACACAGGATTAAGAACCTCAGAAATCCTATACGGAGCAATGAAACGAGGCTTAAACTTAGGAGAGGAAACTTTCATAGGAATATAACGAGACGACAACCAAACCAAATCCCCAACACGAAGTCGGGGACCCACACAGCGCCTACGGTTAGCGAAACGTTGAGCCTTCTCCTGGGACAATGTCAAATTGTCCACTACATGAGTCCAAATCTGCTGCAACCTATCCACGACAGTATCCACACCAGTACAGTCCGAAGACTCAACCTGCCCTGAAGAGAAACGAGGATGGAAACCAGAATTGCAGAAAAACGGCGAAACAAAAGTAGCCGATCTGGCCCGATTATTAAGGGCGAACTCAGCCAAAGGCAAAAAGGACACCCAATCATCCTGATCAGCAGAAACAAAACATCTCAGATATGTTTCCAAGGTCTGATTGGTTCGTTCAGTCTGGCCATTTGTCTAAGGATGGAAAGCCGAGGAAAAAGACAAATCAATGCCCATCCTAGCACAAAAGGCTCGCCAAAACCTCGAAACAAACTGGGAACCTCTGTCCGAAACGATGTTCTCCGGAATGCCATGTAAACGAACCACATGCTGGAAAAACAATGGCACCAAATCAGAGGAGGAAGGCAATTTAGACAAGGGTACCAAATGGACCATCTTGGAGAAGCGATCACAAACCACCCAAATGACCGACATCTTTTGAGAGACGGGGAGATCCGAAATAAAATCCATAGAGATATGTGTCCAGGGCCTCTTCGGGACTGGCAAGGGCAAAAGCAACCCACTGGCACGAGAACAGCAGGGCTTAGCCCGAGCACAAATCCCACAGGACTGCACAAACGAACGCACATCCCGCGACAGAGACGGCTGTTGTGAATTCTGTGGCAGAGCTCCCTCCTGTGGTCACAAGTGGTACTTCGGCTGATTCTCTCTGTGAGCTTCTGTTGGTGGAAGGAAGTGGTACTGCGGCTTCTGAGTTTCCTCCCTCAGGTGATCTGGTGAGGTCGTTAGGTGCTTCTCTACTTAACTCCACCTAATGCTTTGATTCATGCTTCCTGTCAATGTTCCAGTGTTGGATTTGTGTTTCTCTGGATCTTTCCTGTGGCCTGCTGCTCTGCATAGCTAAGTGCTTCTTTGCTATTTGTTGCTATTTTTTCTGTCCAACTTGTCTAATTTGTTGCTGGAAGCTCTGGGACGCAAAGGGTGTACCTCCGTGCCGTTAGTTCGGTACGGAGGGTCTTTTTGCCCCCTTTGCGTGGTCTTCTTTAGGGTTTTGTGTAGACCGCAAAGTTACCTTTTCTATCCTCGATCTGTTAAGAAAGTCGGGCCTCACTTTGCTGAATCTATTTCATCTCATACATTTGTCTTTTCATCTTAACTCACAGTCATTATATGTGGGGGGCTGCCATTTCCTTTGGGGTATTTCTCTGAGGCAAGGTAGGCTTATTTTCTATCTTCAGGCTAGTTAGTTTCTCAGGCTGTGCCGAGTTGCATAGGCAGAGTTAGGCGCAATCCACGGCTGTCTCTAGTGTTGTTTGGAGAGGATTAGGGATTGCGGTCTGCAGAGTTCCCACGTCTCAGAGCTCGTTCTATGATTTTGGGTTATTGTCAGATCACTGTATGTGCTCTGACCGCTATGTCCATTGTAGTACTGAATTGCCTCTCATAACAGACGGCCACCAAAAGGATCTAGCCACCAAATCTCTGGTACCAAAGATTCCAGGATGACCAGACAACACCGAACAATGAACCTCAGAGATAACTCTCCTCGTCTATTTATCAGGGACAAACAGTTTCTCCGCTGGGCAACGGTCAGGTCTATTAGCCTGAAATTTTTGCAGCACCCGCCGCAAATCAGGGGAGATGGCAGACAAAATTACCCCCTCTTTGAGAATACCCGCCGGCTCAGGCAAACCCAGAGAGTCGGGCACAAAACTCCTAGACAGGGCATCCGCCTTCACATTCTTAGAGCCCGGAAGGTACGAAACCACAAAGTCAAAACGGGAGAAAAACAGCGACCAACGAGCCTGTCTAGGATTCAACCGTTTGGCAGACTCGAGATAAGTCAAGTTCTTGTGATCAGTCAAGACCACCACGCGATGCTTAGCTCCTTCAAGCCAATGACGCCACTCCTCGAATGCCCACTTCATGGCCAACAACTCTCGATTGCCAACATCATAATTACGCTCAGCAGGCAAAAACTTCCTGGAAAAGAAGGCACATGGTTTCATCACCGAGCCATCAGAACTTCTTTGCGACAAAACAGCCCCTGCTCCAATCTCAGAAGCATCAACCTCGACCTGGAACGGGAGCGAAACATCTGGCTGGCACAACACAGGGGCAGAAGAAAAACGACGCTTCAACTCCTGAAAAGCTTCTACAGCAGCAGAAGACCAATTGACCACATCAGCACCCTTCTTGGTCAAATCAGTCAACGGTTTAGCAATACTCAAAAAATTATTGATGAAGCGACGATAAAAATTAGCAAAGCCCAGGAACTTTTGCAGACTCTTCAGAGATGTCGGCTGAGTCCAATCATAAATGGCCTGACCTTTAACAGGGTCCATCTCGACAGTAGAAGGGGAAAAAATGAAACCCAAAAATGAAACCTTCTGAACACCAAAGAGACACTTTGACCCCTTCACAAACAAAGAATTTGCACGCAGGACCTGGAACACCATTCAACCTGCTTCACGTGAGACTCCCAATCATCCGAGAAGACCAAAATATCATCCAAGTATACAATCAGGAATTTATCCAGGTACTCTCGGAAGATGTCATGCATAAAGGACTGAAATACAGATGGAGCATTGGAAAGCCCGAATGGCATAACCAGGTACTCAAAATGGCCCTCGGGCGTATTAAATGCTGTTTTCCATTCATCGCCCTGTTTAATACGTACAAGATTATACGCACCACGAAGATCTATCTTGGTGAACCAACTAGCCCCCTTAATCCGAGCAAACAAATCAGACAGCAGCGGCAAGGGGTACTGAAATTTGACTGTGATTTTATTTAGAAGGCGGTAATCAATACAAGGTCTCAATGAACCATCCTTCTTGGCCACAAAAAAGAACCCTGCTCCCAATGGCGACGACGACGGGCGAATATGACCCTTCTCCAAGGATTCCTTTACGTAAGTCTGCATAGCAGCGTGCTCAGGCACAGACAAGTTAAACAGTCGACCCTTAGGAAACTTACTACCAGGAATCAAATCGATAGCACAATCGCAATCCCTATGCGGAGGTAGGGCACTGGACTTGAGCTCATCAAATACATCCCGGTAATCCGACAAGAACTCTGGGACCTCAGAAGGGGTGGATGATGAAATAGACAGAACTGGAACATCACCATGTACCCCCTGACACCCCCAGCTGGACACAGACATAGATTTCCAATCCAATACTGGGTTATGGACCTGTAGCCATGGCAACCCCAACACGACCACATCATGCAGATTTTGCAACAACAAAAAGCGAATATCCTCCTGATGAGCAGGAGCCATGCACATGGTCAGTTGGGTCCAGTACTGAGGCTTATTTTTGGCCAAAGGCGTAGCATCAATTCCTCTCAATGGAATAGGATACTGCAAGGGCTCCAAGAAAAACCCACAGCGCCTAGCAAAGTCCAAGTCCATCAAATTCAGGGCAGCGCCTGAATCCACAAATGCCATGACAGAATAGGATGACAAAGAGCAGATCAAAGTAATCTGCAGAACTGGGCCGACTTCTCAGTTGGTTACAGGCTCTACGCTAGGGACGGGCTGCCCCTCAATGGGGAGGGTGCAGCTGTGCTGGGGGAGAGAATGGCTAGAAGGTTGGAGGAGTGTTTAAACTAGGAATTGGGGGGGAGGGTATTCATTTTATAGGAGGGGAAGATAGTGCAGACAGAGACCTGGGCACAAATAAGGAAGTTGGGGGTGGCGGTGGCATGGGGGGTGGGGTTAGAACAGTTAATATTTTAAGAAATAGAAGTACAGAGAGGAACATAAAGTGCATGTATACTAATGCCAGAAGCCTCGCCAACAAAATGGACGAATTAGAACTAATGTTGTTGGAGCATAATTATGACATGGTGGGGATATCTGAAACGTGGCTGGATGAGAGCCATGACTGGGCTGTTAACTTGCAGGGCTATAGCCTGTTCAGAAATGACCGTACAGATAAGCGAGGGGGAGGGGTGTGTCTGTATGTAAAATCGTCCTTAAAACCCATCCTGCGCGATAATATAGGTGAATTTAATGAAAATGTAGAATCCCTGTGGGTGGAGATAAGGGGAGGGGGAAAAAATAATAAATTACTGATAGGGGTTTGTTATAAATCTCCAAAAATAATGGAAGCAATGGAGAATATCCTCATAAAGCAAATAGATGAAGCTGCGACTCAAGGAGAAGTCATTATTATGGGGGACTTCAACTACCCTGAAATAGATTGGGGAACAGAAACCTGCAGTTCCAGCAAAGGTAATCGGTTTTTGACAACTATGAGAGACAATTACCTTTCACAACTGGTTCAGGACCCAACAAGAAGGGGGGCACTGCTAGACCTAATATTAACCAACAGGCCAGACCGCATATCAAATATAAGGGTTGGGGGTCACTTGGGAAATAGCGATCACAAAATAATAAGTTTTCATGTATCCTTTAAAAAGATGTGTAGTAGAGGGGTTACAAGGACACTAAACTTCAGGAGGGCAAATTTCCAACGGATGAGAGAGAATCTTGGTGCAATTAACTGGGACGATATCGTGAGACACAAAAATACACAAAGAAAATGGGAGACGTTTATTAGCATTCTGGATAGGACCTGTGCACAGTATATACCGTATGGGAATAAACATACTAGAAATAGGAGGAAACCAATATGGCTAAATAGAGCTGTAAGGGGCGCAATAAGTGACAAAAAGAAAGCATTTAGAGAATTAAAGGAAGTAGGTAGTGAGGAGGCATTAAATAAATACAGAAAATTAAATAAATTCTGTAAAAAGCAAATCAAGGCAGCAAAGATTGAGACAGAGAGACTCATTGCCAGAGAGAGTAAAAATAATCCTAAAATATTCTTTAACTACATAAATAGTAAGAAACTAAAAAATGATAGTGTTGGCCCCCTTAAAAATAGTCTGGGTGAGATGGTGGATGAGGAAAAAGCCAATATGCTAAATGACTTTTTTTCATCAGTATTTACACAAGAAAATCCCATGGCAGACAAAATGTCTAGTGATAAAAATTCCCAATTAAATGTCACCTGCTTAACCCAGCAGGAAGTGCGGCGGCGTCGACAAATCACTAAAATTGACAAATCTCCGGGCCCGGATGGGATACACCCTCGAATAATGCAGGAATTAAGTACAGTCATTGATAGACCATTATTTTTAATCTTTAAAGACTCCATAATAACAGGGTCTGTGCCACAGGACTGGCGTATAGCAAATGTGGTTCTAATATTCAAAAAGGGAACAAAAACTGAACTCGGAAATTATAGGCCAGTAAGCTTAACCTCTACTGTGGGTAAAATCCTGGAGGGCATTCTAAGGGATGCTATACTGGAGTATCTGAAGAGAAATAACCTCATGACCCAGTATCAGCACGGGTTTGCTAGGGACCGTTCATGTCAGACTAATTTGATCAGTTTCTATGAAGAGGTAAGTTCCGGATTGGACCAAGGGAACCCAGTGGATGTAGTGTATATGGACTTTTCAAAAGCTTTTGATACGGTGCCACACAAAAGGTTGATACATAAAATGAGAATAATGGGGATAGGGGAAAATATGTGCAAGTGGGTTGAGAGCTGGCTCAGGGATAGGAAACAAAGGGTGGTTATTAATGGAGCACACTCGGACTGGGTAGCGGTTAGCAGTGGGGTACCACAGGGGTCAGTATTGGGCCCTCTTCTTTTTAACATATTTATTAATGACCTTGTAGGGGGCATTCAGAGTAGAATTTCAATAATTGCAGATGACACTAAACTCTGCAGGGTAATCAATACAGAGGAGGACAATTTTATATTACAGGATGATTTATGTAAACTAGAAGCTTGGGCTGATAAATGGCAAATGAGCTTTAATGGGGATAAATGTAAGGTCATGCACTTGGGTAGAAGTAATAAGATGTATAATTATGTGCTTAATTCTAAAACTCTGGGCAAAACCGTCAATGAAAAAGACCTGGGTGTATGGGTGGATGACAAACTCATATTCAGTGGCCAGTGTCAGGCAGCTGCTACAAAGGCAAATAAAATAATGGGATGCATTAAAAGAGGCATAGATGCTCATGAGGAGAATATAATTTTACCTCTATACAAGTCACTAGTTCGACCACACTTAGAATACTGTGCACAGTTCTGGTCTCCGGTATATAAGAAAGACATAGCTGAACTAGAGCGGGTGCAGAGAAGAGCGACCAAGGTTATTAGAGGACTGGGGGGTCTGCAATACCAAGATAGGTTATTACACTTGGGGCTATTTAGTTTGGAAAAACGAAGATTAAGGGGTGATCTTATTTTAATGTATAAATATGTGAGGGGACAGTACAAAGACCTTTCTGATGATCTTTTTAATCATAGACCTGAAACAGGGACAAGGGGGCATCCTCTGCGTTTGGAGGAAAAAAGGTTTAAGCATAATAACAGACGCGGATTCTTTACTGTAAGAGCAGTGAGACTATGGAACTCTCTGCCGTATGATGTTGTAATGAGTGATTCATTACTTAAATTTAAGAGGGGACTGGATACCTTTCTGGAAAAGTATAATGTTACAGGGTATATACACTAGATTCCTTGATAGGGCGTTGATCCAGGGAACTAGTCTGATTGCCATATGTGGAGTCGGGAAGGAATTTTTTTCCCCAATGTGGAGCTTACTCTTTGCCACATGGGTTTTTTTTGCCTTCCTCTGGATCAACATGTTAGGGCATGTTAGGTTAGGCTATGGGTTGAACTAGATGGACATATAATCTTCCTTCAACCTTAATAACTATGTAACTATGTAACTATGTAACGGACAAAAGAAATTTCGACTGTACCGTACCAATGGTGGCATACTTAGCGAACCGCTTAGTGCGCTTAGGACAATCGGAGATAGCATGAGTGGAATCACCACAATAAAAACACAGCCCATTCCGACGTCTGTGTTCTTGCCGTTCAGCTCTGGTCAAAGTCCTATCACATTGCATAGGCTCAGGATTATGCTCATATAATACCGCCAAATGGTGCACATTTTTACGCTCACGTAAGCGTCGATCGATCTGAATGGCCAAAGACATAGACTCATTCAGACCAGCAGGCATAGGAAATCCCACCATGCCATCCTTAAGGGCTTCAGAGAGACCCTTTCTGAAAATTGCTGCCAGCGCACATTCATTCCATTGAGTGAGCACAGACCACTTCCTAAACTTCTGACAATATATCTCAACCTCATCCTGACCCTGACACAGAGCCAGCAAATTTTTCTCTGCCTGATCCACTGAATTAGGTTCATCATACAGCAATCCGAGCGCCAGAAAAAACGCATCAATATCGCATAATGCAGGATCTCCTGGCGCAAGGGAAAATGCCCAGTCTTGAGGGTCGCCACGTAATAAAGAAATAATGATCTTAACTTGTTGAACTGGGTCACCAGAGGAGCGGGGTTTCAAAGCCAGAAACAGTTTACAATTATTTTTGAAATTCAGAAACTTAGCTCTATCTTCAGAAAATAAGTCAGGAATAGGAATTCTAGGTTGTAACATAGATTTCTGAACCACAATGTCTTGAATATTTTGTACTCTTGCAGCGAGATGATCCACACAAGAAAACAGACCTTTAATGTCCATCACTACACCTGTGTCCTGAACCACCCAAATGTCTAGGGGAAAAGAAAGACAAAACACAGTGCAGAGAAAAAAAAATGGTCTCAGAACTTCTCTTTTCCCTCTATTGAGAAGCATTAGTACTTTGGGCCTCCAGTACTGTTATGAACTGGTGGTTCAGAAACACCATGGACCTGGTGGTTAAGAGCACACAAAATGACCTGATAGTTACTGATAACATAGGACGAGCTCTGAGATGTGGGAACTCCGCTGACCACAATCCCTAATCCTATCACACCACACTAGAGGTAGCCGTGGAGCGCTCCTGACCAGACCTAGGCGCCTCGGGCACAGCCTGAGAAACTAGCTAGCCCTGAAGATAGAGAAATAAGCCTACCTTGCCTCAGAGAAATTCCCCAAAAGGAAAAGGCAGCCCCCCACATATAATGACTGTGAGTAAAGATGAAAATACAAACACGGAGATGAAATAGGTTTTAGCAAAGTGAGGCCCGACTTACTGAATAGACCGAGGATAGTAAAGATAGCTTTGCGGTCAGCACAAAAACCTACAAACAACCACGCAGAGGGCGCAAAAAGACCCTCCGTACCGACTAACGGCACGGAGGTGCTTCCTATGCGTCCCAGAGCTTCCAGCAAGCAAGAAAAATCAATATAGCAAGCTGGACAGAAAAAATAGCAAACAAAAGTAACACAAGCAGAACTTAGCTTATGCAGGGCAGACATGCCACAAGACGATCCAGGAGAAAGCAAGACCAATACTGGAACATTGACTGGAGGCAAGGAACAAAGAACTAGGTGGAGTTAAATAGAGCAGCACCTAACGACTTAACCTCGTCACCTGAGGAAGGAAACTCAGAAGCCGCAGCCCCACTCACATCCACCAGAGGAAGCTCATAGACAGAACCAGCCGAAGTACCACTCATGACCACAGGAGGGAGCTCGACCACAGAATTCACAACAATTGGCACCCTCAGCCTAATACTTGGTTGCACAGCCTTTAGCCAAAATAACTGCGACCAACCGCTTCCGGTAACCATTAATGAGTTTCTTACAATGCTCTGCTGGAATTTTAGACCATTCTTCTTTGGCAAACTGCTCCAGGTCCCTGATATTTGAAGGGTGCCTTCTCCAAACTGCCATTTTTTAGATCTCTCCACAGGTGTTCTATGGGATTCAGGTTTGGACTCATTGCTGGTCACCTCAGAAGTCTCCAGTGCTTTCTCTCAAACCATTTTCTAGTGCTTTTTGAAGTGTGTTTTGGGTAATTGTCCTGCTGGAAGACCCATGACCTCTGAGGGAGACCCAGCTTTCTCACACAGCTCCCTACATTATGCTGCAAAATTTGTTGGTAGTCTTCAGACTTCATAATGCCATGCACACAGTCAAGCAGTCCAGTGCCAGAGGCAGCAAAGCAACCCCAAAACATCAGGGAACCTCCGCCATGTTTGAATGTAGGGACCGTGTTTTTTTCTTTGAATGCCTCTTTTTTTCTCTTGTAAACTCTATGTTGATGCCTTTGCCCAAAAAGCTCTACTTTTGTCTCATCTGACCAGAGAACATTCTTCCAAAACGTTTTAGGCTTTTTCAGGTAAGTTTTGGCAAACTCCAGCCTGGCTTTTTTATGTCTCGGGGTAAGAAGTGGGGTCTTCCTGGGTCTCCTACCATACAGTCCCTTTTTATTCAGATGCCAACGGATAGTACGGGTTGACACTGTTGTACCCTCGGACTGCAGGGTAGCTTGAACTTGTTTGGATGTTTGTCAAGGTTCTTTAGCCAACATCCGCACAATCTTGAGTTGAAATCTCTTGTCAATTTTTCTTTTCCGTCCACATGTAGGGAGGTTAGCAGTGCTATCGGCTTTAAACTTCTTGATGACACTGCGCACAGTAGACACAGGAACATTCAGGTCTTTGGAGATGGATTGTAGCCTTGAGATTGCTCATGCTTCCTCACAATTTGGTTTCTCAAGTCCTCAGTCAGTTCTTTGGTCTTCTTTCTTTTCTCCAGGCTCAATGTGGTACACACAAGGACACAGGACAGAGGTTGAGTCAACTTTAATCCATGTCAACTGGCTGCAAGTGTGATTTAGTTATTGCCAACACCTGTTAGGTGCCACAGGTAAGTTACAGGTGCTGTTAATTACACAAATTAGAGAAGCATCACATGATTTTTCGATCAGCGCCAATACTTTTGTCCACCCCCTTTATGTTTGGTGTGGAATTATTTCCAATTTGGCTTTAGGACAATTCTTTTTGTGTTATTCATTTAAGACAAATTAAATGAAGATAATAATACCAAAGAATTTGTGTTTGCAATCATTTTCAGGAAGAAACTGAGTATTATCTGATAGAATTGCAGGGGTGTCAATACTTTTGGCCACAACTGTACATCCATGATAAGTATACAGGACATTTGAACGGAGCCTTTACACAGATTCCACATATATAGTGAATGCAACCTGATTCCACTGAATCTGTACACACAAGATGATCAGCATATAGCAAAAGATGAGGTCACAAGCAAGTCACAAGGCTCCATAAATGGGAAAGGGAGAGGGAATAATCAATCAGCACACAGCATGGCCAGTACACACAGCATTGACATGAAGTGCAGCCACTCCTCATCAAACACACACCATCCCCCAAACTCTTCCCCTCTCACCCTTATCTCCAGCACATGTGAGCACAGAACAAATGGCAGACAATGTATGTGTCAATGCTCTGTCCTCTCATACATATACCATCCCTCAACTGCTCTCCTATCACCAGTGTCCAGTAAACCCAGCTCCACCATGTTAATGGCAGACCCTGTGTCATGGCCGATCTCTGCTTACAGCCCTTGTTTCCCATATTATACAGTCAATAGCATACAAAGTTCATGAAGGCTCTCTACAATACAGCAGTAATGTTACATTTCAGACATATCTGCAGGGAGGTCACACAGGAGCTGTCTCAGCAGTGTGTGTAGTAACCTGCAGCAGCCACATGAGTGAACATAGTGGCCACATGAATCTCTGAGGTCATATTAATCCCATATATGATGTAGGAGCTGATACTACACTAATACATGATGTCTGAGGTGAATGTGCTCCTATCCTCTGTAATGTGAGGTCATGACCCAAGTATTACACTCCCTGACACTGCAGCCATAAGGGAACATGGTGGCTACATGAATTTCTGAGGTAATATTAATCCCATACATGACGTAGAAGCAGATACTAAACTAATACACAATGTCTGAGGTGAACGTGCTACTATCAGCTGTAATGTGAAGTAATAATCCCCAGTATTTTACTTCCCTGAAACTGCAGTGATGTCTTATCCATTTTATCTGGTGAAAGAAATAGGTAGAAAGACAAATGTACCTTTTCTATAAAAACCCCTACATCTCACAGAGAGAGACCAGCCCACACTCTCCACTCAGAAAGAGAGAGTTACCTCACCTATATAAGCTCCACCCTCCTCACAGTGACACACCAGGCACAAACATATCTTTCAGTCTTAACCCCTTAGCGACCGCCGATACGCCTTTTAACGGCGGCCGCTAAGGGTACTTAAACCAAAGCGCCGTTAATTAACGGTGAATAGCGACCCCCAGAGTCGGATTTTCTCCGGGGTCTCGGCTGCCCGGGGTAGCAGAGACCCCAGAGAACATGATTCGGGGTTTTTTTTACCGACCCCGCATTTGCGATCGCCGGTAATTAACCGTTTACCGGCGATCGCAAAAAAAAAACGCGATCTCTTTTTAATTTCTCTGTCCTCCGATGTGATCGCACATCAGAGGACAGAGAAAGGGGGTCCCAGATAGCCCCCTGATACTCACCTATCTCCCCCGATGCTCCTCGTGGCTCCCGGTGGGCGCCGCCATCTTCAAAATTCTCCCGGCCGGCCCCGGGAGAATCTTTGGGGTCTCGGCTGCCGGGGGTAGCCGAGACCCCAAAGAGCATGATCGGGGTCGGTTTTACTGACCCCTGTTTTGCGATCGCCGCAAAAAAGTCAAAGTGTAATTCTCTGTCCTCTGATGTGATCGCAATAGAATAGAAATAGGGGGATTCGGGGACCCTATCATACTCACCTGTGTCCCTGGGTCCTCCTGCTGCTCCTCCTGGCCGCCGGCAAAAGAAAATGGCGGGCGCATGCGCAGTGCGCCCGCCATCTGTCTCCATCTGCCGGCCGGCAGGAGAACAGCAGTTGGGGCTAAAATTAGGGTTAGGGCTAGGGTTAGGGCTAGGGTTAGGGCTAGGGTCAGTGCTAGGGTTAGGGTTAGGGCTAGGGTTAGGGCTAGGGTTAGGGCTAGGGTTAGGGTTAGAGCTAGGGTTAGGGCTAGGGTTAGGGCTAGGGTTAGGGTTAGGGCTAGGGTTAGGGCTAGGGCTAGGGTTAAGGCTAGGGTTAGGGCTAGGGTTAGGGTTAGGGCTAGGGTTAGGGCTAGGGTTAGGGCTAAGGCTAGGGTTAGGGCTAGGGTTAGGGCTAGGGTTAGGGTTAGGGTTGGGGCTAAATTCAGGGTTAGGGTTCTTTCACACTTACATCGGTACGGGGTCGTCGCAATGCATCGGCCCGACATACCGACGCACGTTGGGCATCCGCTGCCCAATCTATGTCCTGGGGAGGAGGGGGCGGAGTTACGGCCATGCATGTGCGGTCAGAAATGGCGGACGCGACATACAAAAAAAGTTACATTGAACTTTTTTGTGCCGACGGTCCGCCAAAACACAACTGATACAGTGCACGACGGACGTGACGTGTGGCCATCCGTCACGATCCGTCGGCAATACAAGTCTATGGGCAAAAAACGCATCCTGCGGGCACATTTGGAGGATCCGTTTTTTGTCCAAAACGACGGATTGCGACGGATGCCAAACGACGCAAGTGTGAAAGTAGCTTTAGGGTTAGGGTTGGGGCTAAAGTTAGGGTTAGATTTGGGATTAGGGTTATGGTTTGGATTAGAGTTGGTTTTAGGGTTAGGGTTGGTATTAGGGTTATGATTGGGATTAGGGTTAGGTTTGGGATTAGGGTTAAGGTTAGGGTTGTGATTAGGGGTGTATTGGGATTAGGGTTAGGTTTGAGGTTAGGGTTGAGATTACGATTAGGGTTGTGTTGAATTTAGGGTTTTGATTAGGGTTATGGTTAGGGTTGACATTAGGGTTGTTTTGGGGTAAGGGTTGTGATTATCGTTAGGGTTAGTGATTAGGATTATGGATTGGGTTGGGATTAGGGTTAGGGGTGTGTTGGGGTTAGGGTTGGAGCGAGAATTAGGGGGTTTCCACTGTTTAGTTACATCAGGGGGTCTCCAAACACGACAGCCAATTTTGCGCTCAAAAAGTCAAATGGTGCTCCCTCCCTTCTGAGCTCTGCCGTGTGCCCAAACAGTGGGTTACCCCCACATATGGGGCATCAGCGTACTCGGGATAAATTGGACAACAACTTTTGGGGTCCAATTTCTCCTGTTACCCTTGTGAAAATAAAAACTTGGGGGCTAAAAAATCTTTTTTGTGGAAAAAAAATATTTTTTTATTTTCATGACTTTGCATTCTAAACTTCTGTGAAGCACTTGGGCATTCAAAGTTCTCACCACACATCTAGATAAGTTCCTTGGGGGGTCTAGTTTCCAAAATGGGGTCACTTGTGGAGGGTTTCTACTGTTTAGGCACATCAGGGGCTCTCCAAACGCGTCATGGCGTCCAATCTCAATTCCAGACAATTCTACATCCACACATCTAGATAAGTTCCTTGGGGGGTCTAGTTTCCAAAATAGGGTCACTTGTGGAGGGTTTCTACTGTTTAGGTATATCAGGGGCTCTGCAAACGCAACATACTGCCCGCAGACCATTCTATCAAAGTCTGCATTCCAAAACGGCGCTCCTTCCTTCCGAGCTCTGCCGTGCGTCCAAACAGTGGTTTACCCCCATATATGGGGTACCAGCCTACTCAGGACAAATTGGACAACAACTTTTGGGATCCGATTTCTCTTGTTACCCTTGCGAAAATAAAAACTTGGGGGCTAAAAATCTTTTTTGTGGAAAAAATTTTTTTTTTATTTTCACGACTCAGCATTTTAAACTTTTTTGAAGCACTTGGGCATTCAAAGTTCTCACCACACATCTAGATAAGTTCCATGGGGGGTCTAGTTTCCAAAATGGGGTCACTTGTGGGGGGTTTCCACTGTTTAGGCACATCAGGGGCTCTCCAAACGCGTCATGGCGTCCAATCTCAATTCCAGACAATTCTACATTGAAAAAGTAAAACGGCACTCCTTCTCTTCCAAGCTCTGCAGTGCGCCCAAACAATGGTTTACCCCCACATATTGGGTATAAACGTACTCAGGAGAAATTGCACTACAACTTTTGTGGTTTAATTTTACCTGTTACCCTTGTGAAAATAAAAATTTGGGGGCAAAAAGATCATTCTTGTAGAAAAAATGCGATTTTTTTGTTTTCACGGCTCAACGTTATAAACTTCTGTGAAGCACATGGGGGTTCAAAGTGCTCACCACACATCTAGATAAGTTCCTTAAGGGGTCTAGTTTCCAAAATGGTGTCACTTGTGGGGGGTTTCCACTGTTTAGGCACATCAGGGGCTCTCCAAACGCGACATGGCGTCCGATCTCAATTCCAGGCAATTCTACATTGAAAAAGTAAAACGGCACTCCTTCTCTTCCAAGCTCTGCGGTGCGCCCAAACAGTGGTTTAACCCCACATATTGGGTATCGACGTACTCAGGAGAAATTGCACTACAACTTTTGTGGTCTAATTTCTCCTGTTACCCTTGTGAAAATAAAAATTTGGGGGCAAAAAGATCATTTTTGTAGAAAAAAATGCGATTTTTTTTTTTCACGGCTCAACGTTATAAACTTCTGTGAAGCACATGGGGGTTCAAAGTGCTCACTACACATCTAGATAAGTTCCTTAAGGGGTCTAGTTTCCAAAATGGTGTCTCTTGTGGGGGGTTTCCACTGTTTAGGCACATCATGGGCTCTCCAAACGCGACACGGCGTCCAATCTCAATTCCTGCCAATTCTACATTGAAAAAGTAAAACGGCGCTCCTTCACTTCCAAGCTCTGCGGTGCGCCCAAACAGTGGTTTACCCCCACATATGGGGTATCAACGTATTCAGGAGAAATCGCAGAACAACTTTTGTGGTCTAATTTCTCCTGTTACCCTTGTGAAAATAAGAATTTGTGGGCGAAAAGATCATTTTTGTGTAAACAAATGCGATTTTTTATTTTCACGGCTCTACGTTATAAACTTCTGTGAAGCTCTTGGGGGTTCAAAGTGCTCACCACACATCTAGATAAGTTCCTTAAGGGGTCTAGTTTACAAAATGGTGTCACTTGTGGGGGGTTTCCACTGTTTAGGCACATCACTAACATGAAGTACAATATGTCACGAAAAAACAATCTCAGAATCAGCGGGATCCGTTGAAGCGTTCCAGAGTTATAACCTCATAAAGTGACAGTGGTCAGAATTGCAAAAATTGGCTCGGTCATTAAGTACCAAATTGGCTCTGTCACTAAGGGGTTAAAGCAACATCACTATTGCTTAAAATTTACACCACTATATACACAAAACTGCAGCAGTTAAAGATCCGCCCTTCCCCAAGTCAAGCCATCCTCCGCCTATTGCTTCGGTGGTTTCTATATGTCTATGGGACAATATTATTATATTTTGTCAGTTTGACTTCTTTCAATATCTTGTATTTATAGCAGGTTTGTTTAGCAATGTCTATAGCTATATTGTGTTCTAAATAATGACATCCTTTATGAAAATTTGGAGATATCTTTTTGATCCATTTAATATAATTACAAGGGAATTTTTCTGATATCGACCAGATTTATCCTATTTCTGTGCATGTTTTTCATGTTTCTCTATTATTAACTTAACAATATAAGCTAAAACTACTTTGGGTGGGGTGGTAGTCCCCCTGACTAGGTACTCTGAGAATTTGAATTCATATTTTTATAGATTTATTGATAAAGATTTTTTGTATTTTAAAATTTAATGGGTCTCTTAGTTTTTCAGTGTGACTAGTTTCACATTGGAACTAGTGTTTATCATATTGTTTGAAGTGCCATTGCCTGATTTATATTGGACACATTGTTGATAATTATAGCACCATTTTAGGAGACCCTTCCACCACAGGAAGAAGAGATGCAAAGTTGTATGGGTCTAGCAGGGTGACCAGCCAGTACACTTCTTTGCCCTAGATGAATATAATGCAAGGGTCATGGGAAAGGTATTGGTACATAAAGTCACCCATATGTTCCAAGGTCCCTATAGAAAAAACGTCCCAGTCTCCACCATGATGACGTATCTCCATTTCCTCCACCTCCTCCCTCTCTTCCTCTTAATTTCCCTCCTCAGCCCAGCCACGTAGGAGAAACGGATTGAAACTTGTGTGGGTACTAGCAACCAGCTCCTGTGCTTCCTCCTCCTCTTCAAACTCCACCTCCTCATTGTTACCCAAACCATGCTGAGCAGATGAAATGAGGCTGGGCTGGGTAGTATCTCCCTGTCTCAGGCTTCATGTTTAATTGTCAGCAGTCACAATTTGTTTAACTCTGCACAGAAGCAGATTGTTATGTTGATTATGGCATCATCGCTGCTCTTCATCTTTGTGGACTCCTCAAAGTCTTGCAGATCTGCACAAATGTCAGACATCCATGCCCACTTTTCAGTTGTTATGTGGGAAGGCTGAACAGAATACCAATGGGAGTGTTGGAACTGGTATTCCACAACTGGTCACTGCTGCTCACAAAACCTTGCCAGCATGAGCATTGTTACAGCTAGTGCTCACGCCACACACCACTCAGTGAGCTAGCACTTGCATGTGCTGCTGCAACACTGCCAGAATGGCAGTAGCTGTAGCTGACTTGCAAAAATGGGCCCTGACATGGCATATCTTAACAAAACATTCTAGCAAATCTTAGGAGTTAGGAGCTTTTCAGAAACTGCTGAACTACCAAGTTGAGCATGTAGGCCAAGCATGGTATGTTTGTGAGCTTGCCAATCTTCACAGCCATCACCAAGTTACAGCCATTATCACACACGACCATGCCTGGTTGTAAGTTCAGTGGCGAAAACCACAGATCTGTCTCTTCTGTTATTCCTTTCAATAACTCTGCCACGGTATGCACTTTATCTCCTAGACAAATTAGCTTCAACAGAGCCTGTTGCCGCTTCGCTGAGGTGAAGAAAACCCTGAAAGATGAAGGGCCAGCAATCCTTGGCGTCAGTAGCACATAAGATGTGCCAGTGTGGGACATGTTCACCAAGTATGCCATCAGGGAAATGTAGCATCCTTGGCCACAAGTGTTATGATCCGGTGACCTTGGAGCTGCATGAGAACTTTCACTGGAGAAAGTGGCCACTACACTGACCGCAACCCTGAACTTAACACCGCAACTAGAAGTAGCCGTGGAGTGTACCTAACACACCTAGACACCTCGTCACAGCCGGAGTACTAAATACCCCTAAAGATGGAAATCGGAATACTATCTTGCCTCAGAGAAAATCCCCAAAGGATAGACAGCCCCCCACAAATATTGGCGGTGAGACGGAGAGGAAAAAACATACACAGGCAGAAAAAACAGGATTTTGCACAGGAGGCCACTCTAGCTAGATAGGACAGAATAGGACAGAGTTCTGTGCGGTCAGTATTAAAACCCTTCAAAAAATCCACAGCAGAATATACAAAAAACTTCCTACATCCAACTAAAGGTGTAGGAGCATATATCTGCAACTCCAGTGAAACCAACCAGACTGAGAAAACACAGACACAGTCTAATCTGGACAAAAGAAAAATAAACGAACAGTACTGAAAATAAGCACACTGCATGTGTGCCACAGGAAAAGAAACAGCTTCAGCCTCGAAAAATGGGAATCCAAAATCTTCTCAACAACATATTCCAACTCCCCATCAACCAACACAGGGGCCGGAGGATCAGCAGAGGGAACAACGGGCTCCACATATTTCCGCAACAAAGATCTATGGAAGACATTATGGATAGCAAAAGAGGCCGGAAGCGCCAGTCGAAAAGACACCGGATTAATAATCTCGGAAATCCTATAAGGACCAATAAACCGAGGTTTAAACTTAGGAGAAGAAACCTTCATAGGAACATGACGGGAAGACAACCAGACCAGATCCCCAACCCAAAGCCGGGAACCAACACACCGACGACGGTTAGCAAAACGTTGAGCCTCCTCTTGAGACAACACCAACTTGTCCACAACATGAGCCCAAATCTGCTGCAACCTGTCCACCACAGAATCCACACCAGGACAGTCAGAAGGCTCAACCTGCCCAGAAGAAAAACGAGGATGAAAACCAAAATTACAAAAGAAAGGCGAAACCAAGGTAGCAGAAGTAGCCCGATTATTAAGGGCAAACTCGGCCAATGGCAAGAAGGCCACCCAATCATCCTGATCAGCAGACACAAAGCATCTCAAATAAGTCTCCAAGGTCTGATTAGTACGCTTGGTCTGGCCATTAGTCTGAGGATGAAATGCAGAAGAAAAAGACAAATCAATGCCCAGCCTAGCACAAAAGGCCCGCCAAAACCTAGAAACAAACTGGGAACCTCTGTCGGAAACAATATTCTCTGGAATACCATGCAAACGAACCACATGCTGAAAGAACAACGGAATCAAATCAGAAGAGGAAGGCAATTTAGGTAAGGGCACCAAATGAATCATCTTAGAGAACCGGTCACAAACAACCCAGATAACAGACATCTTCTGGGAGACCGGAAGATCAGAAATAAAATCCATTGAAATATGCGTCCAGGGCCTCTCAGGGACTGGCAATGGCAAAAGCAACCCACTAACATGAGAGCAACAAGGCTTGGCCCGCGCACAAGGCCCACAGGACTGAACAAAAGAACGCACATCACGTGACAATGAAGGCCACCAAAAGGACCTACCAACCAAATATCTGGTACCAAAAATGCCAGGATGACCGGCCAACACGGAACAGTGAACCTCAGAAATCACTCTACTAGTCCATCTGTCAGGAACAAACAATTTCCCCACAGGACAGCGGTCAGGTTTGTCAACCTGAAATTCCTGAAGAACCCGTCGTAAATCAGGGGAAATGGCAGAAAGGACCACCCCCTCTTTCAGAATACCGACCGGCTCTAAGACCTCAGGAGAATCAGGCAAAAAACTCCTAGAGAGGGCATCAGCCTTAATATTCTTAGAACACGGAAGGTACGAGACCACAAAATCAAAACGGGAAAAAAACAAGGACCATCGAGCCTGTCTAGGATTCAGCCGTTTAGCAGACTCGAGGTAAATCAAATTCTTATGATCGGTCAAGACCACAATACGGTGTTTAGCTCCCTCAAGCCAATGTCGCCACTCCTCAAACGCCCACTTCATAGCCAACAACTCCCGATTGCCGACATCATAATTGCGTTCAGCAGGCAAAAACTTATGGAAAAAGAAGGCACACGGTTTCATTAAGGAACCAACAGGATCCCTCTGAGACAAAACGGCCCCTGCCCCAATCTCAGAAGCGTCAACCTCAACCTGAAACTGAAGAGAAACATCTGGTTGGCACAACACTGGAGCAGAAGTAAATCGACGTTTAAGCTCCTGAAAGGCAGAGACAGCCGCAGAGGACCAATTCGCCACATCAGCGCCCTTCTTCGTCAAATCGGTCAAGGGTTTAACCACGCTGAAAAAATTAGCAATGAAACGGCGATAAAAATTTGCAAAACCCAAAAATTTCTGAAGGCTCTTCACGGATGTGGGCTGAATCCAATCATGAATGGCCTGAACCTTAACCGGATCCATCTCTATAGACGAAGGAGAAAAAATGAAGCCCAAAAAAGAGACTTTCTGCACCCCAAAGAGACACTTAGACCCTTTCACAAACAGGGCATTGTCACGAAGGATCTGAAACACCATCCTGACCTGTTGCACATGAGACTCCCAATCATCGGAAAAAATTAAAATATCGTCCAAATATACAATCAAGAATTTATCAAGATAAGTCCGGAAGATATCATGCATGAAGGACTGAAAAACAGATGGAGCATTAGAGAGTCCGAATGGCATCACAAGGTATTCAAAATGGCCTTCGGGCATGTTAAACGCAGTTTTCCATTCATCACCCTGCTTAATACGAACAAGATTACATGCCCCTCGAAGGTCAATCTTGGTAAACCAACTAGCTCCCTTAATCCTAGCAAACAAATCGGAAAGCAAAGGTAAAGGGTATTGAAACTTGACCGTGATTTTATTCAAGAGGCGATAATCTATACAGGTTCTCAAGGAACCATCTTTTTTAGCAACAAAAAAGAACCCCGCTCCCAACGGTGAAGAAGATGGCCGAATATGCCCTTTCTCCAAAGACTCCTTAATATAGCTCCGCATGGCGGTATGTTCAGGCACAGATAGATTAAAAAGTCGACCCTTAGGAAACTTACAGCCTGGAATCAAGTCAATAGCACAATCACAGTCCCTGTGCGGTGGAAGAAAACTGGACTTGGGCTCATCGAATACATCCTGAAAATCAGACAAAAACTCTGGAATCTCAGAAGGTGAAGAAGAGGAGATTGACATCAAAGGAACATCATTATGAACCCCCTGACAACCCCAACTAGTCACATACATGGACTTCCAGTCCAACACAGGATTATGTACCTGCAACCATGGAAAACCCAGCACGATAACATCATGCAAGTTATACAACACCAGAAATCGACAATCTTCCTGATGGGCTAGCGCCATGCGCATGGTTACCTGTGTCCAAAACTGGGGCTTATTTCTAGCCAAGGGTGTAGCATCAATGCCCCTCAAAGGAATAGGGTTCTGCAAAGGCTGCAAGGGAAAACCACAATGCTTGGCAAACTCAAAATCCATTAAATTCAAGGCGGCGCCTGAATCCACAAACGCCATGACAGAAAATGATGACAATGAGCAGATCAAGGACACAGAGAACAGAAATTTAGGTTGTACAGTACTGATGGTAATAGAACTGGCGATTCTCTTTGTCCGCTTAGGGCAGACAGAAATGACATGAGAAGCGTCGCCACAATAATAACACAACCTATTTTGACGTCTGAAACCTTGTCGTTCCGTTCTAGACAGAATTCTATCTCATTGCATAGGCTCAGAAATTTGCTCTGAGGATAACGCCACAGCGCGCACAGTTCTGCGCTCCCGCAGGCGTCGATCAATCTGAATGGCCAGAGACATAGAATCACTCAGACCGGAAGGCGTGGGAAACCCCACCATAACATCTTTAACGGATTCAGAAAGCCCCCTTCTGAAAATTGCCGCCAAAGCATCATTATTCCATTTAGTCAATACAGACCATTTTCTGAATTTATGACAATACAATTCTGCCGCCTCTTGACCCTGAGACAGGGCCAACAAGGTCTTCTCAGCTTGATCCACAGAATTAGGTTCATCATATACTAGTCCTAAAGCCTGAAAAAGGGAGTCAATATTAAGCAAAGCCGGATTCCCAGATTCCAGGGAAAACGCCCAATCCTGCGGGTCGCCACGCAGCAGGGAGATTACGATCTTTACCTGCTGAATGGCATCACCCGAGGATCAAGGTCTCAGGTCAAAAAACAGTTTACAGTTGTTTTTAAAACTCAAAAATTTAGACCTGTCACCAAAAAACAAATCAGGAGTAGGAATCTTCGGTTCTAAAGCAGGAGTCTGAACAATATAATCAGAAATACCTTGCACCCTAGCAGCAAGCTGGTCTACACGAGAAGCTAATTCCTGAACATTCATGTTTGCACCAGGCTCCTCAGCCACCCAGATATTAAGAGGGAAGAGAACACAAAACAGACTGGAGAAAAAAAATGGCTCAAGAGCTTCCTTCCCTTCTTCTGAAATGCATTTAACTCATTGTTGGCCAGTTGTACTTTTATGATCCGGTGACCTTGGAGCTGCATGAGAACTTTCACTGGAGAAAGTGGCCACTATACTGACCGCAACCCTGAACTTAACACCGCAACTAGAAGTAGCCGTGGAGTGTACCTAACACACCTAGACACCTCGTCACAGCCTGAGGACTAAATACCCCTAAAGATGGAAATCGGAATACTATCTTGCCTCAGAGAAAATCCCCAAAGGATAGACAGCCCCCCACAAATATAGGCGGTGAGTCGGAGAGGAAAAAACATACACAGGCAGAAAAAACAGGATTTTGCACAGGAGGCCACTCTAGCTAGATAGGACAGAATAGGACCGAGTTCTGTGTCTGTATTAAAACCCTTCAAAAAATCCACAGCAGAATATACAAAAAACTTCCTACATCCAACTAAAGATGTAGGAGCATATATCTGCAACTCCAGTGAAACCAACCAGACTGAGAAAACACAGACACAGTCTAATCTGGACAAAAGAAAAACAAACGAACAGTACTGAAAATAAGCACACTGCATGTGTGCCACAGGAAAGAAACAGACACTTATCTTTGCTGAACTGGCAAATAAGCAGGAGAGGCCAGGCAGAGATCCAACACTTCCAAAGAAACATTGACAACTGGCAAGGGCTAAAGGATCCTGCACACCCAAATATCCCAGTCAGAATTGTAATTATCCGATACACCTGGCCAGGACTGCGAGTCAGAGACAACTGCATTCCCACCAACAACCACTGGAGGGAACCCAAGAGCAGAATTCACAACACACAAGCACTTGTCCCCATGTCGGTCATTAAGTGGACGATCCAAGTAAGTGAGTTGGTAAGGGCAGAGGTGATGCTCCTGAACAAGTGCTGGTACAGGGCTTGGATGTGACATGGGACAAATAGTGGTGGCTGGGGAGTGAGTACCGAAGGATGGCTGCCGCCATGAGTCAGCAAAAATCTCCCATGCTTACAAGTCTAAACAGCAACATTTCCACAGCAAACAGCCTGGAAATTAGCCCAATTAGCATTTGTGCTTGTGGGTGTGTGGCTGAGAGCTTTCTTTTTCATTCTAAGGCCTGAGGTAGGAACACCTAAACTCTGTGATGTGACAAGGATTTGGAAGTGCCTGATGAAGGTGCCTTAGAATAGGATAGGACAGTTTCAGGGTGGGAGGTATGTGTGGCAGTGTTATGGACAGGGAATTGGGAAAAAACTAGCACAGGGGAAGAGGCAGTGAAGTCACCCGCTGGCAGCAATTGTGGACCCAGCTGCTTGGTGCAAAGAGTTGGGTGCTTAAATGACAAATGCCTGATCATGCTGGTGGTGGTTAGGCACTTAGTGGTAAGGCCCCTGCTCATCTTGGCAATGCACAGGTTCAGAAAAAACATCTTTTGTCTCAGAACTCTCTTTAAAAAAGTCCCAGATGGGAACACTTAACTCTTTGACTGAGAAATTCACGAGTGTGAATGCTCTGCAGAACAGTTCCTCAACTTCTCCCTCTGGTCACCCCTCTGCCTTTTCCTGCCTGTTTTGGTGCTGCCAATTCCTCCCCCTCACTGCTTCTGGCCTCGCTCTGTGTGTTAGCTTCCTATATTGGGTCTGACTTTTTCATCCACCACCTCGTCATCCACCACCTCTTCTTCCACCACCACACCCTGGTCCTCCTGACTTAGTGACTTAACAAGAACCTTATTGGCAACTGTAATGAATCATTATCTACCTCCTTAGACAAAATTTCAGATCCCCAATGTCATCTTTTTGTGACCGTGGCTGCTCTAAGTTTTTTGCATCACTAAAAAGCATGTCCTCCTATCTGTCTTGGAACATGTAGTTTGAGAGGCCCAAAATCAAGAAATGATGTACAGAACTCTTCAGAGTGTCCTAGTGGGGGATCTGTTATGATGTGGTGGTCTAGGAGCAACATGGAACGAGCTCTGAAGAAAGTGGTAATTGTACTGACCGCAGTTCCTAAGCTCAACACAACACTAGAAGTAGCCATGGAATGCTCCTAACTCTCCCTAGGCATCTCGTCACAGCCTAAGAGCTAACTACCCCTAAAGACAGAAGCAGGAAAACTATCTTGCCTCAGAAAAAATCCCCAAAGGATAGATTAGCCCCCACAAATAATGACTGTGAGTGGAGAGGAAAAAGACATACACAGAATGAAACCAGGATGAGCACAGGAGGCCAGTCTAGCTTGATAGATAGGACAGGATGGAATACTGTGCGGTCAGTATAAAACACTACAAAAATCCACGCAGAGTTTACAAAAAAATCTCCACACCTGACTAAAGGTGTGGAGGGTAAATCTGCTTCCCAGAGCTTCCAGCAAGACAGAATTAATTCACTGATAACGCTGGACAAACATAGAAAGCACTGAACGGATAAGTCCACAATCTGTGAACAGAAAAGCGCAATCAAAACTTAGCTTTGCTGAACTGGTCAGGATAACAGGGAAATCCAAAGAGATGTGAATCCAACCAGGAACCATTTACAAGTGGCACTGGCTGAAAAAAGAGCCAGGCCTAAATAGCCGAGCAGAAGAGATGATAAGTGGAGGCAGCTGATGACCGCTAACTCCAAGGAGCAGCCATACCACTTGAAACCACAAGAGGGAGCCCAAGAGCCGAACTCACAAAAGTTCCACTTACAACCACCGGAGGGAGCCCAAGAACGGAATTCACAACAGGGTTCACCGGTTTCGACATGGTGGAAGAAAGGAGGATCAGGGTGAGGATTAAGTGATTCAGACTCTTGGGAAATGAGACTGGACCATGTGGAAGACTGGGTGGTGCTGGCAATCTTGCTGGAAGTATTTTGCTGTCCAACTGACCACCTGTTCACACTGGTGTTGCTTCAGAAGTGATATCCCATGCCTCCCTGCAAAGTGGGACAAGATGCTATATGTTCTTGCTGAGCGTGTTGCTTGAGCTCCCGCAACAAATGCAGTCACACTTGTCCCACATCCTCACCATCTGTGTGCACCATCATGATCACTTCTACTTCCCTGTCCCTTATCACATGCCTTATGCATTTTGTAATTGCTAGGTCTCTGTAAATCAAATTTCCTTGACGAATTGAAACTAAATTTTTAATTAAAAAAATGTGGTCAGCTGTTGCATGCTAAGCGATTTTTTAAAAATTCAAATCACTATAATTTCACACAAAGCAGGGATGGGTATGTTTCCATGTTCATGAAAATCCAGCGCTTTGGACGCAGAGGATACCCGCTTTGCCCAAAGCGCCATCCCCTGTTGTACACGTGGTGATTTTGGATGTGTTCATTGAGCAGATGCTATATGTTCTGGCTGGGCGTGTTGCTTGAGCTCCAACAGATGCAGTCACACTTGCCCCACATCCTCACTGTCTGTGTGCACCATCATGATCACTTCTACTTCCCTGTCCCTTATCACATGCCTTATGCATTTTGTAATTGCTAGGTCTCTGTAAACCAAATTTCCGTGACGAATTGAAACTAAATTTTTTAATTAAAAAAATGTGGTTAGCTGTTGCATGCCAAGCGATTTTTAAAAATTTCAAATCACTATAATTTCACACAAAGCAGGGAAGGGTATGTTTCCACGTTCATGATAATCCAGCGCTTTGGACGCAGAGGATACCCGCTTTGCCCAAAGCGCCATCCCCTGTTGTACACGTGGTGATTTTGGATGTGTTCATTGAGCACATGCGAAATCACTGCATATTATTCATTACTGTGGCATTTATCTTGCGGAGACGGAGCATCTCCGCAAGATAAATAGACATGATGCGGTCTATAAAGACGTGCCGCATGTCCGGATACGCAGGCCCGTCGAATGCAGCCCTCTGCACACAGTGGAGATGGGATTTCGGGACACCTTAAATTGGATGCTGCGGCTGTATGAAGCCTCCAATCCGCAGCAAATCCTGATGTATTCCAGCATGTGGAAAATACCCTTAAACTGTCTGAATGACAATATATAATTTTTTAAACAAAATACTT
This sequence comes from Ranitomeya imitator, assembly GCF_032444005.1. Taxonomy (NCBI): domain Eukaryota; kingdom Metazoa; phylum Chordata; class Amphibia; order Anura; family Dendrobatidae; genus Ranitomeya; species Ranitomeya imitator. The sequence goes on along the minus strand of NC_091286.1, from coordinate 222,436,184 downwards.
TGTGAACTGTAGCAGGACAAGTGGTTTTTAAAAATTTTAAACCACCGAAATTTTTCGCACATTACATTAAACTGTATGGATTATCAATTCCTTGCATATCTTTTCGGATCCCTTTCCTGTTTGATACAGTTCAATTACCTTTTTCCTGTGGATAAAATTACAATTATTTTGCTTTCCCCATGATTCACAATACAGAAATGTCAGTGGCTGGATGTAAGATGCAAGAATCTGTCTGGATCCCAGAAACTCACTCAGCTTTTATGCACACACACTGATTACAAGCAAACAGGTCACAGGTGAGGATGTTACCTTTGTTAGTCATTCAAACCACTTCTGTGCATGTTATCAGGCCAAAATCACCAGGGTATGTGAACTTTTGAAGAGGGTCATTTGGATGTTTTGGGTTGTCATTATGATTTAAAAAGAAAAAACACAGTAGTTTGACGAGAAATGGCTTCACCCAACCACTAACCATGAATGGAGAAAAAGTTTTGGTGTTATTATTCATATTCTCTGAAAAAAGTCCAAGAAAGCAAAAATTCTGCCTGGGTATGTAAACTTTTGAGCACAACTGTATTTGGTATCACCGCATCCAGAACAACCTAACCTATAAAACTGCTCCACTAGTCAAGCCCTTCAGTGAACGCCACAAAAAAAACCGAGGCATAAAACTTTGCTTTATCATCATACCACCAAACAAAAAGTGGAATGAAATGTGATAAAAAAACTAATGTAAAGTAAAAATTGTATAGCTGAAAACGTCATCTGTCAACTCTAATATGGTGCTTCTTCCGATCAGAGCTTTGCACTGTGCCTCAAAAGTAGTTTTTGACCACAGACGGAGTATTTGGGTACTCAGGAGAAATTAAACAACTATTTTGGGGTCTTCTCTTGCTATCCTTGTGAAAATAAAAAAAAATTGGGGCTAAAATAAAATTTTTGTGGGAAAAATTAGATTTTTTTTTGTTTTCACAGCTCTACGATATAAACTTTTGTGAAGCAGCAGGGGTTAAAGGTGCTCACCATACATCTAGATACATTCCTTGAGGGGTTTAGCTTCCAAAATGGTATCACTTGTTGGGGTTTTTCACTCTTTAGGCACATCAGGGGTTCTCCAAACGAGACACGACACTGGCAGACCATTCCATCAAAGTCTATATTCCAAAATGTTACTGCTTCTTTTCTGAGCACTGCTGTGAGCTCAAACAGTAGTTCACCTCCACATATGAGGTATCAGTTTCCAAGATGTTGTCACTTGTGGGAGGTTTCCACTGTTTAGGCACATAAAGGTCTTCCCAAAGGCAACATGCCATCCGGTAATTATTCCAGCAAATGTTATATTCAAACAGTCAATAGGCGCTCCTTCCTTTCTGAGCCCTGCCGTGTGCCCAAAGAGTGGTTTTACCCCACCTATAAGGTATCGGTATGCTTAGGAGAACTTGCACAACACATTTTGGGAACTATTGTTTCTTATTAACTTTGAAAAAAAAATTGTGTCTAAAATAACATTTTTGTGACAAAAAGTTACATGTACATTTTTCCTTCCACATTCCAAAACGTCCTGTGAAGCACCAATAAACTTCTTGAATGTGGTTTTCAGCACTTTGAGGGGTGCAGTTTTTAGAATGGTGTCACTTTTAGGTATTTTCTGTCATATAGACCCCTCAAAGTCACTTCAAATGTGAGGTGGTCCCTACAAAAAAGGTTTTGTAAATTTTGTCGGAAAAATGAGAAATCGCTGGTCAACTTTTAACCCTTATAACTTCCTTACAAAAAAAATGTATGTTTCAAAAATTGTGCTGATGCAAACATGATGTAAATGTTATTTACTAACTATTTTTTGTGATATAACTCTGATTTAAGGGCATAAAAAATCCCATTTTTTTCACATATAAACACAAGTTAAATTGAAGAAATGTTACCACTATCATGAAGTACAATATGTCACAAAAAACAATCACAGAATCAGTGGGATTCGTTGAAGCGTTCCAGAGCTATAACCTCATAAAGTGACAGTGGTCAGAAATGTAGAAATTGGCCTGGTCATTAACATGCAAAAATTCTTGCGGGGTAAAGGGGTTAAACCACCTTAATTTTGCATAAAGCACGTTCAACTGACAATAGTCGATTTTGGAACAAAACATTTTGTGAACTATTGCAGGCCAAGTGGTTATGAAAAATTTTAAATCACCGTAACTTTACACAAAGCATGTTAAAATTTATGGATGACAATATAGTCAATTTTTTTGCACCCCTCCCAAAAAAATGCGGTCACCTGCAGCAGGTATATATTTAACAATGGATGGACTGAAAAGCTCTAAGCCCTGCCTAGAGGCTGTATTCAGCCATTCTCTTTGCTCCAGCAGTTGTCCCTAGACTGAATGCAGAATGTATTGCATAGAAACAGAAAAAGAACAAGATTAGCACTAAGGCTAAGTTCACATTAGCGCTCTGGGGCTTTGCGGAGGGCTGTGTACGTCCTCCGCTAAGCCCCGCCTACTTCCACATACTTCAGCATGCGTCCTGGGCACCTATCTTTAGCATTGGGTATGGAGGACATGCGGATGTATACAGATGTATTGTTTTGACGTGCCCGCCGATTGCATGGGAACACAAGTTGCATTTTGTGCGGATAGTGAGCGCGTCAAAGCGACGCATCCGCATGTCCTGCGTACCCAATGTTAAAGATGGGTCCGCAGGACGCATGCGGAAGTATGTGGAAGTAGGCGGGGCTTAGCGGAGGACGTACACATCCCTCCACAAAGCCCCAGAGCGCTAATGTGAACTTAGCCTTAGTGCTAAAAATACGCAGCCCTCCACAAAGCCCCCGAACGCTAATGTGAACCCGGCCTTAGAAGGACTTTTAGTATGATGGTACAGCTTCAGCACCAGTAGCACTACTAGAGGACTCTGATTAATGAAACTGTGCACACACAGACCTGGACAATTACTCTCTCTCTCTCCAATTACAACCGTACCTGAGCTGTGCAATGGCATCAGAGAGCCGAGCGTGGTAACACCAGTCCTTTTATAACCTCTGATGTGGTAATTTGGCCAGCCAATCACAGTGATGTCACTACCAAGATGTCTATGGCATTACAGTGACTAGCAGGCAATCCTTGCATGTTTATTGGCTGTGTAACATGCAGGGCAAGGGTTTTGAGAATTACAGCTGAATACCAGCCCATGCTCATCGAGTGCCGAACACATCCGAGCACCCAAATATTCGAATATCACTTTTGCTTCAAAGAAAACTATAAAAAAAACAGCTAAGGGAAGAAGGATGATGTACACCCAGATCAGAGTGTGGATCAGAATGCAGAAAGGGGGGAAAGACTTTATGTCTTCAGTGAGGGCAGATCACGTAGGCTATATAGAAAATATGTGACCTATGGAATACTGAGTGATACAGCAAAATAGGTTCATGCTGGCTTCCTTAGTTCATTTTATTTATTTCCTTTTTGGAAACAGAAAAACAGAGCTCAACGGTAAACTGATCTGTAATGTGAGGGGACATAGAGACCAAAAAATCCTATGGTCTGCAAAGAGGTTCAAAGAGTTTGCTGTGCGTTTTCTTTCTGTTAAAATGACACCAATGACAGAGTCTCTGACTCGGGCGAATGAAGCCTCATATTTAATCATAATGTCAAGCAGTAAAATGTGGGCAAGGAATTATTAACATTCATGTTGAAGTTAGGTGCGGTTAGATATGTGGAGAAATTCAAATATTACTGATCTCTAGGGATCAGCAGCTCATAGTGTTTGCTGATGGTGACACAGTGGCCATTTTTCAGCATAATTATGTAATATCGCGCAAATGCGACAACACACTTTAAACTTTACAATACTAAATGCTTTAAATCTTCATTCAGTACACACAGATCTCCAAAGAATAAATTATTAATTGGTTCAGATATTAAAAATTCAAATCTGCTACAAAATTATGAAGTTCTCACAGGTCTAGAATTATTAAGAGTTTGATCATGAAAATGTGTTCAAGGCAAAAATAGATATCTGTCATGTTTCTGCATACAAATGTAACGTTCAGCAGTGTCAGCACAGAAATTACCCACTTTGCTGGCAGGAACTTACTTTATTAGTAGTACCCAGGAGTGAATGAAGATTTCAGTGAATACTGCACTACGGGGTTATCTGTCAAATCTTGTTTGGAGACAAATTGACATCATTACAGCAATTTTGATCCAGCAGTTCTTATCAACTATGAACAGGGACCTCATTACGCTCATGCTATTTATTTAACACATAGTCGGTTAAGCTAACATTGCTTTACATCATTTCTTATTTGAAAACTGGTTAATGGTAAAATCCCCTGTAGATTGTACTCAACAGTTCAAATATGATATTTATAGAAGCCCTCCTATTAACTTTTCTTTCCTCTAAATCTGCATGTAGGGTAGTGTCAGTGTGGTAATATACTCACCTATTGCCCATTTGACACAGCATAACTGTATGTCACCTGCCCTGCTCTCACTGCACTTGCATTCTATATTGCCATGGACCTAATAATTACTATCATGCAATTGCATAAACCTGATACAGCCAAATACCACTATGCACTTGCACTTTATTTCTTCTAACTTATGATACATTGCTGGGTAATATTTTGTCCTGGAAGCATTATCCTTATATGTTATGCAGTTTTTTCAGTGTCACATATAAATTGTACCTTGATTCCCAATATTCCTCCTGGATACTTGTCCATTCATTCTGGGTGTGCTCCACTTGTTTTTATACTCTGTTTTTTAATATTTTCTGTTCTGATTTCCTTGTTTATCACCTGATTTAAATAAATACATATCTATCTTGATTCACGATTTTGGATATATTGGGACTTTATTGGTCGGATATGCTGCTTTTTTTCTTTCTTCTCTGGTCTGTACCGACTGTCCCGTCTAGCCACAATTATAGTCCAGTTCCTCTGATGTGTGGATAATTTATCACTAATAATTACAGTGTTCTGCATAGTATTACAATGAAGAGAAGGAATATAAACCAGCTCACCCATGATGCATAAGCTGAGTTTCGGGAGCACGGACCCGCTCTGTCCAGGCGTGTAGAATCCAAGAGAAGAAAATGTCCAGCTTCACCGAATCCGTGAAAAAAAGTTTTCTTTATTTACAAACTTAAGCATGGAGGATACAAACTTCAGCACAAATCATGCTTAAGGGAGCTTAGTCTCCAGAAACGCGTTGAGATTCTTACCCATATGGTTTGTGCTGAAGTTTGTATCCTCCATGTTTAAGTTTGTGAATAAAGAAAACTTTTTTCACAGATTCGGTGAAGCTGGACATTTTCTTCTCTTGGATAGTATTACAATACAGTTGATCACACAACTTGATCCGAATCTTCCCATGTCTCAAATGGTTAGTACCTTTGTAGCACCCCCTTTTGAAAATTTCACAGCTTGTAAATTAATTTTGTAATGAGACAATAGTCTTTCAATTCTTGTTTAAGGAATTTTCATCCATCCAAAATTCTTCCAGTTCTGTGAGATTCCTCGGTTGACTTGCATGCACTGCTGTTTTGAGGTCTAGCCACAGATTTTCAATGATGTTCAGATCAGGGGAATGTTAGGGCCATTGTAAAACCTCCAGCTTGCACATTTTGAGGCAGTCTATTGTGGATTTTTACATGTGTTTAGTATCTTTATCCATTTGTAGAAGCTATCCTCTTTTCAACTTCTGCTTTTTTACAGATGGTGTTATATTTGCATCAATAATTTGTTGAAATTTCATTGAACTCATTCTTCCTTCTACTAGTGAAATTTTTGCCATGCAATTGGCTGCAACACTATCCCAAAACATGATTGATCCAGTCCATACTTAATGGTTGGCAAGATGTTCTTTTTCTGAAATTCTGTTCCCCTTGTTTTTTCCCACACATAACTTTGATCATTGCCGCCAAAGAGTTCTATTTTACCCTCATCGGTCCACAGGACTTGTTTCCAAAATGCATCAGGCTTGTTTAGATGTTCTTTTGCATAATTCTGATGCTGAATTTTAGTGTGAGGACCCAGGAGAGGTATTCATCTGATGACTCTTCCTTGAAAGCCATACTTCTTCAGGTGCCTCTGAACAGTAGAATAATGTACCACAACTCCAGAGTCAGTTAAATCTTTCTGAAGGTCTTTTGCAGTTAAGTGGGGGTTCTGATTTTCCTCTCCGGCAATCCAGCAACTCTCAATAAAATTTTGCTTGTCTTCCAGACTTTATCTTGACATCCACTGTTCTTGTTAACAGCCATTTTTTAATTACATTTCATACCAAGGAAAGGGCAACTTGAAAATGCTTTGCTATCTTCTTATCACCTTCTGCTTTGTGGGCCTCCACCATTATCATTTTGAGGCATAAGGTTAGAGAAGGCTGGATTTTTCTGAAGCTGGAATCACCTGGCCTTTCCTAATGATGATAGTGTTAGGACTGGCGGAACGCACCAAGAAAGATGATATGGATGCGTTCGCAGTCCGGGGTCCACCGTGCAGGTAAAACCTGCTGCTAGTAAATGGCAGACTATATGACGGTACTCAAAAATATACACACGTGGGTTAACCTCACCCAGTGTGAAGAAAGCGATCCTGTTGCGTCACAGGACCGCGGTACCGCACATAGAGCGCGAGCAAGTGGTCAGCGAACTTAACCCCAAACGGGATTGAAGTCCGATTAGACCCTTGCTGGCACAACACCACAACTGGGTGTGTAAAGAACCTTATAAGTATTATATGAGCACAAGAGTGTGTGCGAAGCCGCACTGACGAACGCCACTAACCACCCAGGCTTGGGTATGGAAAGCGCAAGGCAAGCGCACGGCGCCGTACTGGCGGACACAGCCACAGGACGCTGTGAAGTGTGTAACGTGCAGATGGATAGTCGGGCGCTAGAGAGCTACCAACATCCGCGAGCAGACAACACTAGGGAGGGATACTTAGGAGCTTTCATCCTTCGACATACATCCATCTACACACACACAATATAATTGTACACTAGCGCATGGCCGTGTGGTCATGCGCAGTTTATATAGTTGCAGGACAGGAAGTGGCCACAGAAACTTTGCCCTTCCAAGACCTGCCAAGAGGACCAATGGAATGTGCTGCAGAGTCTGAGCACATGACCCTCGATCTCCAACGGGATATCTTGCCCTGGGCATGCTCAGTGTGTGCAGACAAGGACTTAGTCCCAGAGAAGTCCGCTCGCTGCTGACCAGCACTGGCTTCAATGGCAGGAGCAGAAGAAGCAGCAGTAACTCTCTGTACAGAGTGAGACTGAGCAAGACGCTGGGACCGACGTCCCTGCTGAGCAGACTCCACTGCGGCTGGACAAGAATGGGAGACCGCAGCGGAGACGGCTCGAGATTCCCCCTGTGCAGGAGCGGGAACTCGAGACCTAACAGATAGTGAACAAGTCATAACCCTAACAGGCTAAGTAAGGTCTGAAATCTTGGTCAACGTTATCTAAGTACACAAATCTCCAAGTGTGCCCAAACTTTAGCATCCACCTATTTTCCTTTTAGTAATTTTTTTTCCTAAAATACAATACTGTTCACAATAACAGTAATTTGACCACGGGGTGCCCAAACTTTTACATGCCACTGTACACCACACGAGAAACAGCTGAAAAATAAATCAATTCTTCACCTGCTGTTGATTTGTTTATTTTGCATCCCAATATTTGCATTTATTCTGCGCTCTAAGCTGAGTGCTTACACTGGGGTTTCTGTGTGCATCTCTGAAAGACGTGATTCAGACGGAATTCCAGACAGAACATTCCCTATAATGAGGCAGATGGAGACACCGTGTTCTCTGCCTGGCCAATGATTTGGCCGTGCCTGTCTTTTTAGGCATGTTTAAAAGTGCTGTTGGCCAGAGTTTTGTGCACCTACTCAAATCCGGATGCCATTGAACAGAAGCCACACAGAGTCCAAAGAATCTCTGGGTTTCATTAGTCAATGTATCCGCTAGGGGTTTCATCTGAATCACATATTTTTTAGATTAAAATGGAAACCATGATCTATGTGCTCAGTGTAGAGCACAGGATAATTGTGAACTGATCCAAAATGTTCTGTACCACAAAATGCCACCTATGCAAGCTTCTACGCAACCCACAAAAAACACGTCCCCACTCAGGTTCATCTTCTGTTAACAGATATTATCTACTATATAATTGTCTAAGGGTCACTTCCGTCTTTCTGTCTGTCGGTCTGTCTTTCTGTCACAGATATTCATTGGTCGCGGCCTCTGTCTGTCATGGAAATCCAAGTCACTGATTGGTCGTGGCAAAACAGCCATGACCAATCAGCGACGGGCACAGTCTGGCGGCAAAATGGCCGCTCCTTACTCCCTGCAGTCAGTGCCCGATCCGTACTCCCCTCCAGTCAGCGCTCACTGGCAGCGCTAATGGACCACGTTATGCCGCGGTGTAACGCACTGCATTAACGCTGCTATTAACCCTGTGTGACCAACTCTTTACTATTGATGCTGCCTATGCAGCGTCAATAGTAAAAAGATCTAATGTTAAAAATAATAAAAAAATAGTTATATACTCATCATCCATCGGCCCCTCGGATCTAGAACAGGCCTTTCCCGCTCCTCACGTCGCTCCGGTGTCCGCTCCATGCATTGCGATCTCGCGAGATGATGACGTAGCAGTCTCGCGAGACCATACGTCATCATCTCACGAGACCGCAATGCACTCTTCAGACCAGAGCGCGTGAGGAGCGTCGGTAACCGCGTCGATCCGGGGGCTGACGGAAGGTGAGTATATAACTATTTTTTATTTTAATTCTTTTTTTAACAGGGATATGATGCCCACATTGCTATATACTGCGTGGGCTGTGCAATATACTACGTGGGCTGTGTTATACACTAAGTGGGCTGTGTTATACACTACGTGGGCTGTGCAATATACTACGTGGGCTGTGTTATACACTACGTGGGCTGTGTTATACACTACTTGGGATGTTATATACTATGTGGGCTGTGCAATATACTACGTGGGCTGTGCAATATACTACGTGGGCTGTGCAATATACTACGTGGGCTGTGCAATATACTACGTGGGCTGTGTTATACACTACGTGGGCTGTGTTATACACTACGTGGGCTGTGTTATACGCTACATGGGCTGTGTTATACACTACGTGGGCTGTGTTATATACTGCGTGGGCTGTGTTATATACTGCGTGCGTGGGCTGTTATACACTCCATGGGCTGTGCTATATATTACGTGGCTGTGCTATATACTCTGTAGGCTGTTATATACTACATGGCTGTGCTATATATTCCGTGGGTTGTGATATATAATCCGTGGGCTGTGTGATATACTAAGTGGCTGGGCTATATACTATGTGGCTGTGCTATATACTACATGGCCGGCCATGAACAATCAGCGACAGGCGCAGTCCAGCCACGAATTGGCGCGGGATTTGAACAACGCTTCGCTAATTGGTCGCGGCCGGCCGAATCCTGTGTATTCAATGTATTCTAAAATCTTCATAAATAAACTACAGTACATACATATTCTAGAATACCCGATGCGTTAGAATCGGGCTACCATCTAGAATAATACAGGGGTCTTCCACATTACTGTTAGCACAAAGGCTCTGGAAAAAAGACATGGCTCCCATCAAAAGAAATCCAGTGAAATATGCATTCTCATATCCAAATACCCCCTCCTTCTGAGCCCCATAGTTTTACTAAACCACAGTTAGCGTCTACATGTTTCACATGTTGGGCATTTCTGTGGCCATGACAGCCATGTCTCCAGAAGCATAAGCTGAGCACAATGTTTGGACACTACACTGGGATATTTGCATTTTCATTAAGCAACATCCATTGCTGCTCCTTTTTGGAAAACCCTAATGGAGTCAAAATTATCACTACATCCGTATATGAATTCCCAGAAGGGTATAATTTCCAAATTGGGGTCAACTGAGGAATGTTTCTGCTTTTCGGTACTTCTGGGCTCAGTATATTGAGTTTGTAAACTATTGCACAAAAGTTTGTTCTCAACATAAATCACAGCTAATATCCCATGGAGGTCTGGAGTTGGAATGATGCTCAAAATCAAAGTGGAAAATTAAGTTACAGGCTAATTCATCTTCAGTGGAAATGCCTCAAGAAAAGGAAATGATTCTCAGTAGTGTGTGTGGCCTTCACATGCCTGTATGACCTGCCTACAACACCTGGGCATGCTCCTGATAAGGCGGCGGATGGTCTCCTGAGGGATCTCCTCCCAGACCTGGACTAAAGCATCCGTCAACTCCTGGACAGTCTGTAGTGCAACGTGACATTGGTGGATGGTGCGAGACATGATGTCCCAGATGTGTTAAATCGGATTCAGGTCTGGGGAGTGGGCGGGCCAGTCCATAGCTTCACTGCCTTCATCTTGCAGGAACTGCTGACACACTCCTGCCACGAGGTCTGGCATTGTCCTACATTAGGAGTAAACCCAGGGCCAATAGCACCAGCATATGCTCTCACAAGGGGTATGAGGATCTCATCTCTGTACCTAATGGCAGTCAGGCTACCTTTGATGAGCACATGGAGGGCTGTGTAGCCCTCTAAAGAAATGCCACCCCACACCATTACTGACCCACTGCCAAACCAGTCATGCTGAAGGATGTTGCAGGCAGCAGATCACTCTCCACGGAATCTCCAGACTCTGTTACGACTGTCACATGTGCTCAGTGTTAACTTGCTTTCAACTGTGAAGAGCACAGGGAGCCAGTCATGAATTTACCAATCCTGCTGTTCTGTGGCAAATGCCAAACGTCCTGCACGGTGTTGGGCTGTGAGCATAACCCCCATCTGTGGACGTCAGGCACTCATACGATCCTCATGTAGTCGGTTTCTAACTGTTTGTGCAGACACATGCACATTTGTGGCCTGCTGGAGGTCATTTTGCAGGGCTCTGGCAGTGCTCCTCCTGTTCCTCCTTGCACAAAGACTGAGGTAGTGGTCCTGCTGCTGGGTTGTTGCCCTCCTATGGCCCCCTCCACATCTCCTGGTGTACTGGCCTGTTTCCTGGTAGTGCCTCCAGCCTCTGGACACTACGCTGACAGACACAGCAAATCTTCTTGCTACAGCTCGCAGTGATGTGCCATCCTGGATGAGCTGCACTACCTGAGCCACTTGTGTGGGTTGTAGAGTCCGTCTCATGCTACCACGAGTATGAAAGCACAACCAACATTCAAAAGTGACCAAAACATCAGCCAGAAAGCATTGGTACTGAGATGTGGTCTGTGGCCCCACCTGCAGAACCACTCATTTATTGAGTGTGTCTTGATAATTGCCAATACTTTCCATCTGTTGTCTATTCCATTTGCACAACAGCATGTGAAATTGATTGTCAAACAGTGTTGCTTCCTAAGTGGACAGTTTGATTTCACAGAAGTTTGATTTAATTGGAGTTATATTCTGTTGTTTAAGTGTTCCCTTTATTTTTTTGAGCAGTGTATATTTTATTCCTCACCGCTCAATAGTATAAAATTTTGTGAAATACATGTAGTGTCAATATCCTCACTGCACCCCTAGATTTTTTTTTATTAAGAAGTGTAGTTTGTAAAATAGAGTTACTCAAAATTGTGATATTTTCAATTTTTTTGTCAAATTTTCTAAATTTTCATAAACACAAATTATATCGACCAAAATTTATCACTAACATGAATTACAACATGTTAGAACCACGGGATACATTGATTTGTTCCAGAGTTATTACCTCATAAAGTGACATGTCACATTTTAAAAGTAAGGCGTTAACGTACATAGCTGGTTGGTCCTGGGGTGGAACACACGTAAGTTGTATTGAAATATAAAGCAGGGATTATTAAAAACAAACAAAAAGGTTCCAGCAATAGACATCCAAAATTAGGTTATTGGCATAAAATGAAGTTTTTAACCCCTTTACCCCCAAGGGTGGTTTGCACGTCAATGACCAGGCCAATTTTTACAATTCTGACCACTGTCCCTTTATGAGGTTATAACTCCGAAACGCTTCAACGGATCCTGGTGATTCTGACATTGTTTTCTCGTGACATATTGTACTTCATGATAGTGGTAAAATTTCTTTGATAGTACCTGCATTTATTTGTGAAAAAAACGGAAATTTGGCGAAAATTTTGAAAATTTCGCAATTTTCAAACTTTGAATTTTTATGCAATTAAATCACAGAGATATGTCACACAAAATACTTAATAAGTAACATTTCCCACATGTCTCCTTTACATCAGCATAATTTTGGAACCAATTTTTTTTTTGTTAGGGAGTTATAAGGGTTAAAAGTTGACCAGCAATTTCTCATTTTTACAACACCATTTTTTTTTAGGGACCACGTCTCATTTGAAGTCATTTTGAGGGGTCTATATGATAGAAAATTCCCAAGTTTGACACCATTCTAAAAACTGCACCCCTCAAGGTGCTCAAAACCACATTCAAGAAGATTATTAACCCTTCAGGTGTTTAATAGGAATTTTTGGAATGTTTAAATAAAAATGAACATTTAACTTTTTTACACAAAAAATTTACTTAAGCTCCAATTTGTTTTATTTTACCAAGGGTAACAGGAGAAATTGGACCCAAAAAGTTGTTGTCCAATTTGTCCTGAGTACGCTGATACCCCATATGTGGCAGTAAACCACTGTTTGGGCGCATGGGAGAGCTCGGAAGGGAAGGAGCGCTATTTGACTTTTCAATGCAAAATTGACAGGAATTGAGATGGGACGCCATGTTGCGTTTGGAGAGCCACTGATGTGCCTAAACATTGAAACCCCCCACAAGTGACACCATTTTGGAAAGTAGACCCCCTAAGGAACTTATCTGGATGTGTGGTGAGCACTTTGACCCACCAAGTGCTTCACAGAAGTTTATAATGCAGAACCGTAAAAATAAAAAATCATATTTTTTCACAAAAATTATATTTTTGCCCCCAATTTTTTATTTTTCCAAGGGTAAGAGAAGAAATTGGACCTCAAAAGTTGTTGTCCAATTTGTCCTGAGTACGCTGATACCCCATATGTGGCAGTAAACCACTGTTTGGGCGCATGGGAGAGCTCGGAAGGGAAGGAGCGCAGTTTGACTTTTCAATGCAAAATTGACAGAAATTGAGATGGGACGCCATGTTGCGTTTGGAGAGCCACTGATGTGCCTAAACATTGAAACCCCCCACAAGTGACACCATTTTGGAAAGTAGACCCCCTAAGGAACTTATCTAGAGGTGTGGTGAGCACTTTGACCCACCAAGTGCTTCACAGAAGTTTATAATGCAGAACCGTAAAAATAAAAAATCATATTTTTTCACAAAAATTATATTTTTGCCCCCAATTTTTTATTTTTCCAAGGGTAAGAGAAGAAATTGGACCTCAAAAGTTGTTGTCCAATTTGTCCTGAGTACGCTGATACCCCATATGTGGCAGTAAACCACTGTTTGGGCGCATGGGAGAGCTCGGAAGGGAAGGAGCGCCGTTTGACTTTTCAATGCAAAATTGACAGGAATTGAGATGGGACGCCATGTTGCGTTTGGAGAGCCACTGATGTGCCTAAACATTGAAATCCCCCACAAGTGACACCATTTTGGAAAGTTGACCCCCTAAGGAACTTATCTGGATGTGTGGTGAGCACTTTGACCCACCAAGGGCTTCACAGAAGTTTATAATGCAGAGCCATAAAAATAAAACAAAATTTTTTTCCCACAAAAATTATTTTTTAGCCCCCAGTTTTGTATTTTCCCTAGGGTAACAGGAGAAATTGGACCCCAAAAGTTGTTGTCCAATTTGTCCTGAGTACGCTGATACCCCATATGTGGGGGGGAACCACCGTTTGGGCGCATGGGAGGGCTCGGAAGGGAAGGAGCGCCATTTGGAATGCAGACTTAGATGGAATGGTCTGCAGGCGTCACATTGCGTTTGCAGAGCCGCTAATGTACCTAAACAGTAGAAACCTCCCACAAGTGACACCATTTTGGAAAGTAGACCCCCTAAGGAACTCATCTTGATGTGTTGTGAAAGCTTTGAACCCCCAAGTATTTCACTACAGTTTATAACGCAGAGCCATGCAAATAAAAAATATTTTTTTTCCACAAAAATTATATTTTAGCCCCCAGTTTTGTATTTTTCCAAGGTTAGCAGGAGAAATTGGACCCTAAATGTTGTTGTCCAATTTGTCCTGAGTACGCTGATACCCGATATGTGGGGGGGAACCACCGTTTGGGCGCATGGGAGGGCTCGGAAGGGAAGGAGCATCATTTGGAATGCAGACTTAGATGGAATGGTCTGCAGGCGTCACATTGCGTTTGCAGAGCCCCTAATGTACCTAAACAGTAGAAACCCCCCACAAGTGACCCCATATTGGAAACTAGACCCCTCAATGAACTTATCTAGATGTGTTGTGAGAACTTTGAACCCCCAAGTGTTTCACTACAGTTTATAACGCAGAGCCGTGAAAATAAAAAATCTTTTTGTTTTCCCACAAAAATTATTTTTTAGCCCCCAGTTTTGTATTTTCCCAAGGGTAACAGGAGAAATTGGTCCACAAAAGTTGTTGTCCAATTTGTCCTGAGTACGCTGATACCCCATATGTTGGGGTAAACCCCTGTTTGGGCACACAGGAGAGCTCGGAAGGGAAGGAGCACTGTTTTACTTTTTCAACGCAGAATTGGCTGGAATTGAGATCGGACGCCATGTCGTGTTTGGAGAGCCCCTGATGTGCCGAAACAGTGGAAACCCCCCAATTATAACTGAAACCCTAATCTAAACACACCCCTAACCCTAATTCCAACGGTAACCCTAACCACACCTCTAACCCTGACACACCCCTAACCCTAATCCCAACCCTATTCCCAACTGTAAATGTAATCTAAACCCTAACCCTAACTGTAGCCCCAACCCTAACCCTAACCCTAGCCCTAACCCTAGCCCTAACCCTAGCCCTAACCCTAGCCCTAACCCTAACCCTAGCCCTAACCCTAGCCCTAACCCTAGCCCTAACCCTAGCCCTAGCCCTAACCCTAGCCCTAACCCTAACCCTAGCCCTAACCCTAGCTCTAACCCTAACCCTAGCCCTAGCCCTAACCCTAGCCCTAACCCTAGCCCTAACCCTAGCCCTAGCCCTAGCCCTAACCCTAGCCCTAACCCTAGCCCTAGCCCTAACCCTAGCCCTAACCCTAGCCCTAATGGGAAAATGGAAATAAATACATTTTTTTTTATTTTTCCCTAACTGAGGGGGTGATGAAGGGGGGTTTGATTTACTTTCATAGCGAGTTTTTTAGCGGATTTTTATGATTGGCAGCCGTCACACACTGAAAGACCCTTTTTATTGCAAAAAATATTTTTTGCAATACCACATTTTGAAAGCTATAATTTTTCCATATTTTGGTCCACAGAGTCATGTGAGGTCTTGTTTTTTGCGGGACGAGTTGACGTTTTTATTGAAAACATTTTTGGGCACGTGACATTTTTTGATCGCTTTTTATTCCGATTTTTGTGAGGAAGAATGACCAAAAGCCAGCTATTCATGAATTTCTATTGGGGGAGGCGTTTATACCGTTCCGCGTTTGGTAAAATTGATAAATCAGTTTTATTCTTCGGGTCAGTACGATTACAGCGATACCTCATTTATATCATTTTTTTATGGTTTGGCGCTTTTATACGATAAAAATTATTTTACAGAAAAAATAATTATTTTTGCATCGCTTTATTCTCAGGACTATAACTTTTTTATTTTTTTGCTGATGATGCTGTATGGTGGCTCTTTTTTTGCGGGACAATATGACGCTTTCAGCGGTACCATGGTTATTTATATCTGTCCTTTTGATCGCGTGTTATTCCACTTTTTGTTCGGCGGTATGATAATAAAGCGTTATTTTTTGCCTCGTTTTTTTTTTTTTTTCTTACGGTGTTTACTGAAGGGGTTAACTAGTGGGACAGTTTTATAGGTCGGGTCGTTACGGACGCGGCGATACTAAATATGTGTACTTTTATTGGGTTTTTTTTTTTATTTAGATGAAGAAATGTATTTATGGGAATAATATATTTTTTTTTTTTCATTATTTTGGAATATTTTTTTTTATTTTATTTACAGATTTGGAAAAAAATTTTTTAACTTTTTTACTTTGTCCCAGGGGGGGACATCACAGATCAGTGATCTGACAGTTTGCACAGCACTCTGTCAGATCACTGATCTGATATGCAGCGCTGCAGGCTTCACAGTGCCTGCTCTGAGCAGGCTCTGTGAAGCCACCTCCCTCCCTGCAGGACCCGGATCCGCGGCCATCTTGGATCCGGAGCTGGACTGAGCAGGGAGGGAGGTGAGACCCTCGCAGCAACGCGATCACATCGCGTTGCTCCGGGGGTCTCAGGGAAGCCCGCAGGGAGCCCCCTCCCTGCGCGGTGCTTCCCTGCACCGCCGGCACATCGCGATCATCTTTGATCTCAGCACCTGTTCACACTCAGTCTATGTTTGGATGTGCAGGTCAGGTTTTTGAAATGTATTCTCTAGCCTTCTGATCGTGCACTCCCCGCCTCCTAGCTTCAGGTGTTTTAATTATAGTAGGTCCAATACCCCTACACATAGAGAGAGAATTTGAGTCCAAGAAGAGGTTTCACATGTACCCGTTCAGATGGAGACGTTTATTCTCAGTGAGGTAGGTCAAACGTAGGACCTCGTATAAGAGAGATGCCTTAACGTGGCTACGAGGTACACATAAAATTGGCCATTTTTGTGCGCTAAAAGCTCTCATTTTTCATATTTCTAGTGCAGTAATGCAGTTCAAATTTCGTTTTTTCAAGTTTGCATGTTTTGGCGCTGCAGTGTGCTGCCCTATTTATTTAACTATATACGAGTTGGCGACTCTGGGTTCAGCACCTGTTCACACTCAGTCTATGTTTGGATGTGCAGGTCAGGTTTTTGAAATGTATTCTCTAGCCTTCTGATCGTGCACTCCCCGCCTCCTAGCTTCAGGTGTTTTAATTATAGTAGGTCCAATACCCCTACACATAGAGAGAGAATTTGAGTCCAAGAAGAGGTTTCACATGTACCCGTTCAGATGGAGACGTTTATTCTCAGTGAGGTAGGTCAAACGTAGGACCTCGTATAAGAGAGATGCCTTAACGTGGCTACGAGGTACACATAAAATTGGCCATTTTTGTGCGCTAAAAGCTCTCATTTTTCATATTTCTAGTGCAGTAATGCAGTTCAAATTTCGTTTTTTCAAGTTTGCATGTTTTGGCGCTGCAGTGTGCTGCCCTATTTATTTAACTATATACGAGTTGGCGACTCTGGGTTCAGCACCTGTTCACACTCAGTCTATGTTTGGATGTGCAGGTCAGGTTTTTGAAATGTATTCTCTAGCCTTCTGATCGTGCACTCCCCGCCTCCTAGCTTCAGGTGTTTTAATTATAGTAGGTCCAATACCCCTACACATAGAGAGAGAATTTGAGTCCAAGAAGAGGTTTCACATGTACCCGTTCAGATGGAGACGTTTATTCTCAGTGAGGTAGGTCAAACGTAGGACCTCGTATAAGAGAGATGCCTTAACGTGGCTACGAGGTACACATAAAATTGGCCATTTTTGTGCGCTAAAAGCTCTCATTTTTCATATTTCTAGTGCAGTAATGCAGTTCAAATTTCGTTTTTTCAAGTTTGCATGTTTTGGCGCTGCAGTGTGCTGCCCTATTTATTTAACTATATACGAGTTGGCGACTCTGGGTTCAGCACCTGTTCACACTCAGTCTATGTTTGGATGTGCAGGTCAGGTTTTTGAAATGTATTCTCTAGCCTTCTGATCGTGCACTCCCCGCCTCCTAGCTTCAGGTGTTTTAATTATAGTAGGTCCAATACCCCTACACATAGAGAGAGAATTTGAGTCCAAGAAGAGGTTTCACATGTACCCGTTCAGATGGAGACGTTTATTCTCAGTGAGGTAGGTCAAACGTAGGACCTCGTATAAGAGAGATGCCTTAACGTGGCTACGAGGTACACATAAAATTGGCCATTTTTGTGCGCTAAAAGCTCTCATTTTTCATATTTCTAGTGCAGTAATGCAGTTCAAATTTCGTTTTTTCAAGTTTGCATGTTTTGGCGCTGCAGTGTGCTGCCCTATTTATTTAACTATATACGAGTTGGCGACTCTGGGTTCAGCACCTGTTCACACTCAGTCTATGTTTGGATGTGCAGGTCAGGTTTTTGAAATGTATTCTCTAGCCTTCTGATCGTGCACTCCCCGCCTCCTAGCTTCAGGTGTTTTAATTATAGTAGGTCCAATACCCCTACACATAGAGAGAGAATTTGAGTCCAAGAAGAGGTTTCACATGTACCCGTTCAGATGGAGACGTTTATTCTCAGTGAGGTAGGTCAAACGTAGGACCTCGTATAAGAGAGATGCCTTAACGTGGCTACGAGGTACACATAAAATTGGCCATTTTTGTGCGCTAAAAGCTCTCATTTTTCATATTTCTAGTGCAGTAATGCAGTTCAAATTTTGTTTTTTCAAGTTTGCATGTTTTGGCGCTGCAGTGTGCTGCCCTATTTATTTAACTATATACGAGTTGGCGACTCTGGGTTCAGCACCTGTTCACACTCAGTCTATGTTTGGATGTGCAGGTCAGGTTTTTGAAATGTATTCTCTAGCCTTCTGATCGTGCACTCCCCGCCTCCTAGCTTCAGGTGTTTTAATTATAGTAGGTCCAATACCCCTACACATAGAGAGAGAATTTGAGTCCAAGAAGAGGTTTCACATGTACCCGTTCAGATGGAGACGTTTATTCTCAGTGAGGTAGGTCAAACGTAGGACCTCGTATAAGAGAGATGCCTTAACGTGGCTACGAGGTACACATAAAATTGGCCATTTTTGTGCGCTAAAAGCTCTCATTTTTCATATTTCTAGTGCAGTAATGCAGTTCAAATTTCGTTTTTTCAAGTTTGCATGTTTTGGCGCTGCAGTGTGCTGCCCTATTTATTTAACTATATACGAGTTGGCGACTCTGGGTTCAGCACCTGTTCACACTCAGTCTATGTTTGGATGTGCAGGTCAGGTTTTTGAAATGTATTCTCTAGCCTTCTGATCGTGCACTCCCCGCCTCCTAGCTTCAGGTGTTTTAATTATAGTAGGTCCAATACCCCTACACATAGAGAGAGAATTTGAGTCCAAGAAGAGGTTTCACATGTACCCGTTCAGATGGAGACGTTTATTCTCAGTGAGGTAGGTCAAACGTAGGACCTCGTATAAGAGAGATGCCTTAACGTGGCTACGAGGTACACATAAAATTGGCCATTTTTGTGCGCTAAAAGCTCTCATTTTTCATATTTCTAGTGCAGTAATGCAGTTCAAATTTCGTTTTTTCAAGTTTGCATGTTTTGGCGCTGCAGTGTGCTGCCCTATTTATTTAACTATATACGAGTTGGCGACTCTGGGTTCAGCACCTGTTCACACTCAGTCTATGTTTGGATGTGCAGGTCAGGTTTTTGAAATGTATTCTCTAGCCTTCTGATCGTGCACTCCCCGCCTCCTAGCTTCAGGTGTTTTAATTATAGTAGGTCCAATACCCCTACACATAGAGAGAGAATTTGAGTCCAAGAAGAGGTTTCACATGTACCCGTTCAGATGGAGACGTTTATTCTCAGTGAGGTAGGTCAAACGTAGGACCTCGTATAAGAGAGATGCCTTAACGTGGCTACGAGGTACACATAAAATTGGCCATTTTTGTGCGCTAAAAGCTCTCATTTTTCATATTTCTAGTGCAGTAATGCAGTTCAAATTTCGTTTTTTCAAGTTTGCATGTTTTGGCGCTGCAGTGTGCTGCCCTATTTATTTAACTATATACGAGTTGGCGACTCTGGGTTCAGCACCTGTTCACACTCAGTCTATGTTTGGATGTGCAGGTCAGGTTTTTGAAATGTATTCTCTAGCCTTCTGATCGTGCACTCCCCGCTTCCTAGCTTCAGGTGTTTTAATTATAGTAGGTCCAATACCCCTACACATAGAGAGAGAATTTGAGTCCAAGAAGAGGTTTCACATGTACCCGTTCAGATGGAGACGTTTATTCTCAGTGAGGTAGGTCAAACGTAGGACCTCGTATAAGAGAGATGCCTTAACGTGGCTACGAGGTACACATAAAATTGGCCATTTTTGTGCGCTAAAAGCTCTCATTTTTCATATTTCTAGTGCAGTAATGCAGTTCAAATTTCGTTTTTTCAAGTTTGCATGTTTTGGCGCTGCAGTGTGCTGCCCTATTTATTTAACAGGCACAGGTACATGTCACACTGATGACACAGGGATGACATCCCTGTGTCATCAGTGTTCACATGGGTGGGACGTTTTGTGGCCCATGCTTATAACGAAAACACTGACGTCTGAAAGAGCCCTTAGTGAGCTCGATCATTTACCAAAGTTTGTCCAACTTTTGGGGAAAAAAGCACGGGAATCTGAACACGAATCTGATTGTGCAATGTTCGAGCAGAATTTGAGATTGGCGAATGTTGTCTAAAGTAGTTCACTCATGTCAAATTGTGAGACCCATTGGGACAGTGATGATAATTTATGTTAAGTGTTGCGGAATATGTTAGCACTATATAAGCAATGCATAATAATATTAATAATAATGCTGTCATAACATTTAAAGGGTAACTTTGCTTTCAGGTAACTTCAGAATAAGATTTCTTGTTTGCGTACTGTACATAAGAAATAACACCATTTTTGTCCATTAGGTGACTAATATCCTGCTTTCTCATCAATTTTCCCCTCTTAATGTTCTATCTGTAATTTTCAATCCACTGTTTGATGGGGGAAAAACAAGCTACAGTGATTTTTCCCAGACAGAACACCACAGAGAGGGGGGTGCCTAATCTTCATTCACGTTTTACCTCAGAGAGATAAGCTGCATCAACAAGGAGTACAGCATTGTGCAGAGCTGAGCTGTCTTGATCAAAATCAAGCTCTGATGTGAGGTAAAACAATTGTTACAGAGCTCTCTGCATAATGGTTTTCTGTCTGTTCCCTTCCCTGCTGTTAACTGCTCCTGCTCTCTCCCCTGTTCATAGTAAATAATGGGTTGTGTCACATGACACTTGCAGTCCGTTACCTCTGAGCTAAACATATTTTTCCTACTTTTTCACATTGGATGCGAGTTCAGGAGGCAGCGGAGAAGAAGTGACTAATAAGGCGGAAATTAAAGGGAACCTGTCACCCCGTTTTTTAAAGATTAGATAAAAATAGTGTGAAATAGGGGCAGAGCTGGGCTTTACATTAGTGCCTTTTTGGTGCCTTTATTCCCCCGTTAGGCTGCCGAAATACCTTTGTGAACTGGCCGTTTTGTCCTGTCACTCAAGTTGGTCAGGGCGGATGGGCGTGGTCAAATAGCGGTTCCTCCCCCCTGCTTCTCGGCGTGTCTGTCGAGGCACTAATGTAAAGCCCAGCTCTGCCCCTATTTCACACTGTCTATCTAATCTTTAAAAAACGGGGTGACAGGTTCCCTTTAAGCTGATGTGTCTGATAAGAGACATTACAAAGTTGAACATAATCGCATGTACAAACTGATTTATATAAATTTTAATGAAAGTACAGTTCCCATACCTCCCAACTTTTGAGGAAGGGAAAGAGTGACAAAGTTAGGGGCGTGCAAAGCGTACCGTGCCAAATTTTAGGCCACGCCTCTGACCACACCCAGTTCACAGCTAGTCACGCCCTAACCACACCCATTTAGCACTGCTGATCACAATGTTTCATAAACAATAATTATAAACAAAAAAAATATTGTCACAGTGCTCCATATTGTATAATGGCCACACATGATGCTCCATACTCTATAATGGCCCCACATGATGCTGCATACTGTATAATGGCGACACATGATGCTCCATACTGTATAATGGCCACACATGATGCTCCATACTGTATAATGGCCACACATAGTGCTCCATACTGTATATTGGCCCCAAATGATGCTCCAAACTATATAATGGCCCCACATGATGCTGCATACTGTATAATGGCCACACATGATACTCCATACTGTATAATGGCCCCAAATGATGCTCCATACAGGATAATGGGCCCACATGATGCTGCAGACTGTATAATGGCCACACATGATGCTACATACTGTATAATGGCTCCACATGATGCTCCATACTGTATAATGGCCACACATGATGCTCCATACTGTATAATGGCCACACATGATGCTCCATACTTTATAATGGCCACACATGATGCTGCATACTGTATAATGGCTCCACATGATGCTCCATACTGTATAATGGCCACACATAGTGCTCCATACTGTATAATGGCCCCAAATGATGCTCCATACTGTATAATGACCCCAATGATGCTGCATACTGTATAATGGCCACACATGATGCTCCATACTGTGTAATGGCCCCAAATGATGCTCCATACAGTTTAATGGGCCCACATGATGCTGCATACTGTATAATGGCTCCACATGATGCTCCATACTGTATAATGGCCACACATGATGCTCCATACTGTATAATGGCCACACATTATGCTCCATACTGTATAATGGCCACACATGATGCTCCATACTTTATAATGGCCACACATGATGCTGCATACTGTATAATGGCTCCACATGATGCTCCATACTGCATAATGGCATTATGCTCCATACTGTATAATGCCCCCATGATGCTGCGTACAGTATACTGGCCTCACGTGATGGTCCATACAGCATAATGGGCTAGCATGATGCTTTGTACAGTATAATGGCCCCACACGATGCTGGATACAGTATAATGGCCACACATGGTTACCCCACCCCCATCAATGCCTTCTCCATCACTACACATACACACACCTTTCACCACGCTCCCTCGCAGCAGCCGGCAGCTTCCACTCCCGTGGAGCTGAATGATGTCTTCCAGCTGCACCGCTGACTGCTCATGTCGCTGCCTGCTCACGTCGCTACAGCTGTGATACGCCACTGATAAAGTCCTCTCCATAACTCCTGTGCCAGTTGGTGTCAGAGCGAGGAGCAATATCTGCTCCGATCCGACACAGCTAGCGTCCGCTCCGCACACCTCGTACACACATGGCTCTGCTCCATACACCTCGTACACACACGACTCCACTCCGTACACCTCATGCACACATGGCTCCACTCCGTACACACAAACAAGTCCGCTCCATACACATTGCACACTCTGCTCCGCTCCATATACCTTGTACACACACAGCTCTGATCCGTACACACGTGGCTCTGCTCCATACACCTCGTACACATGCAGCTCCGCTCTGTACACCACTTACACACACGGCTCTGCTCCGTACACCTCATAAACACACGGCTCCGCTCCATACACCTTTCACATGCTACTCCGATCCGTAGACCTCGTACAAATGCGGCTGCGCTCCATATACCTCATACACACAGCTCCGTACACCTCTTACACACACACGACTCCGTTCCATACACCTTTCATACGCTACTCCGATCCATACACCTCGTACACATGGCTCTGCTACATCCACACTGTAAACACCTCCTGACCTCACACATACTCTTACCCTCGTCCAGCGCCATGACAACCAGCAGAGTCCGGTACACGGAGGTCCTCCCGAGCATGTGACCCCTGACTCCTCCCATTCTGTGACCTCAACACAGGTCCTGTGCACACAGAGCAGCCAATATGTGGTGTGCTGCTCTGCGGGTGCAGGGACTCAGGGAGCTGACCCGGTGATATTACACACCTCCCAACCAGTGCGGGACAACTAAAGTCCCACCCATGATCGCGGTGCTGACTGTCAAAATCGGGGCAGTCCCACTGGATCCGGGACGGTTGGGAGGTGTGACAGTTCCTACTGATAAAACTGGGCATACAGTGAAATGTGTGACTAGGCTTTTTCATTTGGATGTGGATAGTGCTGTATGACCTAAGCTATTATGTCATTAGGCAACAGACCCTTACATTACGTGAAATCTCTACCACTTTCTATCACTGTTTAAATTGGCTAAGCCTAAGGTTCTCATTACATTTCTTTCATCATGATATAATACTTTAGCAGATTAATGATTTACAATTATATTTCTGTTGCTATGTTTACCGTATATACTCGAGTATAAGCCGAGATTTTCAGCCCATTTTTTTAGGCTGAAAGTGCCCCTCTTGGCTTATACTCGAGTCATTGTCCCAAGGGGGTCGGCAGGGGAGGGGGAGAGGCGGCAGTGACATACTCACCTTCTCCTGACGAGGTCCCTGCATCTCCAGTCTCCGGGCGCTGACAGCTTCTTCCAGCATTGAGCAGTCACATGGTACCGGTCATTACAGTAATGAATATGGACCCGACTCCACTCCCATAGGGGTGGAGCCAGATATTTATTATTGTAATAAGCGGTAACGGTGACCGCTCAACGCTGGAAGAAGCTGTCAGTGCCCGGAGACCGGATATGCAGGGACCGCACCAGGAGCAGGTGAGTATAATGGGGAGGGGGAGCACTGTACGATATTCACCTTTCCTCTTTCCGGGCTCCGCTCCATCTTCTGCGTCCTCTGCAGTGACACTCAGGTCAAAGGGCACGATGACGTGGTTTGTCCGCGCCCTCTGCTTGAATGTTAGTGCAGAGGACGCAGAAGACACAGCAGCGCCGGAACGAGGACCGGTGAGTATTGCAAGTGCCGGGGGCCTGAGCGACAAAAGGT
The DNA here is from genome assembly GCF_032444005.1 of Ranitomeya imitator. Taxonomy (NCBI): domain Eukaryota; kingdom Metazoa; phylum Chordata; class Amphibia; order Anura; family Dendrobatidae; genus Ranitomeya; species Ranitomeya imitator. Next base: position 222,411,517 of record NC_091286.1, on the reverse strand, counting down.
GAGTATGTCATTTTTCTTTTTTTATCGCAGCAACAGCATATGGGGCATAATATCTCTATAGAGCATCTTACGGGGCCATATTCAACGTTTATGCAGCACTATATTGGGCAAATATCTTTATGGAGCATCTTATGGGGCCATATTCAACGGTTATGCAGCACTATATGGGGCAAATATCTATATGGAGAATCTTATGGAGCCATAATCAACATTTGTGCAGCATTATGTGGGGAAAATATCTATATGGAGCATCTTATGGGGCCATAATCAACGTTTGTGCAGCATTATATGGAGCAAATATCTTTATGGAGCATCTTATGGGGTCATAATCAATGTTTGTGCAGCATTATATGGGGCAAATATCTATATGGAGCATCTTATGGGGCCATAATCAACGTTTGTGCAGCACTATATGGGGCAAATATCTCTATGGGGCATCTTATGGGGCCATAATCAACATTTGTGTAGCATTATATGGGGCAAATATCTCTATGGAGCATCTAATGGGGCCATAATCAACATTTGTGTAGCATTATATGGGGCAAATATCTCTATGGAGCATCTTATGGGGCCCTTATTAACCTTGATGCAGTACTGTATGGGGCAAATATCTCTATGGAGCATCTTATGGGGCCCTTATTAACCTTGATATGCAGTACTGTATGGGGCAAATGTGTCTATGGAGCATCTTCTGGGGCCATTATTAACCTTTCTGCAGCATTATATGGGGTATTTTTTAATATGGAGCATCTTATGGGGCCCATCATGAACTGTATGGAGCATTTTGGGGAGCCAATCATGAACTGTATGCAGCATTATATGGGGCTCCTGATTCAATATGGATATTCAAAAACACTTAACCTACTGATATCTCAATTAATTTTACTTTTATTTGTACTTATTTTTATTTTTGAAATTTATTGGTAGCTGCTGCATTTTCCACCCTAGGCTTTTACATGAGTCATTACGTTTTCCCAGTTTTTTGTGGCAAAATTAGGGGGGTCGGCTTATACTCGGGTCGGCTTATACTCGAGTATATACGGTAATTGTGATCTTCCATATATGTCTTATTTATTAATATTCATGCATTTTGCTAATTTTATCTAATGAGTTTAGATTTATTTATAAAATCTCCAGGATTACCATGTTCTAAAAACTCTTTTGATTTGTTGTGCTTGTTCAGCTCTGTATAACTATGCAACCACCATTAGGATATATTGCATATTATATCAGATCATTCCCTTTGTCTCACGATACATAGGGGTCTATGATAACGCTGTTCAGAAGCATTTTTTTCACATATCACCCACTACATACATTATTATTTTGCTTATATTTGTATATATATTTGCTTAATAAAGTAAAAAAAGTAACAATTTAGGCCATATCTCCTTCTCTTCTTATAGGTTTTGTATATAGTGGGTAAGGAAAGTATTCAGACCCCTTTACATTTTCCACTCTTTGTTTCATTGCAGCCAATTGGTAAATTCAAAAAAGTTCATGTTTTTCTCATTAATGTACACACTGACTGAAAAAAACAGAAATGTAGAAATTTTTGCAAATTAATTAAAAAAGAAAAACTGAAATATCATATGGTCATAAGTATTCAGACCCTTTGCTCAGTATTGAGTAGAAGCACCCTTTTGAGCTAGCACAACCATGAATCTTCTTGGGAATGATGCAAGAAGTTTTTCACACCTGGATTTGGGGATCCTCTGCTATTCTTCCTTGCAGATCCTGTCCAGTTTTGTCAGGTTGGATGGTGAACATTGGTGGATAGCAATTTTCAGGTCTCGTCAGAGATGCTCAATTGGGTTTCAGTCAGGGCTCTGGCAGGCCAGTCAAGAATGGTCACAAAGTTGTAATGAATCCACTCCTTTATTATTTTAGCTGTGTGCTTAAAGTCATTGTCTTGCTGGAAGGTGAACCTTTCCGCCAAGTCAGAGGTTCAGAGCACTCTGGAAGAGGTTTTCATCCAGGATATCGCTGTACTTGGCCACATTCATGTTTCCTTCAATGGCATCCAGTCGTCCTGTCCCTGCAGCTGAAAAACACCACATAGCATGATGTTGCCAACACCATCTTTCACTATTGAGATTCTATTGGGCAGGTGATGAGCAGTGCCTGGTTTTCTCCACACATACCGCTTAGAATTATCACCAAAAAGGTTATCTTCATCTCATCAGACAAGAGAATCTTATTTCTCATTGTCTGGGAGTCCTTCATGTGTTTTTTTAGCAAACTCTATGCGGGCTTTCATATGTCTTGCAATGAGGAGAGGCTTCCATTGGGCCACTCAGTCATTAAGGCCTGACTGGTGGAGGGTAGCTGTCATAGTTGACTTTGTGAAACTTTCTCTCATCTCCATACTGCATCTCTGGAGCTCAGCCACAGTGATCTTGGGGTTCTTTTTCACCACTCTCACCAAGGCTCTTCTCCCACGATTGTTCAGTTTGGCTGGACGGCCAGGTCTAGGAAAACTTCTGGTGGTCCCAAATTTCTTCCATTTAAGGATTATGGAGGCCACTGTGCTCTTAGGAACCTTGAGTACTGCAGAAATTCTTTTGTAAGCTTGGCCAGGTCTGTGCCTTGCCACAATTCTGCCTCTGAGGTCATTGGCCAGTTCCTTTGACCTCATGATTCTCATTTGGTCTGACATGCACTGTGAACTGTGAGATCTTATATAGACAGGTGTGTGCCTTGCCAATTATGTCCAATCAGTTTAATTAAACACAGCTGGACTCCAATGAAGGAGTAGAACCATCACAAGGAGGATCAGAAGGAAATAAACAGCATGTGACTTAAATATGAATGTCTGAGCAAAGGGTCTAAATACTTACGACCATGTGATATTTCAGTTTTTCTTTTTTACTAAATTTGCAAAAATTTCTATATTTCTGTTTTTTTCAGTCAAGATGGGGTGTGGAGTGTACATTAATGAGAAAAAAAATGAACTTTTTTGAATTTGCCAAATAGCTGCAATGAAAGAAAGAGTGAAAAATTTAAATGGGTCTGAATACTTTCTACACCCACTGTGCACCTCTTTGGAGATGTCATGGGCAACATGAATACGATCCTGGCTGCATGACTGCAGCCAAGTATATTTTTCTCTGAAAATCTCCAACGCAGGACTAGTCTAGTGTCTGGCTATGGTCCTTGGCCGGCTTCTCCCAGTGTCACTGCAGGTGTTTGACAAGTCTGTCCTGATATACATAAGAGAGAGACCTGTCAATTACCTACAGATGTGCTGGGAAGATCCTGCAGCCAGCTAAGGTCTGAGACAGATCTTTAAACTATACCTTCTTTAATATGCAGGAGTGTTCAAACAAAAATATGCAATACTTGGCTGCAATTGTGCAATCAGGATCTGATTCATGCTGACTGGAACTTAGGCCATGATTTTTCAATAATGATTTTGCAGCAAAGTAGTATTGCCCTGAAATCGATGAGTGCATATGAACTATGTGAATAAGATAATGGTTAGAGAAGTACAAGCAGCCACATTGAAACTTGATTTTATTTAAAAATGTCAATGAGTCAATTAGAAACATTGGGAAGGGTCTATTGTCACATAGTGAGCCTCTTGCAAAATACTGTGAACCAGGGGCGGACCTACTGCTGGTTCAACCGGTGCAGCTGCACCGCGACCCAGAGGTGGAGGAGGGCCCTTGCAGGCAGGGGCGTACTGCCAGGGGCCCGGCTTCCTGCTGGTGTAGATCGGTGCCGACACAGTATTAGAAGTGTACAAGTGCCGGCCGGCATCCCCCTATTGCAGACACAGCACGTTGTATGTCTGCTGATCTGACGTCACCTGCGCGCCTGTTTCACTCTGCCGGAGAGGAGAGATGAGGACAGCAGAGCCCAGGGGTTGGGGCTGGAGGTATGTGACTGGGCTTCATCTGATTCCTGCTTTCTTATCTGCTTTTTGATCTATCTGCACTGTGAGATTTATTGAACCATCTTACACTTACTTCCGCTGTCAGTGGGGTCATGGGCTCCAGCTTCACCCGATCTGTATGTAAGCTGCAGCAATAATTCACAGTGATCCTCACCATGCACTGTCTGACCCTGAGCCTGGCTCCAGGACGTCCCGCATTATATATCAGATATACAGTATAATGTGTGAGGTCCTGCAGCCTGGTCAGTGCTCAGTGCATGTATGTGCACATAGTACAGTACAGTGGTGGCAAACCTTTGGCACGCATGCCAGAGGGGGCATGCAGAGACCTCCCGGTGGGCACACACACCATCTCCTCAAAACTAGCACTGCCACCACTCTCCTCAGCCCTCTTGTAATCTCCCGGACGCTCATCACTAGCGCCAATGCCACAGCCACTCTCGTCTGCTCCTAACTTTCCCATCAGGATTTGCGCTGTTCCATCAGTCTGTACACTTGCTGAGAGTGGGGATGGCGCATGTGCTGAGGAGAGGCGGCAGCACTAGTGCCGAGATGGTGTAGGTGCCCACAGGTAGGACTGATATATGAAGAGACCAGATCAGTGTTGGAACGGGCAGAGGTGAGTAGGTTTTTTTTATGCAAAGCCATTATACAGTATGGAGCCATGTATGTATGCATCATCATGTGGGGCCATTATACTGTATGCATCATCACGTGGAGCTATTATACTGTATGCATCGTCATGTGGGGCCATTATACTGTATGTATCATCATGTGGGGCCACTATACTGTATGCGTCATCATGTTGGGCCATTAAACTGTATGCAGCATCATGTGGGGCCATTATACTGTATGCAGCATTATGTGGGGCCATTATACTGTATGCATCGTCATGTGGGGTCATTATACTGTAAGCAGCATCATGTTGGGCCATTATACAGTATGGAGCACTGTGTGGCCATTATACAGTATTGAGCATCATATGTGGCCATTATACAGTATGGGGCACTGTGTGATCATTATACAGTATGGAGCATCATGTGTGGCCATTATACAGTATGGAGCACTATGTGGGGCCATTATACAGTATGGAGCATCATGTGGGGCCATTATACAGTATGGAGCAATATGTGTGGCCAGTATACTGTATGGAGCACTATGTGGGGCCAGTATACTATATGGAGCACTATGTGGGGCCCTTTTACAGTATGGAGCATCATATGTGGCCATTATACTGTACGCAGCATCATGTGGGCCCATTATACTGTACGCAGCATCATGTAGGGCAATTATACAGTATGGAGCACTGTGTGGCCATTATACAGTATGCAGGATCACATGTGGCCATTATACAGTAGGTAGCATCATGTGGGGTCATACAGTATGGGGGACTATGTAGGGCCCATTACACTCTATGGAAGCATCATATGTGGCCATTATACTATACGCAGCATAATGTAGGGCCATTATACAGTATGTAGCATCATGTGAGGCCATTATACAGTATGAAGCACTGTGTGGCCATTATATGGTATGGAGAATCATGTGTGGCATTACACAGTATGCAGTATCATATGTGGCCATTATACAGTAGGCAGCATCATGTGGGGTCATACAGTATACAGGACTATGTAGGGCCGATTACACTCTATAGAGCACTATGTGAGGCCCATTTCACTTTATGGAGGACTATGTGTCTTTAGTTTGACATCCCATGCTTAAAGGGTTATTCTCATCATGATAAAGAGTTACAATTGCAAAGAGGCTGTAAAAAACAAACAACTTTGCAATTTTACTTTAGAATAAAAATCCAATTCATTCTCAAGAACAGACCTTCCACTACGATTCCAGCAGTAATCACATAACCACAAGGAGGTGCTTCGCACACTTGCTGTCATGTGCCAACTAGAGAGTCAGCCGCGTCTGCAGTGTTATGTTCACTGACAGCGGACAAACTAGTTGTCACCTGACTTCAAGTCTGACTGCACTGGAACCAACCAGACCAAACCTTAACCAGGGCTTTGATAATGAGGGCAATCTGGCTTATTGCTCGGAGCCAGATTGTTCTCATCATAAGCAGCATGCTGGGCAGGGAGGGTTCCAGACACATTTCTTGCACAGGGGCCCAAAGCTCTCAGTGTCCACCACTGCTCTGAACAGTTTACTAGGTTGCAACATGCAGAGAAGGATGAGGCAGAGGTAACCAACTAAACTATTTACTTATCACGGGAATGAAGGGATTTTAATTGTGCAAACGGTTAGTTGTTCGAATACAGGATGTCAGGTCATACAATATCAGCAATAATGACAATAAACACAATTTACCAGTTGCAGTATTGCATTCTCTAGTCTATTCTTTCAGCAAGGAAGAAACCCTGAATTCCCACAACTATAAGGCCGTCACCAAATATTTTCTCAAAGAGTTTTCCAATTATTATATAGGTGTCACCAGTATGTCCCACTAGGCCGCAAGTTCTTAGCACAGAGTTACGTAATGCTGTATGGGCATTTCTCACACTGGCCAAGCCCTGACCCTACTGCTGCACAGATCTGGCCCGAACCCAGTACCATACATTGGCATTGGAAGTAACGACCTGGTTGACTCATGCCTTCTGGTCATCACAGTGGATATTCATTCCCGGATAAAGATATACATTCGGTCTTCGATGAAAGTGATGTCCGGTTATCAAGTCTCGAGAAAAGCATAGAGAGGGGCGCACCAATATTTTATTTTATATCACAATATCAATAAGGGGGTGCAATACCTAGTCTACATATCAGGACAAAACCAAGAAAAAGAAAAAGAGTAGACTAAAGAATGTAATGCACAACCCCAAATATAAAGACAATATGTAGTTCCATAAAAAAAGCACCTTTATTAAACACCTCAAAAAACATTAAAAACATGTAAAATCAGATATCAAAATCCGCACACCCACCATATCCTACAAAACTGACAATCTCATAGTACAATAATATAATCAGTTGCAGGTGGACATATACTGCCCTAAATGCACCTAATCCAATGTACTCTCCTGCAGAAAATGCCCATGTGGGCTGCAGAGGCCTGATCCCTAATCTGTCCGTATCCACCACTACTAGCCTGAAAGTCAAACATCCGTGCTATACAGAGCCCTAAAGTCAAAATGTGACGGCATACTAAGTAATGGTCATAAATACAACCTGTCCTAAGTCGTGTCCGGTCCAAACAGAATGCAGCAGGATCAAGTGGCACAGGGCTACACCACCAGGGTTAAAACCCCATCAAGCCAGAGTACAAAAGGAAGGGTATGGTGGGAGCGCACCCCACGCGTATCGCTGCCACAGCAGCTTCGTCAGGGGAAGTGAGATAAAGATGCAATGGAACGTTTTAAATAGCAAATCTAATCAAAGAGAGATTACATACCGATGTGAGGAGAGTGGAAGGAAGCAGAGGCAGGGAGGCGCCAGCCACGTCATAGCAGTAGCAGTATGAGGGGCGGAAATCATGAAGAGTCCAGTGGGTCACATGCGCATGTGCAAATGGCGGTATCCGATAGGACCGCGTTGCGCACGCGCCGTACCAGCCGGCTGAGTGGACTTATCATAGGGAACCCAGCGATCATACAAAGTAAAGGACGGAGGGGGCGGAGTAAAGCCAGATGAAGCCGAATCCAGCTCCCAGGGGCGGGGAGAACACAGGGGGAAGGAGATAACCAGGAGAGCAAAAGGTATAGACCTGTGATACCGGAATGTATCACAAACATGGAATTAACAAGCGTTTCACACAGAAACATCCAAAGCAGCTAAAGGGCCATATAAAGCCACCCAAATCACCTAGAGAGGAGGGAAAATATTTATTATTGTCAGTATGTGCACCACAATAAGTGCATATTAGTACCTGCATAATAACCATATGCGATACCAAACAATATGGAATGGAACACACACACACATGAATATGTGCAGGACGATATCCATTCAGTTCATGAGCACATATAGAGATATTCCTTAGGTGCAGCTGTATAAATCTTCATCGTTCCAAGCATATAGTCCCATAGTGGATGAAGTGGACACCATCCAGGTCCATATTAGACGACAAACTCCTCATGTCGGGACTCCTCGTCCAAATTATCAGTGATAGTCCGCTGGATATCCAAGCCTACAGACCATTAAAATAGTTTGTCATGGACTCCACGCTATGATGGTAAAAGAAGGACTTCTTCCGCATAGGATGTCCTGTCATTCGCTATAATAGCACTCCACACATCCACCCTCCAGAGTCCATTCCATAATCCGGTATATCAAGGCGACATGCACCCCAATTGAGCCACACAGTACGCCTTTGATTTCCATGTCACAGTTCCCAGGGATAAATCTCACCCCTATTATTGCGTCCTCAGCCAACCTAGATGGAAACAAATATAGCATTATATATCAGAAAAGGTAGAGGGGAACCAAAGGCTACAGCTACCCCAATACGTCCATATGCCATCTATCCCAGGAACCCCGTAAAAAGCAATTCCTCATTTAGGCCCATAGGTGTAACTGCCTGAAGATCGAAAATCCACCTAGACTCAGCACGTAAAAGGTGGCCAGATATATCACCACCCCTTTCACCACAGAACACCCTCTGTAACCCCACAATCCGAAGATTAGTGGGCGAACCCCCGTGTTTAAGCAAAAAATGCGCCGCCACGGGAGTCAGAATTTTACCTTTTCCTTGGTCCGTGGCTGCCAGGCGTATTGTTGACAGATGTTTTTGGAGTCTCTTGCGTAGTTCCTGGGATGTTTGCCCTACATAAATCATATTACACGGGCAGATAAGTGCATATATGACATTTCTAGTCCTACAATTAATGTAGGTCTTAAGCGCATGTCTGCTAGAATTCGTGGGATGTATAAAAGTGTCCCGGGTAGACATCATGAAGGGGCAAATATTACATTCCCCACAGGGGAATGACCCCTTGAGGACAATCCCCCTATTTAGTTTGACCGTAGGTCTAGAGAAATGACTCCTGGTCAGCAACTGCCTCAGATTCGGGGCTCTTCTAGATGTAAGAAGCGGTCTATTGCTGATAATTTGCGTAGTTTGCATATCTGTCTGCAGTATCGGCCAATGTTTGGTGAGGATATGTCTTACCTGCCCCCAGTTGTCATTATAGTCCGTGATAAATCTCATCTGCGATTCTCGGGAACGACCCACGGGGATCAGGAGTGAAGCCTGATCATGTTGTCTAGCTCGCCGAAAGGCGGTGGCCACCACTCGTTTGGGATAGCTCCTCTGTCTGAAACGATCCGTTAAATCCCGAGCTCGCATGAGAAAATCCTGATCCCGGGTACAATTGCGTCTAATACGTAAAAATTGTCCCGTCGGGACGCCCACCTTCGTGTGCCATGGGTGGAAACTGTTAAACTCCAGAAGGGCGTTGGTAGCGGTGGGCTTCCGGAAGAGATCTGTCGCCAGTCGATTCCCTTGCACAAAGACTCTCAGATCCAAGAAACTGATCGAACTGTTGGAAATGGAATGGGTTAGAAAGATGTTGTGGGGGTTGGAATTAAGGCCATTGATGAAATCAACACAGCCCTCCCTGGTTCCCAACCAAATAAAGAATACATCATCGATAAATCGATGCCAATTCCGGACCTGATGTTGAAATGTCAGGGATGGATATACAAACACCTCCTCCCACCAACCTAAGAAGATGTTTGCATAGGTTGGTGCACATTTCGCCCCCATTGCCACTCCCGCCGTCTGTAGATAAAACGTTCTATCAAACAGAAAAAAGTTGTGGTGGAGAACAAACTTAAGCAAATCCAATAGAAAAGAATCATGCCCCCGATCTGAATGTGAAAGCTTGTCTAGAAAAAAAGTCACTGCATTCAGGCCGTCACTATGTTTGATGTTGGAGTACAAAGACTCCACATCACAAGTCACCAGGTAGAATTCTCCCGGCAGATCTATCTGTCCACAGGTCTCGATAAAGTGGGCAGAGTCTCTTATAAAGGAGGGCAGAGCCGTAACTATTGGCTGGAAGAAAAAGTCTAAATACTCACTTGCCCGCTCACAAATGCTGCCGATACTGGAAACGATCGGCCTTCCTGGTGGTTTCTTCTCGTCTTTATGTATCTTCGGCAACATATAAAATGTTGCCGTGACCGGATGTTCCACCCATAGATATTTTTTCTCTTGGGGCGAGATGATACCAAAACGCAGCGTCCTGCAGAGCAAAGAGTCAAATTTAGATGCAAAGACTTCCGTGGGATCCGAGGGTAATCTTTGGTAGCACCTGGGGTTAGTAAGCTGTTTATTGGCCTCCTCCAAGTACGCTTCAACTGACCACAGTACAACGTTGCCCCCCTTATCCGCCTCTTTAATCACAAATTCCTTGTTATTTTGTAAATCCCGCAGAGCCCGTTTTTCAGCAGGATTAAGGTTAGAAAATCTACCCACCTGTATCGGCATTGCCAGAATGTCTCGTTTGACCAGCTCAAAAAATATCTTGATTGCGGGTACCAAGGAAAAGGAAGGCGTTTTAAGGGATCTATTTCTGCCTGGAAATCTTCTTCTGGTACCCCCTGATTCGTTTTCCTCCAATAGGGCTAATAGATCCTGAAAGGCTTGACGCTCATCCTCAGGTATTGATTGAAGGATATCCGGTTTTTTGTAGATAACCTGAAACGTAAGGTTCCTACAAAACAAATAGAGGTCTTTGACCAGAGTAAACTTATCCGCCGTATGCGTGGGAGCAAAAGTTAAACCTCTTTTCAAAACCCCAAGTTCCACAGTAGTGAGTTCATGTTTGGAAAGATTTATTACCTGGAGGGTGGATGTAGATGGTCCAGGAGTATATTCCAAATCCGAGGAGGAAATAATTTGATTTATTTCCGTCTGGTTGGGTATTTGTGAAAATAAGCCTGATTGCGGTCCCTGTAGCGTGTTGTACGTTTTCTTGTTCCCCCTCCGTCTCCTCCCACGCCTGGTCCGTGGTCTGCCTCGCTTCCGGTGGAGGATACAAAATCATCACTAGAGCTCTCTTCACCACGAGACAGAGTGGTAGATGTTGTAATTGCCGCCACAGAGCTATGACCATAGACTCTAGTGCGGCGTGGGTTACCCTTGTGCGTCCATCGATACACTGCATTTTGCTCAAAGTCAGTCTTGTCCCTAAGAAGCTTTTTACGTTTCCTACCAGTCACCTCTGTCTCATACTTGTCGAGGGTATCCTTGAGTGTGGTCTTAAAGGTATGCACCTGTGTCCCCTCAAATGTATTCAATTTAGTTTCCAGTTCTTTAATAGAGGTTTTAGTAGCTGTAAACAGGTCCCTATCATGCTCCAATAATAAGTTGATAAGTATATTTGAGCAGCGTGTGAGACCTTGTTCCCAAATTTGCTTAAATGATCCCGAGGGTTCCTGTTATGGCTGGCAATCAGGCAACACAGCGTGCAGTAATCAGCGCACATACAGAGATCTGGCAATAACCAAAAACAATAGGACGAGCTCTGAGACGTGGAATCTCTGTAGACTGCAGTACCTGATCTATCCTCACACAACTATAAGCAGCAGTGGATTGCGCCTATCACTACCTATGCAACTCGGCACTGCCTGAGGAGCTGACTAGCCTGAAGATAGAAATACAAGCCTGACTTACCTCAGAGAAATACCCCAAAGGAATAGGCAGCCCCCCACATATAATGACTGTTAGCAAGATGAAAAGACAAACGTAGGAATGAAATAGATTCAGCAAAGTGAGGCCCGATATTCTAGACAGAGCGAGGATAGCAAAGAGAACTATGCAGTCTACAAAAAACCCTAAAACGAAAACCACGCAAAGGGGCAAAAAGACCCACCGTGCCAAACTAACAGCACGGCGGTGCACCCCTTTGCTTCTCAGAGCTTCCAGCAAAAGTTAATAGCAAGCTGGACAGAAAAAACAGAAAACAAACTAGAAGCACTTATCTAGCAGAGCAGCAGGCCCAAGGAAAGATGCAGTAGCTCAGATCCAACACTGGAACATTGACAAGGAGCAAGGAAGACAGACTCAGGTGGAGCTAAATAGCAAGGCAGCCAACGAGCTCACCAAAACACCTGAGGGAGGAAGCCCAGAGACTGCAATACCACTTGTGACCACAGAAGTGAACTCAGCCACAGAATTCACAACAGTACCCCCCCCTTGAGGAGGGGTCACCGAACCCTCACCAGAACCCCCAGGCCGACCAGGATGAGCCACATGAAAGGCACGAACAAGATCTGGGGCATGGACATCAGAGGCAAAAACCCAGGAATTATCTTCCTGAGCATAACCCTTCCATTTGACCAGATACTGGAGTTTCCGTCTAGAGACACGAGAATCCAAAATCTTCTCCACAATATACTCCAATTCCCCCTCCACCAAAACAGGGGCAGGAGGCTCCACAGATGGAACCATAGGTGCCACGTATCTCCTCAACAACGACCTATGGAATACATTATGTATGGAAAAGGAGTCTGGGAGGGTCAGACGAAAAGACACCGGATTGAGAATCTCAGAAATCCTATACGGACCAATAAAACGAGGTTTAAATTTAGGAGAGGAAACCTTCATAGGAATATGACGAGAAGATAACCAAACCAGATCCCCAACACGAAGTCGGGGTCCCACACGGCGTCTGCGATTAGCGAAAAGCTGAGCCTTCTCCTGGGACAAGGTCAAATTGTCCACTACCTGAGTCCAGATCTGCTGCAACCTGTCCACCACAGAATCCACACCAGGACAGTCCGAAGACTCAACCTGTCCTGAAGAGAAACGAGGATGGAACCCAGAATTGCAGAAAAATGGAGAGACCAAGGTAGCCGAGCTGGCCCGATTATTAAGGGCGAACTCAGCCAACGGCAAAAATGACACCCAATCATCCTGGTCAGCGGAAACAAAACATCTCAGATATGTTTCCAAGGTCTGATTGGTTCGTTCGGTCTGGCCATTAGTCTGAGGATGGAAGGCCGAGGAGAAAGATAGGTCAATGCCCATCCTACCACAAAAGGCTCGCCAGAACCTCGAGACAAACTGGGAACCTCTGTCAGAAACAATATTCTCAGGAATGCCATGTAAACGAACCACATGCTGGAAGAACAAAGGCACCAAATCAGAGGAGGAAGGCAATTTAACCAAGGGCACCAGATGGACCATTTTAGAAAAGCGATCACAGACCACCCAAATGACCGACATTTTTTGAGAAACGGGAAGGTCAGAAATGAAATCCATCGAAATATGTGTCCAAGGCCTCTTTGGGACCGGCAAGGGCAAAAGCAACCCACTGGCACGTGAACAGCAGGGCTTAACCCTAGCACAAATTCCACAGGACTGCACAAAAGCACGCACATCCCGTGACAGAGATGGCCACCAGAAGGATCTAGCAACCAACTCTATGGTACCAAAGATTCCTGGATGACCGGCCAGCACCGAACAATGAAGTTCAGAGATAACTTTACTAGTCCACCTATCAGGGACGAACAGTTTCTCGGCCGGACAACGATCAGGTTTATTAGCCTGAAATTTCTGCAACACTCTCCGCAAATCAGGGGAGATGGCAGACACAATGACTCCTTCCTTGAGGATACTCGCCGGCTCAGATAACCCCGGAGAGTCGGGCACAAAACTCCTACACAGAGCATCCGCCTTCACATTTTTAGAGCCCGGAAGGTATGAAATCACAAAATCAAAATGAGCAAAAAATAACGACCAACGGGCCTGTCTAGGATTCAAGCGCTTGGCAGACTCAAGATAAGTAAGGTTCTTATGATCAGTCAAAACCACCACGCGATGCTTAGCACCCTCAAGCCAATGACGCCACTCCTCGAATGCCCACTTCATGGCCAGCAACTCTCGGTTGCCCACATCATAATTACGCTCAGCAGCAGAAAATTTCCTGGAAAAGAAAGCACATGGTTTGAACACTGAGCAACCAGAACCTCTCTGTGACAAAACCGCCCCTGCACCAATCTCAGAAGCATCAACCTCGACCTGGAACGGAAGAGAAACATCAGGTTGACACAACACAGGGGCACAGCAAAAACGACGCTTCAACTCCTGAAAAGCTTCCACGGCAGCAGAAGACCAATTAACCAAATCAGCACCCTTCTTGGTCAAATCGGTCAATGGTCTGGCAATGCTAGAAAAATTACAGATGAAGCGACGATAAAAATTAGCAAAGCCCAGGAATTTCTGCAGACTTTTTAGAGATGTCGGCTGAGTCCAATCCTGGATGGCCTGAACCTTAACCGGATCCATCTCGATAGTAGAAGGGGAAAAGATGAACCCCAAAAATGAAACTTTCTGCACACCGAAGAGACACTTTGATCCCTTCACGAACAAGGAATTAGCACGCAGTACCTGGAAAACCATTCTGACTTGCTTCACATGAGACTCCCAATCATCTGAGAAGATCAAAATGTCATCCAAGTAAACAATCAAGAATTTATCCAGATACTCACGGAAAATGTCATGCATAAAAGACTGAAAAACAGATGGAGCATTGGCAAGTCCGAACGGCATCAGCAGATACTCAAAATGACCCTCGGGCGTATTAAATGCCGTTTTCCATTCATCTCCCTGCCTGATTCTCACCAGATTATACGCACCACGAAGATCAATCTTAGTAAACCAACTAGCCCCCTTAATCCGAGCAAACAAGTCAGAAATCAATGGCAAGGGATACTGAAACTTAACAGTGATCTTATTAAGAAGGCGGTAATCAATACACGGTCTTAGCGAACCATCCTTCTTGGCTACAAAAAAGAACCCTGCTCCCAAAGGTGACGACGATGGGCGAATATGTCCCTTCTCCAGGGACTCCTTCACATAACTGCGCATAGCGGTGTGTTCAGGTACGGACAAATTAAATAAACGACCCTTAGGGAATTTACTACCAGGAATCAAATCGATAGCACAATCACAATTCCTATGCGGAGGTAGGGCATCAGACTTGGACTCTTCAAATACATCCTGAAAGTCCGACAAGAACTCTGGGATGTCAGAAGGAATGGATGACGAAATAGACAAAAATGGAACATCACCATGTACTCCCTGACAACCCCAGCTGGTTACCGACATAGAGTTCCAATCCAATACTGGATTATGGGTTTGTAGCCATGGCAACCCCAACACGACCACATCATGCAAATTATGCAGTACCAGAAAGCGAATAACTTCCTGATGTGCAGGAGCCATGCACATGGTCAGCTGGGCCCAGTACTGAGGCTTATTCTTGGCCAAAGGTGTAGCATCAATTCCTCTCAACGGAATAGGACACCGCAAAGGCTCCAAGAAAAATCCACAATGTTTAGCATAATCCAAATCCATCAGATTCATGGCAGCGCCTGAATCCACAAACGCCATGACAGAATACGATGACAAAGAGCACATTAAGGTAATGGACAAAAGGAATTTGGACTGTACAGTACCAATAACGGCAGAGCTATCGAACCGCCTAGTGCGTTTAGGACAATTAGAAATAGCATGAGTAGAATCACCACAATAGAAACACAGTCTGTTCAGACGTCTGTGTTCTTGCCGTTCTACTTTAGTCATAGTCCTGTCGCACTGCATAGGCTCAGGTTTACTCTCAGACAATACCGCCAGATGGTGCACAGATTTACGCTCGCGCAAGCGACGACCGATCTGAATGGCCAAGGACATAGACTCATTCAAACCAGCAGGCATAGGAAATCCCACCATTACATCCTTAAGAGCTTCAGAGAGACCCTTTCTGAACAAAGCCGCTAGTGCAGATTCATTCCACAGAGTGAGTACTGACCACTTCCTAAATTTCTGACAATATACTTCTACATCATCCTGACCCTGGCATAAAGCCAGCAGATTTTTCTCAGCCTGATCCACTGAATTAGGCTCATCGTAAAGCAATCCCAGCGCCTGGAAAAATGCATCAACATTACTCAATGCAGAATCTCCTGGTGCAAGAGAAAACGCCCAGTCCTGTGGGTCGCCGCGCAAAAAAGAAATAATAATCAAAACCTGTTGAATAGGATTACCAGAAGAATGAGGTTTCAAGGCCAAAAATAGCTTACAATTATTTCTGAAGCTCAGGAACTTAGTTCTGTCACCAAAAAACAAATCAGGAATCGGAATTCTTGGTTCTAGCATCGATTTCTGATCAATAGTATCTTGAATCTTTTGTACATTTACAACGAGATTATCCATTGAGGAGCACAGAGCCTGAATATCCATGTCCACAGCTGTGTCCTGAAGCACTCTAATGTCTAGGGGGAAAAAAAGACTGAAGACAGAGCTAAGAAAAAAAAATGATGTCAGGATTTCTTTTTTCCCTCTATTGGGAATCATTGGTTGGCTCCTTGTACTGTTATGGCTGGCAATCAGGCAACACAGCGTGCAGTAATCAGCGCACATACAGAGATCTGGCAATAACCAAAAACAATAGGACGAGCTCTGAGACGTGGAATCTCTGTAGACTGCAGTACCTGATCTATCCTCACACAACTATAAGCAGCAGTGGATTGCGCCTATCACTACCTATGCAACTCGGCACTGCCTGAGGAGCTGACTAGCCTGAAGATAGAAATACAAGCCTGACTTACCTCAGAGAAATACCCCAAAGGAATAGGCAGCCCCCCACATATAATGACTGTTAGCAAGATGAAAAGACAAACGTAGGAATGAAATAGATTCAGCAAAGTGAGGCCCGATATTCTAGACAGAGCGAGGATAGCAAAGAGAACTATGCAGTCTACAAAAAACCCTAAAACGAAAACCACGCAAAGGGGCAAAAAGACCCACCGTGCCGAACTAACAGCACGGCGGTGCACCCCTTTGCTTCTCAGAGCTTCCAGCAAAAGTTAATAGCAAGCTGGACAGAAAAAACAGAAAACAAACTAGAAGCACTTATCTAGCAGAGCAGCAGGCCCAAGGAAAGATGCAGTAGCTCAGATCCAACACTGGAACATTGACAAGGAGCAAGGAAGACAGACTCAGGTGGAGCTAAATAGCAAGGCAGCCAACGAGCTCACCAAAACACCTGAGGGAGGAAGCCCAGAGACTGCAATACCACTTGTGACCACAGAAGTGAACTCAGCCACAGAATTCACAACAGGTTCCCAAGCCGGGAATATGGAGATCCTCAAGCCACGGGGTATCAACCCTGACTTCAAGTACTCTTCCAGACTCCTCATGTTCCACCAGAGTCTAATCCCCGTCTTGTGTGCCCTCATTAAATCCGAGCACACTGCGGAAAAACCCGATTCTGGCTCTGTAGCAACCGATCCAGAAAGATCAAAGACATTGGATGGTTTAGCTAACCAGGCCGCCTCCCTAGCCTCCCAATCCATCACCCTATACACAGGTATGCAATCACAAATAAACCACAAGAAAATATGCAAATTACGCAAAAATATGCGTGTGCTACTCCCAAAGAACGCCCCGGGATACGAGGCAACACCTAGCACGAGAAAAGCATAGAGAGGGGCGCACCAATATTTTATTTTATATCACAATATCAATAAGGGGGTGCAATACCTAGTCTACATATCAGGACAAAACCAAGAAAAAGAAAAAGAGTAGACTAAAGAATGTAATGCACAACCCCAAATATAAAGACAATATGTAGTTCCATAAAAAAGCACCTTTATTAAACACCTCAAAAAACGTTAAAAACATGTAAAATCAGATATCAAAATCCGCACACCCACCATATCCTACAAAACTGACAATCTCATAGTACAATAATATAATCAGTTGCAGGTGGACATATACTGCCCTAAATGCACCTAATCCAATGTACTCTCCTGCAGAAAATGCCCATGTGGGCTGCAGAGGCCTGATCCCTAATCTGTCCGTATCCACCACTAGTAGCCTGAAAGTCAAACATCCGTGCTATACAGAGCCCTAAAGTCAAAATGTGACGGCATACTAAGTAATGGTCATAAATACAACCTGTCCTAAGTCGTGTCCGGTCTAAACAGAATGCAGCAGGATCAAGTGGCACAGGGCTACACCAACAGGGTTAAAACCCCATCAAGCCAGAGTACAAAAGGAAGGGTATAGTGGGAGCGCACCCCACGCGTATCGCTGCCGCAGCAGCTTCGTCAGGGGAAGTGAGATAAAGATGCAATGGAACGTTTTAAATAGCAAATCTAATCAAAGAGAGTTATCAAGTCTCTGCTGATGAAGGCTGGGCTTCTGGTCTTGACCAGGGGAGTTCAAATCCCAGGCCTTGACTACATAGTAACATAGTAACATAGTTAGCAAGGCCAAAAAAAAGACATTTGTCCATCCAGTTCAGCCTATATTCTGTCAGAATAAATCCCCAGATCTACATCCTTCTAAAGAACCTAATAACTGTAAGATACAATATTGTTATGCTCCAGGAAGACATCCAGGCCTCTTTTGAACCCCTCGACTGAGTTCGCCATCACCACCTCCTCAGGCAAGGGATTCCAGATTCTCACTGCCCTAACAGTAAAGAATCATCTTCTTCTATGTTGGTGGAAAAACCTTCTCTCCTCCAGGCGCAAAGAATGTCCCCTTGTGACCGTCACCTACTTTGGTATAAACAGATTCTTGAAGAGATATTTGTATTGTCCCCTTATATACTTATACATGGTTATTTGATCGCCCCTCAGCCGTCTTTTTTCTAGACTAAATTATCCTAATTTTGCTAATCTCTCTGGGTATTGTAGTTTCCCCATCTCCCTTATTAATTTTGTTGCCCTCCTTTGTACTCACTCTAGTTCCATTATATCCTTCCTGAGCACTCTACCCAAAACTGTACACAGTACTCCATGTGCATTCTATCCAGAGATTTGTACAGAGGCATTATAATACTCTCATCATGTGCATCCAGAACATTTTTAATACACCCCATGAACCTGTTTGCCTTGGCAGCCGCTGCCTGGCACTGGCTGCTCCAAGTTTATCATTAACTAGGATCCCCAAGGCCTTCTCCATGTCAGATTTACCCAGTGGTTTAACCATTCAGTGTGTAATCGTGATATTGATTCTTTGTTCCCATGTGTATAACCTTACATTTATCATTGTTAAATCACATTTGCCACCTTTTGGACCAAGTTTCCAACTTATCCAGATCCATCTGCAGCAGAATACTATCTTATCTTGTATTGGCTGGTTTACATACTGTAGTTTTGTATCATCTGCAAATATCGATATATATTTTACTGTGTAAACCTTCTACCAGATCGTTAATAAATATGTTGAAGGGAATAGGTCCCAATACTGACCCCTGCGGTACCCCACTGGTCAAAGCGACCCAGTTAGAGACTATACCATTTATAACCACCCTCTGCTTTCTATCACTAAGCCTTTTACTTACCCATTTACACACATTTTCCCCCAGACCCAGCATTCTCATTTTGTATTATCGCAGTCTGGACCTCATGAAGCCTCACCTGTATTGGTCCCCAAGCGCAACCCGGTAGTTTGGCCTGTTCAATCCTCCGTCCTGCTGGAATCGCTTGTTTGTGCCAACTGCTTTCCCAACTTGTCACTCTGGACTTTTATATTGGATAACTGCCCCACAGCTACCACCTGAACCGGTGTTCTCTATAGATCCAGCCTTCCAGAAACACTTCTTCTATCTTTCGGTTCCACCTTAATCAGTTTGGACAGTAGATGTCGACATTTGGTCACATCACAAGCTCTACACAACATTGAGGAATCACATCTTCTGCTGTGCGCCCTCTTACATTACAACTGTACATATCAAAATTTGAAACATGTTACAGATTGTGCATCATTGTAAAACTGTATGCAGCCACCAGGACACCAGGATTAACCCTTTACCGACATATGACGTACTGGTATGTCATATGCCAGCTCCCTGACTTTGCAGCCATCATGTGCCTCTAAAAGCTGCATGCAGAGGTATTAATCTATTAAATCCCACTGTCAGTCTCATACAGTGGTATTTAACACATGTCGGTAAGGAGTAGCATAATTTCAACTGCCAATCGGCACACCTGTGATGTGATGGCGGGGTAAGGATGGATTGCAATGACAGCGATGGTCTGCTGAAGACCCTTGGGCCTGTCATAATGATAATCCTGTGAAAGTAAACGTTTAGTTGGCGTTCATAGGAGATTGTGATTTTTGCTATACACCGCAGTACAGATGTAGCAGAAGCGATCAGACAATCGCAATTTCAAGTTACCTAAGAGGACCATTAAATACAATAAAAAGTAAAAAACAATGTTTTAAAAATTATGAAAAAAATTAAAAAACACAAAAGTTCAAATCGCCGCCCTTTTGCCCCATTAAAAATAAAACAATTGTAAAAAAAATTAAAGAAACACTTATTTGGTATTGCTGCACTCATAAAAGTACAATCTACGAAAATGAAAAATAATTTAATCCAATTGTTAAATGTTGAAATGAGAAACAGAATCGAAACGAGAGAATTACTTTTTGTGGCCATTGCAACATTACAATAAAATGCAATAAGAGAAAATAAAAAAATTGTGTATATCCCAAAATGATATTATTAAAAACATCAGCTCAGGGAGCAAAAAGCCCTCACACAGTTCCATACTTTGAATATTGAAAGCGTTATGAGTCTCAAAAAATGGTGACGCAGACAAAGAAAAATATTTCACCACTTAAATAAAAAAAACTGCGCGTGTTTGGTATCTGTGGAATCGTACTGACCTGGAGAGTCTTATTACCATGTCAGTTGTACTGTATAATGAACATGACAAATAAAATACCAAAATAACAATTGTGAAATTTAACTTTTTTTGCAATTTCAATGTAATTGCATATTTTTTCCCGCTTTGCATTGCTTAACATGATAAAATGAATGGTGCCAATCAAAAGTAGAAATAGTCTCACACAAAAAAAAGCCCTCATATGGCTATATTGGAAGCAAAATAAAAAAGTTATGGCTCTTGGAAGAAGGGGAGGTAAAATTGAAAATGAAAAACAAAAAATTGGCCCAGGGTTAAGAGGTTAAAAATGCTGGTGAAGGTGATGAGGGTCATGCTTTTTAATGAGGTTTGTAATAATACATCACGTATCATTTAGAAAGCTAGAAAGAGCCACTAGTTGGGCACCATTTGTAAGGTCATCTTCTGTCATGTCTTACAGTTTGATTTGTTATAAGTAATATGTATGTATAATAAACAGTGGAGACAATTGAGGAGCGAGCACTAAAATGCTTGAATGCTTGTTACTCGAACTAAGCAATTCCTAATGCAATTCCTAGTGTTCAGATGCTCGTTTCAAGTAACGAGTATAATAGGAGCCAACAGGGTGCAGGAACTGGTGTAGGAGATATAGGAAACCCTGATAGAAGCAATCTTTTGTGTCGGTAGCACATGTGCCGTGCCAACGTGGGACTTGGCCATGGCCTCCACAATGTTCACTGTGGAGAGACAAGGGGTCGGCTGGTGCCCCAGTTCGCTAGCCACAACCACATGGACCAATCACCCGCTCTCCTTTTAACGTGGGCATAACGCTACTCAGACAACACAGGGTGATGGTAAAACAGTCTGGCAATGTGTTATTAAACCACAAAACAAGCAGATAACACTCAGGTGCAAGGGCCATTTGACCAGAGGGTCACAACCTGGCTTCATCCTCCAGAGTCGACTACCCCACCTGTGGCACACACAGAGAGGCAGTAACGACAAGCTTAGGAAAATGACAGTCCATTGAGGTACAAGGCCAGTTGACCCAAGGGTCACAACCTGGCTACTCCAAACATCTCCATGGAGCCAGTCAACTGGCGGGTCCCAATCCTGGCTTTCTCCAAACGTATCCATAAATTTTCGATGATCAATTGAGCAGATCTGTATTCTTCCATCCGGGGCCGAGATCCCCTAGGTTGTTTCCTGTGGAATGATAGATCTGTGTCCCTCATGATGGAGCCATGATGTATTGGCTGCATTCCTGTAGGGTCCCTGGATGTTTTGATGTCTTGGCTGAATCTCTGGTTTTGTCTCTCTCTCATAGAGGCATATCACCTCATTTTATGTTTAACAAGTGCCCTTCAGTCCAGCAACACAGATAAGGGGAAAAAAAGTGATGACCAAGTCGTATTGCTTGATTATGTAATCTATTTGCATAGATTTTACTCCTCTGTTTGGGAATGCCAACAAACTGTCTGGCATGGACAATGTATGTAATCAACATATCAGCAAACATCATTGTTGAGTGGCCATGCATTACTGTTTTGCATATATAACAGAAAATAAACTGTAGGAAATAATATTAGAGGAAAATATTCGTCCTAGAATAAGAGTTAATACTTCAGACACCAGTTTATGATTTTGGGCCTACACAATTTACATCTGGTTAATTACGATACAATGTTATGCCTCCACATTCACCAAATGTGCCATCAAGGAAATGTAGCATCCCTGGCGACAAGTGCTTTTCTGTTGTGAATTCAAATTTTGGGCTCCCTCTGGTGGTTGTAGAGGGTAATGCAGTTGTGCCTGGACTGCAGGAGTGGACAGGTGTATCTACTAATTGCAAAACTGACTGGGGTATATAGCTTTGCAGGAACCTTTAGTCAGTGTGAAAAACCTAATCACAATAATGCGGAATCCTAGAACAAAAGTATATACCAAAACAGAAAAACAGAGATCCCTAAAAAATAACTTTTAATAATCCGATTAAAAAGACTATATTTACCAACAATACTAATAAAACAGTATTAAATGTACCTGATAGACCCTAGATCGAACTACAATGAGTCCTGCCTAGCAGTGGAGGTTCAAATGTAGGGGTAATGGTGTGCACTCGAGTCTGGGACACGGAGGTGCTGGTAAAACGGACCGTGTGGTCCAGGTCAGTCAAATATAGAAATATACCGCACACTCAATTCAGGTATGTTGCAAAAAAAGGGAAGGTTTTGTGCCAAATTTATTCAAATATAGAATACAAAAAATAGCCACATTGAAAACGATAGAGAGAACCCAACGTTTCGACCCTCCCGGGTCTTATTCATGGGGTTGCTCAGATTCTTGTTATAGCTATATACAACAGTGGCAGTAGTAGAGGCAAACTAAGCGATCCCTTCCAGGTAAGACCTTCGTATAGGGCCAGATAAAGTCCCTGTGTCCCAGGTGTCTGGAGCCTGACAGGGAAGGCCGTCTCACTGTAGGAGCTGTTAACCTCATGTATCAGCGGCGCTCCCGCCGTAGGAATTCCTACAGCAGGGCGCGGGAGCGCCGCTGATACATGAGGTTAACAGCTCCTACAGTGAGACGGCCTTCCCTGTCAGGCTCCAGACACCTGGGACACAGGGACTTTATCTGGCCCTATACGAAGGTCTTACCTGGAAGGGATCGCTTAGTTTGCCTCTACTACTGCCACTGTTGTATATAGCTATAACAAGAATCTGAGCAACCCCATGAATAAGACCCGGGAGGGTCGAAACGTTGGGTTCTCTCTATCGTTTTCAATGTGGCAATTTTTTGTATTCTATATTTGAATAAATTTGGCACAAAACCTTCCCTTTTTTGCAACATACCTGAATTGAGTGTGCGGTATATTTCTATATTTAGCAGTGGAGGTTGGCACCCTACTTCTCCGCGGTTGGCGCCCCCACTCCTCGACGGCTCGCCCTTACAAGCCCTATAAGGACCTATAATCAGGAAAGGCTCAAAAAACCCTGCTAATGATACCTGAACTGGTAACCTGCCTAACAGTGGAGGTAGGCACCCTAATTTTCTGGTCATCGAAGGTCCCAATTATCCGTGTAATGGTTGATCCCTCAATTTTGGTCTTTGGTATCAACAAGGATGTTCTATTGGATCTACGTGCTACATGATAAGCAGAATCTATCACGTCATGCGGGTAGCCCCTTACCCTGAAACGGTCCTTGAGTTCCAATGACTTACTTTCAAAATCATTCAGAGAGGAACAGTTCCTACGAAGTCGCAGGAACTGTCCCTTAGGGATACCTCTCTTCAACGGAAAGGGGTGGTGGCTGGGTAACATTTCGCTTCCATCATAGCATTTTTGTTTGCTCTCTATGGTACACTGGTACAGTACAGTGCCATTGTTTTTTCGTTATTTATATTATTTTTTTGTTTGGGTTTATTTTTCTATTTTGTTTGGTTTTTTTTTGCCTCTTCTACGGGTATCGGTGGTGTTTGTGGGACAAAATCTTTTTGTCTATATTGGATTATAGGGATTTTTAGGGACCCTAGGGCTAGCCGCCGCTGAGTGGGGGAGCCTACCGCAGAAAATTAGGGTGCCTACCTCCACTGTTAGGCAGGTTACCAGTTCAGGTATCATTAGCAGGGTTTTTTGAGCCTTTCCTGATTATAGGTCCTTATAGGGCTTGTAAGGGCGAGCCGTCGAGGAGTGGGGGCGCCAACCGCGGAAAAGTAGGGCGCCAACCTCCACTGCTAGGCAGGACTCATTGTAGTTCGATCTAGGGTCTATCGGGTACATTTAATAATGTTTTATTAGTATTGTTGGTAAATATAGTCTTTTTAATCGGATTATTAAAAGTTATTTTTTAGGGATCTCTGTTTTTCTGTTTTGGTATATCCTTTAGTCAGTGCCAGTTGTCCATTGTTCTGGAAGGATTCACTTCCCTGCTGGTCTCTCCAGTTTGCTGTGCTTTTCTACAAAGATAAGTCCTGGCTTTGTTTTTGCTGTCCACCTGCAGTGGACCTTATAGTTCTGTGCTTTTTCATGTTTTTGTCTTGTCCAGCTTAGTCTGTGAAGGATTTTTTGCAGCCTAGCTATTTCTCTGGAGATGCAGATATACCCCCCATGTCTTTAGTCAGATGTGGTGATCCGTATTTTCTGCAGTGGATATTTTCTAGTGTTTTTATTCTGACCGCATAGTACTCTGTTCTATTCTTTCATTTTAGCTAGTATGGCCTCCTATGCTAAAATCTGATTTCATATCTGCGTATGTTATTTCCCTCTCCTCTCACAGTTAATATTTGTGGGGGGCTATCTATCCTTTGGGGATTTTCTCTGAGGCAAGATAGGTTTCCTGTTTCTGTCTTTAGGGGTAGATAGATCTTAGGCTGTGCCGAGGGGTCTAGGGAGTGTTAGGTACCCCCCACGGCTACTTCTAGTTGCGCTGCTAGGTTCAGGGTTTGCGGTCAGTACAGGGACCACCTTCTCCAGAGTCCGTCTCATGCTGCTCCTAGGCCACCAGATCATAACACTTTTCCAAGTGTTGGTCATTAAAGGGGACAATCCCAGAAAGTGCATTGGTAAGGACACAGGTGATGTTCCTGGACATGTGCTGGTACAAGGCAGGGGGGCACACCGGGAGAAATAGTGGTGGCCTCGGACCAAGGTTTCAAGGGATGGCTGCCGCGATGAGTCGGCGGAGATACTCCATGTCATCCACAAGCCTAAACTCCAACATTTCCACAGCAAACAGATTGGAAATGTAACCGTTTAGCATTTGGGGCTGTGAGTGGATGACTGCAAACTTTCATTTTCATTCCAATGCCTAGGGTAGGGACAGCTGAACACTGTGCTGGAACAGGGATTTGGAAGTGTCTGATGATTGTGCCTTAGAATGTTCAAGGACATGTGCAGAGCGGGAGGCATCTTCACCAGTGGCATGGACAGGGGGTTGACAAGCACCTACTACAGGGGAAGAGGCAGTGGTGTCACTCACTGGCACGAATTGTGCACCCAGGCATTCGAG
The DNA here is from genome assembly GCF_032444005.1 of Ranitomeya imitator. NCBI lineage: Eukaryota > Metazoa > Chordata > Amphibia > Anura > Dendrobatidae > Ranitomeya > Ranitomeya imitator. The sequence goes on along the minus strand of NC_091286.1, from coordinate 222,385,981 downwards.
CCACCAAGTCAGGTGCTTAGATGACGTTACTGATCATGATTGTGGTGGTTAGGCTCTTAGTTGTTAGGCCCCTGCTGATCCTGGCATGGCACAGGTTGCAAAAGAACATTTATTTATGTCTTAGAATTCTCTTTAAAAAACTTTTTGACAGAGAAATTCACGAGTGTCAGTGCTCTGTGTAATAGTTGTCCCTCTGGTCATCCCACTGCCTCTTCCTGCCTGTTTTGGTGCTGCTGATTGCTCCCCCTCAGTGCTGCTGTCCTCGCTTTGTATGACAGCTTCCCAAGTTGGGTCAATGACTTCATCATCCACCACCTAATCTTCCACCTCCGCACCCTGATCCTTCTGACTTGGTGACTTAACAGCATGACTTATCAGCAACTGTGTCTCCTGGTGACTAGTGTTGAGCGATACCGTCCGATACTTGAAAGTATCGGTATCAGATAGTATCGGCCGATACTAGTGTTGAGCGATACCTTCCGATATTTGAAAGTATCGGTATCAGATGGTATCGGCTGATACCGGCAAAATATCGGATCTCGCCGATACCGATACCCGATACCAATACAAGTCAATGGGACACAAATATCGGAATATATCCTCGATGGTTCCCAGGGTCTGAAGGAGAGGAAACTCTCCTTCAGGCCCTGGGATCCACATTAATGTAAAAAATAAAGAATAAAAATAAAAATTTGGCTATACTCACCCCTCCGAAGGACCCTGGCTGTCACCACTGCAAGCGTCCGCCTCCGTTCCTGAGAATTGCAGAGAGTAAAGGACCTTCGATGACGTCGCGGTCACCTGACCGCTCACGTGACCGCTCACCTGACCGCGACGTCATCGAAGGTCCTTCACTCACTACATTCTCAGGAACGGAGGCGGACGCTTGCAGCGGTGACAGACAGGGTTCTTCGCAGGGATGAGTAGAGCCATATTTTTTATTTTTATTCTTTATTTTTTACATTAATATGGATCCCAGGGCCTGAAGGAGAGTTTCCTCTCCTCCAGACCCTTGGAACCATACGCACCGCACACTCCGATACCGATTTCCGATATCACAAAAATATCGGAACTCGGTATCGGAATTCCGATACAGCAAGTATCGGCCGATACCCGATACTTGCAGTATCGGAATGCTCAACACTAGCCGATACCCGAAAAGTATCGGATATCGCCGATACCGATAACCGATACCAATACAAGTCAATGGGACATCAAGTATCGGAATGTATCCTGTTGGTTCCCAGGGTCTGAAGGAGAGGAAACTCTCCTTCAGGCCCTGGGATCCATAGTGAGGTGTAAAATTTTGAATTAAAATAAAAAATATTGATATATTCACCTCTCTGGCGGCCCCTGGACATCAGCGCGGGTAACCGGCAGGCTTCTTTGTTTAAAATGAGCGCGTTTAGGACCTGAGAATGACGTCGCGGCTTCTGATTGGTCGCGTGCCGCCCATGTGACCGCCACGCGACCAATCAGAAGCCGCGATGTCATTCCTCAGGTCCTAAATTCCGGATCCGATACCGATACCCGATACCACAAAAGTATTGGATCTCGGTATCGGAATTCCGATACCGCAAGTATCGGCCGATACCCGATACTTGCGGTATCGGAATGCTCAACACTACTGATGACCTACCTCCATAAACAAAATTTGCCATTCCACACAATCATCTTTTTGTGACCATTGCTGCTCTAAGTTTTGTGCACAGCAAACAGTATGCCCTCCTGACTCTCTTGGAACATGCAGGGCGAGAGGCCACAATTAAGAAATGATGATGTAAAGAGATTATTGGAGTGTCCTAGTGTGGGATCACTTGTCTCCTAGGACTTGACATGTTGGGAAGAAGGAGGATCAGGGTGAGGATTAAGTAATCCAGACTCCTGGGTGTTGGCAACAGGCACAGTGGCCCCTGTCCTATGTCCTCGCTGTATGCATGCACCATCATCAGCAATACCATTTCCCCATCCCTTACCACGCACCTTATGCATTTTCTAATTGCTAGAGCTCTTGAAACTATGTTTACCTGAATAATTGAGAATTTAGTTTATTAATTTAAAAAAAATTGGTCTCTTGTAGCAGGCCAAGCGGGTTTTAAAAAATGTAAAACCACTGTAATTTCACACGAAGCAGCTTAATACTGACAAATTTTGAACCCCTTCAAAAAAGTTGTCCCCTGCAACAGCTAAATATTTAGCAACGGACTGCTGCAAAGCCCTAAGCCCTGCCTAGAGGCAGTATTCAGCCACTTTTGCTCCTCCAGCTTCTATCCCTAGGCTAAATGCAGTATGTACCGCATAGAAACAAAGGTAGGCTGAACTGGATGGACAAATGTCTTTTTTCGGCCTTACTAACTATGTTACTATGTTACTAAAGCACAAGGTTAGCCCTTAGAAATACTTTTTGTATGGTAGTTCAGCAGCAGCATCACTACTAGAGGACTCTGATTCCTGAAGCTGTGCACGCAGTCCTGGACAACTATTTTTTTCTTCCTCCAATCACAATTGTCCCTGAGCTGTGCAATGTAGTGATGAGCGAGTGTACTCATTGCTCGGGTTTTCCCGAGCACGCTCGGGTGACCTCCGAGTATTTGTTATTGCTCTGAGATATAGTTTTCATCGCCTCAGTTGCATGATTTACGGCTTCCAGATACGCTGAATACATGTGAGGAATGCCTGTTTGTCAGGGAATTCCCATATGTATTCATCGTATCTGAAAGCCGTAAATCATGCAATTGAGGTGATGAAAATGGTATCTCCGAGCAATAACAAATACTCGGAGGTCACCCGAGCGTGCTCGGGAAAACCCGAGCAACGATTACACTCGCTCATCACTAGTGAAATGGCATCAGTGTTCTGAGAGTGGCAGTGCTAGGCCCTTTATAAACTCTGAAGAGGTAATGCAGGCAGCCAATCATGGTAATGCCACTACCCAGATGTCTATGGCGTTACAGACACTGCAAACATAGTACACCTTGGTAGAGAGCTCATATTGAGCAGAATGAAATATTTGACTAGCTGCTACTGCTAATACATATTATGATAAGTCTTATTATGATATGTATCCTTCTAGTAAGGTCAAATCAGAACTATATAATTGATTGCTTTTTATGAAGTGTATAAATCATACTGGTCCTTTTATTCAGCTTTAAGTATGTACAGTATAATAAGTATATATGTACCTTGATCAATCACTCACCCCCACATAGTATGATGCCCCCAAAGCCTCCAACACACAGTATAATTAGTCCACAGCCCTTGACATATAATATGATGCCCACACAGCTTTCAGTACACAGTATGATGGTTCCCACAGCTCCTCTCACACACAGCATGATACCCAATAGCCCCCCACACACAGTATGATTCCCCACACGCACAGTACAATTCTTCTACAGCAGTATTTCTCAACTCCAGTCCTCAAGACCCCACAGCAGGTCATGTTTTCAAGATTTCCTTAGTATTGCATAGGCGATGGAATTAATGCTTGAGCAGATGATGAAATTATCACCTGTGCAATACTAAGGAAATCCTGAAAATGTGACCTGTTGGTGGGTCTTGAGGACTGGAGTTGAGAAACACTGCTCTACAGTTTCTCACTTTGTATGATAACACCACAGCTCTATACAAAGTATGATGATCCATTATCCCCCACACACAGAATGATGGTACCAGAGTTCTTCACACAGTTTGATTAGCACAAAGCCCCCACACAGTATATGCAGTATGATACTACCACAACCTCACACAGTCTCCCACACAGCATGGTGAGCTTACAGCACCCAACACAGTATGATGTCCCACTGTGCCCTTCATAAGTAAATGGCTAACAATTTAAAATTAAAAATACTTCTCGTTTCTCCAGAGCTCCATTCAGATCAATCATACCTCCCAACCGTCCCGGATGCAGCGGGACTGTCCTGATTTTGACAGTCAGCCCCGCGATCCCGGGCGGGACATTAATTGTCCCGCACTGGTTGGGAGGTATGTGAATCACCCGGTCGGTCAGCTGAGAGCTCCCTGCACACGGCCAGCACAGCAGCACATAATGGCTGCTCTGTGCACAGGACCTGTGATGAGGTCACAGGATGGGAGGAGTCAGGGGTCACATGATCGGATTCGGGAGGAGGACCTCCGTGTACAGGACTTTGCTGGTTGCCATGGCGCCGGAGGAGGGTAAGGCAGCGTATGTGTGAGGTCAGGAGGTGTTTACAGGGTGGATGTAGCAGAACCGTGTGTGTACGAGGTGTATGGAGCTGAGCCGTGTAAGGGGTGTACGGAGCCGTGTGCATGAGGTGTACGGAGCGCAGCCGAGTGTGTACGAGGTGTACGGAGCCGTGTGCATGAGGTGTACGGAGCGCAGCTGCGTGTGTACGAGGTGTACGGAGCCGTGTGTATGAGGTGTACGGAGCGCAGCCAGGTGTGTACGAGGTGTATGGAGCCGTGTGCATGAGGTGTACGGAGCGCAGCCGCGTGTGTACGAGGTGTGTGGAGCCGTGTGCATGAGGTGTACGGAGCGCAGCCGCGTGTGTACGAGGTGTACGGAGCCGTGTGCATGAGGTGTACGGAGCACAGCCGCGTGTGTACGAGGTGTACGGAGCAGAGCAGCATGTGAAAGGTGTACGGAGCGGAGCCGTGTGTGTAAGGGGTGTACAAAGCACAGCCGCGTGTGTACGAGGTGTACGGAGCACAGCCGCGTGTGTACGAGGTGTACGGAGCCGTGTGCATGAGGTGTACGGAGCGCAGCCGCGTGTGTATGAGGTGTTCGGAGCAGAGCAGCATGTGAAAGGTGTACGGAGCGGAGCCGTGTGTGTAAGGGGTGTACAAAGCACAGCCGCGTGTGTACGAGGTGTACGGAGCACAGCTGCGTGTGTACGAGGTGTACGGAGCACAGCCGCGTGTGTACGAGGTGTACGGAGCACAGCCGCGTGTGTACAAGGTGTACGGAGCGGAGCAGCATGTAAAAGGTGTACGGAGCGGAGTCGTGTGTAAGAGGTGTATGGAGCACAGCCGCGTGTGTTACGAGGTGTACGGAGCACAGCCGCGTGTGTACGAGGTGTACAGAGCACAGCCGCGTGTGTACGAGGTGTGCGGAGCGGAGCAGCATGTGAAAGGTGTACGGAGCGGAGTCGTGTGTAAGAGGTGTACGGAGCCATGTGTACGAGGTGTACGGAGCACAGCCGCGTGTGTACAAGGTGTACGGAGCGGAGCAGCATGTGAATAGTGTACGGAGCGGAGTCGTGTGTACGAGGTGTACGGAGCACAGCCGCGTGTGTACGAGGTGTACGGAGCGGAGTCGTGTAAGAGGTGTTCGGATGAGAGCAGAGTGTGAAAGGTGTATGGAGTGGAGCCACGTGTGTACGAGGTGTACAGAGCAGAGCCACGTGTGTACGAGGTGTGCGGAGCAGAGCCATGTGTGTGCAAGGTATACGGAGCGGAGCAGTGTGTGCAATGTGTATAGAGCGGAGCCATGTGTGTACGAGGTGTACGGAGTAGTGCCGTGTGTGTACGAGATGTATGGAGAGGAGCCGTATGTGTATGAGGTGTACGCAGCGGAGCCGTGTGTGTGCAAGGTATACGGAGCGGAGTAGCTTCTGCAATGTGTATGGAGCGGAGCGGTGTGTGTATGAGGTGTACGTAGTGCCGTGTGTACGAGATGTATGGAGCGGAGCCGTGTGTGTATGAGGTGTATGGAGCGGAGCTGAATGTGTACGAGGTGAACGGAACGGAGCCGTGTGTGTTTGAGATGTATGGAGTGGAGCCGTGTGTATGGAGCGGAGCCGTGTATGCAAAGTGTACGGAGCGCAGCCGCGTGTGTAGGAGTAGCTATGTGTGGCCATTATACGGTACGAAGTATCATGTGCGGCCAATATACAGTATGGAGCATCATGTGCGGCTGTTATACAGTATTGAGCATCATGTGTGGCCATTATACAGTATTGAGCATCATGTGGGGCCATTATACAGTATGGAGCATCATGTGGGGCCATTATACAGTATGGAGCATCATGTGTGGCCGTTATACAGTATGTAGCATCATGTGTGGCCGTTATACAGTATGGAGCATCATGTGTGGCCATTATACAGTATGGAGCATCATGTGTGGCCGTTATACAGTATGGAGCATCATGTGGGGCCATTATACAGTATGGAGCATCATGTGCGGCCAATATACAGTATTGAGCATCATGTGCGGCCATTTTACAGTATGGAGCATCATGTGTGGCCATTATACAGTATTGAGCATCATTTGTGGCCATTATACAGTATGGAGCATCATGTGCAGTCATTATACAGTATGGAGCACTGTGTGGCCATTATAAAGTATGGAGCATCATGTGTGGCCATTATACAGTATGGAGCATCATGTGCGGCCATTATACAGTATGGAGCACTGTGTGGCCGTTATACAGTATTGAGCATCATGTGCGGCCATTATACAGTATGGAGCACTGTGTGACCATTATAAAGTATGGAGCATCATGTGTGGCCATTATACAGTATGGAGCATCATGTGCGGCCATTATACAGTATTGAGCATCATGTGTGGCCGTTATACAGTATGGAGCACTGTGTGGCCATTATACAGTATTGAGCATCATGTGTGGCCATTATACAGTATGGAGCACTGTGTGGCCATATTTTTTTGTTTATAATTATTCTTTATGAACAGTGTGATCAGCAGTGCTAAATGGGTGTGGTTGAGACGTGGATATGGGTGTGACTAGTGAATGGGTGTGGTCAGAGGCGTGGCCTAAAATTTGCCGCGGCGCGCGTTGCGTGCCGCTAACTTTGTCCCTCTTTCCCAGCTTCAAAAGTTGGGAGGTATGGATCAATGTTGTGTGTGGACCAAGGCTCCACACAGAAGGCATGATCTAGTGATGTCATGACACTCTGATGCAAAAACTCAATAGGAAAGTGAAGAGCCGACGTCTCTCTCCTCCACTTTACTCAACTGCATCTCAATCCTGAGGGTGTAGATACCAATGAAATAGGGATGCAGCCATGAATGGGGTTGAAAGTGTCCTGCAGGCCATCTGCCTCACAACAACACTAAATATCAAATAACTTTTCAAAGGAATCCTTGTTAAGACACTGCTGTGGAACAGCAAGAAGATCTACCATCTATACCAGTGGATAAGTCTCTCTGGCTGCAATCTTTAATTTGAGCAAGTAGCTAAGCAACAGACTGAATATATTTGGGTACTGTGTATTAAGCATTGTGCATACATCCATAATTCATTAGGGAATCTTAAGGACTCTATAATGAATAATCACAAGTGGGTTTCCCTTTCAAGTAAAATTCTCCCAGACTGAATAGTCCACCTTTAGTAGAGATTCAAGTATTAATTACCAGTGACACCAGATTCTGACTTAAGGAGTGTTATTTGAAGAGTTTTCCTTTGCTCACTTTCCCTCTTCTTGACCTTTATATCCAGAAGGACAGAAGCAGAAGACTAACATGAAATAATCAATCAGAAGACTACACTAATTATGAAAAAGTGCTAAGAGTAGATTTTATATTTTACAAATACATTCAAATCGTGCATTTTTGTCTGGTTATTTTCAAGGGAGATTTTGTTTCCAACCTAACCTTTTTCACATACGGGGCAAAACTGAATTGTGATAACTTTCCAATTTATTATGGCAGAACGTTTATCTCTGTAGAAAGCCAGAGATACAGTAACACATCATAGCAAACCCAAATGCACGGGTAAATCCCTGATATCAATGTCTGCATCCTGAAGTTTCTAAACCAATAAGGAAATAGAGTAAGCACAATAATATAACTGTTGCTACTCTAAAGCCACCCAACTAACCCTGAATAGAGGCGAAACTACAAATGGTGGATGAGACACAGTCTAACGGACAACAATATGCTATATATATATATACTGTATATATACAGCTCTGGCAAAAATTAAGAGACCACTGCAAAATGTCCAGTTTGTCTGATTTTTCTCTTTATAGGTATATTTTTGAGTAAAATGTAAATTCTTCTTTTAGTCTACAAACTTCTGACAGCATGTATCCGAATTTCCAAGCAATAAATTTTCTTTTTTATTTTATTCAGAAAAAGGAGAAATGTTCAAAATTTAAAACAAACAGTGCTTTCAGACCTCAAATAATGCAAAGAAAACAAGTTCATAATCATTTAGAAACAACAATACTAATGTTTTAACTCAGTAAAAGTTCAGAAATCAATATTTTGTGGAATAACCATGATTTTTAATCACAGCTTTCATGCGTCTTGGCATGCTTTCCACCAGTCTTTCACACTGCTTCTGGAGCAAAAATTTAAGCAGTTTTTCTTTGTTTGATGGCTTATGACTATCCATCATCCTCTTGATTACATTCCAGAGGTTTTCAATGGGGTTCATGTCTGGAGAATGGGCTGCCCATGACAGGGTCCTGATGTGGTGGTCTCTTAATTTTTGCCAGAGCTGTATAAATACACTGCACAAAAAAGGGAACACTTAAACAAAGGAATATAACTCCAAGTAAATCAAACTTCTGAGAAATCAAACTGTCCACTTAGGAAGCAACACTGTTTGACAATCAATTTCACATACTGTTGTGCAAATGGAATAGACAACAGATGGAAATTATTGGCATTGATCAAGACACACTCAATAAAGGAGTGGTTCTGCAGGTGGGGACCACAGACCACATCTCAGTACCAATGCTTTCTGCCTAATGTTTTGATCACTTTTGAATGTTGGTTGTGCTTTCACACTCGTGGTAGCATGAGACGGACTCTACAACCCACACAAGTGGCTCAGGTAGAGCAGCTCATCCGGGATGGCACAGAATATCTCGGTACAATTGCCAATTGATCCTTCCTTTGATTATATGAAGTTTGCCAGTGCCATATGCTGAAAAAGAGTCCGACGCCATGATGTTCTCACCTCCAAACTTCACTGCTGCTATGTTGATTTTAGGGTGATAAACAGTGCCTTTTAGCCCCCAAACATGGTGTGTATCATGGCATCCAAAGAGTTCAATTTAAATTTTGGTCTCATCTGACCAGACTATAGTCTACCAGTATTTCACAGGCTTGTCTAAATGTTGGTGAGCAAGCTGTAAACGCAATTGAATATGCTTTTTGTTTAGCAATGGAGTCTTGCATGGTGAGCGTGCATATGGACCATGAAGGTTGTATGCATTACTTATAGTTTTCTTTTAACCAATTGTACCTGCTGATTCCAGGTCTTTCTGTAGCTCTACACAGGTGATTGTTGGCTCTTAGACAACTCTTCTGATAATTCTTTTCACTCGTCTATCTGAAATGGAGTAAGTACTTGATTGTGGCCAGTTTATGGTGAAATTATGTTATTTTCACTTCCGGATTATGGCCCCAACAGTGCAAACTGAAACCTTCCATAGTTTAGAAATTATTTTGTAATCAATGCCATCAGTGTGTTTTGCAACAATAAAATTGTGAAAGCCTTGAGCTAGCTCACCAGTTTTACCCATCATGAGATTTTTCTTGCATGGCATCTTGGTAATGAGACACCTTTTTTTAGACTGGCAGTTGAACCAACAATTATTTTTCAGTAAGTGGCAGGACTGCTTTGTAATTACTGATAGATTTCAACTGGTGTCATGACTTTTCATGGCTTTTCGCACCTCTCTTTCATCATGTGTTGAACACTGTTTCCCTGTGTGATTTATCATTATTACACATAGCCTAATTTATAGACATTTATGGATTGATTTCTTTGAGTGTGGATTAGATGGGTTGTTACTTACATCTGGTGAGAATTCCATGTCAATAGCACCTCTAGAAATATATTTAATTACATAGTAACATAGTTAGCATGGCCGAAAAAAAAAACATTTGTCAATCCAGTTCAGCCTATATTCCATCGAATAAATCCCCAGATCTATGTCCTTCTAACGAACCTAGTGACTGTAAGATACAATATTGCTACACTCCAGGAAGTCATCCAGGCCTCTCTTGAATCCCTCAACTGAGTTCACCATCACCACCTCCTCAGGCAAGGAACTCCAGATTCTCACTGCCCTAACAGTAAAGAATCCTCTTCAATGTTGGTGGAAAAACCTTCTCTCCTCCAGACGCAAAGAATGCCCCCTTGTGACCGTCACCTTCCTTGGTATAAACAGATCCTTGGAGAGATATTTGTATTGTCCCCTTACATATTTTATACATGGTTATTTGATCGCCCTGCAGTCATCTTTCTTCTGGACTAAATAATGCTAATTTTGCTAATCTCTCTGGGTATTGTAGTTCTCCATCCCCTTTATTAACTGTCTTGCCCTCCTTTGTACTCACTCTAGTTCCATTATATCCTTCCTGAGCACCGGTGCCCAAAATTGTACATAGTACTCCATGTGCGGTCTAACAAGATATTTGTACTGAGGCAGTATAATGCTCTCATGATGTGTATCCAGACCTCTTTTAATGCACCCCTGTTATGACGTGGTGGTTAGGAGCACCCGGAATGACCTGATAGTTAAACCTCATACAGGACGAGCTCTGGGATGTGGGAGCTCTGCTGACCGCAATCCCTAATCCTATCACACACACTAGAAATAGCCGTGGAGCGCTCCTGACACTCCCTAGGCGCCTCGTCACAGCCTAAGAGCTAGCTAGCTAGAGAAAGAAAATAAAGCCTACCTTGCCTCAGAGAAATTCCCCAAAGGAAAAGGCAGCCCCCCACATATATTGACTGTGAGTAAAGATGAAAGTCACAAACGCAGAAATGAAACAGGTTTCAGCACAGGGAGGCCAGACTTACTAAATAGACAGAGGATAGGAAAGGTAACTTTGCGATCAGCACAAAAACCTACAAAAGACCACGCAAAGTGTACAAAAAGACCTCCGCACCGACTCACGGTGCGGAGGGCCACTCTGCATCCCAGAGCTTCCAGCTAGCAAGACAAAATCATGATAACCAGCTGGACAAGAAAACAGTGAACAAATAATGACTATCAGGAACTTAGCTTCTGCAGGAGAAGGCAGGTCACCAGAGAGATCCAGGAGCGAACTGCACCAATGCAAAAACATTGACAGCTGGCATGGAGTAACGATCTGAGAGGAGTTAAATAGAGCAGCCAACCAAAGGATAAACCACGTCACCTGTGTAAGGAACCTCAGAAGCAGCAGCTTCACTCATAGCCACCAGAGGGAGCCCATAGACAGAACTCGCCGAAGTACCATTCACGACCACAGGAGGGAGTTCGACAACAGAATTCACAACAGTACCCCCCATTGAGGAGGGGTCACCGAACCCTCACCAGAGCCCCCAGGCCGATCAGGATGAGCCAAATGAAAGGCAAGAACAAGATCGGCAGCATGAACATCAGAAGCAAAAACCCAGGAATTATCTTCCTGACCATAACCCTTCCACTTGACCAGGTACTGGAGTTTCCGTCTCAAAACACGAGAATCCAAAATCTTCTCCACCACATACTCCAACTCCCCCTCGACCAACACCGGGGCAGGAGGATCAACGGAGGGAACCATAAGCGCCACATATCTCCGCAACAACGACCTATGGAACACATTATGGATGGCAAAAGAAGCTGGAAGGTCCAAACGAAATGACACAGGATTAAGAACTTCAGAAATCTTATATGGTCCAATGAAACGAGGCTTAAACTTAGGAGAGGAAACCTTCATAGGAACGTGACGAGATGACAACCAAACCAAATCCCCAACAAGAAGTCAGGGACCAACACAACGCCGGTGGTTAGCGAAACGTTGAGCCTTCTCCTGGGACAATGTCAAATTGTCCACCACATGAGTCCAAATCTGCTGCAACCTGTCCACCACCGCATCCACACCAGGACAGTCCGAAGGCTCAACCTGCCCTGAAGAGAAACGAGGATGGAAACCAGAATTACAGAAAAAAGGAGAAACTAAAGTAGCCGAGCTGGCCCGATTATTAAGGGCGAACTCAGCCAAAGGCAAGAAGGACACCCAATCATCCTGATCCGCAGAAACAAAGCATCTCAGATATGTCTCCAAAGTATGATTAGTTCGTTCGGTTTGGCCATTAGTCTGAGGATGGAAAGCCGAAGAAAAAGACAAATCAATGCCCATCTTAGCGCAAAAGGACCGCCAAAACCTCGAAACAAACTGGGAACCTCTGTCCGAGACGATGTTCTCCGGAATGCCATGCAAATGAACCACATGCTGGAAAAACAATGGCACCAAATCAGAGGAGGAAGGCAGTTTAGACAAGGGTACCAAATGTACCATCTTAGAGAAGCGATCACAAACCACCCAAATGACCGACATCTTTTGAGAAACAGGGAGATCAGAAAAAAAATCCATGGAAATATGCGTCCAGGGCCTCTTCGGGATTGGCAAGGGCAAAAGCAACCCACTGGCACGAGAACAGCAGGGCTTAGCCCGAGCACAAATCCCACAGGACTGCACAAAAGAACGCACATCCCGTGACAAAGAAGGCCACCAAAAGGATCTAGCCACTAAATCTCTGGTACCAAAGATTCCAGGATGACCAGCCAACACTGAACAATGAATCTCCGAGATAACTCTACTAGTCCATCTATCAGGGACAAACAGTTTCTCCGTAGGACAATGGTCAGGTCTATTAGCCTGAAACTTTTACAGCACACGCCGCAAATCAGGGGAAATGGCAGACAAAATTACCCCTTTAAGAATACCCGTCGGCTCCGGAACACCCGGAGAGTCAGGTACAAAACTCCTTGACAGGGCGTCGGCCTTCACATTCTTAGATCCCGGAAGGTATGAAACCACAAAATCAAAACGGGAGAAAAAGAGCGACCATCGAGCCTGTCTAGGATTCAACCATTTGGCAGACTCGAGATAAGTCAAATTCTTGTGATCCGTCAAGACCACCACGCGATGTTTAGCTCCTTCAAGCCAATGTCGCCACTCCTCGAATGCCCACTTCATGGCCAACAACTCCCGATTGCCCACATCATAATTGCGCTCAGCAGGCGAGAATTTTCTAGAAAAGAAGGCACAGGGTTTCATCACCGAGCCATCAGAACTTCTTTGCGACAAAACAGCCCCTGCTCCAATTTCAGAAGCATCAACCTCCACCTGAAAAGGGAGCGAAACATCTGGCTGGCACAACACAGGGGCAGAAGCAAAACGACGCTTCAACTCCAGAAACGCCTCTACAGCCGCAGAGGACCAATTGACCACATCAGCACCTTTCTTGGTCAAATCAGTCAACGGTTTAGCAATACTGGAAAAGTTAGCGATGAAGCGACGATAAAAATTAGCAAAGCCCAGGAACATCTGCAAGCTTTTCACAGATGTCGGCTGAGTCCAATCGTAAATGGCCTGAACTTTAACAGGGTCCATCTCGATAGTAGAAGGGGAAAAAATGAAACCCAAAAATGAAACCTTCTGAACTCCAAAGAGACACTTTGACCCCTTTACAAACAAGGAATTCGCACGAAGGACCTGGAACACCATTCTGACCTGCTTCACATGAGACTCCCAATCATCCGAAAAGACCAAAATGTCATCCAAATATACAATCATGAATCTATCCAGGTACTCTCGGAAGATGTCATGCATAAAGGACTGAAACACAGATGGAGCATTAGAAAGCCCGAATGGCATAACCAGGTACTCAAAATGGCCCTCGGGCGTATTAAATGCCGTTTTCCATTCATCACCCTGTTTAATTCGTACAAGATTATACGCACCACGAAGATCTATCTTGGTGAACCAACTAGCCCCCTTAATCCGAGCAAATAAATCAGACAGCAGCGGCAAAGGATACTGAAATTTGACTGTGATCTTATTAAGAAGGCGGTAATCAATACAAGGTCTCAAAGAACCATCCTTCTTGGCCACAAAAAAGAACCCTGCTCCCAATGGTGACGACGACGGACGAATATGACCCTTCTCCAAGGATTCCTTTATATAACTCCGCATAGCGGCATGCTCTGGCACAGATAAATTAAACAGACGACCCTTAGGAAACTTGCTACCAGGAATCAAATTAATAGCACAGTCGCAATCCCTATGAGGAGGTAGGGCACCAGATTTGGGCTCTTCAAATGCATCCCGGTAATCTGATAAAAACTCAGGGACTTCAGAAGGAGTGGAAGGCAAAATTGACAGCAATGGAACATCACCATGTACCCCCTGACAACCCCAGCTGGACACAGACATAGATTTCCAATCCAACACTGGATTATGGACCTGTAGCCATGGCAACCCCAAAACGACCACATCATGCAGATTATGCAACACCAAAAAGCGAATATCCTCCTGATGTGCAGGAGCCATGCACATGGTCAATTGAGTCCAGTACTGAGGCTTATTCTTGGCCAAAGGCGTAGCATCAATTCCTCTCAATGGAATAGGATACTGCAAGGGCTCCAAGAAAAAACCACAGCGCCTGGCAAACTACAAGTCCATCAAATTCAGGGCAGCGCCTGAATCCACAAATGCCATTACAGAATAGGACGACAGAGAGCAAATCAGAGTAACGGACAAAAGAAATTTAGACTGTACCGTACCAATGGTGGCAGACCTAGCGAACCGCTTAGTGCGCTTAGGACAATCGGAAATAGCATGAGTGGATTCACCACAGTAAAAACACAGCCCATTCCAACATCTGTGTTCTTGTCGTTCAGCTCTGGTCAAAGTCCTATCACACTGCATAGGCTCAGGCCTATGCTCAGAGAATACCGCCAGATGGTGCACAGCTTTGCGCTCACGCATGCGCCGATCGATCTGAATGGCCAAACACATAGACTCATTCAGACCAGCAGGCGTGGGAAATCCCACCATGACATCCTTAAGGGCTTCAGAAAGACCCTTTCTGAAAATTGCCACCAGGGCACATTCATTCCACTGAGTAAGCACAGACCACTTTCTAAACTTCTGACAGTACACCTCCGCTTCATCCTGACCCTGACACAAAGCCAGCAAGATTTTCTCTGCCTGATCCACTGAATTTGGTTCATCATAAAGCAATCCAAGCGCCAGAAAAAACGCATCAACATCACGCAATGCTGGATCTCCTGGCGCAAGGGAAAATGCCCAGTCTTGAGGGTCACCACGCAACAAAGAAATAATGATTTTTACCTGTTGAACGGGGTCACCAGAGGAGTGGGGTTTCAAAGCTAGAAACAGTTTACAATTATTTTTGAAATTCAAGAACCTAGATCTATCCCCAGAAAATAAGTCAGGAATAGGAATTTTAGGCTCTAACATAGGATTCTGAACCACAAAATCTTGAATGTTTTGTACCCTTGCAGTGAGATGATCCACACAAGAGGACAGACCTTGAATGTCCATCTCTACACCTGTGTCCTGAACCACCCAAAGATCTAGGGGAAAAGAAAGAAAACACAGTGCAAGAAAAAAAAAATGGTCTCAGAAGTTCTCTTATCCCTCTATTGAGATGCATTAATACTTTGGGCCAGCTGTACTGTTATGACCTGGTGGTTAGGAGCACCCGGAATGACCTGATAGTTAAACCTCATACAGGACGAGCTCTGGGATGTGGGAGCTCTGCTGACCGCAATCCCTAATCCTATCACACACACTAGAAATAGCCGTGGAGCGCTCCTGACGCTCCCTAGGCGCCTCGTCACAGCCTAAGAGCTAGCTAGCCCTAGAGAAAGAAAATAAAGCCTACCTTGCCTCAGAGAAATTCCCCAAAGGAAAAGGCAGCCCCCCACATATATTGACTGTGAGTAAAGATGAAAGTCACAAACGCAGAAATGAAACAGGTTTCAGCACAGGGAGGCCAGACTTACTAAATAGACAGAGGATAGGAAAGGTAACTTTGCGATCAGCACAAAAACCTACAAAAGACCACGCAAAGTGTACAAAAAGACCTCCGCACCGACTCACGGTGCGGAGGGCCACTCTGCATCCCAGAGCTTCCAGCTAGCAAGACAAAATCATGATAACCAGCTGGACAAGAAAACAGTGAACAAATAATGACTATCAGGAACTTAGCTTCTGCAGGAGAAGGCAGGTCACCAGAGAGATCCAGGAGCGAACTGCACCAATGCAAAAACATTGACAGCTGGCATGGAGTAACGATCTGAGAGGAGTTAAATAGAGCAGCCAACCAAAGGATAAACCACGTCACCTGTGTAAGGAACCTCAGAAGCAGCAGCTTCACTCATAGCCACCAGAGGGAGCCCATAGACAGAACTCGCCGAAGTACCATTCACGACCACAGGAGGGAGTTCGACAACAGAATTCACAACACACCCCATGATCCGGTTTGCCTTAGCAGCATCTGCTTGGCACTGGCTGCTACAGGTAAGTTTATCATTAACTAGGATCCCCAAGTCCTTCTCCATGTTAGATTTATCCAGTGGTTTCCCATTCAGTGTGTAATGGTGATATTGATTCCTTCTTCCCATTTATCATTTTTAAACTGCATCTGCCACCTTTCGGCCCAAGTTTCCAACTTATCCAGATCCATCTGTAGCAGAATACTATCTTCTCTTGTATTGACTGCTTTACATAGTTTTGTATCATCTGCAATTATCGATATTTTACTGGGTAAACCTTCCACCAGATTGTTATTAAATATGTTGAAGAGAATAGGTCTCAACACTGACCCCTGCAGTACCCCACTGGTCACAGCGACCCAGTTAGAGATTATACCATTTATAACCACCCTCTGCTTTCTATCACTAAGACAGTTTCTTACCCATTTACAAACATTTTCCCCCAGACCCAGCATTCTCATTTTGTGTACCAACCTCTAGTGTGGCAGGGTATCAAACGCTTTGGAAAAATCAAGATATACCACGTCCAATGACTCACCTTGGTACAGTCTATAGGTACCTTCACACTGAGTGACTTAACAATGATATCGCTAGTGATCCGTGACGTTGCAGCGTCCTGGATAGCGATATCGTTGTGTTTGACACGCAGCAGCGATCTGGATCCTGCTGTGACATCGTTGGTCGGAGCAGAAAGGCCAGAACTTTATTTCGTCGCTGGATCTCCCGCAGACATCGCTGAATCGGCGTGTGTGACGCCGATTCAGCGATGTCTTTACTGGTAACCAGGGTAAACATCGGGTTACTAAGCGCAGGGCTGCGCTTAGTAACCCGATATTTACCCTGGTTACCAGTGTAAATGTAAAAAAAACAAACACTACATACTTACATTCCAGTGTCTGTCGCGTCCCTTGGCGTTCTGCTTCCCTGCACTGTCAGCACCGGCCGGCCGTAAACCAGATTACAGCGGTGACGTCACCGCTCTGCTTTACGGCTGGCGCTCAGACAGTGCAGGGAAGGAGACGGCGAGGGACGCGACAGATACCGGAATGTAAGTATGTAGTGTTTGTTTGTTTTTTACGTTTATGCTGGTAACCAGGGTAAACATCGGGTTACTAAGCGCGGCCCTGCGCTTAGTAACCTGATGTTTACCCTGGTTACCCGGGGACTTCGCATAGTTGGTCGCTGGAGAGCTGTCTGTGTGACAGCTCTCCAGCGACCACACAGCGACGCTGCAGCGATCGGCATCGTTGTCTAGATCGCTGCAGTGTCGCTTAATGTGACGGTACCTTATAGCTTACCTCTTCATAAAAACTGATTAGATTGGTTTGACAGGAGCGATTCCTCATAAACCCATGCTGATATGGAGTTAAACAGTTATTCTCATTGAGATTATCCAGAATAACATCCCTGAGAAACCCTTCAAAATTACAAAATTGGTGACGTGTTCAAAACTTAACCGCTCAATATATATATACTGTATATATATATATATATATATATATATATATATATATGTATATATATATATATATATATATATATATATATATATATATATACATATATATATATATATACAGTGGGGCAAAAAAGTATTTAGTCAGTCAGCAATAGTGCAAGTTCCACCACTTAAAGAGATGAGAGGCGTCTGTAATTTACATCATAGGTAGACCTCAACTATGGGAGACAAACTGATATAAAAAAAATCCAGAAAATCACATTGTCTGTTTTTTTAACATTTTATTTGCATATTATGGTGGAAAATAAGTATTTGGTCAGAAACAAACAATCAAGATTTCTGGCTCTCACAGACCTGTAACTTCTTCTTTAAGAGTCTGCTCTTTTCTCCACTCATTACCTGTAGTAATGGCACCTGTTTAAACTTGTTATCAGTATAAAAAGACACCTGTGCACACCCTCAAACAGTCTGACTCCAAACTCCACTATGGTGAAGACCAAAGAGCTGTCAAAGGAAACCAGAAACAAAATTGTAGCCCTGCACCAGGCTGGGAAGACTGAATCTGCAATAGCCAACCAGCTTGGAGTGAAATCAACAGTGGGAGCAATAATTAGAAAATGGAAGACATACAAGACCACTGATAATCTCCCTCGATCTGGGGCTCCACGCAAAATCCCACCCCGTGGGGTCAGAATGATCACAAGAACGGTGAGCAAAAATCCCAGAACCACGCGGGGGGACCTAGTGAATGAACTGCAGAGAGTTGGGACCAATGTAACAAGGCCTACCATAAGTAACACACT